>NC_064767.1:22313420-22979045 GCF_011397635.1 Epinephelus fuscoguttatus
CATGAACCCTTCCCACACCTGATTAATCTTTGTTTTATATTTTCAAACTAAGATGTCATCTGGAAATGTTGTTAAAATTAAAACCACCAAAACATGTTGCTGACTGAATTGAAAATGAGAAATAGGCCACATGGGAGTGTGGAATCATGCTTTATCTTGCAGTGCTTCACTTAAACAATCATTCAGAAAGCTCAGCAGTTTCAAGAAGCAGCAAGTCATTCATGATCCGAGCCACTCCTCATACAGTGCTAATCTAATTGGCCCTGGTTCCAGCTGCCAGGCTCAGTTAATCCTCAGTGAATATTTTCCAGAATAAAATCTTGTAGCGAGGACTAAGCTTGTGAGATTTGGGGCTGGCTTTGCCAACGTGTTGGGTTCTCAGCCTCATCTTTACCATCTCCAGGCCTAAGTTCATAAATGTGTCTCCTCCGGGGATAACTCTTCTCAGAGCTGTTAAGCCTCCAGTGATGGCTTCCCTGTAGAGTAAACAGACAGAGTCCTTGATAAAATACACTGGAAGAAAGCTGCTCTTAGGATAAGACAAAGAAATATTTACAATGCTGAAGTTAGAAAGAGGGAGAATGATTTTAGTTGGAAAGTAATTGTGTGGCTCAGGTAGTATCCAGTCCTCAGCCAAAGTCATCCTCAGTTGACTGAATGCAATGCTTTGTGTTAGTAGGTTGCTTAAAACTGGATAAGATTTGTAAAGCAGTTAAATTCTGAGTTGTGGGAAAATATGTTAAGAGAGGTCTGGAAAACCAAAGATAGAAACAACAAGAAGGGACATGTCTGGAAGTGTAGTGCAAACCCAGACAGTGACAGTACAGGTGTGTGTCTCACCTGTTCTCCGTCAATTTCAGGATGATGTTTCCTCGTGTGGAGAAGACAATGAAGGACATTCGCAGCATGGGGCTGCAAACACACAGTTGTTTTACATTAAAACAGACAAAAACAGAAAAACACCCAAATTCTTGAATGACTAATCTGGCGAGTACCTGATAAACTTCTCTGCCAGCTGCTCCACAAAGGAGTAAATCTCTATCCAGTGATTCTTCACACTTCCAGATCTGAAAAACAACAAAAACACAACCTTATAAGGAAACAGTGGGATGTTGCCACAGATGACTAATTATCATCAGCCACAGCCAATTCAATTTAATTTAATTTAATTAAATGCAGCATTACTGAGAAACATGCCCAGAACTCACAGGGGGTTTGGGCTTATTCATTCGAAAATGTAAATGTTTTTCATTTGATAAGCTCAAAACAAAACTGACAGTGATACTACGGCGCTTTTTATCCATGCTAGAGAGCGCAATGCTGGTCTGTCAGACACTTTGGTCCAGACTAAATTATCTCAAAAACCTTTGGATGGATTGCCATGAAATTTTGTAGACATTCTCACGAGGATGAAGCCTACTGACCTATCATCTTGTTGTGACACGAGGTCAACTTTTGTGGTCCTGAGTGAAATGTTTCTTTTAGATGGATTGCCATAAAATTTCAGACATTCATGTCCGCCACAAGATGATCTGTAATAACTTTGTGGATCCTAAACTTTCATCTAGTGCCATCATCCGGTCAGAATTTTGATTTGTCCAAATACTTGGTTTATGAGACCAGTACTTTTAAAACTAATGACAGTCATTAGCTTTGACTGTACTCTTGTGTTCAGTGCTAGTTAGCTAGTGTTAGCATACTTACACCCTCATCAACAGTGTGAGTACTGGGGATGAGCCAGTACACAGTCGGTATCCATATCTGTACTCGGAATGGGCAGAGTTTAAACCAAATTTGGGTTGGGTTTAAACTGGAAATGGGTTTTTATTTTCTCAGGATTGAGCTCTAGATCCTTTTTGATCACAAGAGTAAGAGATTGAACACAGCTAATCGAACCCACGACTGCTGAGGCAAAGAAAATGCCTTTGTACCTAGAATGCCCACTCTGACCATTTAGCTACCGGGTCCCCCTGATGATACGTGTGCTTAAAAAAATGCATTATTGTTACCACATTCTTGTGTCATCCGAGTATTTAGCTCAAACCCAGAGAGTATGTTAGCATGCTGTACTTCAGTTGACATTGTACGTTTCTGCAAACCCCAGATATGTTACATTTCGATATGTTGAAACTTTACATTTCTTTGTGATTTAAATTCAAATTTCATTTTGTGACAACACCGTGGTTAATGTGGTTACAGGCTTAGTCACAAAACCCATTTGGTAAGGGGGACGGAAACGATCATGTTCAGACTCAACATACCCAGTTTGGTCACAGCTGGAAATGTCTCCGCCTCTCATTAAAAAATCCCGCTTTTGTTGGTGTATAACAGCGGTCTGCTGCTTGGCAGCCGTCCCCCCCCTAGGTGTCATGCCATCCACCACCCCCTCCTCCTTCTGATGATGACCTCAGCTCATAAAAATAAAATTTGAACGACATCATTGGTATGAAACATGTGAGTGTAACATAACTGTGGTTTGCAGAAATGTACAAAGCCAACATTTCATCCAGGAGACTGAGCTGCATAATCTATACCTTAATGAAATTTTCGAGCCCCACCTTAGCTTCAGAAAACAAATGGTAGGATTCAAAGGTAGTGTAGGTTTTGCGTGCAAGTATGTACAGACTGGATTTAATGGCCACTATATGTTTCAGGAACAACCGTGACAGTTTATCTGCTCCTCATTCGAGGACATTCCTCTGGCCACTCAGTCACATTCCATTAGTTCGGACTGTAACCTGTGAGCAGTGAAAGCTGCTGGTTAGCCTGCTAGATGCTGCTGCGTACATGACAGTGTCCTTAATGAAGCCCAATCCCAGGGGGCTGCTAATGGGGGCTAATTGCTGCTGGGCCAGAGGGTTGAGGTTAGACAGGGACAGATGTAGCAGTCCGCCTCTAGCAGGAACCATGAAGCAGGCAGCTGGCCTGTGTGTGTCCGCTTGTGTAGCCTTTAGTATTTGTGTTTATGTGATTGTGTGTGTGAGTGTGAGTGTGTGAGGGGGAACAGATGGTCCCAGTGAGCAGAGCCAGTCTAACAACAGGTTGGAGGTCTGCAGAGTGAAAAGACTGTGACATGAGCAACAGAGGGACGCAGAAGTAACACTCGGCGGGGGGTAAATGTGAGTGTGAGTGGGTGTGAGTGTCAGACTGTATGTGGTGAGTGTCCATTGAGGGAGGCAACATCGCACAGCAAAAGGCAGGGCTCTGTGTGTGTGTGTGTGTGTGTGTGTGTGTGTGTGTGTGTGTGTGTGTGTGTGTGTGATAAAGTCATAAACATAGTGAATGTCTGAGCTGGTTAGACTCACTATGGCTCTTTTGTACCTCTCATTTAACCAGTTGCTTCCTGCTCCACTTATCCTTTCCCCTGGAAGGGAGGGCCATGATAAAAGCCCTGATCCTGGAGGAGTCTCCTGGGGGAACGACTCTCCCAGTTTGAAAAAATATTTATCTCATCCTAAGAGTCACAGAGTTTACTGGCACACAACATAAGCTCAGTTTTAATCCAGTGAACAGGACAGAAGGCATCTTAAAACACTGCTAAAGTAAAACATGTTTACCAGTCCTTAAAGTGTTCTCTTCCTCAAACAGAGTGCAGCAAATGGATCCAACGCCAGTCTATATTTATATGTGAATGAATGACTGAGGAGGAGTTGACCTGAGTAGTATTATAAGCCCTCTTTGTTCAGCTAATTAATTGATCAGAAATTAATGGGTAGAAGTTTTATTGCAGTCAATCATGCAGCTTCTTAAATGTAAATATTTGCTGTCTGTATTATGTCTTTAGGTTTTGGACTTTTGTTCAGATAAAACAAAAAAAAAATGGATTCAACAATAGAAGCAAATTCAATCAGTCTCTCTGAATTTGGTGCAACCTTTCAATTTTTTTCAATCACTGCAACATTTCTACAAATTAGACCAATCATAGTAGTTTCCCCTGAGTTTCACCGATCACAGCAGCCCCACCACACACCAGAATCACTTCCTTGTTCCTGGTTGTGAAAATGTAGAAATAACCTCTCACATTTACCAACAAAAATTACTGCTAAAGACCGTGCAAGGCAATTCCCTGATGATCTGCATGAAAGCGGGGGTTTTGCATCACTTGCAACATTGTGGTGGAATACAAATAAAAATCACTGATAAACACATTTCCACTGCAAAACATCGCTGGAGAATGGCTAAAATGCACAGACAACAGACAAGCCAAATCACCAAAACAGGGGCTGTTACATCCACAGTGCTAACGTTAGTGTATAAACCACAGACTTAGAAAAATTGCCCTTAATTTAATGATTATACCAGGGGTGTCAAACGCCTGGTGGCCAGAACTGACCCGCCTGAGGGTCCAATCCAGACAACTACACTAAGAGGTGCCAGGTTTCAGAGCAAGTTCAACAATTCTGTGTCAGAGGCTTTTTCATCCTGACCAGAGTACAGTTCACTGATATAACAATGAATACTTACTGTGACCATGTTTAAAGATACTGAACATTGTGCAAAATATTGTCAATCAGCAGCTTCAGTACAAAAGAATCTGTATCAGGAAATGTATGGATAAATGCACATGTAATGACAGTGAGAAGTGAGATGTAGACTGACTGAGTGTGGAAAAACTAAGACATACTGTTGAAACTGAACTTGTTTTTCTTAAGACATCTCAGGCTGTTCATCTGTTTTATAAAGGAATGAACATCTACAGAGTGTAATTCTTTACACACACACACACACACACACACACACACACACACACACACACACACACACACACACACACACACACACAAAAAGGAAAATACTGGAGCTGATGGTACTTATTTTATTGGTCCGGCCCATCTGAGATCATATTGGGCTGTATGTGGCCATTGAACTAAAATGACTTTGACACCCTTGGATTATACACAAAAAACTGCATATATTTTTGCAATTTTCAACCTGCTCCTGTAATTTAATTGCAAAAATGCCTAACAACATAACATGCATCACATGCATTTTTTTTTTTTTTTTTTGTTTAGAAAAATGTCAGTGGAATCGGGCATAGTAGTCAGCAACAATACAAAAAAACAAACAAGAAAATCAACCACCAACTCCTGGAGGGACTGATTACCCCTTGGCTCTGTGCATTTTTCATTATTTTCTGACATTTTAAGGGAATGAAATGTTATTTAATTAATCAGGAAAATAACTGAGAGACTAGTCACTAATAAAAACATTCCCTCCAGACACTGTATGAATGAATTTAATTGCTTTTAAATACTGCAAGAGGAAAGTTCTCATTCTTAACAAATGAAAAACAAACTTCAGTCAGTTCATGTTCTGTAAACTTATCTTTGCTACTTTTATCAGAGAGCTACAGATCTAAATCACTGCCAGTGTCCATTTGTCCTCACCTTTCTACCTTCATTCCTAACTCTGCATAATATACGGGCAGGATTTCCTTTTGCCTGCAAGTATATGGACCAGTGAAAACAAATCCTTGTTCAGAACCCAGCCATATAACACAACACCTATTATTCTATTTGTGGGCAACCAGATAGAGAGGAAAAATGCAGCCTGGTATTTGGTGTGGGTCAGACATGGAGTGCAGGAATGTTTTCTAATGTTCATTTTGTGTGCTGAGATGCATCCAGTGGAGCACACACATATTCTACCCAGCATGCCTCATAACCCTGTGGAAGGTGAAGCCAAACATGTGAGTACGACAAACAGTGAGGAGGTGAGGATCAGTGCAGAAGCGTAAAAACATCCCTTTTGCGTGATTTGGCTCTGTTCTCTATCACTGGAGATTAGATTAGGTTACTGTGTGGCATTTAAGATGTGGAAAACACCCAACAAGTCGGTGCCATCCCGGGGAAAAAAAAAGAGCAGAAGCTTCCTGAAGGCTTGCTGAAGCATGCAGGTCCAGACAGTCAAACAAACAGAGGCGTACCACAGACTTGGCCGTGCGTGACATGCCATGCTCCCCAGGCTCCCCTGAATCTTTCTGAAGCAAAGGGTAAAGACTGAAGAGCGGCTGACAGATGTTCACCGTGGACATCCGAAAGATCATCAAATGTGTCGAAACCAAAGTAAAATGTCACTCAACGTGTCCAGCTCATAGATGGTGCACATAGGGCAACCAAGGACATACGGCGACCTTTTACTCAAACCATTACCTCACCGTACTCCCAAACGATATACACAGATACCACAGTGTTTAACTGCTTCACCACTAAATCACTGCTCTCATTCTTTTGACATCTTAACCTGTTATTCCTCTGCACAATCGAGGCAACAAATTTAACCGTACCTTTCGCTGTTTTAGTCGACATTCTATCCCTCTGTCTCTTCGCTCACTTAGCACGTTTTGACATGTCTGATCTTTCTGTATCCACATTTAATCTCACCTTGCAGCTGGAGCCAAGGAACGCCAAAAATGCCAATTATAACGTCTGAGCAGCTATGAACAGCAGCACAGTCTGAGGCCACAGAGATACCATCACACATGGATAACTACTGGAATAGTCACAGGCGTGCACAGCCAAGAAAGGTGACAAAGACATTCTCAGTGATCATGTAGCCTGAAAAATCTAACTATTATGAGATTTGATCGTTAGATATGTTTGTTGGGGCTTTGAGCTGGCCTAATGTGCCTTCCTTGTGCCACCAAAAAGCTTCAGGACAGGCGGTAGTGTGTTTCAAATGGCAAACAGATATTTAAAGACTAATGTAGGGTTAGTCTAAGAGTTGGTATTAATGTTGGAAACAGGGTCCCAGGCGTCTTTATATCCTGGAGGTCCAAGACATGGAAGTAACGGCAAGGTCTCTGGTTCAAAGAATGCTGGGGACCTTTGTCATCCTCGCTCTCTCGTTCCTCATTTCCTGTCTACTGACTTCTAACAAATGAAGACAAACATGCCCAAAATACTTAAAAAAAATAAATAAATGTTCATTTCTAAGGATGCAGCTGCATCACTTTTATATACAGTGCAGCTTATGAGACATACTTTTAAAAGGGGACTTAAACTGAAACTATTTTTTTTCTGGAGGGTCAGTGGTTGAAATGACTCACTTTGTATTGAAGATCTATTCTGGTTGTTTACCTTTGTGTTGACGTTTTATACTATTTTTGTACACCATACCAGCACTGGTAGGTCTAGAGTAAATACATCACATCCTGAATCTGACTTGTCCATTGCAGGTGTCTACGTGCACTAAATTACAGAGGCGGAGGAGCTGGAGGAGGATACTTGTCATAACTTGGCAACCCAAATGTTGTCCTTACAAACGGCTATAAAACTGATGGATAAAGCGTTAATACATAGCTTGTAAACCTGTGATAACATCATTAGTCACAACTTATAAAACATACTTCTGGAAGTGGTGCCAATATACATGTTTTATGGTGTTTTTGTTCCATAAAAACATTAACCTAATCAGATTTCAACAGAAAAACAATTAAGAATGGGCCCCTCTTCTAGTCACTGAGCATGGCCGCTTCAGGATACAATCAGCCTAGTAGATGGAGAGAAGAACAGTGGTTCTCAACCAGGTCCTTGAGGGACTTCCAGTGGGGCCCCAGAAATATAAGGAACAGTTTATTTTTAGTTTTCGCTAGAAGTGAGTCCAATATGAGTAAGAGTCATGAATGACTATTCTGATGACAGGTTTCATATCCTGCATTGTTACATCAACTGCTCTTAGTCATATTTAACAACCCAAATCTTCTCAGATGCATGGTCCCTGAAGACATATCGTATCAAATGGGGGTCCATGACCAAATCTGATTCAATTTAGGGGGTCCTTGGCGTGGAAAAGGTTGAGAACCACCGGTTTAAAGGATCACCAGGCCACATAGCACCGCTGTGGGGCAGCTGCTGCAGCTGTGTCCGCAGGCGTCATCAGCCTGAAACTCTATCCATCCTGCTCGCCCTGCCCACATCCCGTGGGTAAAAACTCAGTCTGTTTGCCTCTCCAATTTGAACCGGACGAAAAGAAAAGAAAAGCATGCCCTAATGTCCGCAATATTCCTCCTTCTTCAAATACAGTGCTATAAACATGCGCGAAAAGACACTTAAAGATAAACAACAAGAGTTGAAATGGCTTTGAACGTGGTTTCTGTGTTCCATTAAACAAGAAACTGCCCTTAATTAGGAGTGATTTTATGATACAAAGGTCAAACTGATGAAGGCCGGACTTCTGAATTTACAACTTCAAACTTGTAGGTGACTTTTCTTTAGTGCCGCCACAACAACAGAGCCTGAATCTGACTGATGCGCTCCGCGTTTCCAAACAACTGGGCGGTTGCATGGCAATGCGCAGCGATGGGAAAGTAACAAAGCCGTAAATAATATCGGACACTCACTTGTCCAGGACAAAATAGAGGTCGAAGGCTCCCTGACAGGACCTCTCCTCCTCCTCCTGTTGCTCTCCCTGCAGCTCCCCTTTCACCGAGACATCGAGGAAGAAAATTCCCAGCAAAGCCAAGGCGAGGAACATGCGAGTCTGTGTCCTCGCCATCTTTCCCGGGTACTGTTGACTACTCCAGCACTGTGACAACTACAGATCTTCACATTTTCTCTCTATCAGCTGTTTCTGGGTCGAGTGCGTGTGTATAACGCGCTGTTTTCTGGCTGTTCCGTCCTGTTAGGTTGGGCGCATTCAGCCCACAGGAGTCGTGTTCAGTTGAAGCCGGGCTCTCCCAACTCTTCTCTTTCAGCTGAGGAAGAGGAAAAAAAAGCAGTGGAGCAGGGCAGGATGGAGGAGAGGAGCGACACCCGAGGAGAGACACAAAACTCCACTTTTACACAGAAAAAAAAGTAACACAAATCATGAGAAATAGGAAGCAGATTATCTGTCTGGGTGGTGTTACGCAAAATGACAGACTGTTTGAGAATGGGAACAAACATCCTATCTTTTTTGTTTATGAAACAGGATTAGAGGATTATAAATCAAATGTATTATTCTTTTTAAAAAAATTTTTTTTTAGACTTGATTAATTCAAATGATTCAATTCATATGATGCAACATTTCTACTCATTTTTTTTGCTTTTGCTTTATGATTATTTTGAATTTGTCAAATCAAACAGGCAGGTCGATTAGTTAAGATAAGTTTGCTTTTAATGATCAATACTTAAATTTTTGATCCATGCATGCTGTCTCAGACATTTCGCTCTCAAATGAACAACAGTAGAACTGCAAAGACAGAAATTATAGGCCTGAATGCAAATGGACCAATGGCAGGATGTGATGATGACAGCTTTTCAGAGTCTTCCTGAGATTGTCATCAAACTTCCCAACACAATACAATGCGATAAGCGACTAAAATCCGACATGAAACAAAACATCTCCCAGCCTATAGTGTAATCATACTGTAGCTACCCAGACAGTTGGAGGCTTTCATGTGTTCCCGCTTCCTCATTACAGAAAGTTGGCTCTATAACCACCAGGACATTTACCCAAACCAAAGCTTTGATGCAGAATAATCCATTAAATGCTTATTAGACAGAAACATTTAGTTTATGAATAATGCATTTGCCCGGTGGCAAACCCAGACCACCCTGCATCATGTCATGTAACAGTGGCCAATTTTGCAATTTCCAAAATGCCCACATTAGTCGGGACAACTTCTACCACTCGTGCAACTCTCGTGTAGCTGCACTTATTGTTTCCAGAGATGTGACCAAAAACTCTCCCACATAGCGTGGATAGACTTGGATACTCTGTTTATCTGATGCGCAAAGTGCAAATAGTGGAGTGACTGTTCTTTTAAAACCATAGGAGACAATAAGATGTCAGAAGAGCTCCCTGCACACATTATAATGATTTCTATCTGACTAACTGCAGGCTGGCACAGGCGTGTGTGAGGTCTTGTTCCGCAGGATGTGATCCCCTAAGATCAAGGCTTTAGGAAACTGTGCAGCTTACACGCAGTTAAGAGAGAGCACATTATATTTAATTTGTTGTACACTGTTTTATAGGTGAAAATGTAACTCTTGTTCATATGTAGTGCACAGTATGTCCACTGCTCAGCTGCATGCATGCTGTATTGGATGAATAACCCCATTACAGACACCCATAATGTGCATTATTGTTCAGATCATCACTGTATTTCCTCACCAGCGCCCATATCTCTCTACCTCACTGACAGGACTGTAAATCAGACAGGGGAGAATTTGACAAGGGACTAAATTCGAGGCGTGTGCGCGCGTGTATGTGTGTGTGTGCGTGAGCGCGCACGTGTTTATATCAATGCGCCACGCTCCAGTGCGCTCTCTGAAGGGGATAAGTGGGAGTAGGAGAGGAGAGGGACGACAGTACGGAGGAAGATTCAGTCGGATAAGTAACTCGTCACCAAGGAACGAGAAGGCATCGTCACCGAGGTCCACTGCACCTGCTGCAACTTGCTGCCACACGGCACCAACATCCTACTCCATGTCCAGCGGGTGAGTCCGACCCTATTAATGCACTTCTGCTTTCTCCACAAACACGCACGATCTGTCTCTCAAATGCCTTTTTTCCCAAAAAGACTGGCATTTTGAGATTGGCACCACATCACTCTGTCATGATGCTGCGCGTCAACTAACATTTAAAGACAAACACATAAACGATGCGATACTTTTTACTGACCAGAGCGAGGAAAAAAAATCAGTAGTCGTAATCTTTGTGCGTTAATACTGTTGATAAATCACGAAAAAAAAGCATATTGAACTTATCCTGCGCACAGAGGAGGCAGTTGGGCTCCACGGCAGATGGGGAGACAAAAGGAGAAACCGAGTGAAAAACTGAGACAAAGGACGTTAGAAATCATTTTGCCTCGACACCGGCTGCGCCCGCTTCACAATGAGGACGCTGAATTTTAGAAGAAAAACATAAAATACTGTTGTATAAATTATTTTTTCCAATATTGCAAGCAAGACTATCCAGCCTGGATTTGGAGCACCTGAATCCAAATCAGCTCACGGCATGTCAGACCACTACAGCCTGTATTTTATTTCATATCTCAGCTGTTCCTCTATATTTTGTTTGACCAAAACCAATAATTAAAAACATATATTAATTGGTACACTTCTCATTTAGTCTACTCTCCTTTAAAGATGAAGTTAGGCCTCGTTTGTTTTGTCTTCATCTTGAAATAATAACTCAAACCTATTGTTTTCCTGCTCTCTAATAATAACCGTTGTATTTCATTGCAGTTTAACGATGGATCACACTTTTCTGCCTCGGTCAATCTGGACCGGTGACAGTAAATTCCTCCAGCATCCAGCGGATCTCTACACCAGTGTGGTCGTTACGCGCAGCATCCCTGTAGGCACGTGCTTTGGTCCGTGTGTGCTCCAAAACACTTTCTACGACACTATCGCCTTCATAGCGCAAAAATCATGCGACAAGAGAGCTAAATCCTATGTGTTCAGGGTGAGTTGGAGCTGATGTTGTAGCCTGGTGAATTCATACCTTGATTTGTTTGTTCGTTATTTTAATTTTAACAGAATTTAAACATATGATGCCCCTTATTCCTAATGCTATGATGCCATATCTGAATGCTGCCCATCTGCATTTTTTTGTTTGTCACAAGGCTGCTGTCTTGGGTTTTATATCAATGAACTAACATTTTAAAACGTGGATTCAATTATTTTAACGATTTCACCTGCTGAATATCAATTTAAATATTGAATATTCTAGGAATTGCACACTTGTATTGAAGACACAAATAAAAATCTCAGGGACTCCTCTCAACAGGTGGACCCCGAGGCCATGCGTAATTCTGCGCTGGTGATGTCCTGGCTGCGGCTCGTGCAGGCTGCGCGCAACGGAGAGGAGCAGAACACAGAGGCCTTTTTGAAGGCGGGTCAGCTGTATGTGCGGACCATCCGGGACATACGGCAGGAGGAAGAGCTGCTGGTGTGGTACGACCAGGAGCTGTCTCACCTACTGGGCTTCACAGACATGAGCAGAGGATCAAGTGAAGGTGAGTGTGAAAGATCAGGATACTGGCAGGGCTTTAATATAAGGCCCTGAAAGCACAGTAGGCATCATTAAATTTACTGACTTGTGTGAGGATGTAAATTTGTATATTTGGGGTTTGACTGTATAGTCAAGGTGTGATTTTTTTGTCTTACAGAGTTCAAATGTGGAAGATGTAACCAGGTCTTCAAGAATGAATATCCTTTCCTGGCTCACTGTCGATTCCTGTGTACCCAAGTAAAAACTGACACCTGGAGCCGAGAGGTTTACGAGCACAAGCATGTGGAAATTAAGAGGCAACACCGAGTGACAGACTTCCACAACATCGCCAGAGATTTGGAGCACAAAAAATCTGGCAGCAGCGAGGACGCAGAGATTTCTCCCAAGAGAAGGAAATACGAGGAAACTCTTTTCCCCAAAGTGCGGAAAACAGTCCTGTTGGAAAAAACGAATATTTCAAATGATGACAATATCACACCGCTGATTAAAGGCTACGACCAGGCAGCAGGAGATGCATCCTCCTCTGCGGGGAAACTGAAAGCTGATAAGATCAAACCGGATCATTTGGGATGTAAGAATGACGCTTTTACGCACAGCAGA
Source organism: Epinephelus fuscoguttatus (assembly GCF_011397635.1). Classification (NCBI taxonomy): domain Eukaryota; kingdom Metazoa; phylum Chordata; class Actinopteri; order Perciformes; family Serranidae; genus Epinephelus; species Epinephelus fuscoguttatus. The sequence goes on from NC_064767.1 coordinate 22,325,961, forward strand.
GGGATGGACGCACAGTCGGAGGCAGGTGAGAGCTCTGGTGTGCACTCAAGCAGCAGCAGCAGCAGCAGCAGCAGCAGCAGTGCGTTTTCTCTGGTCCTGTCCAACAGTCAGGGCGAGCAGAAAAGCGCTTTCTGCAAACCGAGTAAAAGAACTTCCCCTGTTGACCCCCAGGCGCATCTCAGCAGCGCTCCAACAGCCCCCTCTAGCCGCCTAGAGGAGATGACTGATGCCTTCACCTCCAGGACTGTTATGGGATACAACAATCTAATGGCATCCAACATCCTGAGCGGTGACTTACAGACTGTGCCCTCCCCGGTTGCACTGAACAATGCTTTCCATTACGCACCGGAGCACTGGTCCAGGAACATTGGCGTCCAGCTGCAGACCACATCTTCTCTCACGATCCTTCCACCGACTTTCACCTCATTCGGCGTGTCGGTGCAGAACTGGTGCGCCAAATGCAACCTGTCCTTCCGCATGACCTCCGACCTCGTCTTCCACATGCGCTCTCACCACAAGAAGGAGTTCGCTGCGGAGTCCCACGTGAGGAGGAGAAGGGAGGAGAAACTCACCTGCCCGATTTGCCATGAATACTTCCGGGAGCGGCACCACCTGTCCAGACACATGACCTCTCATAACTAAAACAAATAAGGGACAAAAACATTATTTATTTCTTTAACGATGCTCGTATTTAACAGGCTTAGACGGCGAGACTTTGGTGCGTAACAGTGAATGTAGGTAGCTGTAAAGAAAATAGCGAAACGGACACACGTGGCCATCACAGCCTGTCCACTAGATGACGATAGAGGTACGTGTAAGCTGATCTCACTGCAGTTTGTTGTCTGTCCTTTAGCCCTGTGTGTGTTAGGTTGATGATTATTTTTGTGCCTTATGGAACTCAGGAGGGAAGAAAGACGGAGAGATCTGGAGGACAGCTCATGATTGTTACAAATATCTCCTCGCTTATTTATCTGCTTTTTTCTGCTCTGGTTTGTACGACAGATGTGGACTGAGTGTGTTTGCACATTCGCTTTGAAATCTAAAATGATGAAAAATGAAACAGGCGTGTTGAGTGTTTTGTTCCATCATCATGTTGGGTGTCAGTTTTTGTATGCTCCAACAGGCGGCGACTGAGACCAACTTTTCTCTCTCCTTTTCCCTCTGTAGATGATTTAATATAAAGAACACCTATGAAATGTGTTTGTTGTGTGACTGGACTGTCCCGAATGACACCAGGATAGTGTAGCTGGATTCACTTTAGCAACAGGGGGAAATTTGTAAGAAAAATGCATGAATCAGTTGGAGGAAATTAACATTATGTTGTTCTGGGTCTGCTCTCATGCACTGCTGGACAATATGAGACAAAACTGTTGTTTAAAACAGTGGTTCCCAACCTTTTTTTCTGAAGAGAACCCCTTTTCTGTCATTCAGTAAATTGATGACACCTTACTAAGTGACATATTTTATGGATATTATATTCAATGCATTACAATAACAGCACAGAACAACTGATAAACTGTACAATTACCCCAAATAGCAAACGCATAACTGCAAGAAATTTATCTAAAATGAGAGATTGGATGAGATTTCAGCAGAATGTGTCCTGTGAGTTTCACATCAAAGATGAGTTTTCCTGATGTATATAGGAACTGTTTATACAATTATCTGTCTGTATTATTTCATTTTTATTTTTTCAACAAGCATACATACTTTATAGGCCTGTTTTTTGGACACATTCAATGTTTTTTTTCTCACTGATGCTTGGCCATTCTTCTGTTAGCGCTTTGGTTGTTTTACTGCATACTTCTTTTAGTGCAAGGCCAGGCTGTTAGCAGAGAAAAGGCTCTGTGAATATGTGTCCAGGTCTTTACCGTGCCCATATCCTGTGAGTTTATATTTTGAATAATGATCTGAACTTTTAAGATCGCAATTTAATTTATTTTTCTCCACAGGAATGAATGAGATGCCGAGTATAGGCCTTCTGTATATATTTTTCAAAAGTATTTTTACACCCTGTAAAATCAAGAAGGCCTCGTGACGCCTTGTGAAGCTGTGGGGACCCCTAGTGGGGTTCAGGACCCCCAGGTTGGGAACCAGAGATTTAAAATCTGTATGCCATTTAAGATGCTTCACCAAACATTTCAGCATGCAATTTGAAGTAAATGAAAACAGCGAGAGATTGATTTCCAGGCTGCCACTCAAAAATTAAATCAGGTTCTAGTTTAAAAAAACTTTCATGGTTATCATTCATCTACAGTCCTGGATGAAGTCCACATAAACCTTTGAATTTGTGATTTTAATGTTTCTCAGTGAGTGCCTTACGTCCCATTCAGGTCAGGCTGCCGACAGATGGACATAAATAGCCGTCTCTGTTGCAGGTAAATGAGGCGGCAAGAAGGCATGAAGTTCATGGGAAAGTCAAGACTCGACCCTGTTCAGTCCCTCTGTAACATAAGCGGGGAGGTAAACCCGCCCAGGCTGCTGTTATCTACTTTTATTCGAGTAACAGAGCTTATCCTTCAGTTTTTTAATACCACAAACTGATTATGTTTTATTACTGGGACTGAAACCTCCACAAAAACTGAAAAAAATTGCCCCACAAAAAATTGGCTTTGAGAACACACTACAACTTGTTCATAATCTTTCAATAAGTTTCAAAACCTCATATTTGTTTCCATGCTTAAATGGACTTCTTGGCTTAATAAAAGTTATTTGGAAACAGGTAAAAGTAGATTTTTCCCTGCTTCCAAAGGGAAAAATAAGATTTTTAAATAAAATACCCAGAGGTCCACATGATTAAATGGGTGATTAAGAGGCACAGTGTCACTCTATTAAAGCTACATCCTAATGAACACAACTATTAGTTCTCTGAGCTCAGTAACCATGTGAGGAAAGAGCCATTTCAGCCCAGACACAGAAAATCCTCTGTTGTCTAATAATGGCTGTATTGCTCTCCTTTAATTGAACAGTCATCATGTGGAAAAACAAATATTGTTCTTGGTTCCCCATTTGCCTCGTTTGGTTTTGGCTTTTAGGCGCACTGGGCTCTGAACACGAGCCTAGACTACTGCGGTTTTCTCGGATGGAATTGACCATTGTAAGTACTCTCCTGTGACTGTGATTGCGGTTGACATGGGGTTCACTTTGTAATAGCAGACTGTGGGTCCACACTGTAAAATGGATCAGTCAGGAAATGAGGAAAAAAAATGAACCTGTATGTGTTCATTACAATCGGCCCGCCTGCTCTGAAGCTAAAACATCTATTAATGTAAACATGATTTATAATAACCCTAATTACAGTCATCATCATAATTTAAACGGAGGTTAGACCCCGTAAAGGGTGCGTTCATAAAAAGGTTTGTCGTTGCTGAACATTGCCACTTGTTCAAAATGGAGAAAACAGAATCATGCATTTGGTATTTCAGACATTTCTGTCTCCCTCCTTCATCAAACACGGATTAAAGATAATATGTCATGATACTGCTTATCATCATTATCATATGTTACAGTAAAACAGCGGCACACTTAAAAGCTAAAACGATAAGATGTCTCTCTTTATTTTATACCTACTACTGGTTTAATATACCAAGTCTTTACCCTCCTTTTAAGTTCTCTTGTTTTATAGTTGTACGACATTGAATCCTGGAAGATTTGTGCCTTACTGACAGTGATCAACAGAGAAAATCTTTTTTAGTCAAAGTGAAAACACATCTCTACAATGTGACCTAAATAAATCACAAATACAAAACACAAAATGCATGTTTGCAAAAGTACTCACCTCTTTTATTTATTGAAAACCCCCCCACCTAACTCATCACAGTCTGGTGCAGCCAGTTGGCTTTATAAGTCATATAATCAGTTCACCCAAAGTTAGTTGAGTCACTGTTGGTCATTTCCATAGAGATCTGTTTTCACTTTGACATTAAAGTGTCTTCCTCTGTTGGTCAGTGTCAGAAAAGCCACATGAAAACGCCTTTGATTCGTCGCTGTAAGACAATGAAACAAGTTGAATGCTTTTTATAGTCTCTGTATATCTAATGGACAAAGGAATGCAGACAGGAGGGACACAGTTTGTATTTAGAGATGATAAAAGGTGACTCCATGCACAATGGCAACCAAAAGAATTATTATCAACTGCAATAAACAGGACAAGGGCTCAATCTTTTGTCCCTGCCCCCTACTGTGGTTGCTAAATGTCTCTGAGAGAAGATTACTGTCCAGTCTTGAACTTCAGAGCATTCTGTTGTTACAAACAGATGTGCTACTCTGTGCCAACTTTTTTCAGGCTCAAGGCAGAACAACCGCAGACTAACGAGTTAATAAAAGGCTCCCTCTGTCATTTCACTGTCAGTTTGACACACTGTTTAAGCACCACACAGGCCACCTTCTTTCGCTTATGAATAAAAGTGACAAGGAGTTGAGTTAAAGTGGCTGAGATCTTGTGTCTGTAAACATCTGTTAAAAAAAGGCTATTGAGGAGAACATCCTGCGATTGGAAATGCCCTGCGTTTGAATGGAGGGGTGGAAAAGGGGAAGCGCACCGTGTTTTGAAGTTCAAGTGGCTGACGTCCTAATAGGTGCGTGCCTGCTTCTTCCATCAACCATTAATCCACGGCAGCTGCATCAGCCACATTATTTGCTGGACAAGAGACATGTGAGCCTTTGGTGTGGGGTAATAATGGGTTCAAGGGGCTTGAGGGGAATGCTGGCTATCTTTGAGTGGAACCTTCCTGCGTTTGTGCAAAGTTATTTTGGAACAGTGGTGCCCTTTTAGGTTTGTTTTGACACAAAAATCCCCCCAGGAATCAAACGGTATATGCTGTAATGACCAAGAATAACACAAAGTGTATGAAACAATAATATCCCAGCAAGAGCTTTGGATTAAATTACTTTTTTATTCTAATTTATAGAAGGCTACCTTTTTCATAATTTAAACAATACACATGTACAAAACACAATCTCATCTAAAATATAGTAATACATAACCTAGTAACCATGACAAATTATTTTAAACCAAGTTTCACATTCAAAATAGAAAAATATTTCTGGTTTCATTATAACATTCTTGAAGTGTTATGAGGGGGTTGGCGGGTGTAAATGAATTCCAGATGCTCTCTACAATCCATTGGATATTTCCTTTTGAAGATATATAGAGCAAGAATGTACAATAACCGTCCATTATTGGAACAAATTAACGTTGCATGTATGTACAATGTGGCGTATGATTTGTTTAAAAGTAAGAACAGCTGTATGTAAAAATCAAGAAATATGTTTCATAATCTCTGTCATCTGTAGTGACCATGTAAGCTGCCTGATGACACACTGGTAAAAGTCTTTTGTTTATAGCCTTTGTGTCCAAAGAAAACATGAACACAAACTCACTGTGAGTGATTTTGAAAAGCAAGCACATTCTGAGATAAAGGGAAAAATGCTCCTGTCCATGAAATCCTCAACATTATCTCAAACACAGAATCAAAACAACAGGGCTGCTTAGACATGTGGAGCCCTGACTTTACATGTGTGACTCCGATCCTCTCACTAAGGCAGACGCCAGACAATGTGTCTCTTCAAGTCTGCTGCCGCAGGACAGAAGAGATGGAAGTGATTTCTCTACAGCCTATGTTCCTCGAGGAATAGCGACGGCCAAAGTGAGTTTGTTTCCCAGTATCAAGAAACCACTTAACAAACAGAGGTATGGTTCTGTCTCCATTAGTCCTGTTTTCTCTCTCCACATCCACCCTGTTTCGTCCTCTGCCCCCACTGACCTCCCCTTCCTATCTGCAGGAGCAGGACTGGACGGACATGTTGGGATAAACCTTGAGCACCGGGTTCCTGGATTCATCCTGGTAGAGCACAGCCAGAGGACTCATCTTTTCTGGGACACAGCAGGGCTCAGGAACTCCAGGGATGATCCCGACGGCACGGACTATGCTCTGGATGGTGGCGTGGTTGGACGGCCTCGTCACCTGGGAGAGTTTGAGTGGAACGGAGAGGCAGAAAATCAGTTAAAGGGAAAAGAACAACATACAGTTACTCAAATTGGCACTATGGTTTTGGAACCAAATGAGAGTGACTGCAATGTTTGTGCTCCTACCTTAGGCATGGGGAATCCACATGTGCCAGCACAGTAGTAGGCCTCAAAGGCCTTGGGTGCTATGACCCACTCACTCCAGCCAATGTCTGCGAAATCCACTCTGAGGTTCCTCCTGGAGCAGCCTCTGTGCTGGGTGTCGCCCCACTGCCTCCTTCTGGCCTTACGCATCGTTTGTTCATCAAAGTTCAGCACAGGTGACTGAGAGTTAACGCTCTCCTTGTACTTTTTTCCGTCCTTTCCCTCATGTCTCCGCTCATGCTTTCGGCCATCACTGGGAGTCGGCATTGCTTTGACTTTCTTCTCGGTTGACTCATCAGGTTTGAGCCCCTGTGATGTTCGTTCTGCTTCTTTGAGAACCTGAGGTTCTTCTTTACTATGTGCTCCCCTACCTTGTTCTACTCCTTCTTCCTGCTGGCTCTTTCTCTTCTTCTCTTTCCTTCCTGGTTTAGGTTTGAGTGCCAGATACCAAGTGCTCTCCCAGAGGTCATCTTTCCTGTACACATCAGGCCTGTAGTCAACCTCAGGCAGCTCATTGTTCTGAATGGGGTCAGAGAGCAGGGTTGCATCCCTTCTTTTGCGTCCTTTTGACTCCGGTGAGGAGTTAGGTCTGTGAGAGGAATGTGAGGGCTCTCCTCCCTCGCTGAAGGGGTCATATCTCTGAAGGCTTGCTGCCACGCTGTTGGGCTCAGCCAAGGCCTGGTCATTAGCATACAGTAACAGGTAAGGCAGGCTGCCACCAGACAGTGCCACCCCTGCTTTCCTCTGGTACTGATGCTCTAAGTCCAGCTCCACTGAAACAAGAAGATGACCCTTGTTCCGTGCCTCCTTTATGACCTGGGTCACATCTTTCATCTGCCACACCCCTCTCCTGTGGGGGTGGAAGGTCACATTGCCTAGAAGTGACCCCATTGACCCAGATCTGACCTCTGACCCGGAGGAGACAGAGCGAAGGAGCAGGCTGATGGACGGAGAAGGGAGGACGGCCGAGGAGCGACAGGATGGGCTTTTGAAGCGTTTACAGAACCAGGGTTTCTGATGAGGGCGCCGATCGAGCAGGAAGTGGAATGTGGCAGAGAGGATGACCTCTGAGTCCTGGAGGGTTGTAAGGTTTAGTCGGTACACTGTCCGGTGGTCAGAGGAGTCTGCAAAGACAATCAGTCAGTTAGTGGCAGTCGGTCAGGTGAACAACCTGACAGTTTAACCTTTGTTTAATCCACAGAATGATTTTTGTAAAACCAAAATTGATCTTGTACATAAAAGATGAATCTCCACAGAGAGAATTGGGCAGTTTTGTAGCTCACAGGTGTTTCTGTGTTCTTGTTTTAAAAATGGGAAATAAGCAAAAATTAGATTCATATGTTTCATAGTTATTTGGCTTTTTTTTGTTTTTTACTGATGGGCTGAAATATTTGGCATATTTAGATTATTAAAGTGTTTCCAGTGGGAAATCAGGATTTGAACCTTCTGTGAATTTACACATTTTCCACTGTTATTTGACAGTAGTTTAAGAAGGAATGACTGAGAAAGGAACACACTGTTTCATAAAAGAGATAAAGGGGGAAAAGGAGTCAAACTGCACTTGAATCGTCCCTTCTGTGGTTTAAAACCTTGACAAGTGGGACTATTAAACACATGTCCTTGTTCTGTGTTACATGGCTGAGCTGTGGCTGCATGGCTTGGTAGGATTTCAGAAGGTGCCCTCAAGAAGAACCAGACTCTGGGGATCGGGCTGGCAGGGGTGGAGGGGGGCGAGCAGAGAGCTACATATTCATGATGAACATTAACTTCAACAGCAGAGTTATTGTTCATTGTATAAGAGTTCAGCGGAAGTATGGACTGACTCAAGAGATATACATTACCCCGGATTCAGCCTGCATATGGAAATGCTTACCTCAGTTTCTCTTAAAGCTTCCCCTTAAGCCTAATACAGCCAGCACTGTCTGCCCAGACACCAAGACATAATCAACTGTTTTAACAGATCTTACATTGTTGTGAAAACTCTCTTACATCTCTCCTTGGATTACACTCAGCCTCTGCAGTAAAAATACACACGTGTTATGATATGCCATCTGAGAACTATGTGGGATATAAATGCCTATGCGTTGTGTTTATAAAAACAGCATCAGACAGAGAGGAACGACTGTGCTTTAAGCCCTTTGACTCCAGGACGTGGAGTCACAAATGTCCTCTAGCCACAAGAAGCCACGACAATGACCCTTTGCGAGCGCGTAACTGCCGCTGAGGTTTCACTGTACTGAAGTTGCATGCATTCTTGCGCATATTGCGCGTCTGTCTGCGGTAATTGACCAGAAGGGGCACAGCTGCTGCCACAAACACAGTGTGCCCACAGCATCCCAAAATCATTTAAATGCATTCTCAGACTGTTCCAAAACAATCCTACCTATTTAGAGCGTCTGGCCGAGCAATGCAGCCCCACTGAGCTCTTGCACTTTTAATAACCATCCATGGAGAGGATCAGGGGAGCTTTCTGGCTCCTCTTGACATTTTTTTGTTTCTTTTTTGCTCGGATTACTGAGCACTAATGGGACAGGCTTTTTTCCTGCACCGAAATAAAATCTAAATTGCTGCATTTTACAGGAGGCGATATCTATCGATTGCGCACTGAAGGCAGGTTAATGAATGTCTCCACACACCTTGGCTGGCTCTGAAACTCCTGACAGTGTTCCCCTCTCTAAGGCGGTTTTCCCTGTTGTATTTCTCGTACAGTTTGGACATGTGCTGGGAGACCATGTCCTGATCCAGGTCATCTAAAAGCGGGTCCGACGAGGGCTGGAGGAAGGTGCTGTCCTGTGCGCTCCCAGAGACCCCTTTCATGATCTTAACTGATGCAGCACCCAGGAAACAGTTCAACATCAACAGGAACAGGTGCGAGGAAATCATACGCAGAGCTGCCATTTAAGTGCTGAAATCAATACAAAATCCAAGAGGTGCAGAAAAATGTTGATCCAAGGTGGATTTTGAAGGCGCGCCAAAACAATCCGGATTAAAAAAGGCTGTGCGTAAATGTTCCACCTCTCCTCTCACTTTTCCGCTTCGCGCTCAGTGAGCCGTCTCACTCCTCTGCTTCAGACTACGTGGATGCTGAATGGGTTAGTCCGGGCAACAGTTGGAGCTGCTACTTTTACACTTGCGTCTGTGTGACCGCCAGAGGCTTGAGGGGGTTATACTGGAGCGGTGAGAGGTGCTGACGTATACTCCTGTCAGCCAACGAGGTCTCTGCAGAGCGCACAGCCAGAAGTGGAGGTCATGATGCTGACCCCCTCCCCCCTCCTTTCCCTCTTTGATGCTGATGATGCTGATGATGATGATGTCTTCCTTATGTTGTTTTGCATCGGTGGAGTAATAACATTGATCCAGTGGCTTTGGCAGAGTGTTTCAGTGCAGCACTCACTTGTTTAGCACTGGTCAGACAAAGCCACTGTTGAAACTCAACAAAACTGTGCTTTTTTTTCTTTGCAGGCAAAGTAATTCCACCTCACAATTTCCAGCTCACCACATTATTTCCAGTAACTGCTTTTGACATGCTCTCAGTCACACATAATTAGCATAGAAACACCTACAATAATAGTCTGACCAACCACCCAAGGGCTATTGTTAGCGACAGTGATCCACATTTTGTACAGCGTGTGTGTGTTTCTGTGTGAGAGAGAGAGTTTTAAAGTGAACGGCTGCGGTGTAGCAGTGAGATGAAATTCTCCTGAAGGAATTACTGTGATTTTATTCATTGCAAACAGAACATGACCTCTACTTGCTAGATTCAAACTCAACACTTTTTTTCTCCTTGTGTGTATGTATTTTTGTATGTGTGTGTACATACAAGTTGTTTCCAGTGTGTGTCTCTGGTGTCTGGAGCTCTGTACCAACAATGCTTGTTTTGTGGAAGTGGTGGTCTCCAGCAGAGAGGCTGTAACTAGCTGGGCCTCTCGGGTCACTCTCTGCCACTACACACACACACACACATTTACACATGCACACATGCATGCACGAGCACATATACAGAGCTACATAGTACTTTTCTGGCCCCCAAGGGCCCCACAGGATACTCCTTTTCACTATGTTCCGCACCAGCAACAGGTCTTAAATCTGGACTTTTCTGGAGATGTGTTTGAATGTGTGTGTGTGTGTGTGTGTGTGTGTGTGTGTGTGTGTGTGTGTGTGAGTGGCAGTGTCTATGGTTTTGCCGCAGCACACAAACACAAGAATGCTTCGCCTTTTCTCATATCATTTTGAGTTATATTCTGCTGAAAGACAAAATATGATTAATCGTTGTGGTTATTTGTTTGAATACATGCAATATTGTTTTCCACTTGGTGAAGCGCCGTCTTTGAAAAACACTGTGAGAAATCAGTGTGGCATTTGAGAGTGACCACTCTCTAAAACAAGCCCCCTGGCTGCGCAAACCGATACTGAAAGATATACTGTTGTTTATTTGGAAGTAATAAAATTTGAAAACCAAACAATAATTGCTCAACAGTGAACTGTCGTTCTCTGTTATTAACAAGCCATTAAAAACCTCTTGTCAACATGGGAGTATCTCACTACGGTTCCCTGAAGAAGCAAATGGAAAAAAAAAACATGACAACCTTTGTTATTTTCACAGACCGAGTAGCTTGAGTCATTATCTGTTTAACAAAATAACAGAAATACCTCAAGAGTTTGAACAGACCAAACATATGCGCGAGCAGGGAGAGAGGGAAGGAGAGTTAAAGTGATATCTGAAACCAGGGCAATATGGTCATAATAAATAGTCCTGGGGAGAAGACATCCCAACACAAGTTCAAGCGTGAGGATGACAACATGAAATGGCTTTGACCTCTAACCTCAAATATGTAGGGCAGTGTGAGATTAATGTTGGGCATTATCTACAATAATGCTCCTCTCCCCATCACTACTGCGAGAACAGCAGCATCACTGTGACTAGATCTAATAAGTTTAAAAAAACACAGCAGGACAGAGATGTCGCTGGTAAATGTTTTTCAAGAGATCTCAAGCAGGCGCAAAATCTAACGCTATGGTAACACGCATCACTTCCAGTCTAATCGGCAGAATAAATGTTGGCATTTTACTTTTTTGCAAACTGCGAAGACATTACATTTATATGGTACTATGTAGTGAATACGTGGAAACTTTCTGTTTATGTTTCAACAGTGCTGTGGTTAATGTGTGGTTATGTTTAGGAATGAAAACCACTTGGTCATGATTAGGAAACAATCATGTTTTGGCTTAAAACAACTGCCAATTTTGACACAAATTCTGTTAGAAATGCAGCAAGGGCTCACTTAAAAAACACCAAGTTCTTTGGCACAAATGCTGCTGGAAAGTCATGACGACTTGCTAAACCACTCATGTTCGGTAGCACAAACTCTGCTGGTGACTTGATAAAAGCACCTACATTTGGTGGCACAAGTGCCGCTGAAAATATAGCAATGACTCATGAAAAGATGCCTACATTTGGTTGCACAAACGCCGCTGGAAATGCAGTGATGACTCACTGCAAATACGCCTACATTTGGTGGCACAATTGCTTCTGGAAATGAAGAGATGGCTGATAGTTTGCTAAAAAACACCTATGTTTGGTGGCACAATTGTGCCTGGAAATGCAGTGATGGGTTGCTACGAAAATACTCGTTTGGTGGCAAAATCTCCGCTTGAAATGCAGTGATAGCTTGCTAGAAGCACCCACATTTGGTGTGACAAATTCGTGGCACAATCCCTGCTGAAAATGCAGTGATAACTCACTAAAAATCATATATGTTTGGTCATACATTGCCACTGGAAATACAGCGATAGCTCGCTACAAAAACACTCACGCTCAGTGGAACAATTTCCGCTGGAAATGCAGTGACAGCTTGCTAAAAACACCTGTGTTTAGTGGCACAAACACTGCAGGAAACATGCAGCGGCTCGCTACAAAATACTCATGTTCGGTGGCACAACTGCCATTAGCAATGGCATGAAACACCTTCGTTCAGTGGCACAATTGCTGCTGAAAATGCAGTGGTGATTCACTAAAAAACATCCATGTTTGTTTGTACAAATGCTGCTGGAAATGCAGTGATGGCATGATTGTTTGCTAAAAAATCCAATGTTCAGTGGCACAAATGCCACTGGAAAGGCAGTGAAGCCTCGCAAAAACACAACCGGTGTTGTTTGTTGATTTTGAACAGTGGTCTGCAGCTTAGCAGTCATTTTGCTGAGATGTCATGCCATCTGCCATCCACTCCACCTCCTGATGATAAAGATACATGTACATATACATGTAATCACAAGTACGTCACTTCAGAATTTATGATATACATATCAAAAGTAGAAATGTAACATATCCGTGGTTGCAGAAACATATAATACCAACATTTTCTTCTGGCAACTGGGCTGGTCATCTCAGCACAACTTTAATGTTTCTGTCTGTGTATTAAGTGACAGCTCATAGTGCACAAAAATTGTATTTTGCTTATGTTGCTATTGGATCTTCAAAGCAACACGTGGAAGTAGTCAGGCTCACACTGAGATCACAACTCCACACATTTTGAGTTTGATGAATACGGCCACATCAGGCGCATAACAGACACTTTCAGGCCAAGTGTGGACATGCAGCAATGTGATCTTCAGAGTCAGGAATCACATTAAAGAGACAACTGAGACTGCAGCCTCCATGATACACAGCATGCATCGCTGCATCACAGAGCTGAAGGAGACATGAAACAGAAGTTACCAGCTGGATGCAATGTGGATGGTTGACTAACTAATATAGTAGTGACATGAGTAGCTACTACCCATTGATCCCTGCAGCAGCACTGCACTGTGAAGCCTGCTGTATCTGACTACTCAGGCTGTGTTGTAGTTTGTTCAACATGGAGGTCCCCCCGTAGGGCCATCCAAAGCAAACAGGAGTTGTGTTCTGCTCTCTGTGGGGGTATGGAGGAGCGCAAGGAATTAACATGCCCGTGTGTGTGTGTGTGTGTGTGTGTGTGTGTGTTTGTGCGTGTCTGCATGTGGTGCTAGGAACTGATGGTTGGTTCTGGAAATGCTCCTAGTTTAACACCTTTGCGTGGTATTGGGCAAGACTTTCTGGTTCCAGAGCTCAGCAGTGGGGGTCTGATAGATGTTTGTGTGTGGGCACAGGGGATTTGGTATGGATCAGTTATTGGCCAGCCATCCTCCAGTGACTGATGCTGTCATGGTTTGTCCAAAAAGAACAGTGCTGTGCACGCATGGGGGACGGACTAACTGGCAATGTCTTGTGCTCATAAAAATAAAGAGGGGGTAGTTTGAGCCAAATGTTCTCATGTTGTGTATCCTGCAGGATGTTTACAGCAGCTATAAGTGACTTGCTTGTGTACCTCAGGAATATTTTACGGGTAAACAAAACAACAGGTCACACTCTAACGCACAAGAGGTCACTCAGGATTGTAGGGACTTAGGCAGAAAGCGCCAGTGTCAGTTTAAAGGCTGTTTTAAGACTTTAGGATCCTGTTAAGCAGATGAAAACATCCAGGTGGAAAATGTGGCCACATCTAAATCAGTGCATTGTTCTTTCGTGGATGCATTTCATTAAAGGGTCAGGTCACCCAAATTATGAAGAAAAAAGGAAATATTCACTTTTTTTGTAGTGGGTTTTGGATAAGAAGATTGATACCTCTTTCATACTTGTATGCTAATATAAAGCTATAGCCAGCAGGCAATTAGCTTAGCTTCACATAAAGTCTGGGAGCAGGGGGGAACAGCAAGCCTGGTGCTGTCCAAACAAAAAAAATCTGCCTACCAGCACCTCTAAATTCTACTAAGTAACACATTATATTTCATAAAACAGCCCAGTTGTCAGAAGAAAATGTCAGTATTGTACATTTCTACAAACCACAGATGTATTACATGTGTATGTTTTATACATCAACATTTTTAAAGTGATGTAGTTCTGATTACATGCATATGAGCTGACTTTTCATCAGGAGGAGTGGGGAATGGTGCATAGCGTGACACCATGGTGAGATGGCTTCCAAGCAGCAGACCACTGTTTGAGGCCGACAAACAACAACACCGGTTGTTTTTTAGTGAGACATTGGAGCGTTTTTTTTATTGTGCCACCAAAACCGGGTATGTAAGTTAAAACATGATCTTTTGCTCACCATAACCAAGTGTTTTTGTGCTTATACATAACAACACCTAAACCACAGTGCTGCTGAAATGTAAAGAAATTTCAACATATCCACTGCATAATGGTGCATACCTGTGGTTTGCAGAAACGTATAATGCCAACATTTTTCTGGTGATTGGTTAACCCTCCTGTAAAACCACATCTATGCTTTATGCTGCGCTAACCACCTGCTTATTCCGACTTCAGAAAAACAACCTTTCCTAAAATGTTGAACAGTTTCCTCAACTTTTGTGGCAGACATGGAACTAGTTTTGCATTTATTTTTGTTTTGTGACCTGAAAAAATAAAAATCTAACAACTTTGACATTTCCACTTCCTACTCGATACAACTGAGGTAAAAAGGAATGTGTTTATGGTGCTGACAGTGTTGAAAACTTGCATTTATCAAATCAGCAGCAACATCTTCCTCCAGAAACAGTCTCCCAGTTTCTGGAGAGACACTTAAGTGTTGAATTTTACCAACAAATCACCACAGACGAAATTCCATTGTAATGGGGTGGAGGCAGAAATCTTGGTGACAGCAGATTAAACCAAAACTATTTGAGAAGTGGTACTAGTGGCTTCTGGTGGATTTGGATGAACTAATCCTTCAATGCTTATTTGTGGCAAAGAATTCTCTGCTTCAGTAGTGAGGCTGACACCAGGTCCAGTAAAACACAGGCTTCCTTCTGTTGTGAAAGACCAGGAATCCCTTCATGTCAATGTCATCCACTCTGCCCTGTAGGTAGGTGTGTGAGTGTGAGAAAGAGCAGGAGTGTGTGTGTGTGTGTGTGTGTGTGTGTGTGTGTGACTATGGAGACTATAGTTATGCTAGGGGGTGTAACTCTGTGACCCATTCACATGGTTAATAAAACATTCATAGAAGCAGAGGAATGTTATGGTTTTTGTGTGACTGTGTATGCATGTGCAGGCAAACACGTATGTGTGTGTGCATGCATGCATGTGTGAGAGATGGAGAATGTGTGTGTGTGTGTGTGTGTGTGTGTGTGTGTCCTTGTGTCTGTGATGTTGGGCCTCCTGCAGTGACCCCACGGAGTGCACCATTCTGTCCACAAACAAAGGGCCGGCTGTTCCCCCCCGACTTCAACCGTGGACTGCTCCAACACCGCTGACCATTCGCCGCCGAGCTAACCAAATATTTCCCTTCCTGCTCTGAATTTGTCTCAATAAATAGTTTTGTGTTTTGGGGTTTTCTTTCTCCTCCGGCTCTTTGCCTTTGATAGACGACTCCTGGACAAACAGGTGGCCACGTAATCTCAGAAGACGGACTTATCTTTTAAACCTGAGGTGAAAAACTGGAGGACAGAGCCTGACTTCTACAATTCTCACCTCATGTCACATCCTGACTTTTGCATGGAAAGAAAAACGATCCCACAGTGCACCGAGAGTATTATTACACGCTTAATTGACATCTGACTGATTCATTTTTGGTTCACGTCTGTCCTCACAGCCCGTGGCGAAGTACAGAGAGACATATTGTGCTTAAGATCTCACTGACTGGCTGAGTATTTTCTCTGAGCATGGCTCAAACCACTTGACAGGAGGGCTGATCGGTGATTAACGAAAATAAATGGAATATGTGTGTCCGTGTGTGTTTCAACCACTAGCAGGATTGATGTCCTTCCCCAGGTCTGACATTCAACCTTTGTGCTGTGTCTCTCAATGACCACGTTATTCACCGGCTGAAACATCAATGTTGTACTATGTACCTGGACTAATAGCTAATAGCTTATTATTTTTGAGGTTCACACTCATGTCTTGTGTTTCTGTGCCTCCTATAATTGCCCCCATGGCGGCCTGTTTTTAATACCATAAAAATGTTTGTCAGTTATCCATTTATACAAAACAGTCTCCAGTTAGACACATTTTACAGACAGTAACAAGTGAGCGTCGCTGAAGTAACTGAGTGTGCAGTGTTTGCTGGGAATGCAGAATATTCTAAAGAGAGTGTGATTTGAGCCTCGACTGGTGGTGTTGTGTTTACTCTGACGCCCATGATATTCATTACAGGCTGCACTGTGTGCTGCTACTTCCTGAACATGTCCCATAGGCCCGTGACCTTCACCTCCACAGCCTGCCCTTAAACCCCATTGGGCTGGAGCCAGGATAGAGGAAATTGCACTGGGAGATTGATTGGCTAAATCCTTTAATTATTCGGATTTCACAATGGGGCCTGAGCGCCTGTGTCTTTGGTAGTTGACTGTGTCAAACACAGATGGGAATGTCTGGCCCTCTTGACACACCACACTGTGTTTTTATTTTATTTTATTCTAAAATTCAAGTGAAATTTAAGCTTTTATTTGAGGTATGGGAATTGCTGCCAGTTTCATAATATTGACGGAAAGCAGAGACGAAATACTCGGGAATGAGCTCGAGTGTTTTAACTGTAAAACAAATCAAAGGGCACTTATTTGTCACTTCCTCCTCACTTCACATGTCTTGTGTTTTTTAACTTGAGCTCTAAGACGGGAAGAATGGACGGAGTGTATTTCTTCACTGGGATGTGATAATTTTGTGCACCCATGCGTGGCTGTTTTACCAGAATGTGATATGCCCACACACATTCAGTACAATATCCTGCTGAGATTTACATGGGGTTTGTTTCTGTTGGGCTGACTTTAACCCAATGGCCTCAAGGTTCCCAAAAAAAAGGGAGAGAGAGAGAGAGAGAGAGAGAGAGAGAGAGAGGCTGTTATCCCAGAGCTCCGTCTCTCTAAAGAAAGCAGATATGTAATACGTGTTGGGAATATGATGGCAGGGTCTTTTCATAGCTTGATGGATCTGTCAGATTGACCCTTGCTCTAATTTGCTTCTGTCGCCATCATTTAGCGTGGCGGTGTGTGATATTTCCCAATAAATTTACCCTCCTTGCAGAGTAATAACTGCGATATCTATTTCCCATTAGTGGGGGGTTCAGGCCTCCTGTCGCTCTCCGAGCTCTAATTGGACGTGACCATTGCCCCGGTGATGTCATGTTAGTGTGTTTCAGGAAGAGAAAAGCCCGGTAGTGGTAAGTGACTGATTACTGAAAGTTATGGAAGTGGAGATTGAAAAGGAACGTGTGGTTATATTTCCAAGTCATGTTGAATATGTTTGATATTTTATGATTTTGGCAATTGTTGACACAAGAGCAAACATTTCTATGGGTCTAATGGGGATCTATTGTGTCTGGTGGTGTTACGGGCATGTCAGCCTACAGAATAAACATACAGTATTACAGACTGAGAGCCGTGTATATTGTTAGCCCTAGAAAGCCTGCTGTAAGGTCAAGGCCAGAGCAGCGGTGGCCAATCTCACAGGAACGCGGATTCAATTAATATCAGCAAAGGCCCTTTGTTGATAACTTCCTGGTTTTATACAAAGTGAACCATCAAGTTTCAGTGTGCTATTGCTCCCATTCTGGCATCAGAACACGGAGAACACGGAGAACTGGCACCACAACATGTTAGGGAGAACGCCAAGACGTTTTAGAAAAAGTATTTATAGGGGGAGCTGTGGTGCTGCACGGATGCTGTTAAATAAAATGAATCATTCTGAAAAATATTAATATTGCACAATGTAAGAACATGGGAAATAATTAGTAAGCAGATATGTGAATTCTTAACTGTCTGTTAGGTAAACAAAAACTAATGTCCACATTACAACTGTAGAGGGAAAAGACAAATTAATTAATAATGTCATGATAATAATAAATGTTTAGTGATGGTTTGTGTTACTGTTCACTGCCGCACAGTAAATATAGTCTGTTCTTTTAACAGTGGATCATGTTGTTAACGTGCTAACTGGCTAACTAGCGTCAAGATGGTCTTCTGGTTTCCCGTTTTGAATGAGGATTACACACTACCACCATCTGCTGGTGTGGAGAGTTATTTCCTCTCACACAGGCACAGAACGTATGTGTCGGTGGACCATCGGCTGTAGCCTTTGCTGTATGTTCATGTGACACTTTTTTAGCCGAGACACGGCGACATCAGGCAACGCAGTAGAGGACCTTCGTCACCACTAGCTCTCTGAAGTCAGTTCGGTGTGTCTGGGCCTTAAACCTAACCAAACCAACCCAACCAATGAAGGCAATGCCAATCAGAGGGAGAGTAATGCAGGTAATGCTCTTGCCATTCTGAAAAAAAGTTTGCCGCTAAGGACCCCGCAAAGGGGTGTGTCTAATGGTGTGAAATCATTTAAGCCGTGCAGACATGTGACCCCTGATGCGTTGAGCATAAATCAAGCTTTTGCTGTTGTTCTGTTTGAAGGTCAAAGGTCACTTTCTTTCATTGTTTCAGGATATCCTCAGCATGAAATCCTTTGCAGTTAAGAAGTTGTTCCTTTACTTTTTTCTTGTCCACCCTGTATGTTTCATTCTTCCTTACTTTGATTGTCAACTTTTTCTTTTTCTCTCTTTGTCTTTCTCTGGCTCATATCTGCGTTTTTCTATTTCTCTGCAGGTGACTATATTTTACATGTCTCTCAAAACTGGAATCCCACAACAATCTCCTCATTCCTACTCCACCGTGTGTGTGTGTGTGTGTGTGTGTGTGTGTGTGTGTGTGTGTATGTGTGTGCGTGTATGTGTGTGTTTGTCCATACAACAACAGAAATGTCAATGATAGATTACCTCTGGATGAAGCTCAACTTTGGGTTTGTGAACAGGAAATGCTAAAAGGGTTGTGATAACTGATATGTCTGCTAGTTGTTAGAGAGCCACAAGCTGGAATGCAGCAGACTGTGTAGAGTTAAGACACTGGCTGCTTAAGTTTCTGACGTGGTTAACCTGAACAATGGCAAATTACCTTACCTTACTTTTACGGTTCAGTGGAGCCCACATCGCTCCATGATCGATGGTCCCAGTCCACCTCATCATAGCCTTTGCATATAAAATCTAAATATTATTTATGAATGGTTTCGGACACAAGCTGTTAACATTCAGTCTCCGTGTAAACTGAAACCTCAGTCTTTCTGATTCACAAGGCATTTTTCTGAAATGAATGGACTTCCCCTCCTGACACGGTGGGAGCAGCGGGGGAGCGGTGTCAGATGTTACAGCGCATGTGTATACACTGAGTGTGTGTGTGTGTGCTTGTGTTGCACTCGTGACCACTTCCAAGGCCACTGCCATGGACCATGAGGTCCTCACATTTTGCCTGTTGTGTAACCTCTCATACGGTCAAACACTGACTCCACAATCCTCCCATTCAACTTAAAAACAACCAAACCATGAGAATCAAAGCAGTCCTAGTGACCTTGAGGCTCTACTATGAAAATTTCAATGCCTGAACACTGAAATGCACACCGCTCCCTCTGCACTCCCCTCTACCTGATGTACCTCAGACATTAGGCAGACACAAATGATAGATTTGAATAGGAGACGTCTGATGTCATGCTTGGCAGCTCAATAAGTCTGGAGCGAGAACAATATTCTGTCCAACAAGTCGTTAGAACAGTGATTCGAATGGAATGGGAAATAAGCTAATTTGTTGGAGTTGAAACACTGTGAATCTGTATGGTTTTTACCTTCTGGATGCAATGAGTATAACTCGATGCCCTCACTATTTTTTAGGAGTGTTGCCCTGGAAAAGTCATTAAATATCAATTAAATCATCGTCAAATGAGCATGTGTAAGTGTCAGCTATGATCTCACCAACACATCCCTTTTAATAGAGTTGTGGGGCCACATTAGGGAGATAAAGCTGTAAGGGGAGCGCAGATTGGGTCATGACAGTGTCAGGGGTGAGACATGTGGCACACACCAGAGTATGTCTGCTAACACCCAGACGTCTGCTGTGCCACACAGAGCTGATTGTTCCACAGCCATGGGCTCTTCCATTCAGGATCGAGCCCTTCTCCGGTCCGTCACGGGCCCAGGGAGGACTCCCCGCTCCTGGGGTGACTAATGCTGAATGACAGGCAGACACTGATCAAAGCTGCTCCTGGAAGCCCTCCTGTCACAGTTCGGAGGGGGCAGAGAGGAGGACGATAAGTGGAGAGACAAGAGCAGTATGCCCAGTCTGGACCTGGGCCAAATATCAGGGATCAGACAGCATGGCTGGACTTTATTAGCTTCATCACAAACAATACACTCTCCACAGTGGACCTCCACCATTGCCAGATTATCTCGTCTCTCTTTATAGCGCAGTGGCGCAGAGCCACACCACAGTGGAGTTCTGGAGCCATGAGGTGAAGAGATGCCTGGTTAATAGATGCTGAATCTGGCCTTTACACTCTTGTCTGCTATCATCTCCTTACTTCGCTCATGCGTCAGACTCATGCCTCTCCAGAGTATTTACCATCGTTGCCGAGCCAAACGTCTTATCCAAGATACGATTTTTTTTTATGCTTTCTAAAATATCCATTTTATTGAGCATAAAAACCACAGATTCAACTCAAAATGCAGCTCTCAGATTCCCATGGAGGTTTTTATGTTAGTTTGATGCATCTTGAAGGCAGCAGGCGAGAAAAGCTTTCACAAAACGTAAAACATGTTTGAGTTAAGGTCTTTGGCAGTCGCAGGAAAAATATGTTTGTGCTTTTGCATCTATGTGTGTGTGTGCACATGCATGTTGGTCCACTTAATATCCCCCCTGCATGTCTTCTATTCTCCAAGCAACAGATGAAGTAAACTTCTGTTTGTTTTTTTCTTTAAAACATTTACATTTGTAATATAAAGTAATGTGCAACATGTCATGTTATGTCCCAGGAGCATACTTTTCTCCAATGTTATCCATTCTGACAGGAGCCAAGGAAAACACTTTGCTTGTTGGACTGCAACTCTGAGCTTCTCTCTGCCTTTCCATATCAGTGCACTTGGTGAAACCTGCGAGAAAAATGTCAAAAAATCTTTTTTTCCACACAGGAAACATACTGTTAGCCTTTCATTAATCTGCTGGGCAATGTGTTTCTGGTCAAATACCTTTGCAAGATTGTCTGTTTAAAAAGATAAAGTGGGATTTGCCGTAAACTCAGAAAATCTTTGACTGAACTACTCCTCACCTCTGGCTGAGGACATACGAAATTTCTCAGCTGTATGAGGGAAATCTGGGCTTTTGTGCAATCAACGGCTCCCTGGGACACACTGTGAGGAGAAAATCGCTCCGGGGGGTTTATGAACTTAATAAGAAAGTTTTATCTTGATTTGACACTTGCTTTGATGCCTGTCTGTTGTTTCCACTACAAGGGCGAGGTTAAGGTATAGGAAGTGCTTTGTGACCTCTATGGTCTGCGCCTCAAGGCAGCCTTTACACTGAGCAGCACCCAGTGCTGGAGCTCAGTGGCATTAATTGCTTGTAGGAGCTCTGCGTCCAGAAAGCCCTTGATGTGATGGATGAATGAAGGGCACAGAGCAGCACTCTGGGCCCGATTGTGTTTCTCTTCAGTCACCACATTGCCAATACAAACCTGGACAGGCAAAGACAAACAGGAGAAAGGCCAATAAGTCACTCTCTCTCTGAAAAGAACAGACTGTGGTCACAAGCAGTTACATATTGTGTGTTCGGCTCCATCCTACAAACTAATACTTATTTTTATCTTAAGAGCTGATCACATCAGTGTTTTAATGTACTACTCAGTGATTAACACCATTAGTAATCATCAGTGGCAACTGTATATGTTAGCATTTCTCCAAACAATCACCTTTGCAGCAGCTGAGGCATAGTGGATCCATTTAGTGTATAAACAGGAACTAAAACCATCCCTCATATACGTGTATGTGTAAAGTTGTGGCTGCCCCTCCTCCTGGTTGGCTTCATGGACAGAAGGTAAAAACAGTGCAACATTCTGCTTTGCGTCTCTCATCATTTCTCAATATATCATTAGGACTATTTATGCTTATGTAATTATTTCATTTTTTTATGGAGCCGGAGGAATAGTTCAATGCTCAGATATTACATTTGATCTGGAGATCTTCAAACGTGTTCCCATAAATCCTGAAATGCAAATCATAGACCCGGAGGATTGCTGTGGTGCCTTGAGGTCTGAGTGCAGTTTTGATGGGGTGAAATTCAAAAGAATAATCATGGTTTTGGGGAATGAAAACTGAAACCGTAGCCAAGCAGGATCCTCTCTGAAGTGCTTCCGTATGCCTCCTGAGTCAAGAGGCCTATGATTTCATTGTTCAGCCAGTGCAGTATGTGTTCTGAATTCATATCGTTCCTATTATTATCCACCCAAATCCACCTCATTAAGTCAGCATCTCTGTGTTCCACTGAAATTGTTTCAGCGAAGCTCAAAAGTGGCTTGTTTAATTTCAAGCTCCATCCACAACAATAAAACACTGTTATTGTGGCCCCCAGGCCTGCTCCTGAAATAGCACTGCGAGTGTCTGCTTTAATAGCAGCCTCTTTGAAAATAGATCTAGTCCGTTGCTCCGCAGACCACAACAACCAGCTTTAACAGAATGTGGGGGCTGATCCATATGGAACCAAAATGTGTTCAGGGTGCTCATGCTGCTGGAATCCAAATGTCTCTCTGGTTATGATGTCGTACTGTATATTTATTTGCAAAGATAAGGCAAAAAAAAAAAAAAAAAAAAAAAAAATTCTCATGCAGATAGCTCTGGTTTCATTCACCCAGGTTTTGAGATATCAGCCACTGTAGCCCTGTCTCCTGAAACTTACACTACACCAGTACACAAATTTTTTTTGTAGTGCTCAACGCAAATCAAACAGAAATCATTGACAGCATGTTCTTAAGACCATCCAGACTTTACGTGTTGTTTCGGAATATTTCAAAGATATTTTTTTAATGCTCAGAGTGCCACAAATAACATCCCATTATAGATATCACAAAGAATTAAGGCCCAGACACACCAAACGGACATCAAAGAACGGCCAATGTGCATTCTGCACGTGCATGAGAGGAAATAACTCTCCATACCAGCAGGCCGCAGTCACCTGTATTTATCATTCAAGAGGGGAAAGTGGCAGATCAACAGGAAAAATTGAAGACGCTAGTTTGCCAGTTAGTACATGGCACATGTCAAAAGAACAAGTGATATTTACCATGCACTAACGCAGTGGTTTCCAACTGGTCCAGCCACGGGGTCCAGATTTCTAATTAGTCATTACTTCAAGGTTTAATACACTCAGTGTCATACTTGTGTTTGGCCATGTCATTGAGCTACTTTACTAGCTGTCACTCACTCTACAGCAGGAAACAGCACTTCAGAATAAAAGCTCTGTGTTTCGGAAATTCACAGCACTTAAAAATAAATTGTGTGTGTGTGTGTGTTTTTTTTTATTACAAACAACATGCTTGTGAGTCACTTGCGGTCCATTCAGAATGGACACGTGACCCACTTCTGGACCACAACCCACCAATTGTGAACCACTGCACTAACAAACACTAACACAAACAATTACGGACCATTTCTGCTAAAGAGTGCAGTGGCTAAAAACATAATCTTACCTCATATAGCTAGTTTTGTTTGCTCTCCTCACTTCCATTTCTCTTCTTATGCACTGAGCTGAACTGCCAATCAAAGCAATTTCATTCACTGATGGGATCTGATGCCAATTCAACATCCTGAATCAGCCGAAAAAGCTCACAAGGGCCAGCTGTACAGGACAAACTAGTGCAACAGACGCTCACCAACGGCCCTGCATTGACCAATGGTAGACCGTCGGCTTGGTGTGTCAGAGCCCCATGGTGAAAAAAAATTGTTTGTCTTATAATTTGGTCAAATGAGCACTTCAAAATTATTCAAAATGACAAGATCAAGGCCGTGGAAAGAATCTACATTCGTCATTACCCCCTAACACAAAATGCAGCGTCAAATCATGCTGGAGATTGTGTGGAGAGAAGTATGCACTCTGGGTGGGAACACTTTGGAATGATGTATGGGTAGTTTTGAAAGTGATGATAGGTTATGAAATACCCAAGACATGTACCCTCATACTTTTGGGCAGCGGCTGGACATTGCTAAAGAGATATATGAGGATTCAACAATTTAAATGAAACAAACACACAACCAAAAAGAAAAAAGAGAAGACGGAGACATTTTAGGTTGTTAAAGAATGTTGTTTAACTCACTGGGACCACTTTTGTTTTTTGTTTTGCATCAGCATTATGAAAACCAGTAGTGAGAAAAAGCAAATTATTTAGAGAGGATCAGTCAGTTATAAATGTATGTAAATGAAAATGAGTGACAGATAATGTAAAGAAGAAGAAACAAAGAAATGAGGAGGGTAGCACTGTTGCAGCAGAGTTTGGTGACGGGCCAGAGGGACGGGGTCCACTCCCTTTAAGTACTTTAATGTATAAACCCACATGGCACATAGCCAGCTGTTTTGACAGCCCTGAAAGAAGTCGTCTGATTGTTTTTGGACATTGTAGCATCAGTAAATGTGTCTTTTGCTGTTAGTTTGGCCACGGTCACATCTCAAGCAGCTCATAGCCTCTGCAGCATTCCAGTACTATTGTGAATAATCATAGGGCTGTGTGATGAGCACCAGAATGTCTTTCTTCTGAAACCTGGCTGCTGCACAACGCCTGGGAGGAAGGAAGTGGACGTCTTTTTTTTTTTGGACTGTGAGACTTTAAGGAAGATGACAGCTGACAGATGCATCGCTCTTGGTGGCCACTGGTGCTCTTTGAGGACTTGGATTGAATCGGAGGGTGATGCTCATCAACCACTTGTCATTGTCTCCTCTGCAGAGTACAGCTGAGCCCTGTCCAGAGGGCGTGTAGCATTTTTATCAAGAAAACAAGTAACTGTGTCCTTCATTTTCACTTGCCCACATCTTTTATGTTATTCCTGCTCTTCTGCTTGAGAACTTGCTTCTTTTGATAAAGGCTTTCACGGTGGGCGGGTCATCGGGACCATGCGAGTTCCCATGGGAATGGCTGATCTGCCCACTGCTCGAGAAAGGTGATGTAGTTCAGCCGCTCCATTTTCTTGCTTTACCGCAGCAAGTCTCTCACATGACATGACCCACAGTTAATTTGGATTCCTGAAACCCCAAAGCCAGCACTTTATTCTTTCTTTGTGTTTTATGTTCTTTTTTTCTTCTGTGGAGCTGCAACTGAGTGGAGGAGCTTTATCGGCCTTGCTTGCCTGCTGGGGAGATAAAAAACCTGCAGTGTTGGGTCTAATGAGTCCAGCTTGTTGATTTATTCCACCTCGAGATCCAAGTCCTTCACGTCTCTCCAAGTCTGTTTCTTTCATTCTCCTCCTCTCTGGTTAGGTCAGTGGCGGAGGGAGGAGTAGATAAAGTCGTTATTTTTTTAAATTTTTTTTTAAGCACAGACATTTTCTGTTTCTCCCAAACACACACACTTACACTGGACACTCTCACCAGCTGGCAGCCTCGGACTGTGGAAGAAGAGGGCTTTGTGATTGAGGGCGGCCTGCTGGGCATGCTCTAAACACACCCACAGTGCTTCAGGGGAGAGGAGCTGGGAAAGGAGAGGCCTGAGAGAACACAGAGGCCTCAAAACAGCAGCCAGTGACCCGGCCCGCTGCTAACACTTTACATTATCGCCCCGACACCATTACAATACACAAGGGAAGGAAAGATCTCAGTCACAGGCTTGGACTCTCCTAAGTAGGATCCACTGTAAGAAATAAGAGTTATAAATGTTAAAGGAGGGGCCAAACTGGCTGCCGCAGAAATGGGGCCTGCTGCACAAAGTCAACCGAAGAGAGTTCTGTAAATTGTGTGTGTCGTGATTGAGAAGAGAGGGAGAGAAAGAAAGAGAGCGGGGGTTTGAGGTTTGACAGACCTCTATATAACGTGTGGGGCACCTCAACATCTAAAAGTAAAGCCAAATAAACTGTGTGTTGGTGCCAAACGTACAACTGGATTTCAAAAAGGCTTCATGCATTATTCAAAGATAAAAGAGCACATAACATGTCAGAGGAGAAGGAATAATAAACTCGCTGCAGGAGGAGGACTGAGTGAAGCGGAGAAAGGCCTGTCGACTGTGTATGTGTGTGTGTGTGTGTGTGTGTGTGTGTGTGTGTGTGTGTGTTTGTTCAAAGACAGCGGAAGATTGATGAGGCTGTCGTCTTTGGTGGTATCGTGGTATCATGGTAACAGCGTAATAGTGTAATGGAGTGGAGATTTGAGCTGGGATGTAATGGCTGTCAGATGTGGATGTGGCAACGTCCAACAGGTGTGCCTCGCCTATCAACACATATTCTTTCTTTTCAAATTCATTAGTGCCAAGTTTAGACCTATTGCATACACAAAGCCCATACTGACCATCTGATGAATTCATGGGCAGAGAGAAAGTGATGTTACTGAACAGACTCATGGATAGCAGTCTGAAAAACCTGGAATGACACCTGCCCCTGTTTCCTTTCTTAAAGTGAACATCAGCTGAGTAACATCTTAGCCATGATATTAACACAAGTCAGTCATTAGTTGTACCTGTATTCAGTGACATTTAAACTGGGAATAGTGTTAATTACTGCACACTATGTCATTTCATGATAAAAGGAATACTTCACCTACAAAATGACCACTTGTATATCACTTTCTTCCCCAGTGTTACACTGAATTTGTGAAGAAAACTTGTTTTTTCTCACATACATCCACGGTGAACGAAGAATCCATAAACGGCAAATAGTCTTGAGATTCACAGCAAAACTATATCAAAATACACAAACTCTTGCACAATACTTCTGCATACAAGAAGTGCCCCCAGGCATGTGCGTAGGTTTGAGCTCTGCTTGTGTGTTCTGGTGAGTTGCCGAGGCAAGCTACGTGTTTGTGTGTGTGTGACTGATGCAGTAAACTGATGTTTTGATAGTTTTGCTGTTGTTAAATACGCCTACCCCTATAACTTTAATTCATCAAGAATGTTCACCAATTTTGGATTCTTCGTTCACTATTGAGGCATGCAGTACAAACTTCAGGAGCTGAAAGGTTAGTAACTGATATTTGATATTTTGTGTGTGAATAATTCCTTTAAAAATATTGTTTGTCCTAGGAAATATCCATTTTAATGCACATATAATGTGTTTATGGAAACATACAAATGTAAATGTATAGTATTATGTAAACGCTTGGTCTAATATTACAATAATGGAGCATCATCAGACAAAACAGAGTAAAATTTAGCCTCAAACTTTCGGTTACTCACCAAATGAAATCATGACAAAGCATATATCTTAGTTGTTGCATTACCAGGAGCTGTCTTGTTCGTCTGTGTCCATGCTTTAGTCTAATCCTGTTATTTTGTCAAGTGTTAAATGTGAACTGTTTTGTAAACTGTCACAAATGTAAAGATGTGGTGGACCTCAGGAAGAATAGCTTCTTCAGTGTAGTAGCTAATGGGGATCCTAATAAACTAAAGTAAAGTAAAGTAAACTAAACTAAACTAAACTAAAAAAGGTTATTAGAGTATAAATGAACAAAGATAAATCCGATGCTGCCAGTATATATAAGTCCTGTTTAATGTTTCCCACCCAGGGAGCCCAAACAAAACTGATATAGACAAGTTGCAATAATTTAACCCATTCAAACCTGCTTTAAAACAACATTGATATACTGTACAGTGCTATTGCCTAATAAAGTTGATAGGACTAACATGTTAGCAAACAGTTGCCTATTTTGTCAGACATGCAGCAATAACATTCATTTGAGGTCATCTTTCTGGCCAACGGAAAAATATAAGTCCAGTACTTATTCTGGTTTTACCTCTCGTTTGGTCAACCAACCCCTGAAAAAAGTATCTGGCCACTTAGCTGCTAACAGTTGCTAAAATGCTCCATAGAGCTGAGGGGAACTGCAGTAAGGTGTTTCTTGAATGACCCATTTCACATTAAACAGTCATTTTTTTTTATATAAAACTATTGATTATTGTTGCTTCAAGACTGAACTAAAGCCTAACATTGCTATAAGGAGCCTGTGACTCATTTAAAAGATTACTGCTTTCAGTGGGAGTTTCGTGTCTAAAGATGTAAATGTTGTTGTAGTGGGTTTTTCATGCTGCCAAAAACGAAATTCTGAGAACAGCGCTTGTAATTTGGTGGAGTTGTGGGCGTAAGAATCTCATTTAAAGATATTAAATATGAGAGCAAAATATCAGTTACTGGCAGGTTCACTCCAAATCCCTCTGACGGTTATAATCATCCAATCCCAGTAGATGAGTCAGAACCTCTTTCTTACATGTATTCAAATCAGGTGAGAAAAATGTTGCTTTTGTGTAGTTACACGTGACACACAGTGCCAGACGATCCATGATATTCCATGACACAGTTAATCCTGCCAGCCGAGATCAGCCAGTGTGTTTTCTGGATGTGTGACATTATGGAAAGTATTAGTGCAGAGATGTTGCACTTCAGCTTTAATACACTTCAGTCCAGAATCGGTCTGTTATGAGCAGCGTATGCCAATCTTTCTGTTTATCTAAAATCCCACGTTTGGAATGAAAATCACCAAAATGCTCTCCTCGTCGTTGTCTCCTACCCTGTGAGGTCAGAAGCTGTTGTGTTCCACTACCTCTGGTGGTTTCCATATACTTTTTAAGGCCAACTTTTCTTTTGCCGTGATGTTAAAAATCAAACTGCAAAGGCTTTTTTTTCCCCGCCTCACTCGTTAAACGGGGTTCGTCGTTTAAGTTTCCAGCCTGTGTTCTCTCTGGGGTCCTTACCTGGTAAACAGAAGAAACATCGAAATCAGTGGAAAAAGTGCCTCATGGTGTTGGGGAGCACTGCTCCCCTTTGGCCTGCAATTCTGCAGAGGTATAAAACATTACAACCACATCAGCTGGAGACCTCAGACTGAACAACAACAATGAAATGAGGAGTAAAATGTGGATCTAATGGGAGTGAGGAGGGATTAATAATGGTGCAACCTTGAAAGTTTTATGCAGCATTTAATGTACAGACACTGATTCACCACTATACTTGAATAAACTGCAGTATGAGCTGAGAGAATGTGTCAGGTGTCTCTTGCACTTTCACTCGGGGTCCTCAGAGGGTGAGAAAGAGTGAAGCTCGGTGCAGCCACACTCCTACGCTGCAGCTATTTGATGTCTTAATAACACCAATGAATCCAAACAACCTGCCGACTTCCTGCACGGTTTCATCTTTGTCCAAGAGAAGCAGAAATTAGCATGCCTCACTCTCTCTGCATGTATGCATGTCACTGTCTATTAGCGTGTGTGAGCGTGGGTGCCCGCGCGGGTGGAGGAAAAGGATGTCGAGGAAAGCCCTGGTGAGGTGTTTTCTCATGGAATCCCCCTCCAAACGCTGCAAGCTCGTTAGAGTTTCCAGCCACTTAAGAGAAACGCTGTTATTTTAATACAAACACACATGCATTCCTGCTCAGTCACATAACAGCCTACACGAATACAAACGTGCCAAACCATACACGACCTTTTTGATGAAAACAAGGTATTAATGTTCTCTAATGCTCTCAATTTTGTCTTGGCTTGTAATTGGATTCCGGCTCAACATAGACCAAAAAAACCGTCTACACAGATCAGACTGTTAAATTATTTGTGCTCTAGAATAGGTTGGTTTAAGTGATGTGATAGAAGAATACTGCGAAGAAAGGCAAATAAAAGCCTCCTTATGTGTTTTACAGCCCCTGTTATAAAGTCTCAGGAACTGAGTGGTCACGGCTCAGTAAGAGTTGCATGGCCACGGTTGATTTCAGGGGTCTGATTGATGCTCTCCAGTAATGATCTCAATGTCCCATGCTGTGAGGTTCACTAATTGTTAAATAGACTGAAATATGGGTTTGTACTTTAGCAGCAGCATGACGGTCTTTTGACCCACGACCATCTGTTAGTTTAAGCAAATGTGAGACTTTCGTGGGATTGTTAGCATCAAAGGATTTGTTAAATGTGTCTTTGCAATGTCTCAGAAGCACCTGCACACATGAATGTGTAAGAAGTTGATGTCTACTATAAAGTTTCCCGCCAAAACTGACTTCTAGCCTCGCTGCTAGTCCCTTAACAATCAGAGACCTGTGCCTCAACTGGCTATAAAGACGCTTGATTGATCATGAATGTGGTAGAAAAAGGAAGATGATGAATTTATCAAAGTGTTTTGGGCTGTCAGCTCATATAGCTTCCTTGATGTGTGTGGGAAAGTGTCAGAAAGTTAGGGTAAGGTCACACTCATGCACCCACGCACCCCCACCCACACACTCACACATATAAGGAAAAAAGCATAAAAATACACACATTATTGTACACAAGATTTCTACTCAATAAACAGTGATTAATGACTGTCTTTATATAACTCTGATAAATGATGCTTTAAGTAAGAATTAATGATCTCCGTTGTTCGTGCGCACATGCACCTTAATGGCAATTTGCATCTGTAATGCCTCATGTGAGAATGAAGATATTTAGCTGTCAACAGATCCCCGGGTATTAGAGAAGCTTTTGTCTTCCCCTGCTTGTGGTCTCACTTCACAACACCAGAAATAAAAAGAAAACCGCCGCTCTCCCGCACAGATTTGTGTCCGCACACAGCTTCAAAGTAAACATGTTTTCAAATTCTATCCTTCATACAAAGCTGTCACTATTCACACATCCCACTGGACGTTTACTCAATAGGCCAGTATGCGTGCACATGCAGTCATGATACAAACTCGTGAAAAACACACATATTACAATAGCAACCTGCGCTTAGTTATACACATCTCTATCGTCACCAGTGTCTGGCACGGTCCTGCTGCCCTCTCTTTGTGCTCCAAACAACATCTTCCCGTCCTTAAAGAATGCCTCTGATGGGCCTCTTTGACATGCATTGTTTGTGCAAGAGAATTTAGACCCTCAGCCCCTGGCCTTGGCCCTCATCTGCAATCCAGCCATAGGCAGGGCTGCCACTGTGACTAATGCCCCATAGACCTGCCTCTCTGAGTGTGTGTGTGCATACATGTTTGTGTCTGTCGGAGAAAGAGAGAAAGTGTGACTAATGCCCACAGAATGGTATTTATACATTAGGGGGCCATTAGTAGTTTAGGCTCCTGAGTGGAGCAGCAGGGAGGGAGACAGGCATTGTCGTGGCCCCCGTCACCCCTATCACAGCCAGCCACCGCCGTCCCTGCAGCACACACGGCCATTTTGAGGATGTTGGAGAAACAAACAACAGCTGCCAGTGCAAAGGGACATGCTAAGTGAACATGCTACTTACTTAGCATCCAAATCAGCATCTGATGCTTTTTTTGTTGTTGTCTGATTTTAGGACAGGTAATTACACGTGCTGCCACAAGGATTACTGGGAAAGTATCTTTCATGTTTTCATGTTCATATCATGCTCACATTTTCAGGTGAAGACGAAACTTCCTGTCCCACTGCCACATAACTTTTTTATTGTCATTTTTTGTCATTTTTGCCCTAATTTGCACAACGTTTAAGTGGAAAACACAGATATCCTTCTTATCTTGTACACTTTAGTGTTATGTTGAAGATGTTTCACTGTGCTCTCAGGTTTCTCTGTGGGCTACTGGTGTTACAAAGGGTCAGGAAGTTTCCAAGGAAAGTAAAGCTTGGGAATTTGGGATTTTTACCTTTTAGGGGGAGAAATACATATAAAACAATAGGCCTCTAGGTCTTATGGTGTGTTTTAGTGAAAAGTATGCCCATTTAATTCAGCAACAGCATCCCATCAAACAGGAATTCAGTAAAATGATAACCCTCTGCATACACAGTGCATTCTCCCATCACATATGCAGCTCAAGCTATACTGTCTGAGGCAAGGAACTACAGGCTTTCATGTGAGGTTTGATTATGTTACTGCAGTGTATAGATTTGATATTTTCCCATGATATTTTAGTTACCAGCACATAGAAGCCTAAAGCATAGTATGCAGCTTATAACTTGTGAACATCTTTAGTTTTGCTTGCTATCTGTTACAATGTGGGATGTAGGCTAATGTTGCTTGATTGAGCCTGCTAACTGAGGAGTTTTAATTAATCTTTTTCCAGTCATTTGACTTGCAGACATGTTTGTCCTGTTATTTTTTTGTGTCAGGTTCCTCAGCCCAGCACAGATCTGCTGTGTGAACTCCTCCCTATAGAGTCTCCTGACACCGGAGGACTTTGTTACACCATCACTTGTCAGGAGCAGGTCTGGAGTTTGATCCCTGAGGCTGAACTTGTGAGGTACAGAAAAATAAACTCTTTTATCTCCAAATTGTACCCTGAGCACCAAAATCTTATAGACAGGGACAATACCTCTGACTCCTTTTACCTCCTCTCAGATCATTTATGGACATCAAAGGGTGTCACCTCCCCAGTGGTGCCTCCAGGAAGTTACAGGCACACACACACAGACACAACATAAACACTGACGTTCTTAAAATTTCCTCAGATAACACTTCAGACTGATTACAGTTTATAAGAAGGATTTAAATCCACCAACACTGCATTAATTGTAAGTGTGTTTCCATTCTCAGGACTAGACAGTGCGATGCTGATTAAGGTCTTTGGAAACCCATTGGCAGGAGCAGGTATCTGAACTCATCAAATGCTGTGTCAGGATCTAGTGAATGGATGATGATCATGTCCCGTGGCCTGGAACAGCAGCAGGGTTTTACCTCTCAGAAGGAGTTTTACCTTGCCACAATCACTGAAAATCACAAGTCACAGTTCTTATGAGCAGTGACAGGCCAATGAAAATTTGGATGTCAAATTTGGATGTGATGTGGCTTACGCTCTGGGGAAGATAGTAAATTTGATAGTAAATCCCCTAATACACAAATTCACAATTTTTTTTTAGTTTTTTGTATTTTATTTAGTCTCAGCATTAGTATGAGTATAGCTGCATCAATATGAATTGTTACAGTAGCTGCAGACTCTGCAAAGAAACAGCTGTAAAAGGTACGTTTGCACAGGTAAATCATTGGCCACCCATTAAAAATAATAACACTGCTTTACCAGTTTAATGTTTCCCTTGATACACTGAGCTCCTCTCTTCTGCTCTGCTTCTGCACACATTTATGCATGTTAGTAACTTGGCTTCTTCCCTGGAGTCTTTCTGCTTTCCCTGGATTGTGGTTGTGCCCGCTGCCATGGTCCTGCCGGTCCAGTTTCTCCTCCTTCTTCTTCTTTATACATACTATCATAAACTACTTATTTTATACAGATAATGTTATACATATACTATAATATACATTTCTGGTATCATTATAGTTAGTTATTATGGCTACTGTTGTTGGTGCTGTGCTTGTCTCTCTGCTCAGCTACAGCTTGATTCTGTTCGAGGTTTCTGCCTGTTAAAAGGAAGTTTTTTCTCACCACAGTTGTCAAGTGCTTCCTCCTGGGGGAATTGCTGACTCTCTGTAAAATTAAAGGGTATAGTGCTAGACCTGCCACTGTATGAAAAGAGTCCTGCGATACAAATAAAATTGACATGACTTGAATTATATCAAACATGTATCCTGACTGTCTACAGTTAGGAAACTGTGTTTCTGTTTGTTTAAACTGACTGGGTTTTGGACAGCGTCCATATTTTAAGATCTCCATCTCAATCTTTGAATATCAGGCAACACACAGACTGTGATATCATCAGTTTGAATGTGAGTGCTTGCAACCAAACAAACCATTTCATATCAGATCTACTAGAATGGAGCAAATAAGCTCCGTATTTTCCCGGTGGTACAGTGAAGGACCTGACATATCTACAGTGGGCATCTTGATCAAGTTACCATTTTCTACATCGAGCCTAAGAAGGAGAGGGCATAACAGAAAGAAAAAGGTGGCGCTGAGGAGATACAAATATTCACATTACCATTTCTATGTCAGACAATGAAAACAAAACCTTTCAGTGGAGTAAAGGCCATCTATTCACAAAATACACTCGCCTCCAGGAGTGCATCTAGATAAGGTGTTTGTTTAACACAGAGGAAGTCAGGGAGTCCCCAGTGGAGCTCACTAATGGTTCAAGCAGAGAGAAGCTGTTCAGACACCGATAACAGATGACAAACACGCAAAAATGTGGAGCAACACTGTGCAATAACAACCCCAGGTGGAAAATAAAAACTATTTAAACACATAAAGTCATAATGAAATGAATTCAAGTACTATGATTCAAATAAAAGCCTCGTGACATGAAACTCTTTTTCACCTTTAAGTAGTGTTACCCATCATTACAGACTCTGGCTCTGATCTTGACATTTAGTTAAACTTTGCAGAGACATGAAAGGATGTCTCAGAGCATAAATGTTCAAGTGTTTTTGTATTTTGTGTTATGCACAGCAAGGTAGCACACCAAGGCCAAGGTTTGCCCTTCATTGGTGGGCAGTGTTGGAAGACCTCTGTGTGTGTGTGCGTGCATGTGTGTGTGGGTGTGTGTGTGAGACAAGCAGTAATGAAAGGTGTAAAAATACCATACCGCTCCAAGATAAACCCTCTCTCCCACGGTCTGACATTTACAGAGGGCTGGAGCGTGGGAGTATGTGAGGGGGTTGCCCTGTGAGTGTGTTCCCGTGCATGCTGCGTGCATGTGTGTTTGTGTGTGTGTGTGTGTGTGTATGAGGTTTCCCTCCACCTAAGAGAAAAGCTCCATTGATGTAAGCTGGTGCTCCTGTCCCCCGTGTCAAGTGTGGACCAGGGTCAGAAGGAAACTCTGGGATTTTCCACAGGTATACAGTTGTGTGTGTGTGTGTGTTTGCATGTTTCCCGTGTTTGCATAGAAATGTATGACGTTTAAAGTGTGTGATTCATGCGTAATTGAGAGGGGAAATCTGTTTTCATGCTGCAGAGCTTTAGGAAGGGGGATGGATGCCCCTCTGTAGGCCCCATGTCGGCTGAGGATGTCTCACAGTAATGATGAATCATAGTGGGTTGTTGTGTGCGTAGGCTGATCTGACACCCCTTAACACACACAGCTCTTTAAGGATTCATTGAAAAACTTACAACATCATTACAGCTTCTTGAAGATTTTTTGATGAATACTGCTATTTGTTTGTGAGGAATGCTTTTTTACCTCAAACAAAGGTCTCAGGGGAGTCAGAAAAGGTATTGTAATGTAATGAGTCAGGACTCTTAGCTCCATCTACTGGTATCCCCACCAACTGGAAATGATCATACAGCCATGAATGGCTCTGATTATATGAGGCGGGTAAAGTAGCATATATGACAAAGAGGTTAACACAGAAACAGGGATGTGCATATGAACAGGGGGCTTGGGTGCCCTCTGCTTGAAATTTTTGAGCACTGAAAACTTAATTTTCTGCATTCTGTCTTTTTTTCCCCCAACAATTTGTGATTTTTCTGCATCAATTTATGGTTTAAATGTCTTTAAGTTTGTCAAAATAAAAGTCCATTGCTACTTTCATGTTTTTATTGAGGGGGGCAAATGTACATGTTGTAAATATTGAGGGAGATGTGTGCCCTGTGTCACAGTGAAATTTGATAAGGCAGACATTGTTTGAAATCACTCACTTTGCCTTAAGTAACACACAGTCAATAGTTGATTCAGTAGAGTGCATTAAATTGGAAGGATGGTAATGTATGGCTCATTGTCATCATCTGTGACAGGTGTTGGACAATTGAAATCTTCACATCGGTAAAAGGCAATGCACTTCTGGATTCAGTGTCATGCACACCATAAAACTGTCCTTTCGACTGGTTGAATTACTCTCAAAACAGGTATACTTATTACAATAATTAACAATAAATGTAGTGCATAGTGAATAGGAAATGGTTTTGGACACAGCCAGGGCTGTAATCACCTATTTAATCAGGGAGGGGGTGGATGGACGGGTGGGTGGGTGAGGGGGGAAGAGGTGCAGAGCACTTAATACTAGAACCAGTAGTAATAATAACGGCAATTTCACAATTACAATTTGATGTCTTTATTCATGATAAAGTCTACATTTGCTACTATTTATTTTGGACAGTGGTGTGTGGTTTTATAGCATAGCATTTTTTTAATATATTTCTTAACAATATGTCCAAGGCAATGTTTCATTCCCATGTGTTTAAATATCTGCACCAAATGGGGACTAAGCTTTTACTAACATAGAATATTTGCATGTCGCTTGTGTTCATAAAAACAGAAAGAAAAAAAACCATTGAAAAATCTAAGCCTCTCTCTCCTCCAAACTGCCATGTTTGACATTTTCATATCCAACACAAACAGCCCTTAACCATCATCCTTTGCTCCAGCCTTGTCACCCTTTCCAGCAGGTCCCCGCCAGCGACCTGTCAGGTCAATAAAATATGACCTTTGGCAGTGTACATCTGATAAAGTTCCTCACTTTACGTGGTGACAGCCTGTATTGGAGTAATTTACCGGGCTTCAATAAAGGAGCACTCAGCTCCTTTGCCTCCTCTGGCTCAGTGGTTTGTGACAGGCGGGCAAGTGGAGGAGCAGCCCAGTCAGTGACCCGCCATGGTTGATGTTCATCACAGTGACACTGACCTACTTAACTGCCATCTCTTGGATGTCAAAGAAATCACCGCCTGACATTTAGAGAAAAGCTTGGTCAATATTAGTCAGGCATGACAAATAATAACCTGCGCTCCTGCTGATAACAGCGACCACCGGCTAAATAGAAGAGAAAGGAGAAAAATGACTCTTTACTGGGGAGCACCCACGTCTTACCCTGCATCTGATTGGTGTTGTCTTTCAGAAGGTAGGTTCATTTGCTTACTGAGTGTGCTCAGAGCATACACACACGCCTAAGTAGAGGCCATCAAGGCTAACGTCTCAACTTGAATCAGACACAGATTGATGGTGGTGAGGCAAAGAAGGCTTCTCTGCCGCGTACTTAGTAGGAGGCGAATGTGGGAGGCAGTGACCCGGAGCAAAGGTCTCATCAGTGCCTGTCCCCGTCTGAAGCCCCTCTGCCTGTCAAAGTCACATTTTAATCGCAAACATAATTTGAATTTACACTAATGAATACAAATGACTCCCAGGACTCCACAAGCTGAGAGTAATAAATTATTATCGCTGCTAACAATCGCATTTCTGAAGCCCTTTTTCAATTAGCCGCCCCTGTGGAGATGATCATGGAGGGCCTGCTCAAATGAAGATAAACGACACCCCTCGCAACGGCGTGCGTCTGCTCCTCTGATTTAATAGCTTTCTAATTCAGGAACATCTTCGACGTGACGAGGCGTGAGGCTTTTTTTTCCTGTTTCCAACCAGAGCTTGATGAGAAAGTCACTTAATTGAAAGCAGGTGTTAATCAACCTTGCTCTGATGTGGCGCATGATTTAGGAGGGAGTTTGACAAAGAGAAGATCGTCCTTGCCACTCAGTGACACAGACCATTCAGTTCACAAAGGGGGCCTTCTGCTGCACTCTGCAATTTCTGTACTGCTGTCCGTCCTCCATTTAATCACAGATCCCTATCACATGACAAACTGTTTATAACAGTTAACCTCAAGAGACGGTTAAAATAGGATTAAGCACATGAGCACCTCATTCATCCTATGTTTAGCAGATTTTGAATTTATTATTTGTTTCTGGTTACCAAAGTAGTTGTGTGTCACATACCGTTGTTCCCTCCTGTACAGAGCATCAGCAAAACCAAAGTTTATGCCCGCTGACAGGTGCTCATTTACTCTGGCTGCTTGGAGAGGTCACATGATAATTACAGCGAATTATGGCCGTGGAAAAAGGCTTTTCCTGAGTTCTGTCGATGGACTCCAGAGCACACAACCAAACCAAACACCCAAAATACAATATTGTTCAACTTCTCCGGCCTTTGAGAGGGATAAATAAATAGCTCGGTTGCTATTTGCCTCTGATGCAGCTGCGTGATTAAAAATAAATCAACGGCAGGCTGACATCTTATTATAGAGAAACATGCTCCGCTATGTTCAGCATCTATTTGCTGCATCCTAACATTATCAGGACCTGAATATTACACTACAGTCAGCTAGCACTTAGGGTGATGTCTGTCTGAGCTTACATAAAACAAGGTCTTGACAAGTATTAGCGTTGTCATTGGTCATTATGGCTCTGGCATCACTTGCTATTGGAGTAAAAGCAAATTCTGAGGTATCATTTACATCATATGTGACAGTCTTTTAGCCTGATCATGTTGTCTGTCTTGTATTAGTTGATGTAAAACAGTTTTTATCCTGCCCTCCTGGCCAGTCCTGCCCTCCTGGCCAGTCTCTTGTTGCAATGAGATTTGCAAAGATCTACAGAACTCAACAACTCGTCTCTTAGCAAATAAAGTGAACACAAACTTGACTCTTTGACACAAAAGATCTGTCTGTGTGGCCTTTGGAAAATCCACTGCTGGATTTACTTACTGAATACATGACTGACATATGGACTTCTAAAACAAAACGATTACAGAACAAGCTGTAACGTGTCATGATGCGGTGGTTAGATTGTCTCGTGTTGTATTTTAACCAGACACAATAGAACAGACCAGAAAATGACACAAAATCACTCGTTATAACAGTCTCTGAAAATTCAGTCCTTTTCACAAAGCACCGCTGGATGTAATTCCAAACCCCACTCGCAGCTCACCACAGAAAACCCAATGGCGAGCCCAGCTAACCCTTTACATAACCAACTTAAGATAATTACAAGTGAACATACAAGAGGAGACCGTAATCATAATCGGCCTCCTTTGACATGTCTGTGGTTTCTGAAAGTCTGGAAAGCCACAAAAGTGACATTCTGCTCAGAGAGGGGATGAATGGCTCTCTGTGTCTCTGTCAGTGGGCTGTCATCACAGAGGAGCCGGTGGGGTCGACTTACAAAGGGCACAACAACTCAGAAAAACACATTAATGCTCATTTATTTTACTGCTTGAAACTCAATCAAATACCACATTTTGGAATATAGACAGAGTTCAGTTCAGTTCCCGTAGTGTCATACAGTAAGTATCTGGAGGATGGGGAATCCTTGAGGAGTGCTTTGGGCTCTTTCACTGGGTTGATTCACTCTCACCACTGTTATAGCATCACTTTTGGCAGCAGCAGGCAGCTGTTTTCAGAAAAAGAGCTCTGAAAACTGATTGCGCGCCACCTTTTCAGCACCAAACAGAAGGCAGACACGGTAACCAACTAGCTGGTGGACAAAGTGAATCAGTTAGCAGCTAAAGAGTCAGATATTTTCCTCAGATATACGGATTTAAAACAGATGAATGATGCAAAACCCAGTGGGATACATGAAATACTATTTCACGTGAAGAGTTTCATGTATTACATGTCAAGTTATCATCCCTCAAGAAAACCTTTTCACATGTGATGATACATTTCTAACATGTGAAACTGTGTTACCAATATAACATCTGCTTTACTGGAAGGATATGTTAATAAAGTATTTCTCAATTGTGAGGCCCTCTCAGAGCAACAAAATTGCCAGAATAAATGTTGGCATTGTACCACAGATTTGTTACATTTGTACATTCAGTAGCAGATATGTTGAAACTTCACGTTTCTTTACATTTCAGTTTTTAGTTTTATGTTTTATCTTTTATTTATTAGGTTTAGGTTCAAAAACCACTTGGTTAGGGTTAAGAAAGCATTATGCTTTGGTTTAAAATACCTGCTTTTGTCCCTACAAACATGGCTGGAAATGTCCCAAACTCTTGTTAGAAATTACCCGATTTTAAACGCCACAAACTCACCCGAAAATGTTCTGAACTTCTTTAGAAAATACCCAGTTTTGATACCACAAAAATGGTTGGAAATGTTTTGACATGTTATCAAAAAGTACCCACTTTTGCTGCCATTAACATGACTGGAAAAGTCCCGAATTCTTGTAAAAAAAATATCGTGTCACCACAAACTTGCCTGAAAATATCCTGACTGTCTATAGAAAATACCTGGTTTTGTTGCGTTAAGCATGACTGGAAATGTCCCGATATCTTTTAAAAACATGTCTGCTTTTGTTGCCACAAACACGACTGGGAATGTCGTGATGTGTTGTCAAAAAGTGCCCGGTTTTGTTGCCATAAATGTGATACAAAATGTCCCAATTTCTGGTTAAAAAATATAAGCTTTTGTCACCAAAAATATGGCTGGCAATTATCTTATGTCTCACTGAAAATAAAAATCGTTGTTTGTTAGTCTTCAACAGTGGTCTGCTGTTGTCTGCTGCTTGACGTAAAACTCACATCATCCACCATCCCTTCCTCCTCGTGATGAGAAACTCAGCTCATATAGATGTAATTTGATCACTTTAGAAATGTTGATTTGATACATATAAAACATACACATGTAACATATCCGTCGTTCACAGAAACATACAATGCTAACATTTCATTCTGGCAACTGTGCTGCTCAACACCAACCCTTACTGTAGCCAACCTTATCATCAGCCTCCATGAATGCTCTCTGGTCTCTGATGGTTCTCTTTTATCAACTCTAGTTTAATCTTGCTGCTTTATCAGATAACCCAAGCTGGAATTTATCCCTGTGTTTTTCTGAGAATCTAAATGGCCTATGACGGGGCCTGTTTTGCAAGCATCCTGTAGGGTAATAATTCTCAGCCCTCTTGAGCTTAGCTGCCGTCAGGGAGGGGGGATCATACTTAACCTCTTCAAACCTAAAAGACCTCTCAGGGGAATCATTATGATAAATGTATGGTGTGCACCCAGACCTTATCTTAACCCACAGAACTTTTATCTTAAATTCTAGTCAGGATCCCAAAGTGTGTGTGCAATGTTTCAGCCATAAAATGTTTGGACGTGTCTATTTCACCCTGTGTAAGCTGCAGCTTCAGTTAGGTGTTGAAACAAAAAGATATTCAATATGTATGTGTGTGAAAGTGTTGTGCTGTGTGAAATGAAACAAAACATTAAGGTTCAAGTGGTTTTTGCTGCATCAGTCACACACAAAACACAGGATCATTCTTAAAGTCTTACTAAGACTTCAAGGTGAAATCTGACAGTGAAGGAGGATGGGATCAACATTAGAAGGGGGTGGAGGGTATGTGTGTATGTGTGTGTGTGTGTGTGTGTGTGTGTGTGTGTGTGTGTGTGTGGAGGTAGTTTGCAGCAGCACATAATTTGTGTGCTATTTTTAATCAGTACAGTGAATAAGAAAACAGGCTTGTGTCTGTGTTGCACTGTGAGCCCAGCAGAGAGCAGGAGGATTTACTGAGAGCATATGAGCTCATTTCTACACGTTCCTCAGGCCTTTAAATCACACTCTCTGACTGAGCGGCCTCCTGTTAATGACTTTACCACCAACTTTGTTCCCATCTCTTGACATCCTCCTCAGGCTGTTGTCAGGCCTTACTGTATAGAAGATATTCTACTCTGGTCCTTGCTTGGATGCTGCTAACACTGCTGTTATCAGCTCAGATATTCAGTTATCACTCTTCCTTCTTTTCAGTATCACCACTGAGTTGTAGAGCCTGTCAGTAATTCTTCCCTGGTCTTGTGGTTTGAAATTCAAAGGACAACTGCTTAATATAATGATACAACCGTAAATGGGAATGGCCCTTGAATAACCGAGTTGCTGTCGTTCCTGCCATAACTTACAGCAATAACAAGGTCTGAGTTGGGGAGCAAGGAGAAAGAGGAGGGTGGGTGACTCGGGGTTTGTGTGTGAGGGGGGCGCTTATAGAGATAGTGCCCAAGGGCAGTGGGAGCAGACAGAGAGAGAGAGAGAGAGAGAAGGTGAGGGAGTAAATCTGCAGCCGTGGCTTCCCCCAGCATCAGGTTTATATGTGTGCGGAGCGTGCAGTGTGTTTCCAGGGGTTTCCATGCTGTCACAAAGACCCCTGTGAGACCAGCTTATTTACCCTGCAGTAAAACCCGAGAGGGAGTATACCCTGCAGTAAAAGTGGAGAGGGGGCTCAGTGGAATTAGATTTAGGGCCGCCTCCGGCTCTCTGTTCTGTGTGTGCCGTCAGGGAAAACCCGCTCTGCTGCTCTTGCTCCGTTGTTCAAGTAGAGTTATGTTGTGTTCAGAGTCAGGGGGCAAAACGTGCCGTATAACATGCAAACAAGTTTCAGAATAGTTTTTAATTAAAGAGAGAGGTATTACATTGTTCTCAGATATTGGTTACATAGTGGCTGGTACAGTGACAAGATATTAATTCAGCATAAATAAGCAGTTGTGCAATTAAGGGTTATTACATTTCACAATGCTATTGCATAAGCACTTGCTTGACTGTACAAGATGCATTTTCACAGATGAATGCAAAATGTGCTTTTGTTTGTTCTTTCAAGAATATTTTTTGTCCAAGATCTGAGGGAGAAAACATATCAACAGGATCTCAAAGAGAACATGAACTTGCACATAACAGAGGGTTACCTATCACTGGAAACTGACTGACCAGCATTGATGAAAAGATGTTGCATACACACTACAGAGGCTGATGGCTCTGCGTAGCCATCCACATGGCAAAGGTACAGTACTGCATGTGTCTTACCGACATGCTCCAAAACAGTTTGGAAGATGTTATCGGGTAAGAGGTTGACATTCTGATCTCCCCTCGTTCGGAGAGTATTGCTTTGTTACATTCCACATTTTGATCATGTTCAAGTCATTCAGCCAAACTCCACGCTCAGACTGCTGTACTTTAAGAGTCTGCATGCAATAAGAGAGCTGGTGTGTGAGATAGCAGCTAAAAGAATAAAGCTTACAAGCAGTTACATCCAAAGGTTGAGGTTCAAACCAGTAGCTATAAATCATCTTTGACCTGTGACTTGGAGATGCAGCTCTGTTGCTTTGTACATCATATACATCTAAAGTGGCAAAATGGAAAGTTTGTAAACCTCATAATATTTTTTGCATTTTTGGCTGAGTTTGTATTAAAATAGCTATGGAATACAGATAAAGGATGTTGCCACATAACAAATTACACCGAAAAGCTCATGAACGAATTATTTAAATGACATTCAAATCAGTTTTGTACATTCTACAAAAAGTCTGTATATTTAGTGTTATGGCCTCATCCAAATTTTATTAAAAGAGTGAATTGAAAATTTATGAATTCATCCAAACATTTGTTATGCTGAACCATTCTTTATCTGTATCAAGATGTGCAAGTTGTGATTATGCGTAGTAAGACTTTCATAGTGATCGTGTTTTGTATAAAATGGGCCCACAAACAAAAAAAGGTTGACAGGCGGTGTGCAAACTTCACATTGTTTCTACGTTACAATGGAACTAAAAGGTGAGATGTAATCCTCCTCTGGTTTGGATCAACCAAACATTCACCTCAGACTACAAACAGACTGAATGCTGCACGTTCAATCTAACCACCGCCGGCTGCTCTCAAATCAGTTTCTTGCTCTCCGTCCCCGACTGCTTGTGACAAGTGGCTCGGGGTCAATGTGGAGCAAGAGGTGTGAGTCATTCCAAGGCACTTGATTCTTTTCATTTCTGTAGATGATGAACTGAAAAATCAATGGTGTTCCTTTGCTAATGCCCTTTTCTCCAGGGTACAAATGCACTTAATGAAATGATAGTAACACAATGCTTAATCAAATGCTACTCATCAAGGTTACAAACAGATACTCCCTTTGGTATGATGATCATATGTTCACTTGTGCACTTCGATGACATTACTGACTGCCTGATAAAAGATGTGAATATTACCAGATTTTAAATCCCATGCAACATGACTGTGAAAAATAAATGCCATTTGCAAATTAAAGGACATGGAGAAAAACAAATGAGATACATTCAAATAGTGACACAAAATTTAAAAAAAGTTGCTAGAGACAGAAGGCAAATCACTAAGCCTGAAAAGGCAAAACAACCTCAGTGACCTAAATTAAACATATCACAGCACCGAGAGCACATACAAGAACAAAAAACATTAAAGTTGAAGTAACTAAACAATAGGCCTCCTCAACACAAAGTATCAAAACGGAGAACAGGTTTCTTATTATAGCTAACTCAACTAACTACAGCCAAAGAAAAAGGTATCACCAGTCAATGCTGTGATAGACCGCACATGGTTACTCAAACACAGTCTGTGCTTTACAGGTAGGTGAACCGGAGGTGGAAACATTCAAACTACTTTGTGGTCTCGGGGACTTTCCGGTTGCCACTGGTTGCCGTGAAGCTGTAAAATGGCCTGTAAAACCTCCAACCAGACTTTGTAGCAGAAGAAGTACTGTTCCTGAAATGAGAGAGACAAAGGGCACGTCTAGCTTTTCGGGAACGGTCATTTTTTAAAAGCTTGACCTTTGAACTTTAACCCTTCTGTTGGCACTGACCTTGGTTTGAATCATCCCATGCCGCTGAAGTCTCATCTCTTTTACGACGTCGCTCACGTTAATCTGAAGACAGAGACAGAAGGTTGTGAGGCACAACTACAACATATGTGTGAATAGATTATTTCTAATATCAATAACAAAGAGTCTGCAGTCTGCTAGCGGCTCTGTGAGGCTGTACTCAGACACAGTGGTGCTTTAAGCTAATTGTTAATGGCAGCATGCTAACATTGACGATGCTGATGTACTTATGTTTAGGAGGTATAACGTTTACCATGTTCATTGTCTTACTTTTAGCCTGTTCACATTTATAAATCATCATCACCTGCTATTGACAAGGGGTGGAACAACACAGTCTGTAAGTGGCTGGCCATTTTACTGTAACTCATGGGCTATCTGAAAATTTGCTTTAAATTTTGAACAGCATAGCTACAGTGTCTTAAAAAAATA
This sequence comes from Epinephelus fuscoguttatus, assembly GCF_011397635.1. Classification (NCBI taxonomy): domain Eukaryota; kingdom Metazoa; phylum Chordata; class Actinopteri; order Perciformes; family Serranidae; genus Epinephelus; species Epinephelus fuscoguttatus. The sequence goes on from NC_064767.1 coordinate 22,370,728, forward strand.
TTTAAAAAAAGGTGTTTAAAATGTGCAAATTGAATTATTTTGTCCAATCTGAAGTGGCAATGTCATCATGTCAGGTCAAAGAGCAAGGGTCAGGGTCAGCTAAACTTGGGGACAGATTTGCTATAGCAGGAGCTAATCAATAGTGCAGACAGGCTGAACAGACTGAGAGAAACCAGAAAATTGTCAGGACAGTTTCGGATCTGCTTTTTATATCCATAAAATTCCTTGGACACAAGGGATATCTACTGTGAGGGCGTAGAAATTGGGATCGATTTTTATGGCAGCTAAAAATGGAGCTGATGAAAATCATGAGTGGCTTGCGCGCAGAAACAATTGGACGTCCAAAATATTAGAAGTTTTGGCACATGCAGTCCAGAGAAAAATTGTGTCTGAGGTGAGGGAGTGCACATTCTTTGGACTAACAGCTGATGGAACCACCGATGTAAGTACGTCTGAGCAGTTTTCCAGTAATCATGTGCATACATTTATGTTGTGCGGTGCTTCTCACTGAAAATATATTCCTGTATGCATGCAGACAATCACAAAACACAAAGTACAGTTGAGGCTGAAGGGAATGCCATTAGCTTTTTAGGAATTTGCACTAGACAAAAAAAAAAAAAAATCACAAAAGTAATTACAAATCAGTCTGTGGGGAAAGCAAATATTTGTACTAAAATCCATGACAATCCATAAAATAGAGACAGTTGACACATTTCACTAAAAAGCAAAAATGTCAGCCTGCCTCTGGCTCAAGAAGAAAAGTCAGAGAATTAACTAAGTTAGTAGGATCCATCCTATGAGGACCATAAAAGTCAAATGTGCAAAACATCATCCATCTGATATTTGCTGAGATATTTCAGTCTGGACCAAAGTGGTGGACCAGCTGACCAACATGCCACTAGCATGGCTAAAAATACAAAAATATGGTGAACTAATTAGCAAACCAAACAAAATGTCTTCCGCTTACAGGCAAATCGTTCTCGATGAGGCTGAGGATAACGTCAGTGCAGATGAAAACTCCTGTACGTCCGATGCCGGCGCTGCAGTGCACAGTGACTGGTCCCTTGTGGTGCACCGCCCTCAGGTAGCGGATGAAACGAACCAGCTGCTCTGAGCTTTTGGGCACTCCGTGGTCAGGCCAGTGTGTGAACTTCAGGTGACGGACGAAATGGGTCTCACCGGTCTGCAACAACAATAAGTTTAAGAATTGTTCCAGTAAACCACAATATTAATGCCTTTATAGGAAGACACAAATCTCTTACCTCTGCCTCCACCATGCGGATGATCTTGATGTGGAAGTGCTCCAGGTACTGCTGGTTCTCCAGGTGAAGCTGGTACCTGCCGGTGTCCAGAGGCACGCTCAGCCTCTCTGGCCAGTACTTGTGACATTTGATCCTTCCCCGTTCTACTTCCTGAGTCATCATGGCAATGACGTCGGATTTGTTCTCCCAGATCATCTGCCAGAAGGCTGGCACTGTGGAAGGCAGAGGGCCCTGACAGGAGATGTAGAAGAACTGTTCATCGCCTACTTGCATGCGGATGTAGCTGGCGTTGATGTAGTCCTGGTTGTCTCCAATGGCAACACGGGTTTCATCGTCTATGTAGGAAAAAAAAGAGAGGAAATACCTAAACTTTCTGTGTGTGTGCATGCATCACTGCTTTAATTCATAACTGAAATGAACTAATTACAGCAGCGTCCTCCAACAAAGACCACATGCAGACATTCCTTACGTTTTCTAGGTGCTGGATAAATCCATTCATGCCTTGATCATAAACAACAAACACTGCTACCTTGTTGTTCTGCCAAAAGCATGCAATCTAAGTGTACAGTAAATAAAGCCAAGTAAACAGCTCTGAGGTCTGGAGTCGGGCTCAACAAACCAGCGCTGTGAAGAAGTTTGTCGGTGATGAGAGGGGTGATAGACCGAAGGCAGTCAGGAATGTTTTCTGGGTTGGTCCCCCACCTCCTGCTCGTGAGGTCAAAAAAGCCACAGACTGGAAACCAGACTTTCTAAATAAAATAGTTAAAGGCTACAAGCAAAGGGTCAGATTGGTCAAAAACATGATCGTCTTTTTCGGGACCTTTGCACAACCAGCAACAAGGCATTGGTGAGGTGTGGCAGCAACCAGCTGGGGGTCACTATCCTTTTCATCATGCTCATTTATTTTAACTCTGACCCTTTTCATCCTGACACACTGAGGGCTAGAGAAGTAAACACTTCTGTATGTGTGTACTTGAGTGTGTCTATTTTACAGCTTTTTCACATTCTTCAGTATCATCAGTGTTAACCACAGAGCCAGCATCACACCCCAGGGTGCGTGCACGCACACACACACACACACACACACACACACACACACACACACACATCTCTTTTTCATCCTGTCTCTCTGTATTCATCCCCTGAAGTTCATATTATTAATACATCCTCTAATATTATTTTCTCCTGACGTAGCTTCCTTTATTAAAAATATAAATCCCAGATAATTACAAGGTTGGTAACAAATGACACCTTCTTCATCATCACATACTTGGCTGACTCCAAGGAGATTATAAGTGCGGCTCCAGTGAATTACTGATGCTAATGTAGGGAATGATTTGTTGCGCAGACATCACTAAAATGCTGTAAACAAACATCTTCTCCACTCCTTTCACTAAAGTCCTTACAGTCAGCAGCTAAGAAAAGTGCTAACAAACAGGCTCTCCTGTAAATGCCAAGTCTGTGAGTATCCAGGTTTTTACAAGCTTTTGCTCGCCAATAAAAAACTCCAATAGGGGAACATAAAATGAAGCGCATGGGTTTGAACAAATGGAGAAAGTAAAAGTTGAGATTCGGCCAGGAGAAAGTAAAAGTTTACACAAGTCCTCTCTCAGACTTACAGGGTAGGATGTCTCTGTAGCGGTTCTTATCTCTGTTCTCAGGGGCTTTTCCAACCAGGCAGTTGTCAGAGGGCTTCAGATGCTCCAGAGCCTGAAATCACCAACACGAGCATAGTAACAAAAAGAAAATGGTAACACTTAAAATAGTGCAGCTGGATTATTGTATGTCTGTCCATAAAAATAGTCTAAAACTGCAGTGTTTTAATAATCACAGTATGGATGTGTGTATCTGTCTACACCGCTAATTTTCTCTCAGTGTGTCAAAGTGTAGTAAATTATAATAAACTCCTCTGTACAGTTCTTATTGCAGGATCAATGTGGTAAACAGTTAAATGGCACATTAACTGGTCAACATGTAATTTTACCATATGTTAGAGCTGTCAATGATAACTTTTATTAAAATAACTTTTAGTCATATTTGCTGAAAGTGTCACTACATCCAGACTGCAGTGCATGAGACAGATAATCTGTAAAAAAAAAAAAATCATGTTGCTCCTCCATCTCGTAGTGCTTCTTATGGCATGTGAAAGATCCACCGCGGCTGAATGAAAACAACCAATCAGCTGTGTTAGAGAGTCTCTAACGCAGTTGTCAATCATGTCAGTCACTGCTCGTAAACTGTGGTCAACTGTCAAACTAGGCAGCGCTGCTTAGCTGTAAAATGTGAAAGTTTGTGACCCTACTGTCATGTTAAAAACAGTCAAGCCAAAACCAAACACCGCCCACCGGCTGAAGCAAACGTTCTCATTTTACAGCTAAACAGTACACTAAAATATGTTTCTGTGTAAAGTATTAAATAGCTACATATTCAAAACCTCTGTATTTAAAAATAGAGCATATCTTTTTGGGAAAACCTCCAGCTACTCTTAGTCAAGAAGAAAAATACCTATTCAGAATCTTGAGAATGACAGCATTAAAACAGATAAAAAAAGCTGACCCACCAGATGTAATAAAATGGAAAAGTATGATTGAAGAGGTAAAGTTCATGGAGAAAGTGACTCACAAAATAAGGAATAGGGAGGATGTGCTTGAGGAAAGGTGGCTTATAGAGGATGGGAGAATGCAACGATGCTGTCATTGTATTCAATGTATAAAAATGTGTACAGTTATGAGATATTAGTTAGCCCACATATTTTTTTAACGATTTAGTTATTAATTTTTTTCCTTTTTTTCCTGTATCGTTATTATACTGTGAATGTATTGGTTGTTTATATCTTTCATATTTTCCTTTTCACCGACTGATTTTTATTTTTTACAATAAATTGTAAACTAAAAAGCAAATAAGGTGTGTTTCTAAATGGGTGATGGATTCTTGCACATACCATTAGGAACACTACAAGGGGGGCGTCAGTGGCTTAGTGGATAGAGCAGGCGCCCCAAATACAAGGCTGGCTCTCTCCCCCCTTCACACTTGTCTGTCCTATCAATTAAAGGCTAAAGTGCCCCAAAAAATATCTTAAAAGAAACACTACAAGGCAGAGAAACACGATTTTTTTCACTGTCTCGTGTACTGCTGTCTGGATATAGTGACAGTTTCAGCAAATACGACAAAAACTTATTTTTATAAAAGTTACCTGCCATACCTTGAAGGCAGTTTTACAACTATGAACTAACTATTTTGTCCACAACACATACACACCATGAACTCTTTGACCAGTTCCTGCTGGTCGAGTTGATGCTGCAGAATCTGGATGAGAGCTTTGACCCTGGAGCCTGAGTATTGGCTGGTCTTAGAGGGACTAATAAGAGCTAAACTGGTCAGTTCCTCCTCTGACACTATAGGTGGGCCTGAGGAAACAAGAGAAGAGGATAAGAGTAGCTAGTATGGCTCAGTATGGATGCAATTTTCCTTCTGACACATCAGCATAGAGGTAAAGGAATAGACACCTGTTTGGGGTGAGGTCATTTCCCAACTGGTGGCCTCAAATACGTCATCTTCCTCTTCGCTGCTCCAGCCGTCTGACTGGGTTTTCCGGATGTCTTTGCAGGACTGGTCCAAAAGTTTGGTCACAATTTGTTTCCTGGGGGAGTCAGGGGGCAGGGGTGAGACCAGACCATTTTTACTCTTCGGTAGGAGCGGCTGAAATCATGCAAGGCTGAGCTTCCTTTCCCTGCGACTTTTCCACCTAAAATACAGTATAGACAAAAGGCTAAAATATTTTCTACCGTACTTCTTGTTCCGAGGCTACAGAGAATAAAACTAAACACTTCCTAACTGTTAAACTAATTTTGTCTCACTGGGGTTCACGGCCCTTAAGCAACAACACTTCTCCCAGGGTGGTGTTTTATTTATTACTCTCTGCTGCCTCCTTGTGGCCACAACACTGGAATTCCAGCAGACCAAAACAAAAGAAGAAGCAGCAGGAGAAGGAGGTGGAGAAGGGAGGAAGAGGGAGGATATAAGTAGACAATAAAAGAGGAGAGTAGTTTGGGAAGTTACTACCTGTCAGTAGCTCCATGCAACATGTCAGTGACATTGAGGGATGGGCAGCAAGCTTGATGAGATGGGGTGCTGTTACAGCTCTCCTGTTCCACAGACAGACAGCCAGAGGATGCAACAGACAGAAGGAGCAAGATGTTAGTAGTAGAGGTTAGTAAAGAGGTAAGGAGGGGTAAGTTGACAGAAGTTTACATCATGTACTTGTGTATGTATGCTTTTTAGTGTGCATGTTACCTGTATCGCAGTGTCATCTGTTACAACAGTCAATCGCCGTGGTGGAGGAGGCGGTGAGGTGATGCACACGCCAGCTGGATTGACCACAGGATCCGAAGTTGCCTCTGAGACAAAGATAGAAAGACACATATATTTAGTAAGGGCCGTTCCTGAGTCCAAGTCTTTATAAGCCAGTTGTAGGTCAAAATGCAAAGTCTTTGAATGCATTTAAAGGTCCAGTGTGTAGGATTTAGGGAGATATATTGGCAGGAATTAAATACAATATGATACGTATGTTTTCTTTAGTGTATAATCACCTGGAAATAAAAATGGTGGTATATTTATTACCTCAGAATGAGATGTTTATATCTTCATAGGGTAATTGTTTGGTGATTAATCAGATCAAAACTTAAAATATGTCAACCCTTTTGCCAAGTTTCAAGTAATATTAATAGCACATGCACAGCCCTGTATTTCAATACTGTTATCCTTCAAAAAATGCATTGTCAAAGGAAAGACAGTTGTACCAGGGGGGCGTTCAACCGGCTTATTCAGCATGACGTCAGGTGAGGAGCAGGCATCAGGGCTGGACACCGGAGCTGGCTGCTCGGCTAAAATAGCCTCAGTCTGAGCAGACATGTTGGGCAGTGTAGGTGACTCGGAGTAGGTCAGGGGCAGGATGTCTCTGCAGATGGTGAGCTGTACAGTGCCCTCAGCTTTACGCAGGATATCCACCACCTTACTGTGGCTGAGCCCGGACACGATCACACCGTTTACCTAGAGTACACACAGTGAGGATTAGGTTTTTTCCCCCCATGAAGGTTATAATAAAACAGTCAAGATGTCATAGATGTGTGATAGGTTGTCACCTCTAATAGAATATCTCCCACTCTGAGCCGACCGTCCTGCTCAGCTACTCCACCAGAGCAGATTTCCTTCACTCTGAGCATGCTGCCATTGGTTCCCCCGATCAAAGCAAAGCCAAGGCCTCCTCCGTCTGGTTTTGTGAACTCCACCTGCATGATGCAACTCTAAAGGGACAAGAGGAGAAAAGGGCAAGAGAGAAACTTTGAGGTCAGTTTCTGTCAGTTTTACTCCAGCGTATTACAGGAAAACTTTGTGTTCTGCAGGAAAAAAATGCCTCTCTATTGTTAAAGCATGAATCAGGTGTAAAAAAAAAAAAAAAAAAAAGCCTGACAGATATACACACATGCAGACAGTGACCCCCAGGAGAGAATGCATTCGCAGATTGACACACAGTAGACTCAAGTTACAGTGTGTGTTTCAACACTTCAAAAGATGTGCAGGTAAAGAGAAAGAATACACAGAGCGAGCAAGAGGCGATAAAAATAAAGGGGTACACGAGAAACAAATAGCTTTTGGACAAAGATGAATATTATGTTTGGAAACTTACATCATGTTCTTGTGCGATAGAGAGACATCTGAAATTTCCACCGGTCCTACACACAGCTTCAACTGAAAAAACGAGAAGAGTCATCAGTGAATCAGCAGCCACTGCAGACACAACAACTCCAGTTATTGCATAACAAATTATATCCTCAATTAATATTGATCAAGCCTTTAAAAGCGATGTGCAAGCTAAATAAGAGGAAACGTCTGGAGTTCGGCACTAAGCTTCCCTTCTGTACCAATTTCCATCCATGCAGCCATTTTCAGCCAATGAAATTTCCGAAACAGACACGCAGAAAAAAACACACCAACCTCCCACCTCTTCGGCCATTTTGAAAGAGAAGTGTTGATTGGTACGTCTCTTCTATGACAGGTGAACAAGGCTGATCTTTTCAGACTGACCCTCTCCACTGTCCCTTACTGCTGCATACACCGTCACCAGGCAACTGAGCTACCTGCCCTGTGGACCACTGGCTGTATGGCACTGTGTGTGTGAGTGTGTGTGTACGATGGCTACAGCCCTGCAGTCCAATACACCAGTGGAGGGCCTGAGGCTTGCTAATTATTAATCCTGCTGTGAGAGCCCAGGATCTGTCTGTCAGCATTCAGATCACACACACACACACGGACACACACACACACGGAGCTGCAAAGAGAACTATCTTTCAGCACCGAGCTCCGGCTTCACGCAGACAAAGGCGCAACAAGCAAAACGGTGAAAGGGAACCAGTTATGGCGCTGAAAGAACATGCGAGAGTCCGGAGGAGAAGAAACTTACCATCTTCAGTAGGAGAGACTTTCTCTGGAGAGACGGGCTCTTCGAAACGAGCGAAGAACTTCCTGTCCTTTTTCCAGTCAAACAGACCTACAAGAGAAAAACTTGTTTATAAATGTATATAATTATTTTATGTAACACATGCTCAATCTAAAAAAAAAAAAAAAAAATATCACTAATTACGTGTCTTCCCAGAACTCAGAACACTTTCTGGTAATGATTGAACTTCTCATCATTGTCAGTTGAGCACAAACATATCTGGTTTCTAAGCAATCCATCAGTGCATATAATAACCTAACCCCCCCCCTGTTTATGGTCCTTGTGTTAACTCAAGCAGGTGAACCATCCCATAAATCCTTCAGAGGCCCTTACCGTTCCACTTCGCCTTGGGGGTCACCGGCTGGTCTTCTCTGTGACAGACAAACAGTAAAGTCATTCAAAGAGACAAACCTATTTCAGTGTCTATCTTTCAAGCCTATGATGGCACCTACCTGATGATTTTGAGCTTAACTTTACGAGGGGCGATCTCACAGGCTTTCACTGCATCCTCCAGGGACATTCCCAGGGTGCACCTGCCACAGATGTAGAGGATCTTGTCATTGGGTTGGACGCTGCCCTCCTCGCTGGCTGGGGAGCCTGGCACCACCTCCAGACAGTAGATGCCCTGCCATTTGCTGCCAATGCCTCCTGTCAGCTTTATACCTGGAGAGCACACACACACATATATTAGATACGATCAGATAATAATGGTGATGTATGTGTGTCTTTAAAATGTGTACCCAGCTGTCCTGAAGCTGTCTTGTAGAGAACTACATCAGGCAGGCTGTCACAGGAAGGCGGGGCCACCAGGTTGGTAACTGCCCTCCCCAGGGTCATATTCAATCGTCTCGGGGATGACCTGAGAATTGTCATGGCAACATCATCTGCCACACTGGTAACATCATGTCCATTTACCTAGAAACAAATGACAAAGAACGAATCCCTTACAGCACATACTCTAACGAACGTTTAAAAACGTGCAGAAATGTAACCAGATGTGTGTGTTTGTGCGCACTGTGATGAGCCTGTCTCCGGCCCTGAGTCGTCCGTCTGCCTTGGCTGGGTTGTCCAGTATTTCCTGTATGTAGTAGCAGTTGTCAAGCTTGCTTCGAGAGATGGTGAACCCAAAGCTTCCACTCCTGGACTTGGTCAGGACCACTGTCAGCTCAAACTCTTTAACAAATGCCTGACAGGAAAGAAGCAATGATCTTTTATCTTTTGAACAGCTACAGAAATTCTCCAAATAATTTTAACACCAATGCATCATTTTCATCACTTCATGTTTAAACCTAAACACTTCGTCATAACACTCTAGAAAGAGCAAGAGAGTGTAAGATCACTAACTATGGTATAACAATGGTGAAACATATTTTAGGGGAGGCACTACAGTTTAATAGAGTAAAACTTTTAACTAATAGATATCGCAATCAAACTTACCCAGTTCATTACTAACACTGAACAATTATTTTTTGTCTTACAACTATTCTGGAATGTTATGTTTAAATATGCAAATAACATATTATCTAATTAAATCTGTGCTAATTTGCATAAATTTCCAGAACAAAAATCTGAACACTGGATAAAACCAGGTTCAAAATTATTTTTTAATCTGTTGACATATTAGAGTCAAAGGTTTTCAAAGATGGAATTTTGTATATCTCTTTTTATCATTATGATACTGTCGACAGTCATACAAAAAAATCAATTTTCACCATATTTTTAGGAATAAAATGTTATATAAAATGATATATGAGCAAACCACTCGATAAAAACATTCAGAATAGAGATAGGAACTAAATTGGAAGGTTTGGTGTATGTAAGTGCTACTGACGTGGAGATTTCTGACTCAGAAAATGAGAATAAAAAATTAATTTTGAAAAAATGGACCTTAGAGATATGTATTGTAAAATTCATTACATTTTTTAGATAAAAAATAAAACTCTACAGGTGATTAGGGTAAAGGTTATAACTAAATGTCACAATGAAACTTCCCCAGTTGATTAATTATTTGTTTCACTAAATTTAAAGTGTTTTGTTTAAATTATCACGTAATGCATTATCTAACTAAGTATGAGCTTTTTGCATACATTTCTAAAACAGAAATCTGAACTAATATAAACTCCTAAATGTGTATTTTGTATTATTTTCTTTCTACCAGTCTGAAATAAGACATGTTATGGAACCCTGTTCAATAATGAATTGTTAGTGGTGTGTCAATAAACATGTTGCATGTAAAAAAGACAAAGGAAATGTCCTGATAAATATTTTAAATAGATTTTTTTGATGTGCAAAATGTACGCAAAGTGTAGTATCTAGTAGTAACCAGCTAACTTTGGTAACTGGTTCATTGAGCCAAACCCTGAATATTTTCACCAAACTTTATGGAAATGTTTTCTGCTGGGATAATAATTTACGGGAGTAAAAAAGTATTTTTTGATGAAAGTAAAAGGAGCCAAGAACACAAAACATCCTGAATGTACCTTTCTTCGACTCTCCTCCTCATCCTCTTCATCCTCGTCATCATCATCATCCTTGTATTCCCTTTCTTTCTTCTCTGGTTCTTCCCTCAGCGGTGTGTGGCTCTGGGCAGCAGGGGGCAGCACTGTGGGTGACAGCGTCAGGGCAGGTGGACTGGCACAGGGAGGCACAGAGGGCACGACCTGGGCTGTGATGGGGGTCACTGGCGGAGGAGGAGGCTGGGGTGGAGGCACCAAAGGCCTACTGTTCTTGGCCATGGCTTTGTAGTGACTTGGGAGAAGCCCCTGCTGGATCGGGTGGTGCTTGGCTTTCGGTGGCTGGGTTGTGAGCGGCAGGGATGGGTGGGCCAGGGAGCAAGTGGTTGGAGTGTCAGACGATAAACCGAGAGGCGTGATGGTAGTAGTGGGGACGTGGGGGCCGAGGCTTGGATTCTGAGAGCTGAGACTAGAGGAGCTGTTGGAGGTTTGAGAGTGGAGGCCTGGGAGGTTGGTTGCTGGAGTGTGACTGGGCAGACTGGAGGGAAGGCTGTGAGGAGGCTCCAGTGTGGAGCTGATGGTCAGGTACTCTTCATCTGCCATGATAGTCAGTCCATTTCCCATCAGGCAGTAGGTCACACTTCCATCTGCCTCCTCTCTGACTCCACTACAGATAAACAGACATTACATAATGTATATACAGCACATACAATACGATTCTATCTCAAGAATGTAGGATTTAAATTTGCTGTAATGTAATATGTAACACTTTTAATATATTACCTTGCATATACAGAGTTTGAACCAGGCTTAGGACAGGCATCCATGAGCATCACAGTTGAGCTCGGTGTCGTTACGACCTCCTCTTCCCCTTCCTTGCTCTTCTTTCCTTCTACTTCCTGTTGTTCCTCTGGGTTCGCAGTGGTTGGTAGTGACTCTGCTGGAGCCGTAGGAGAGCCACAGGCAGGTGTGCCAGCTGATGCTGGAGAGGCAGGTGAGGCCGGCGAGACTGGTGACGGAGGTGATGTAGGTGAGGTGGGCGACGGGGGTGAGCGAGGAGGAGATGGGAGTGTCTGGTTGGCCTGCGCTTCCCTCTCCGGACTCTCCTGGGGGTCCGGGAGTGCTGGAGCTGGAGGAGGTTCTGGGCTTTTCTCGGCTGTGTTTGTTAGATCTTCCTCATGGGTGGGGGGCTGCTTCTGGGCAGATATTTTGGAATCATACTGAAACTTAAGGAGCTGGCTGTAGTCTTCTCCTAGTCTGATATCCAGGGACCGAGATCGAACCTCACGGAAGGATGCAGGACTCTACAGAGTTAGAAATGAGGTCAGTCAGGATTACTGGGTCAAACGTAGGTGACTGTTTCTTTTTAAATGTGCCTTTACTTGCATGCAAGTGAGCTTACCAGTGTGTTGTCATCTGCATCATACAGCACTCCAGGACTTGGCCGGCAGATCAGCAGATGAACTTCAGATGGAGCTCCACGCAGCAGGAACAAAACCCTCTGAAACAACACCAGAAGAAAAAGGTCATTGTAACTCCCTGGCAGTACACAAAAGATTAAATGACACATCAAACACCATGACACAACCAGCTTGCTATTTTTGGTGGTATTAAAGGATTAGTGCAGCAATGACGTGGCTGAGATCTTAAGAAAGGGCAAAGCCACTGGTGCTGCTCTTACACTCACCAGCCCATTCACAATTCAGAAATCACCTACTGTGCTGCTGTTTGTGAAGAGTTTGAACACTTTTTAGGCCGTAGTTAGCACTTTGTAAACCTTTATATTCTTTGACATTTTTAACCACATTGCACTCACTTTTTAGTCTCAATTTAATATTGGAAAAAAGATCAAGCAAAATTACAACCACAACAAAACCACTAACACCTATAAGCACCAAGCAAGCTCTGTTTATGAATGTGGAAATCTGCTGGTTTTAAATTAAGGATAGGATTAATGATCATTTTGAAGGTCCAGTTTTTAGGATTTAAGGGGATATATTGTCAGAAATGGAATATGATATGATAAGTATGTTTTCGTAAGTTTATAATCACCTGAAAATAAGAATTGTTGTGTTTCCCTTACCTTAGAAAGAGCCGTTTATATCTACATAGGGAGCGGGTCTGCCATGGTGCACTGCCATGTTTCTACAGCAGCTAAGAACGGACAGACGCTGGCTCTAGACAGCGCCATTCAAGTTTTAATATTGGCCACTGCAGTTAGCAGCCCCCTCGCAACGAGCCGAACGTCTCAAAAACACTGATTGTTAATGTGAAACTGCTTTATTCAGTTTTGTAGAATTTTACCCTTAAAGTTAAGACTAGGTCCTTGTAAAGATAAGTTATTCTCAGGGCATCATAGACCTTAAAAGAGCTCATAAGGTGAAAAACAGTTAGGAGTAAAGAGGAGGACTTTTAAGAGGGTTAAACGTTTCTTAAGCAGAGAAAAAATGGCAGGAAGACAAAGAGGTTGGACAAATATTCTCCAAACACTGGACGACAGTGAGTAAATGATATGCTACAGATTAGATTGTGCAGGGATAATATTTGTGGTCAATCTCAGTAGGGATATGCACACATTTCCCATCCAATAAAATAACGCTATAACACGAGAAATAAAGTGATCACAACACTAAGATATTTGAAAAACTGGAAAAATGCATCAGTGCAGCAGTGATGACTTGGGTCTGTCTCTACCTTCCATCAGCAGTGATCACACTAACAATGACAACACTTTCACAGTCAGCAGTGCATTTCATTTCCACTGGGTGTCCACACCTTACAGGATCACAAAAGGGCGTGTGTGTGACAACCAATCACATCTGTGAAATGAATGCATCATACCTAGCAATGGGATCAACTACACCTCCTCACTAAGATAAAGGTTTCGGTCTGATAAAAACCTCCTGAACAACGAACGCTGCAAGAATCCTAACCGGGAGTTCATGCTGGACACACGAGAGAGGTTTCAGCTGGTTGCAATCTATAACTACTAACACCACTAGATGCCACTAAATCCGAGACACTGCTCTTTTAAATACCCCAAACCCTACCTGGTAGGAGAGGTCCTTTACAGGCTCCCTGTTGACAGACAGTATGACGTCTCCCTCTCGCAGCAGGCCACTTTCTAGCGCCGGTTGACCTGGGAAAAGACGTTTGATGCGGACCACGCTGCCACGGTCTGGTCCTGAGTGCAGCTGCGAGATGTTAAAGCTGAAGCCGAGGCCAGACAAACTCTTCCTCAGCACCACTTCAAGCGTGTTTTCTAGGAACGAGAACAGACGGAGGGGAATCTTGGAGCGTTAATGTGTGTTGCGTAATCTTTAATCTGTAATAGTGTGGGCTACAATTTGGGACAGGGTGATAAAAAAGGGTTTATCAATCCCCCCAGCATACATATCTTCCTGTGATAAGTATTTATTCTTCTCCAGTAACAAAATCGGATCAAGCAGACAATCCTTTTTTCACATTAAGCCTCATATTTCTTTCACCATTTCCAGTGAAGAAAAGAGGGCTTTGTAGAGATGAGGAACTGTTCCTTTAACTAAGCCCAGGCAGTGAACAGGCAGCTTCAAGGTTTCAGTGCACGCTGTCTCGAGGGACTGAGGGAGCGTCAGCCCTGGATGACTCTGACAGCAACCACAATGTAGCTGTCAGATGACTCACAGTCACCTCTGGGCCATGTGTGTAAGTGTGTGTGTGCCTGACACTGTCTATCTTTTTTTTTCTCCTCCTATGTGAGCATTATGTGCCCCTTCCTCTCGCCTCTCACCATCAGTCACAAAGCTGTAGTCCTTGGCTCGACCACTCAAGGTCGTTTCCATGGAGACTTCAGTCCTGGGGGACTGTGTATGTGATGAAATGTGGGCTAAGAGGGGGCAGGGTGAGTCAGGTCTGGGCTCCAGGATTACTGTGGGCTCCCTTTCCAACAGCAGGCTCACCACCTATGGGAAACAGATGCAGATACAACCCTTTATTTGTACAGTGGTTCATACTTTAAGTTGTATAAAGTACATTATCATCAGCTACTGTGCTTCTTCCAGATCATATTTATATTCAGCCTTGAATACAGTGCATTGCAAATGTTTCTCTAGATTACTCTTGATAAGGTCAAAGTATCTTAAGGTACCAACATGTTCTTACAACCTAATAATAAGACTGTGTGATCTGCCACCCTTTTATGGTTCAGCTGGGATAGAAAATAGGACCTGAACTCTGGACTAGTAACGCTGACACTGAATATACACATATGTTACAAATGCAATCATATTAGCAAAAGGGAAAGCATGTTTGTGTGTCATTTTGTTTTATTGCATGCCCATGATTGCATGTGTTTGCGTGCATGTGTGAGTGTGTGTGTGTGTGTGCCTGTGTGTGTGTGTGTGTGTGTGTGTGTGTGTGTGTGTGTGTGTGTATACCTCCCCAGTCTTCTTCAGGCACTCGACAGCTTGATGGTGAGTCACTCCCCTCAGGTTGGACCCATCAACCTCCAGCAGTCTGTCACCTGTCATATGCACAAACACAAATCTCATCATCATTAGCAACATCAATACATAAACGGTTCGAGTGTATGTGTGTGTGTGTGTGTTTGTGTGTGTACAAGTGGTTGACGGGCATGTCAACAAATCTAAAAGTCGTTCCTGCTCACTGAAGCGTGAACCAAGCAGAGACAGACAGAGACACAGCACGGTGGCCTCAGTGGAAAACTCACATCCATACAAGTTTTAGAGCTTTTATCTTATGAAGCCTGGTTCAATACACATTCAGTTATTTAGTATTTAGTTTAAGGAAGTTGACAATCTCCCCCAAGCTAACAAAAAGGGTGACGTATTTCACAATTTTTTCATCATATCTTTTGATGATTATGCAAAGGGAATAGTAAATTTGTCATTCAAAATAAACCACTTCAAAAGAAAAAACTTCGAGACTAGTCACTACTTAATCAGAAGTTGAGTAAACATAACCTTTATTGAACATTTTGTGTTTTTGGCAGCCACCTGACCACATATCGAAATGACAAATAAAAAGATTACCAATCTGAATCCGTCCATCCTGCTCTGCAGCTCCTCCGAGCACCAGACTCTTGATGTAGATGCCTCCATATCTAACATTGGTGTTCATTCCTCCCTTTTGGCAAGAGAGACAAGTAATGAGTCAATGTCTCGGGCCTCAGATAACCTTGGAAACGTACACTGACTCAGCATAGAGTTACTGTGCACCGTAGCTTGTTACATTTATCGGATTTATTCCAGGACTCTTATTTTAGACTGCATTAGCCTTTAGCTTGGTGTGCCTAATAATCTGGCAACTGAGTGCATGAGGTAATGCTGTGTAACCAAAGGAAAGCAATTCACTCACAGCAACACTGATGCCAAGACTACCATTGCTTTTCTTCAGCTCTACCACAAACCGCTCCTCAGTTTTCAAACTGATGACAGATGGGGATCTGGAACATGCATCCTGAAACAGAGGAACAAAGAGGTAAAAACTGTTTGAGATTCTTTATCACATTAATCAGAGCACTTAATCCATTTGACAGTTAGCACTGGTTGAACTCTTTTATCAGCTTTGACCTCATGATCATGACAACAAAAACCCTTATCTCTAACCTGAGCGTCATGTATTCGCACAACAGGAATGTGAAGCCTCCTGCTCTGTTTTGGGGTTGCCATGTTGGACAGATTGATGGCCTCCTCCAGCTCCTCCACGACAGGACGGTACTCAATGCCGCTCAGCGTGGTCTGCGACCCAAAGCTCCTCTCCAATGCCAAACCCAGAGTGCTTTGACTCAAGGAGCTCTTGCTGTCCTTCAGAGACTCTGATAGGAAAACAGCCAGGTGGGATAATGCATCTCAGTATGCATATAGGCTGAATCTGAGACTGTGCATGTAGAGAAGAAAGCATTAAGCAGATCTTACGTTTAGGCTGGGACACAATGAGCTCCACCTCATCAGGGCTGCTCTGTAAGATGGCAGCAGCATCACTGAATGTCACTCCTTCCAAACTCGTCTTGTTTAGAGAGATGAGACGTCCACCTGGAGAAAATAAAGTAATCATCACATAATCCTTGTCATAGGTTTCGCAGCCCAATTTTGTCTCCAGCAATGTCATGTTTCATGTTGAAGCCAGCGTCTATGTTTCCAGTTTCCATTGTTGGTACTTCGTACCAGGTTTGATTCGTCCATCTTTGTCCGCAGGCCCGTCAGGCACAATGGAAGCAATAAAGATCCCAAGGTCAAGTTTACCCGTATTGTCCTCGCCCACTATCACAAAGCCTGAAACAGGACCAGAGAAGGAAGTGAAGGCAAAAGTCTCCTGTAAACAATCAGATCCGTGCTCATTAATTTTACATTGAGTTCACAGCTAAGCCTGCCTTAATAAACTCACCGAAGCCCAGTTTGGGATCTTTCTTTAGGGTCACGCAGACTATCTCTCTCTCTGGTGGGGTCCTGGTTGGTGTATCAACTGCAAAGCACATCAGTTAAATGGGCCACTTATTTATAAATACCTGGTTATTATGTTCAAGATCACAGGGGACAGGTCAGAAGTCTAGCAAAGGGTTAGGTCACATAAACAGGAAAACACATTCACACATATGGGTATTTTCCCAGTGACACGTTTTTGGACTGTGGAGCCTCCAAAACACAGGGAAAATATTCTAACTTCTTTACACTATAGTTTTAACCAGTGAGCCACAATGCCATCCAAATCTGACCATACAGACAGGTGACAAATTAAAGAAAAAGCCTCCATAAATGGGTAGAGAGACAAAACAAATGCAGATGCAGAGTATGAAAATGTGAATCATATGTTTGGGCCTTCACAGTCAAGACATCTGAATACCAATGGAAGATTTTTGAGCAACATGTCAGACAGTGCTCTCGACAGTACCATAAATATCAAAATTCCAAATATCTTCTACGCCATGGATGATTAAAGCTACCCAGGAGGCTCATGGTGACTATACTCAGGGGCTGTGTAAACACAAAACAGCAAACATCCTATTTTTTGCATCTATTTGTTCTCCGACTGTCTTCATCATTCTGAAATCATAACATAACAAATGTTGAGGATGATGCTGCCTCTTAAAAAGAGGCAAAATTTGTCTAATGTTACTATTTTGAAGATACATAACATAGGTAGGGTAAGAGTTTGGCATAAATAGCATCACTAATCTTGAAAACTATTTGTGTTATACTATGCTTAAGTGGAGTTTCTGCTACATCAAAATCCATGTCATAATAATCTGGGTTGCTCTGACTGCAAATCAAGGCTCCCCGAGTAAATGTGGTCTTCATTAACTGTATATAAGGCCAACAGAAGAGCAATTATCCAATTATATACCATAAAGATGTTGATTTCTTCTTTAATTTGTCACCCCTCTGTGTGTGTTCACAAAAAAGTAGGCATATTCACCTCGTATGGAGGAAGAGGCGTCTGAGTCCTGCTTCTGTAGCGACACACTGGACATCATTCTGGGAATCGGCTCTGGAGTGCTACAACACATGTGCACAGTCGCATTACATAGCTGTTTCCTTGATGTTAACATAGACTGTGATTTTGTATGATGAATATGTTAATAGCATCACAGACTACCTCCAGCACTGTTGCTCTTTCATGTCCCTGGGGTCTCCTGTTTCAGTGAGCTCCTTGTTCAGTTCTCTGCTCATCTCCCTCCTCATCTCCCTCTGCTGGCGCAGCCTCGCCTCCAGTTTGGCAGTCAGGTTGTCACAGGACTTGGAGAGGGAGTCTGGCTGACCGGGTGCTAAACCGACGTGGTTCAGCATGCCCTCTGAGCAGGACATCCGCTTCAGGTTCAAATTACGACCCCGATAGACATCCATGTTTTCATCTGGAGAAACAGATGTGATATTTATTCTCTATCCTGTTTGACTAAAACCTTTGTGAGCTTTCTTTTAATGGGCATCAGTGTTCGTCTGGCATTCTGACAAAGTATTAACTCTACATTATCACTAAAACATGCCCACCTGGTATCATGGTGTGGTTTAGCTGTCGTGACGTCATCTCACTGTGAAACTTGTGCTGTGCCGAGCAGAGGTTCAAGAGGTACTGTGCTATTTTTGAGCTCTCTGTTACAAAAGTGTGCTTTTTCCCGCTGGGCCCTCCACACTCTATGATCAGCTTACGCCGCTAAAAGGCAGACAGAAGTTAATGTTCATTTACCCTGAGCTTTGTAACAAAATAATCTGCACAAAGTGATACCTCATTTAGCAAAATCTGACTGAATGGCACTTTACCCCAGTGGATATGGTGTCGGTCTCCCTCCAGAGGAAGCGTCTGGTGACAGTGCGGAGGTGGTTCTTCATCTCGTACACAATGATTCCTTTGGAACAGACCCCAAAAACCAGCTCTCCCACAACTGGCCTTTTCTCTCTCCCCACACGGTGGAACATGACCCCATACTCTGATAACTGCTGGGCAATCTGAGTGGGACATCATTTTACAGTTTAAATTGTAGCCATTTATTTTAACAGTCATTTAGACTTAAAAGAAGTGGGACAGTATCATTAAACATGTGTGAGTGGATAAACTGGTAGTCTGGATACCTTAAGATACTCTGTTTCTGCCTCTTCGGGCAACATCTGGGCATGACTTGCATGTAGTCTTGGCAACTCCTCCTTGACGTTGGGCAGGGCCAGCTTCTCTAGCATCCTCTTAGACACATAATGCTCTGGCTGGTAGTAATTTTTACCGTACAGCTGAAAAGACACACAATAGAACCAACTGCTATAACACACTGAGAGATGATGCTGGTATCTACAGACGTAAGGTGAATATTTTTCATTTTGCCCTAGGTACCTCTGGCATGTAATCCCCAAACTCAGCCTGCAGAGCAAGAGCAGCCAGAAACAAGCCTGTCTCTTCATTACAGTATAGCCTGTCCTCCAAGATATCCTTACGCAGCTGTAAGTAGTACTGGTGACGGGTCAGTCTGTGCCTAGGAGACAAAAACATTAAGTTACGCTTTTTTAAACAATGTAATACTGTAAATGAATTTTCTACATATCAGGTAAAGCTGCGGTGTGTAGGATTTAGTGACATCTAATGCTGAAGTTGCGGAACTGAAACTTTCCTGTGTGTCAAATGTGTAGAACTACAGAGGCTGAGAGGAAATGTGAATGACCCAATCTAGACCCAGTGCTCCCAGAGTACATGGGAGGAAACTCTCTTCAGATGAAGACATAAACGGCTCATTCTAAGGTTACGAAAACACATCAATTCTTAATTTCAGGGGCCGTATTCACAAAGCTTCCTAGTGCTAAAAGTTTCAGTAGTGATGAAATTCTAAGAAAATTCTTAGAACTGTGACGTTTTCTTAGAATTTCCCCTTAAAGTTAAGACTAGGTCCTTGTAAAGATAAAAGTTATTCTCATCTTAGTCCTCAAAAGAGTGCCTAAGGTGAAAAACTGTTAGGAGCAGGCAGGAGGACTTTTAAGAGGTTTAAGAGTTTTTCATTTAGAGGAGAAAATGGTGGAAAGACAGAGGTATGATAAATATTCTCCAACTCTGCATGACAGTGAGTAAATGAATAAATAAATGCCACATATTAGATCGTGCAGGGATAAATTTGTGGTCGATCTCATTAGGAGTATGCACATATTTCCCCACCTAACTCAATAATGTCATAACGCCAGAAATAAAATGATCGCAATACTAAGATATTTGAAAAACTGGAAAAATGCAACAGTGCAGCAGTGATGACTTGTGTCTGTCTCAACCTTCCATCAGCTGAGTGATCACACTAACAATGACAACACTTTCACAGTCAGCAGTTCATTTCATTTCCACTGGGTGTCCACATCTTACAGGCTCACTAAAGGGTGTGTCTGTGACAACCAATCACATTTGGTAAAAAAATACGTCAAACCTAGCAACACGGTCAACTACACCTCCTCACTAAGATACAGGTTTCTGTCCCTTCCTCGCTCAGAGTTGCTCAGAGAACTTTCCTAAATCGCTCCTAAGCTCTCTGAGAGTATTCTCAGTTTATGAATACAGCCCCAGGTGTTTACATACTAATAAAATCATAGATATGAATATTATATTCACAACATTTCTGCCCATAGAGGACCCCAAAATCTACACACTGGACATTCAAACACCAGCACTGTACTTACAAAATGAAGGACATATCATCAACAAAAAATTTGACTCGAAGAAACACCAAAAAGGATAACGTCTGCCCTTTTTTCCAACTGTCAGGCGCAACTTTGGAGATTTTTGTTTCATGGTCCAAAAAGAAATATTCATCATCTGCAGAATGAGAAAGAAAAGCAAGGGTGTAAAATCACAAGTTGGACTATTAATATTTTGAAATCAATTTATATTTTGGATGCTGCAATGTGATTTAAAATCAGTGCATCCTGATAGGTTAGGCCCCATATTACATGTCACTCTTACCGTCTAAAAAGGCAAGGCCAAAGTAGAAGTGTTCCACCAAGTTTGCGTGAGCCACCACCATGTCGAACACATCTCTCCCTTTGGACTTAATGTCACAACGAACCACCACGTACTGTCCGTTAGGCAGCACTATAGTCACTTCTCTCTGAGATGAACATGAACGGCCCTTCCTGGACTGTGGCAGACACACACAAACACACACACACACACACACACACACACACACACACACACGGACATAAAAACAGACAGACATGCTCACATGCATGCACGTAAATATACAAATACTGTGCATGCCAATATGCAAACAGACAAAGTTTAGCATGCAAGAAAAGACAAATTCAAATAGAGTGAAAACACAGCAGCTTACATTTACGCTGAGCCGAAGCAGATGAGATGGAAAGAACTTACCACAATAGATCCTGGAAGCTCGAGAACGATGTGCTGTTCGTCTGGCATTCTGACAAATTCAGGACCCAAAGCCTGATAAAACAATAAACTCTTTAAGCAGCAACACATCCAACTGACTTTGGTGCTTCTTTAAACGCTCTGCTGTGTGCTCTCAACTAAATACTGTATACCACCCTCTCCATGATACTGTGGCAAAGCTGCTCGTAGTACAGATACACAACACACACCTTTAGCTAATGTTCTACAAAACATTTCCCTTGCATTTATGCCACTAAACATACATTTTTAAAAATCCCCGATCTTACCTTAGCCTTCCTCTGGCTCAGGCTGAGCGAGGACTCACTGAAGGTAATGGAAGGACTGTGAGACCTGCCGGATGTCTTGGGAGAGATGTCGTGGAGGGGGCTCCTACCAAGCCAACTGCAGTTGCTGTCCCTGTGACGGACCCCACGAGGGAGTCTGAGGGAGAGAGAGAGGGAGCGGGGAAGGACAGGTTGTGTAATAGTTGTGCGGACAAGTTGGAAAAGTCAAACTCCGAGACAATGTCATGTCCCTCTCAAAGTCACTGCAGACAATGAAGGAGCACGAAAGGAGGAGGATTTATTTGTGTTGACAAGCATGCAAAGCTAGGTCTAATAGTTGAAGAATCTTTTTCCTGACTGCAGTATTAGTGGTGATGATGTGTGTGCATGCATTCATATAGCTCATACCTGTCTAAAGAAGATTGATACAACGGTGTGGGAGAGCTCCTCGGTCTTTGTCTCCACGGTCTCTGAGGTAAACTCCCTATAAAACAGACATAAAAGAGCACTTGCTTTGTCACAACAGGCATCTCACTGCTGGAAAACACATTAAAGAAAAGCTAGTGATGAATTCTGCATCTGCACACCAATGTTAAGGATTTTGACAGTAGGTCAGAATTCCTGCTTTCTACCATATGACTTCTTTTTCAATACCTGACTTTGAGTCTGAGTCCGTTGAGTATCTTCTCCCTTCAGGACTGCCTTCGCTGAAGTCTGAATGTGGCCCTCTCTTTCCTGTCAACCAGGTAAGAAATGAAAGATGACAGCAATGTATGATTCCTGTCCGTCTCTGCTCTGGGCTCCCAGGAGACTCTGAGACGTTGGGACAGAAATGAGGCTAGCGGAGGGTTTAGCCTGAAAGCATCCACGCTCTGTATTTGATTATTGGCTCTCACTGGAGCCTAATCCGGGGGTTTGCTTTAGGTTAAGATTTTAATCCTGTTTATCCACAGAACCTATTTTACACCACAAAGACTCCATAAGATAAATGAATCCATTTCAGATCTTTGCTGTAGATGCAAAACTGAGACAAGTAATCACTCACATGTTCTGGAAATGTAATAAATTAAACATTAATGGGGTTCAATATTGGAGATTCTTAAAAAGGTTACTGGGTTTGAGATTCCCTTTTAACCTAAACTAGCTTTAAAAAGCGACAGATCTGACATTCCTCTTCCCAGAAAAAAAACAAGGTGTGGTTTATCAAAGTGGCCATGACTGCTGGTAATGAATGTATTGTTTATTTATAGAAAAGTGCAGATCCTCCCCCATCTCCATGTGGCTTAAAGAAATTTGCTCATACACGGCATCAGAAAAAAATATGTTCAATCATAAAAGGAAACCACGTCTTTGATAAATGCTGGTCTTGTTTAGGAGCTGCATGGAAATATTTCAGTCTTTGTGGGTTGATGACAGGATATGTATGACATATGCATCTGTGTAGACATATAGCCTAGTTGGATTTCTGTGTATCAGTGTGTGTATATTTCGTTGTTGTGTGGGGATGGGGTGCGGGGCTGGTCTTGTGGGATTATTACATTATTGTATTTTCTTTATCTTTGATATTTCAACTCAGCGTTTTCTCCTGCAGACTGCACTGTTAGAGGGAAAAAAATCAATAAGTTGTATAAAATAAATCCTTTTAATCTTGTGGGCCTGTGTACCATCTTGAGTCAAAATAGCAATGACTGAAAATACACACTGTAAATATGTTCACATAGGGTCAAAGGTCAGCTTGATTTATGATGTCAAAATGAATAGGAGCAATATGATACTCCCCTACAAAACACATATTTTATTTTTGCCACAAAATCCCAGACATTTTAAATCAGCTGCATTTAAAACTTAAGACACAGTTCTGATTTTTTGAAGTGGGTTTGTACGGGGGATTCAGTCATAGTCAGTGTATCGCATACAGCAGATGTCAGTCGGCACGCCGCCCATTTGGAGAAGCAGGCCGGAGTCCAACATGGACACTAAGCAATGTACTGCTGTTGATGGTTCAGCAACAAAACATATTATAGCCACCCAAAAAAGTCCCACCTAAAAAAATCAGTATCAGTTTCAATGTGTGTCATATTGAGAGTATTTTTAGTTCTTTAAATTTTTGTAAGACAGCCCATTCTGACAGGAAAGCTGTCAACGGCTTCAGTTCCCCATCTATACTCTTGTCAAAGCCACCAGACTTCAAAACTTCAAAAAATCTGAAGTATCGCTTTACTGATGCATAGGTCATTAATACAAGATCTGCATGTTTGTCAAAGGCCCTTTTTCCTGTTTATTTCATGCTGATGTTCAGCAAGATTTCATGTCTGCTTTATCCTCTGTTATGTGATGGTTTGGCTGTATTTATAGCCCAGCTTGTTTAATAAGACTCTAGTTTATCAGGACTCTAACATGTATGCTCACCATGAAGTCTCTCTCTTATCATCTGGCTCCTGCCACTCAAAGGGACGTGACTGTCTGGCAGAGAGCCATGATCCATCTGGAGGAAAAGAAACCCCTACCACGGTCAGTATGCAGATTGTGCTTTAAAAATTGTGACACATGTACAATGAAATGGCCTGCAGAGAAGCTAAGAAGCTTACAGACAGGTACATGCTGTAGATATATATCTAGACTCACTGATTCATGAAAAACCTCCTCCACCAGCTGTTGGATCACTTTAGTGGGCAATGGCAGGATGGTGGCTTTATGCTGAGATTCACAGGCCTCCAGGATGGAGTTGAGGGTCACCCTGCGGTGGGCCAGGTCCTCACACATGCTGAGCAGGAGGCTGTTTAGATGGTCACTCAACTGGACTGGCTGAGTGATGAGAGTGGAAAGTCATTACAATAGCTGCGGTGCGAGAGTGTGATGATACTGAATCAAAAATGACAGCATTGTATCAGAGGCTCCCACCTGATTTTGAGGTAGGTGAAAATCAACTGACCAGTAGAGAGTCATACCCAGTGAATACACCAGCATCTGTGCAACAAAATGAAATGGTTAATGACAAGATGGGTTGGACTTACCAACCAAATCTCACCATAACTAAACCACCTAACTGAGCGTCAATCATTACCATTGCATAAACAGAAATTATACAAACTACATGTGGGATTTGGGATTTAAAATGCATGACTAAGCTGACACACAACACCTTGGGGTCGAGCAAGACAGCCATATGCTAAATTATATATCATCTGATAAAATGAAAGGGAATGGACATAGGACACAATAATCAAATTATGATGAAAAACTTAATTAATAATATGTCTTCACTTTTTTCTTCTTTCAAATAATTTACAGAGGTTGTCTTAAGAATTTCTAAACAAACAATCTAAGCATAATTTAAAGGAGCTCTGCATGATATTTAGAACGTAGGTTGTCTGTACACAGCTCTCAACATGGAGGTGGCTGTGCTGGCGGCTAGCAGCTAACAGTGCTAACAGTGACAACAGAGCTGACTGTGGTTGAACTGCAGGGCCGGCGGTACTCTTCTGCAACAACGCCACCCCAATATCAATTGTAACTACCGTATGAGTGCAGGGTAGAATGGCAGTGTTTAGCTAGCCATTGGGATACACACACAAGAGTCACATGCACTTAAATGCACGCACGTTTAAACCATCTAACTACAGCAACTTCAGTCTCTGCTCAGGATTCCATCACTCCACTGTTTTCTTCTTCTTCTTTCATAACAAATGGTTGTTTGCTGCTATTTTAATACTCTGAATATCATATTGAGCTCCTTTAATATGTCAATCATGTAAAATACTCTTTGAACAGACTAAATAAAAGCAACAATGGTTTTGATTTACATAATGGCTGAGGATACAGCATGTTGTTTTGTACTATGCAGGGAGTGACAATTCCTGCTGCTTTCAAACACTACCATAAGACACATTGTGATAGGGGATATGAAGCATTTATTAAGTCAGATTACTTATGCCCTAAACTTAATTTGTTTATTTATGAGTTACTTCAGAGTCTTTTCAGCTCAATGTTAATAAATCAGGGCTTTAAGTGCAAACTTCAGAGCAGTTGTTCCTTTGCTCAGCCACTAGATGGCGTGCTGGCACCTCAGTCGTCCTTCAACTCTTGACATCCTGAGATTTTACACTCCAAGGAAAGAGACACATGAGGAAATGACTGCAGAGTTTAAAGTTACAGATAATATATATTTTTAAAAAGGGCAAAATGAACTAATACTATTCAGTGTTCTGCCATCAATGTCCATGTATAGCTGTTAGGACAGGTCTGAGGATGTATGCACTGACCCTCTCTATGGCAGGTTTGGTTGAGCTGGCACGGCCCTGCAGCATCTCTGGAGCAGTGAAGGTGGATACCTCATCTGATAGGCCACAATTCTTAAATGCTAAGGTACCAGTGGCTGACAGCAGCAAGGAGGTGGGGCTTATGATGTTACACATATTGTTGTGACCTGAAAAAAAAAGTGGGAAGTCAGTAATATGTATGATGATGCTGCTGCTGATACATTTCTATAGTAAAGTCAGAGTGAAACAGAAATACTGCAGGATACATTCACGTATTTGTTACATGTACACTGCAGGCACATAACAGTATGGTGATAGCATTAAGACAGGATGAATGTGCACCTACAATAGAGGAGGTTATCTAAAATGCTTTACCCTCATAAGAGACATCCACTAAAGACTCTGCAGTGCCCAGCAGCAGGGACCAGACCTCTTCCTCCAGCAGAGGTCCCCCTCGTGCCTCCAGTACTTCAGCTAATGTAACAAATGTGCTGCTCATCCTGCACACATTCCAAGCACGCACCTGAGGATGTGCACACACACATACATAGAAAACACACACGTACAAACCAGAAACACTTGTTAGAGCTTTTGTTCAAGGTCATTCTAAAGAGAGGTTTCATTTTTCTGGCTTTTGCTCTGTATTCAAATCAAACATCTACATCTGAATATCTTATATGTCTTTCAACACTCATTAAAACTATAAACTGCATTAGTAGGATGATTTTCTTTGCTGACTGTCAAGCTAGTTATCCTCTGAATTCTTCTCCCACCACCCTCACTGCACATTCGCCTTCACATCCCTCCGTGAGGGTATTACTGTGGTTGTCAAAGCCTGTCACCAGTATTTTGTCTTCAGAGACAGTTATGAGAGATAGATCTGAGGAAAAAGACAGTTCTCTGCACTGGACTGCGATTAGATTATCTTACTCCATTAGACTCACTGCTTCTCGCTCTGTTTCTGCCCCTCCCCATTTCCTAATAGGCTTTCTTCTGACCAGAGGGCTGTTCTGAGGGAGCTGTGTTTCTGGCACCAAAGCAACTGTGTCATCATGATGCCATGTTAGTTTGTTGTCACCTGCTGTGTCGGTATTACTACAACTATATACAGCTGAGAATGTGGTAGAAACCAGGCAGACAGACAGACAGGGGATGCTGTAGGAAATACAAAGATGCTTTCTCACTTTGAACATTACTCACAGTCATTTCATGCATCAATTATATAAAATGTATAATTCATATTATTTTGACTACATTATGGATTTAGTTCTTTCTTTTCTCTTTAGACACACATTAGATGAGGTAGATACATTAAAACTGAATAAACTACACAGTTAAGTATCAATGCATTCCAAGAAAGTGCCTTATTTTTAAATAAATTGTACATTGCTTTAAGTCTGGGTGGATCAGAACACCCGATTAGACTTGACCTGAAAGTGCCATCATTTTGGAAGATTCCAGTAAAAACTAGCACGAATATTTCCATTTGTATCTGTCCCAAAGGGCAGAAATCACTGCAACACACTGATGTTTAAAAAGTCTGAGAAAGCTTTTACTGCACGCCCAACCTCAGAGAAAGTGTTGACATGAGAATATACTGTAAGTAAAAACTGAAATGCTGCTTTCTTCCAGGTTTAACTGCATCTTCTCAAACAAATTTTAAAAAAATCAAATCATTATTGATGCATAGTAACATTTTTTTCCTGTAAATGTTTCAGAGCAGTGACACAAAAGGCTACTCACACAGCTAACCACACAGTGCACTGAACGAAGCAACATGCCTCCACTAACACAAACCAACCCAATTACTCTAGGCCTGATTATCCCGCACTTAAACTGAATTTATCCTCGGCTTGTGACACCCACTGTCGACTGAATTCGAGGAAAGTTGCACAAGATTAAACGTGTGGCTAAAAACAAAAACACCAATGCAACCGTGACGTCACAAGGTCACCTAAAAAATGCACAAGGTCATTTAAATCAGTGTTTAAACTATAGTATTGAAGAGAAGTATAAAATAATCCGACTGCATCCCTGCATGCCGGTTTGTCGTTATGATGAAGGGATTGAAGAGGAAAGTAGGAACCCTGCCAGGTGCACCCACCCGTCCACTGTAGAGCACAAACTTTCACAGCTGTACTCCCTCAAAGTGGTCTGTCTACAGGTGTAAAGCTACTGTTGTGACTGCTGCAGGGACCAACACAGCAACCTGGCTATTGCTTGCTACTTAAATGAACACCATTGTCATGTATTGCTAGATTTCTGGGGGGAAAACATAAAGAAACTGTGCTTTGCATATAACAACATGGCTTTTACCTGAACCATGTTGACTGTCGAGACCATGTGTGACCTCTCCTGCCCTCTCTCCACATTAACATCAAACTTTTGCATCCTATTACAGCATCTGCATCTGAAGATCTCTCTTCTGCAATTGCAGGATATGTTTTGCTGTCCAAATCCAGCTCCTTTAGTATCTAATAATCTGATAACATGTCCAGCTCACACAGTTTTTTTCCTCCTGGGTGTAAAGGCATCTTTATTCTCCTATTGATTATGTTTGGACTGAAATGCAGTCAACGACTATTATCCTGTTACATACAAACCACCCCTGTGATCCATTAAGCAGACACCCACATGATGTGGACACAGACAGAGGAGAAGCTGTACTGTATCCTTGGGAATTTGGGACAATATGCCTCTTCAGGATCTAGGTCTCTTACAGCCTTCTTTCTCACTACACTGACAATGAATTCCCACGCTTATGTGCCATGACAAAGTATGATAGTGTGCACCTACAGTGCTCAGAGTCCTGGTTATGTAGCCACAGCATAAGCAGCCAAACAACACCTTTCACCGAGATGATTTTGTCGTCACAGGCCTGAATATGAAGGCTATACTATGCATTACTCTTAAAGGTAAATCTCATTACAGCCCTGTGGATGTATATCAAGGGCTGGTGCCTAAAGTGAATGACTTTACATGTGAAATCTGAGAAGAAATGTCTGTAAACATGAAGACAAGCACATCATTTCAGCAAAGTGTCAAACAGCAGCACTGTAGGAAGGAGGGAGATGATACAGAATAGCTCCACATTACCTGGTACCATATGTAACCTATGTCAGCGGTCTGATCCTTTGTATTATCTTCAGTGCTGCCACCGCGGATCCAAAATAATCCTTGTGATCATCGCATTGCTGTTTTGACGTCCTCTCGGAAAACGCTGCTCGGCTCTGGCAGGTAATTCATCAATGACATTAACTATACATGGTGCCCCATTCATTTGCTCTATCTCCACCAGCACCACGCTGAAGATCTGAAAAGTTTTTTGCTGTAATTGGGGCTATTCTTAGCGTCTCGCCTTTAAACACATAATTGGATTAGCCTCGCGGTTTGACAGCGACAGGTCAGAGCCACCAATAGCGGGTGGCGTGAGATCAGCTACACCGATTTAACTAAATCCGTCTGACGCCCAAAGGTGCGGTGGATCCCCGGCGGTAGGTGCACTACAGAGAAGCCTGGAAAAGACGAACGACCTCGGCCAGACGAGTGGATTGTAGCCTGCTGCTGTCGGGCTGCTCCCCCACGATGATCATAACACTGCGGGCTCTCTTCGAACAAGGGGTAAGAAACCGTAGTAGCCGTGTGTTGCAGGGGGAGTCGGTGCTGGGACGTGTATCCATGCCGCTTATTGCGCGCAGCTTGTCTCTGCAGGCCCCGGGGTATCTGCGCAGGGACAAGGATAAATAACAAGCATCCCGGGCTGTCAGGTGGGTGCAGGGAGAATTTAAACTACTCAGCGCTAAGTTAACGTAATTTTACCTAATGTCCTTACTCAGTCACATGCCTTCGCAGAGCATGGCTCCGTGCATACAGCCGTTGTTGTAGTGTGTAGAAACTGATGCATGAACTCCAGGCGGTACCCTGAATACTATGCTACAGACTCCTGCAGAGCCTGTGTATGTCATAGTCCACAAATGATCCCACAGTTTCATGTGGAAAGGAGATAAGATCCACGGGCTGACAGAAGATACCTATTGTCTGATGACAGTGATCATGCAAATAATATCCTTCAGTTGTTGTATAGGTGTGTATGATCACTGCAGCATCACTGTTTACCATAGAAACAGACAAAACCTGGCCTACGTGCCCATTGGATCCTGCATGAACACAAACTAACCAGCTGACTAACTAACTTACTAACTTATTTACTTACTTACCTTCTTTGTAAGGACATGGGACTGTTAAAGGGGAACTACACCCATTTTCAAAAGTCATACATGTTATTCCTATGGTCTAAGACAGTCCAAAAACATGTGTAAAGATGAATAACTCTCTTCCAAATCCAAAAACTAGAGTGCTAGAACTCAAATTTGTCATGTCATTGGATATAATGTATGAAGCTGCTCTGTAGATGATGAATTGAGAAAGATGTTCTAGATGACACTGACTATATGGGTACATTTTCTGTTTCAGATCTGACAACACTACAATAGAATAAAGCTCATTCTGGTCTAAAAAAGAAAACAAACTTTGTGTTGGTCCAAAAAATCAGTCTTGTCTGTAGAGCCACATAACAAGTTTAAGACTTACTTCTTTTCAGGGATGCATGATAATATCAGTATGTAATTGGTATTGGCTGATATCGGCTTTAAAATGAACAGAATTGGCCAACATGTTTTTTCTTATTTTGTACAATGAATATATGATATATGCATTGGAAAGTATTATATTTCATGTCTTCATGTGCCGGTGGGCAATCACAATAAAAATGTGCATGCATGCTACTTCCATATCACAGAGAACACAGTGTAGCTCCAACCACTGTCACATTTTATTGTCAGCTGTTGCAAAATAGAGTCTCAAATCAGAGGGGAAAAATAGCTGGGGTCATGAAAAAAAGCTAGCATTCTCGCTAATGGTGCATGTACAAATTAACACACAAGTGACATTAACTAGCATAAACCATCATGCTCTGAACAGGCAAATCATAGACAATAACAAAAGATGACATTTGCATAATGGAACAGAATACAGCAAACTTAACAGCAACTACAAACTACTCAGTCCAGCATGCTGGGAAATGTGGGCGTCACTACAATATAATAATAATTCCTCTACAGAAGAAACTTGATCATTAAAATTAGGTAAAAAAGTGGATATATTGATATCTGTATCAGTCATCGGCCAAATAAGATGTTACATATCGGCATTGGATATCGGCAAAAAATCCAATATCATGCATCCCTACTTCTCTTGTTTTTGGCTTTGAGAGTAGCTAATGTATTGTAAAGTATTGATGGAGCTTTCCTGGCCATGGATATAACATGTTGGAATTCTTACTTTAGGTGGAGTTCCCCTTTAATACCACTCAAGATTTATGCATGGTATTTTGTCTGTTCACCAAGTGATCAAAGCCTGATTAAAACGGTCCTGATGTAAGAAACCTCTTCAGAAGACAGTGATAACTCAGATCATCTGTTAGTCCACAAATATACAGAAGACCTGTCAGTCATAAAAACAGGTTTCTAACGCCAAGACTATTTGTTTCCAAATTCTAAAAGGCATTCAAATACTCATGTACACCAACCTACTGGCCTAATTTAAGTAGACCTGAAGAGGAAAGATTAATTTAACCATTGACTCTTCTGCTTGAAGCTGTGTTTCACTGTATGCCCTTTATGTGGACATTAGACTGTCCTTCCATTTACCGCCGTGAAGGACTTTGCAGTAAGGACAGTTTGTGGGGCGACGTGGGCATCAGTTTTCAAAGCATTAAGTGTTAGTTACAGAAAAAAAATGTGAATGACGTTTTCACCTGCAGTGGTCCATAAACCATTCAGCCTGGCACTTCCTTTTAGCATACTCTTTATTGTCACCAGAAAAAGACATTTTATGAAATATAAAGCAAGAAAATAATGTAGTCTTGTATTCCACTCTTCATTACAGCAATATTGGAAATGCCCTTTTCATTTAACAGAACTTGTAATGTGCTGTTGGACTGTCTGTCATGTAGTACGGAGTATGGACATAAAGAGTATTAAATAACATCTAATTCATCATGTTTTAAACGGAAGTGGGCCAGTTTATGTATGTACATAGATAGATAGATAGATAGATAGATAGATAGATAGATAGATAGATAGATAGATAGATAGATAGAAAGACAGATCAAGATCTTTTTGCAAAATAGGCCTGAGTACAGCTGGTATGAGAAAAACAAACACGCATAACTAAAGGACACACCATCAGAGACAATAACAGGCATAATTAAATAGATTTGGAGATGGTTTGCATTAAGTCAGTTGGTCTTATTATATTGATAAAGGTGGAGAGCATTGTTTTACACATTGGTAAATAAAAATCCTCCATAGGTGTTCAGCTGGGTTTATGACTGTAAACGCCACAGTGTTTTATTCATGTAGTTTTCATACTCACCAAACCATTCAGTGAGATCCGGTGCACAGACGCATCCGCATCTGAATTCTTCCTCCACTCTTTTATTCAGCTTTTTTCCTTTAATTCGCCCCCATGTCTGTAGATGGACAGGCGGAAGGATGGATAGATGGAGGAGGTGGTGAAGTGGTGGGTGTGTCTCTGTGGATGAGTGACGTACTGCTGGGACGCATGCCCCGTGCGCACTGCGCGTCCTGGCCCTGTCAGTAGTAGCCAGATGGAAACGTAGGCAAGTGAATTTGGTGAGGTCATGTATTTTTAAGCCGCACAACGGAATAAATCATCCTTCACCGGCGGCATAAACAAATAGTGCGGAACATTTCGCCGCCGATCGGACCGCGGGGGGATCGATAGGTTCATTTGATGACAGAGGTAAGATGAGGATTCGCACCTCTGCTCCTCAGACGTGCTTATTGTTTGGCCGTGGGGGAGGGTCGTATGTCGCTATGTGCATACTGCTTTACCGACTAGACTATTGTTAAAGGGTGTTAAAATGTACCTCCGTGTGTTACTCACCGAAACACTCCCTGTTCTTGTCGTTACAAAGCGATACGTCCTTACATGGCGTATAGATCGCTCATAGATAGCGGCAGCGGCTCGTATCCACACCGACTGCGCACTGTGTTTCACAAACAGGCCCTGTCATATTACGATACGGCTGTCATGATCGCTGCTATAATGTCTTCTCCTGTTGTGTCCGGCGTATTGTGGCTACGATTTCAGCGAGCATGCACGGATCTGCTCTGATGCAGCGCGTCTTTACAGTCAGCCAGCTGCCTTTGGTTTCGGCAAGACAAGACGAGGGGTCGTGTGGCCAAGGTTAACACGCTGACATGGAGTTAAAATAAATAACGGGTCGATGGTGGTCTTCCACTCAGTCTCTGCTGTCAATCTGAGCCTGAGAGATGGAGGAAGGTCTTCTGTGTCTCTGTCTGTCTCCATCCTGCTGACAGTTTGAATGTATGGAGTAGGGAAAAGGTCAGTTTAGGATTGGGCATATATGAGGACATAATGTGGCAGAAGGTGTCTTATCCATGAGGTGTAAAGGAGATTATAATGCATATGTGCAGGGGTGTAGGCTTAGGGGGGTTTAGGGGTCCTCTGACAGCAAATCTGAGCATCAAACACTTATGTTCCTGCATTCTGGTGAATTACTATGCACCAATTTATGGCTTTTCTGCATCAATTTCTGCTGTAAATGTATTTTTTCATGTTTTTATTTGGGTACACAAATGCACATGTTCTAAATATTGAGGGGAACATGTCCCTTGCACCCCCCGAAATCTACACCCATGCATGTGTATGGCTGAGATTGCATTTTTCTCATCTGCTTGAGAACATGCAATGGTATTCCACCCATGGAAACAATATACAGTATTACTGTTCAGCGTGTTTATATTAGTAGTGTGTGTTAGCTCATTTTAATGTGTGTTTTATGGTATGAGGTGTTATACACAAGGAGCTACACCATATATTTGTGTGTTGTCTGAATATGTGGACACAGTGTTTTTGTGTTATCTTAGTATAATATGTGTTATCTGCCGTTGCTAGGAAATGATCTGTCCTTTAAGTATGTGCTTCAGAAGCCGTTCATTAAATCATTACGCTGAAGCAGCTTGTTTAGAGAAAACAGAGGTTAAGTCATTAGAGGGCAGTGCGCTCAAGGAATGACCCCCGCTAAAATTTCTGCTTTTGCAGGATTCACAGGACATCTAGATGTGTTACTGCTCCCTGCCTTCAAATCCATCCACGAGGTCCAGACCTTTTAGGTGCTGCTGAGACTACTGATGTGGCCGCTGCTGCATTCCCTGTAAATACTGCAGCCGACACATAACTGCAATCTAATAGCGTGCCATTGATTTCAGAGGTATTTGTCAATGCAGCATGTAGTTGTGAGCATCAATACTAGTTATTTCACAGTGGGAGCAGTAATATTAACACTGTGTGTGACTAAATGGGAGTTTAGGGGATCAAATCAGACTGTGAATCTCTCCCTGCACCGACTTGACCCTAATTATCCTCATGGATTGCCATTATTGCTATAATGACCTTACCTCAGAGCAAGAGATAACTGAATATACCACCGACAGCACCGCTCACACACTGCAATGCCATTCATAACTGAGACAAGCATAATTGTCTTCCCTGTCTGAAATATAAAAAGAGGCGGCAAGTCTATTTTCATGTTGTGAGGGAGGTGGATGTTATGTACGTCTTTGTGACGTTGGAGGAACAGAAGGAGAGCTGACTCATTTTATTCTGGCAATTATATCCCTCATATGGACAGTGTGTCGGCAGAGTGGAAGAGCGGGGAGGGTGATTATGTTGCTTATATAAGAATTGAGGGACGGGAGAGGAAGCCGATGTTCGCCTTTTTTAGATTTGAGGTGGTTTTGTTCTAATGAAACATGTTCCGGAACATCATGCACACAAATTGGCGTCTCGGTGTTGAGTCTTATCTGGGCTCACAGCCGCTTGGTGCAACTTGACCCAGTTAACATGTGCCTGTGGAAGACCCGCTTGTAGAACTGGGCTGGAGTCCTGGGCTGGGCTCCAAACTCACAGGAATTATCACCGGGCTTGGTTTTCCAGTGTGACAGAGTCAGTGTGAGCGTCAGGTTTCATATGATGGAGTAGACCTCGCCATGGCCTGCTGTTCTGCCACCACTGCTGATGATATCAAATCTTCCATCCTGGTGTGTTTGCTGGGTTGCTGAGATAAGGAACCGCAGTGCTTGCCTCAAGTGTAAAATTCAGCAGTGTCTTTTCTCCTTTACTCCTAATCTGCTTTCTGGGGAGCAGGGATTTTCATTTGGCTTCATAACTTTTGGCCGGTCTGCTGGTATCTGTGGTGTCTAGTCCTGGCACTACAAAATATTTAAACGTGTGCCCGTCTTTGTTTACACAGAGGACATTTTTGGATGCACAGAGAGCAGTAATTGAAGATTTCACCATGAACAAAAACAAGAGAGAAAGAGAGTTCTACAGCATAGACGTTGGGGACTCGACGTTCACAGTACTGAAGCGATACCAGAATCTAAGACCCATCGGCTCAGGAGCACAGGGAATCGTCTGGTGAGTGTTGAAACGGCTTCTTGCTGAAATATGGGTCACTGATTCCAATACGTCACCAGAAATTTCATGACAAGGAAAGAATATTTCATTCAAAGACATTACAGTATAAATCCATAAAAACTGTATTTTTTTCTGATAACAAAAGCAGAGGAGTTTAGACTACTGAGGTGACACATCCCTAATCTGTAATGTCTCATACTTATTAAGCTACATTTGTGACCATATTTTGAAATGACTCTCTTCCTCAGCTCTGCTTACGACCAAATCCTTGAACGAAATGTTGCCATCAAGAAGCTGAGTCGGCCGTTTCAAAATCAAACCCATGCCAAGAGGGCCTTCCGAGAGCTAGTCCTAATGAAATGTGTCAATCACAAAAATGTAAGTATGCAAATATATTTCAGTCACATGAGCAGTGGGTGATGTGGCATTTTAGAATGGCAGAATGTTAATGGCGTTTGTATTCTTAAACGTGTGTGTGACTCAAATTGAGCTTTGATGTGACGTGTAAACGACATGCCAACATAATTCTGATGCCTATCATTTTATACCCGCAGATCATCGGCCTATTAAATGTATTCACACCACAAAAATCATTAGAAGAATTCCAAGATGTGTAAGTAACTACATGTGAAGTGTGGATGTACATTTATGAAATCATAATACTCCCTCTTGTGTGTTTGCTAAAATGCTTTTTCGTCCACTTGTTCCTGCTCCGTCAGATACTTGGTGATGGAGCTGATGGATGCCAACCTGTGCCAGGTCATTCAGATGGAGCTTGACCACGAGAGGCTGTCCTATCTGCTCTATCAGATGCTGTGTGGTATCAAACACCTCCATGCTGCCGGCATCATTCACAGGGTAAGCAGCTGGCCGCGACTGCACAGGGTAATGCCAGGCCAGTGTACTGAAGAGGAACCGTTAAACCCTCTGTGACACCTGACACTAAAGTGTAAGGGCAAATGGTCAACTGGCACAATATTAGATGATGAATATAGTATTTTAATTACCAACAAACTCTCTTGAAAATATATTGGAGATATAAAACATCTATAAAAAGATATTGATGGGAAAATATTAACATTTATGTCAGTTCTTTGACTGCGAAATCCAAATCCTTAATGAAATGTCCTTGAGCTAGGTAATTAATTTTTAGCGGCTCTTCTGAAGCTGACCTCTGACCTACATCTTGAATATTATTTTCCCACACTGATCAAGCAGGTGTAAAGTGTGTGCATGGGCTGTAATTTATAATTCCAGAGAGACTGTGACAGGTGAAAACTGCAGTAGCATTAGAAACATGCAGCCCGGTGTGGCTGTCACGACAAATGATATTATGGCAATAAAGTTTTTAATCGCTGATAGTAACTCGATAACTGCTACTTAAAAATATTAAAGGAATACTTCGCCCCTCAAATGACCATTTTCCCTTTTAGTTACTCACCCTGTGTTATGTTTAATATGTTAAGAAGAGTCAGGGTTTTTTTTTTTGCATGCCTGCATAGAACGAAGAATCCAAAAACAGAAAATTCTTGATGAATTTAAGTTATAGGGGTCTACATTTAACAACAGCAAAACTATATTAAAGCGTCCATTTACAAACTCTCACACAACTAATTTATGTAGTCGTATGCTCAGTACTTCCCAAACAGACAGCCCTTTATTAACACAGAACTAAACTAAAGGTGAAACTTGTCTATGCTGCCTTCAAAGCCCGACTCCCTTGATAAAAACAGTAAATTTAGATGGCTGAACACGGGAGCTGCTGGTCTACTGCTGTTATTGTGTGACTTTGGTGTTTAAAAGGTTAGTTTGCAATGACCAAAGTCAAATAATAACAAGAATTTTTTCAGTTTTTGGATTCTTTGTTTCCTGGATGCTTGCGAGAAAAAAGTTTTCCTCACACAAGGGGGATAATTGGTACACAAATGCTCATTTTGGGGAGTGACGTATTCTTTTAAGCAAAGGCCTTTTAAGGGAATGTTACATCTTCAACAAGACATTATTCCTCGTTAGAACGAAGAAGCAGCAAACCCCCCAAAAATCAATATTGTTAAATGCCACTGCCTGATTCATCTGAAATCTGTAAACTTAAAATGCTTTGCTATTCTCAAACAAAGCACCTCAATAAGCAATTTGTACTGCAGAGAATCGTGACATAGACAAAAAGTAGTCTTTAAAAAAATAGCTGCTGCGGGCTGTCAGCTGGATTTTAGTCTCAATGGATAATTTAGTACACTGTTATTGTGTGACGTGGAGTCAATACTGTGAGCGCAAAAACAAACAAAAAGCGACTACTGTTTGAACAGTGCTGCTGGTCAAGATGTAATGTGGAGTCCATTTTGTCTCAGACTGGTGTTAGATGGTGTTTGCCTCCTTCATGCTTACTTGACGACATTAAAAGTACACTATGTAGGATTTTCCTACCGAAGTAGTTCCTCTCAATCATCACTTATGACCCACTATAAGTGTGTGAAGGTGTATTTATCTGCAGAGGCTCTGCTATCTGCCTGTATTTATGCCTCTGCTGCAGGGATAGCTGTAGCCAGAGGCATTAAGTTTTCACGTGTGTCCGTCCATCTACGTGATTTC
This sequence comes from Epinephelus fuscoguttatus, assembly GCF_011397635.1. Taxonomy (NCBI): domain Eukaryota; kingdom Metazoa; phylum Chordata; class Actinopteri; order Perciformes; family Serranidae; genus Epinephelus; species Epinephelus fuscoguttatus. The sequence goes on from NC_064767.1 coordinate 22,408,447, forward strand.
ATTTATACACATCTGTCCCATTCTTGTGAACGCCATATCTCAAGAATGCCTTGAGGGAATTTCTTCAAATTTGGCACAAATGTCCACTTGACTCAACAATGAACTGATTACATTTTGGTGGTCATAGCTTAAAGGTCAAGGTCACCGTGACTTTGCATCTGTCTCATTTTTGTGAATGTGATATCTCAAGAAGACCTTGAAATTTGGCACACACGTCCACTTGGTCTCAAGAATCAAACAGATAAAATTTGGTGGTCAGAGGTCAAAGGCCAAAGTCACTGTGACTTCATGTTTTTGGCCGTAACTCAGTAATTCATATGCTACTAATTTCTCACAAACATGTACTAAGATAAAATGATGACGAGATAACATTTTATATCCAAAAGGTCTATGGTCAACTTCACTTTTACTTAATAATACTCTGCAAAAACACTTGGCTCTGGCTATTACTCAGTGTCATATCTCAGGAACAGAAGGGGAGACATTTGGTCTGAACTGATGTGTGTGAAGCATCCATGTTTTCACAGACATTAAAGTAAACTGTAACTTGACTAGTTCACAGAGACATACAACCACAGGGTGGTAATTCTGGTTTCTTCTTATATTGCTGTGTTTGGGTCATTCCTCGGCACAGTGTGCAGATGAAATCGGGACTTTATAAAAAGGTAGTGACCTTGAGAAGCCTTCATCCATGAGGAAGCTACGAAAGTTAGGGACCCAGCGCCCGAAAAATGCAAATATGGCAAGGAGAAAGCTCAAAATGAGAGTTAATCTGGGGTTTGCCCTCTCTTTCATTTTGGTGATGATACTGTCCACAAATAATGGACTTTAAATTCCTGCATAGTGTACTTTTAAAGAGAAATTTATGTCATTGGGTCTTACTGACAAAATTAACATTTAAAAAAAATAACATTTTGGTTTGTGTTCCCCTTTAGGACCTCAAGCCCAGTAACATAGTTGTGAAGTCAGATTGTACACTGAAGATTTTGGACTTTGGCTTGGCTCGAACAGCTGCCACGGGCCTCCTGATGACACCATATGTGGTTACACGCTACTACAGAGCACCTGAGGTTATCCTGGGAATGGGCTACCAAGCCAATGGTTAGTAATTATCTATACACTCTATCTGTCAACCCTTGGTAATTTTAGTGTTAAACTGTATAGCACCATACACTGTTTCCCGACATTTGTGTTAGATCTATTATAAGCTATATACAGGGACCTGAAGATAAATCTTGCTGTTAACACTGTGTAAGCCGCATGGTGCTTCTGCACATGATGAGACTTTGTTGTAAGAAACTGCTCGCTAACTGGCCTCCTCCGTGTAACTAACCTGTTGTTGTGCATTCCTCTCACCTTTTGTCGGCTTTGTTCCACTTCGCTAGTGGACATATGGTCTGTGGGCTGCATACTGGCGGAAATGGTTCGCCATAAAATCCTCTTCCCAGGAAGGGACTGTATCCTTGGGTCTTTTTAAAATTCTCCCTCACGCTGTTAATCTTAACAGTCTTTGTGAAGTGTTTGTGCTTCATGCTGTGCAGACTGTCCGATTTTTCCCTGGTCGATTGTTTGCTTGAATGCAGTATTGTGTGCCAGGCTGTGGGGGTTTCTTAAAAACCCCCAGTGTAACATGCTTTATGTGAAGCTTTCTGGCTGTCATGGGCAGTAATGATGTCAGTTTTCATTTTTATCTGCTGGCTGCATTGCTCTCTCTGTCTCTCATATATCTGGCTGATGCTGCATGTTCTTCATTTTCATTCCACACATCATCACACCACTGTCATTCTGCCTACATTCTTCTCACTTTGTTTGTGCTTTTGTTTTTTTTTTTTTCATCTCACCATTGTGTTTGCACGTCCACCTCCCTGTCATCTAAACGTCCACCTCCAGTGGATGTATGGTCTGTGGGATGCATAGTGGCCGAGATGATCAGGGGAAGCGTGTTGTTCCCCGGCACTGATCGTATCCTTCCCCATCATCGATTGATCACTGTGTCATCACTTCATTCTGCGTGAAGAGATCCAGCACCGTTCTGAGAGTTCCCCTCTGTCACTTTGCTATCCATTTTTATATTTTCCACCCGACAACATGAACTCCATAATCGCTCTGCTGCACCCACCTATTGTGAGAATGTCAAGCCAAACCAGACAGTGAAGGGCAGTAGTTACAGAGATTATGTGTAATAGTTATGCATTAGCTGCGCAGAAAGGGAGTGAGAGGCATCATCATGATAGATGATATGATCTCAGTATGTGCGTGTGTGTGGAATACGTAAGTAGAGCTATTGGAGTGTGCACCTCTGAATAAAGTTAAATGTCTCTCTGCCCTCATGGTGTGTTACCGTATGTGTGTGTGGGAATGAATAGTGTGTGTTTCCTTAACATTTACACTTCAGACATCGACCAGTGGAACAAGGTAATCGAGCAGCTAGGCACTCCATCTCAGGACTTTCTAATGAAGCTGAACCAGTCAGTAAGAACATATGTAGAAAACAGGCCACGCTATGCCGGGTACAGCTTTGAGAAGCTCTTCCCAGACGTGCTCTTCCCTGCCGACTCTGACCACAACAAACTGAAAGGTAGTGTTTGGGTGTGCTGTCATATCATACAGAATTCCCTTATCAAACCACATCTGTAGACTTGTGATTAATAGCCGAGCATCTTATCTATCAGTTGTCTCTCCCCTCAGCGAGCCAAGCAAGAGATCTCTTATCCAAGATGTTGGTGATTGATGCCTCCAAGCGCATCTCTGTAGACGAGGCCCTGCAGCACCCCTACATAAACGTTTGGTACGACCCGGCCGAAGTGGAAGCTGTAAGTGGATCGCTGATCGCAGCGCATGATTCTTAAATGGGTCACATTAGATTTTAATTACATCACTTGAAGTGGAAAGTTGGCATCGTTCTTGGACCACCAGTGTGCCATTCAAGCCATTTTCTCTTTCTCAGCCGCCTCCGAAGGTCCTGGACAAACAGCTGGATGAGAGGGAGCATACCGTGGAAGAGTGGAAAGGTTAGACAGCATTCTAAGATTCTCAACAGCACACGCAACACTTTGCTTTTAGGTTTCAGTGTATTATCTATCCTCTGGGTCCTGAGGCAGCACAGCAGTTTCCTAAGTAGTTTCATTTAGTAATATTAAGTGAATAGTCTGAGAAAATGCATTTATTTTTAAATTTAGTTCGATGTCCATATTGTTTTACCACTTTAAAAAACTACACCTTAAAGATCAAGAAGTTAAACAGCTGTTTAATTTAGCATCTAATCTAATTTTGTGCAAATCTGTGTTTACACTGAAATAGAACTGGTCAGCTGGTCAGAGTCTATGATTAGCAGTTCACCGGTGATGACATGATTATTTTCTATTCATGGAAAGCACAAAAATAAACCATGTCTAAAGAAATCCAGCGGGGCAGCCAGTGAATGTGTAAATACGCAGACCATCGGTAACAGACATTGTTGCCTGAGGAGCTCTGTGTCTCCACTGTAGCTGCCAGAGGGTGCATTGCGTTTACTTGAAATCCCCTTTTAAAGCCTCCCAGTTAGTGTTTTCCACTGTGGGCAACCTGATTCGGAGGAGCATGGGAGGACTTCAGATTGTGTGTAAATATCACTTTCAGTTGTGCAGCAGGATGAGCTCATCCTAACCCCTGCCAGGTGATAATGACCCCTCACTCATTTTTAGAAGGGTCACACCAGCTCAGCCCGTCCAAGTTAGAAACACGATGCTGTTTGGACTGTACAGTATGCAATACACTCTGACTGTACAGAAAAAGTGCATCGCATACCAAGATACATGCATCGGTGGTTTCTCTCTGTATCTTCTGCCTGACTTAACTGTCTTCTCTTCTTCCACTTGAAGGGCTAATTTATAAGGAAGTGAGTGAATGGGAGGAGTGGACAAGAAATGGAGTGATAAGAGGACAGCCGCCTCCTTTAGGTGAGTAATCATTATAACTCAGGGAGATAAGAAGAGGGGGGAAGGCACTTGTGAAGACACATGATGGGTATTTATGAAAAACATCACAAGGTTTTGTTTGACGAGATCTGACACATAATCATACAGTGTCATATGACTGAATAATGTAAAACTGCTAATGTTTATTTTTTTTTTAATCCCTTTATTCACCATTCAGTGCAAACACATTTAGACAATGTGGATGAACTAACAAATACAAAAATGTAAAACAGATGCACAGATTTTACTGATTTACAAAACATAAACATAAAAGGACATATGTAAGTATCGAGACAGAATGTGAAGAAAGAACATGGAAATAAAATAATTTAAAACAAGAAACTAAATTGAAAATAAAGAAGACAAGGAGAAGGCGAACGGAAAAGCTAAACTGCTAATCCGTTGTATTTTATACAATATTCACTGAATACTTCATATATGCATGTATGATTTAGGGCTGCACAATTGTCTTTTTTATTGTCATTTCGATATCAACTGGCACTTTAAACACATTGGGAAAGAGTTTGAATATAGTAACAAGGTATTAAAATACTGTTTTGTCTGATATGTACAATGCTGTTAACTCTCTGGCCAATCAGACAGAACCCTTGCTGTAAGGCATTTTTTTATTGGGCAGGATCTGCATGCATGCCAGTGAGATTTTTTTAGACTAGTGCTGCTGTCCTACAGGAGGAAAGTGTGACAAGCTGAGTACAGATCAAAGTGTGAATGCCAGACAGGAAGTGAAATAGCACATCCACCATCTAGCAATATTTTGGAGATGATGTGGCACAAGCACAAGTAATGTGCAAGTCTGAGTCAAGAACTGATTGCACTTTAATACCTGTTTTTATATAGCAAGTGATATCGTTATATTGATATTCAACAGTGTTTTTGCATATCATATATTTTCCTCATATTGTGCAGCCCTAATATGACGTTTAAGGAAGACATCTACAGTAGGTTAAATCTGGGAAAAATGTGGTTTTAATATGTCATTTTAAGCAATGTAAGCAGTGTATTAGGGTCATAATGAGACATGAGAACAAAGATAAAATGTTTTATGAAGTAGAATTATTGTAAGAGTGCAGTTGAAACCTTTTGGATTATGTTTTAATAATTTCAGAATAAAGCTGTTTTAACTAGACATCTTTTGATCTGAAAATGACCAAATCTGAAAGTTTAAAGTTTAAAGGGATGGTTCAGATTTTTTTTAAGTGGGGCACTTATCTATAGTCAGTGTATTACTTGCAGTAGATGGCAGCTGGCATGCCCCCAGTTTGGAGAAACACGCAGGAGTTGTGACACACAAGCTGAGCTATGTACTGCTATGGATGGGGGGAAGCAGAAAAACTTATTTTAGCCACCAAAAAAAAAAAAAAAAAATCAATATCAGTCTAAGTTGAAGCTATATTGAGAATATTTTCACTTCTTTCCTCTGCCAGACAGCCTTTTCCTTTGGCGCTACATTTTCTCAACCACAGAACTTCCATATTCCTGCGCATAAGCATAACTGTGCCGCAGACTGTGTGACACAGTAGGTCAGCTGTATGAGTCAGACTTTCAGCGGTTTATTGAGGAGACAACACATACAAGAAAATTAAAAAAAAATGAGTCTTTATGACAGGGATGGCGAAATGCCTTCACAGTGGAAACAAGAGAATACCATTGTGAACCAGAGTATTCAGAGGAAGACATTTTGTAGAGGGAAACTGAATGCACCGAAAGAGAGAAATGTGTAAAGATATGAAAGTTCCACAGTTGAGAAAAGGTAGTGCCTTTAAAAAATGCCAACTATTGTTTTAAGGCACTGACTCAGCAGCTAACCCAGGCAGTATCTGTGTATTTGAATGAAACCTATGCGTTGACGTGTGTTTTTCGCAGCACAGGTGCAGCAGTGATCGACAGCCCCCCTCAGCCCACGTCCTCCTCCTCTTCGGCCAACGATGTCTCGTCCATGTCCACAGAGCCCACTGACCCGAGCAGTGACCCCACCATGACCTCTGAAACAGACAGCAGCTTGGACAGCCACACCTCTCTGGGTGCGCTGGCCTGCTGCAGATAACGCACACATACAATACACACACGCCGGCACACAAAAAGCAAACCTTTCCTCATCAGTGTGTGTGTGATGGGAGAGGGGTTTAAGGCCAACCGAACTTCTCATGTTAGTTTGTAGAGCCGCGCTTTTAATGTACAGTTTGTTTTTATTTCCCCTCCCCCCTCTACTGCTGTAAATGATTGTGGTTTGAAAATGTATCATTATTACTGTATTTTTGCTGCAAAGAATCAGAGTATGTTTTGATGTGAATCTGTGATGTATGTTATGAAAGAGAGGGATTTGAGTGTACTTTACACATTGCTGTTTTTTTAGCTACTGCTACACAGTGGAATACCACACTGTCGGCACTGCAATATTATGTTGAGTATATTTTTTGAATTGTTCATTTGGCATTTTTGTATTGTTTTTGGGACATTTGAATGACTCTACGCCAACTCTTTTTAACTGTAGACTTTTAGCGCACTTCATCTTGGATCCAATTGAAAATGATTTTATTTTGATATCATCTTTCTTGTAGAAAGCGTCCCTTGGTGTATCCAAGTTTCTTAGTATTACGTCACCTCTGATTGTGTGCATCTTGACAAGCAGTCAAATGGTCTGTTGCCCTGACACTGACTTTCTTTTTTACTATAGCATACTGTAAACTGACTGTATTTTAACTTTAGTTACTTAGCTGTAATTTGTAGGCGATGGTCTGTTGGATGAGGAAGAACAGGGTGAATGTAAGAGAACTGAGACGTGAGGAGCCAGTGATTACTGTTAGCGCTGTAACAATTTCATAGAGGCCACTCCACTGGCTAGAATGAGTTCTGTATGTGGGGACTGTCACCAGAGACTAAGTCTAAATTAGTCACTTTACCCTTTTGTCAGGTTCATTCAGACGTTATTCACAGCTGTCTGATATTTAACATGTTTAATTTAAGTGCCCTTACTCAGTTCAGTGATTTTCAGTCCTCTCCGTTGCAGATGCTCCTCTCTCCTGTGGTGCGTCTTTCTGAGTTCTACCTCACACGTGCACACACACTCAAACACACATTTTTTGAAGATACAGTATCATGGCACACATTATTTGAAAGAAATGCGAAAAAGAAGATCCATTTTTTAATTGTATTTGCATTATTTATTTATTTATTTCAAGCTAGGAGGCGTCTATTGTATGTAATGTACATTTCATTCAGAATTACTATTTATATGCATTTTGTTTCATTTTTTTTGTTTTCTGTGCAATATAATTCATAGATTAGTATAGTCAGTGATTGATCTGTACATTTTACTGTAGATGTATGTATGTTTTCTGAGAGTCAGGAAACAGGCATTTGCTACCTGCCATGGTAACCTTTGGATGTATTTGATGGCTCAAATTCCCAACCTGTCCCTTTGCCCTTTTCATGGTTGGGCACTCCAGGCAGTTACACCCCCCCCCCCCCCCCCCCCAGCATCAGCTCCCAGAATGCACTTTGGAGATTGTGACGCATATCCTGACCCTCTCTGGGCCACGCCTCAACTGACTGTTGTGGCTTCCTCTTTTAGTCGTTTTCCTCTCCTCCCATCTCCTCAAAAATAGAAACGATAGAATAGACTACGCATGAGTTTTCTCTGAGCACATCTGGTTTTAGTGCAGGTATATTTAGAGGAAAGACGGGAAAGCCATTCAGCTCTACTGGGGTGATGCTGCAGTCTTCTGATGGTTTGACAGCGAACACTGGCAGCAAAGAGTTAAACCTGTTGTGGTGTGATTTGATCAAGCCAGTTGTGTGAAGTTTAGCCTTAGGATCTGAAATTGCCTCACTAACAGACCAATTATATACATCAGAAATGGAAACTGTCTACCTTCAACTCCAGCAAATAAAAGAGTTGAATTTTAATGTCTCATTGTTCTTTTTTTCCTGTCAAGTCAACATTTTTTTCAAGACTATGAGTTTTAAGGGGGACTGAACAGGGTGTGTATGGGAAAACTATATCTCATATCATCAATAAGGCTTTTGCTGCTTTCTTAAAGAGGAATTTAGTCAATAAATAATCAGCTACATGACCTATGATGTAACATGGTAAGGAATGGTAAAATGCTTGCTTGGTCCAGAGGAATTCTCGTTTGGCACCGGCACTGGTCAGTGTAGGCACAAGACGGCTGTACTAAAGAGGACACGATGGCAAGTAGTACTGCACTAGAGGTATTTGGTCTTAAAAGCTTTGGGGCTGGCTGGTCTTCCCAGTATTCAAGCTCCTCCTCCTCTGATGGACCAGATGAAGGCAGGTTGGTCTGGTCTAGTTGGTCTGTGTTCCTCCTGTGGTCAGATCTCCGAGGGTTTTGAAGAACTCCTCCATCTCTTTCTGGAGGAGAACGTTTCGGTTCTCTGCGTCTTGATGCGCCCGCTCCGAGTTCCTGAGTCGGATCTCCAGCATGTGGAACTTCTTCTTCTCCTGGTCCAGCTCCTCCTCAAGGCGGTTTACCTGGAACTGGTACTTAGAACAGGATTCCTCCAACCTCAAAAAAGAAAAGAGGAGGTTATAAATAACAACTTGTGGTGATTTCAATGAGTGATTTGACAGGAAATGATGAGTGACTCATACTTACTTGCGAATGCAGGTTTCGTAGCTCATCCTCTGCTTCTTCAGCTCCTGCTTGAGCTCAGTCAGCATGTTGGAGAGACCTTCATTTGTTCCTGTGAGATCATCCTCAGCACCGCTTGCACTTTGATCCAGAGTACTTGTACTGTCCCTGGCCTCTGTGGGTTTCTCTTGACCCTGCTCTAATTTTACTGCCTTGTCGGTTCCCTCTGGCTCTGCCAGCGAGATCTCAAAGGACGTCCAGATGGAGGAGGTGTCAGCAGGCAGGCTTAGACTAGATGGGGCAACATTGTCATAGGCAGACAGTCTGTGGGATTGGAGGAGGGCTCTATGAGACAGAGGCATTTGAGAGGAGTCGTCATCAGAGTCTCTCTGTGTGTCCTTAAGAGTGGTCTCTTTAAGGGAAAGGGTTGAATCCTTTAGATTAGAGTCTTTAAGTCTTTCACCAGATGAGGTTGTACGCCTGTGAACTCGGAGGGACGACAAGCCGTTCATCAACCAGTTACTTCCACCAGTTGCCGACACATCACCTGCCGACCCCCCTATTTTTCCCCTGGGCCCCCCAGATGCTGTACTGCCTTTGAAGGAGCACCTCCAGGAGGGCAGGGCTTTAGACTGTTTACTGGGGCTAACAGCTACTTCACTTCCACCTTTCCCTTCAGTTTTGCTATCTGCTTTTCCATCCACTTCTGACTGACCTTTGCCCTTCCCTTCAATCTGACCATCCTCAACTTTCTCCGAGGGTGTAACAGGGCTTGGTGCAATCAGCTTACTGTCGGAAGAAGGGGTGGAAGGTTGGGGCTCTTCTTTGGGGGTTTTGGAGCCTGTACCTGAGGAAGGTGGGGTGTCAGTGTCTTCCTGTGAGACCCATTCCACTTTGCACCGCTGAATAGGGCTCAGCTGCTGCGGAGGAGGAATATTGGCCTCAGTTTCTGGCTCCTCCCGTTGGTAAAGTCGGGCGTGCTCACTGATCAGCACAGTCATGAGGTGCTGCACCTGTGAACTTCCTGTGGAAGACATATACACATAAGTATTTACCTGCCTGAAATGTTTCATGGCATTGTACATTGAACTATATTGGAAAGCAAATATAGTCTGCAGGTCAAGGAGACAATTGACCCCAAATCAGAAATACATATTTTTCCTCTCCTCTTACGTGCTATTTATCAGTCTAGATTGTTTTGGTTTGAGTGTCTGAGTGTTGTAGACATCAGCCGTAGAGAAGTCTGCTGTCTCTTGAATATATTGAAACCAGATGGCACTCAGCTTGTGGTAGTTAAAGTGCCAAAAAAAATACATTAAAACAAACTCAACAGCAATGTCTCATTCCAGAAATTATGACGTGGTTACTCAACATAATCCACAGATGCAGATCTATTTTCTTTCTATGGAACTACAACTGCCCACCATATCACTTCACAGAGGGAAGTGTGGATCTACTTATGGATGAGAGGCTCGAAACAGCGCAAGATATAAATATTAATGCCATCCTCTTCAGCTGAGCTGTAATGTTAGCTAGCTCAGTGGTGCTAGCTAGTCTAGCAGTAGATGCATGCTTTTTTCTGCAAGGTGAAACAGTTGACAGGATTGATCAGTAGACAGGAAATAGTTCCTACATTAAACTGCTCACAACACAATCTGTGGGCTATATGAAGTAACCAGGTTATAATTTCTGTAAAGAGACATTGCTATTGAGTTTTTCAAATGTATTTTTTTTTGGTGCTTTGAGCACCTCAAGCAGAGTGCCATCTAGTTCCATTGTATTCAAGAGAAGGAAGACATCTCTATGGCTGATATCTTCAACTGAAACCAAAACTAGATTAATAAATAGCAGGTAAGAGGATAAAAATATATAATATATATTTTATTTTGGGGTGGCCTGTCTCACTAACATATGTTGACATTGTCACCAACCCTCCATCATGGTTACTGGATCCTCAACTCTGGGTCGAAGGATATTGGGTCCAAACACAGTAGCCAGATTCTGAACACTCATCTTATTCTCATTGGAGTGAGATTGAACCTCATCCAGAAACCTGACAAGAAAGTAGCAAAAGCAGAACTTGTGTAAAATCATCCCTCGTTCTGTTCCTGTCTAGTAAAATTCAAACTAATGAAAAGGAGGACTGAGTCATGATTCTGGCTGGTGTGTGGGTTCAGCTGATGATATTTAAATAGATGCAGAAGGCAGAGAAGACATGCAATTATACACACTCAGAGTCAATCAATGTGATGTCACTTCCCCTGATGACGAGGGTGTGGGTGTAATGAACGTTATTTCTCTTGTGTGACAGGCCGACAAATCCTCAGTCATCAAACAGTGAATGTGACATAGCAGTAACAAAAAACCCCATCACAGTCATATCTGTGGGCTCAGCAACTACTGAAATATACAGCAGAAAACAGGGCGGTGATGACTTACTTGCAGATGTATGTGAGGAGGTTGTAGTTGACCTGAGGAAGGGATTTCACCTGTTTGCCAAGCTCTACAATACCCTTGAAGAAAAACAAGACATGTTTATTGTCAAGGCAATAGGAACAGGAAATACACAAGTTAAATGTTAAGCAGACATGTAATTACCATTGCTTTGTCCTTGGTAAGAAGTGGAGCACAGGAGAGAAACTGTGTGTATTTGGAGAATGGGATTATAGGCTCCGGCAGCTCCCGTATGTACAGCTTTAGTAGCGATGCCACTGTGTGGACATCTGTGGTACTGTAAGAAACAGAGAGTAGACATACAGTTATGAACAGATGATTGCTTGGCATGCTATTGTAGATAAAATGCCCCCTCCCATTGCATCACCTGTCAAATACTGGCTTCTCGCCACGGTCAAATGCATCCTGCAGCTCTCGAACATGATTGGTCTGTCCAGGGGCCCTGAAAAGACCCTCCTCTTGGAGCCCATGTTCGCGTATGAAACACACGCACTGTTCGACCAACACAGGGACCAGCCGCTGATGGCCACACTGGGCCTCGTATAACATTGTCTCCTCTAGGTGCTGCCCAAAGACACCTGCAGCCATACAGAAAATTAAATCAGGTCATTAGTAGCACAAAATGTTTCCTTGTGTGTACCCAAGAAGTTTACGTCCCCTCTTTAAAGCATTAATAATATATTTGCTTAATTTTTGTTGTGTTTGCGTGAATGTTTAATAATCACACCTCCTCCAAGCGGAGCCCATATGACTCTACGTATAGCTCTGACCCACTCCTCCATGTCACTCTGAGAGTTGGCCATCAGCAGGAATGATTCGTGGCTTATGCCTGTTCGATCCTTTTCTCCAGCTCCCCCTGAAAACACAAACATATTTCATTACTTCCTGGATCAATAGGACAAAATGACTAACACACCTCAAAGCCACTGTGCTTCAAATATGTGAATACACTCATAGAGCAGATATCACTTTTAAATACACTTTGCTGATCACACAAACTGTATCATCTGCGAAGAAGTCGCTTTTACCAACTAGAACTCTCAGTATTTCCAATACAACCTTATTAGCTCCAGCACCCCTGTAAAGTACAAAGAGGCAGCCATGCAGCTCTGCCTCCCTGCCTCTCCTTCCTCTGGCTGCACACAGCTTGATACCACCCGCTTTGACATTTTAGTTTGACATTCTAGTTTAGTTCAGTTTAGCTTTGATTACACTTTGTGAAATTCTCTCCCTTTCAGTGACTTTTTAATCGCTTGCTTTTGAAGAGGTGGAAGCATTACTCAGTTACAGATGGAGATAAAAGCAGCAAAGCCACCATTCATAAAAATGTTCTTAGTGATGAAATCCTTCCTATAAATGCAATCCAAAAGACACAGATTTTTGCGAGTGGGTTTGGTAGGGGTTGCTATCAGTACCTGCATTCATTACTACGTCCTGCATTGTGGTGCATAGTGTGTTGTGTGTGAGAGAAATGACCCAGAAAGCGTAGTGTTCCCTGTGGACACCAGCAAATGCACCATGCCTCTTTTGTCTTTCTGTCCAGGACCTTTTCCTCAGCAACTGTTATGAGACCATACTGGTGTGTTTGCATGTTTTACCTCATTTGCTACAAACCACACATCGTTTGCATGACTGCTAACCATTTTCCAAAGCACAGTGTTGTCTTTTAGATTCTGAATGGGTTTTTCTTAATTTACAAGCAGCCATTGGTCTCCATTTTATTGTATGGTAACGGCCTTATGGTGAACTGAGGGTAGTATATCAGAATAAGCATCTTATCTTTTTTCACGACCATCAAAATTGAGTTTAATGCTGCTGTGAGATGATTTGAAACCAGCAGCTGCCTGGGATGAGGAAAACATTCATGTTCCAGATCATTGCACATCACCGCATGTGTTAGTCAACAATTCTGCATAGTTCATTATTTAAAAAGTAATCACAGATCAATATCAAACTGCAGAATTGCAGAGCTGCAATACGTTTAAAATGTGCTGCCTGAATTATCAATATAATATTGACTCAGGTAGCCCCCTGTCTACATAGTAAATGAGTTAATCTGTAAACACTAAAATGGTCCTTGAAGATGCATAAACATACAAAAACACAGAAAGGCCACATGCATAATTAAAAACACTAAACTGCTGCAGCCTAACTGTTTACACCCACAGCAGAGAACACATGTGATAATGATGCAGTGTGTTCCATTTGGCCCGACACAGCCCTGCAGTAGCTGCTAAATCTGCTGACATTCATGTATTCTAAACACAGGTAATGTGCTGTACATTCAGTGAGGAAGAGCTTACTTTACTTTTTATGCTCCACCAAAAGCTGAGACAATGCAGCAGAACAGAGAGAGAGAGATGACATACCAGTGTTGTCAGACATGATAGGTGAAAATGTCACAAGTGTTTTTGTGCACGGTGTTTCAATGAATTTTTTTTTTCTCTACAGGACCTTTGATACAATACACAAAGACCCTGTTAATCCGGGCAACACAGAGAGTCGCAGGGGGAGACTTGTGGCGTTACAGTATTTCTATAATACATCCCCCTCATTGATGATCAAAGTTTAAAAAATGTACTTACTACAATCATTAATGGAAACATCCCCAGGATAAATTCTCAGGATGTTACTCAACCTGCTGCAGTAATCACCCATGTTGAACTTCTGGCCTCAGTAGAACTGAGCAGTGGTGACCCTTACGAAGACCGGGTGCTTGCACGTGAACCTATGCTGATACAACCCAAGATGCTAGTCCATGAGATTCATACAGACACTACCATCACAGCAAGTAACTAAGCAAACTGTATCATGTCTTCCAACTTCTTTCTTTCTTTCTTTCTTTCTTTCTTTCTTTCTTTCTTTCTTTCTTTCCTTCTTTCTTCTTCTGATCTCTCTACTGTACATACTGTCCACTGTTCAGACTGTAATCATGCCAACCCCACGCTGTCAACAGCAGGAATGAATGAAGCCGTTGTTGTACCCTCGGACACACGACCGTGGAAATCACATCCTTTCTGCTGTTCTGCATATTTCATGCATGCGTTGCGGCCTGTGACTCATATGTAGCTATTGGTTTACTTCTGTTTTCCATCCATCACTTTGATTCTGTGGCGGCGAGGTTTACGCAGTGGAAATTACCTGCTGTGTGTATGGTATGATCATAATTTCAAGCAACATAGAGAGATGCCATTTTGGATTAACAGCAAACCTGGTATCAGGTTAACGTTCTAGTGGTTGTGGTATATGCACTGATGTTGATGATTTGGGTTTCATCACCCTCTGTGGCACTCTTAGTCAGACTCCAGCTTTAATCTTGATGTCTTTTTTGCAAAACAACATTATAAGTTTTGGTACTGGTGAGAAGTTATATCAGATGTGCTTCATCACCTCAGGATTTAGTCTAACACATAGCTTTTAAAAAAATCTTGTCTTGGATGACACTTAGTAATAAACAGATGGCTCAGCATCACTTGAACAAGCCTTACTTACTGACTCGCTTCCTTGCACACCAAGTCGTCTGTGCCAACTCACCTGGAACGATTTCAAACGGGTGACGACCAGGCTCATCCTGATTGGCAGGCAGCTCATTGACCTGACTGCCCTGAAGAGGAATACAACCCTGCGGGAGAAAGGAGAGGAAGGTGTGAGACAGACAGATAGAAAGACAGACTGACAGGCGGCCAGGCATGAGGAAAACACCTGTACTAACGGTATTCAAGGGCCAAACAAGAAATCAATTAGTGGTTCTGGACTTGGACGTGTAGTGCATGTTAAACATTATAGAGTTCTGAGTACACTGAGCTCTGGGCATCTGTCCAACAGAGAGAGGTAATGATGATGGAGGGAGGGATGACTCAGGGAAACATCTCTTCATCTATTTATCCCTGTGGAGCTTCCTGTACTGTGCATTTCTGATCCTTCCAGCATAGATAGGCTCAAAGGTCATCTACTAAGTGCTTACAGCAGAACCACAGGGCAGCTAGTTACCACATTATCGGTGTGTGTCAGGGCAATAACAACACACTATAACATTAATGGAGAGTATGGGGTTGTCTTAAAGGAACACTCCACCCACAAAATGATCATTTGTATATCAGTTACTCACCTCATGTTATCTTAAAATTCATGAGGAAAACTTTGTTTTACTCGCATTCCTCCATGGTGAACGAAGAATCAAAATATAGAGAAAATTCTTGATGAATTAGAGTGAATGGGGGCCACAATTAACAACAGCAAAACTATATTAAAAAATCTGTTTACAAACTCTTGTACAATTTGTGCAGTATAATTCAAGTCTCATTTATCCAATTGTATGCTGAGTACTTCCCAAACCCATGCATTTACGCCAAAACCTTGCGATTTAAAACATTACTGCATGAGTATTCTGCTCGTAAATTCCATTATTGGAGTTAAAACACACACACTTGCCCAGGTGGGTTACTTTTCCATGTGAGACTGATGCTTAAATGTGAGAGTTTGTTAACGTGTGTTTGGATATAGCTTTGTTGTCCCGATCCAACCCGAATTTCAATCATTTTCTCCATTTTTGGATTCCTTGTTTACCTTAGAGGCTTGTGAGAAAAACATTGTCCTCAGTGTAACCCGAGGTAAGTAATTCATATACAAATGATAATTTTGTGGGTTTTCCTTCAAAAAAAAAAAAAAGATAACAGCATGTAGCTTTAAAAGTCACTGTCACATAATGCAGAGAAGTGCTACATTTTACTAGAGGGCTACAACATGTATTTTACTGCCTGATTTAAAGGAATCAATAAGCCGTTTACACAGTTGGATAGCACAATGGATCGACTGGCCCGGAGGGAAAACACTAACCAGACAAATTCATGAAGCTTGAATATGTATCAGGCTTCCAACCAGAATTAATCCGAGCACACAGCAGTGCAGCCTCCTGGGGCACCAGGTGACATCTGGTAACTGTCTTGTACATGTGTTATTCTGTGAGCGTCACCTGTGCCTTAGTTTCATCCTGGTCCTTGTAGAAATACAGAGCTTCGGTCCTCAGGACAAACCATCGCAGCTGCCAGTTTTTCATGATACTCCGCTGTCTCTTCAGCCAGCCTGCCTTCAGTGCTTTCTCCTGATCCAGAGGAGAGCAGGGCCTGGAGACCCGAGACAACTCTCCGAGCACCATGCTCTTGGACCGTGCTACATGAGCATAAGAATAAAAGAAAGACAGAGTGAGATAAAGGCATACAGTTACATGAAGACAGAGGATTCATGTTATTTTAGGATTTTCTGTCTATGTTGTTTTGCCATTATTCTAAAAATTCACCCACAGACGATCCTGAATCATTATTCACAGAAGTCTCTCTTGGGTTCAGCTAAGCCCACAGGCTTGACCATGCATCCAGATTTCCTCTTAAGTCAATCTACCAAGGCATGTCCTCCATTTTGCAGCGCAGACATCCTGCTTTAACATGAAATCTATCTCTCTATTCCATTACATTTTATTATGTGCTTCAGATATTAATGAGGGCATTTATCATTTCTAATTTCATTGCAGTGCAGAGAAGAGTTTTGCTTTGGACCAGGTTGTGTTTTAACTGCTACGGACCGATTACAAGCCTGGATTATAGTATATTAGCATAGGTATGCCAAAGGTATAGAGCAAAAACAGTGACAGTAGAGTGATCTCTGGGGAGTCAGGGAGAGGGAGACAGAGGGAGAGAGATAAACAGACGGCAGATGGAGAGGAGAGAGAAATCAATGGCATCTTTTTTTCCTGTTAATTGCATCTTGCTTTCTGCTGAGGACAGCAGTGAAGGTATCTGCAAGGGCCTGGACTGAAATCTCTCTCCTGCTTCCTCTCTTTCTCTCTCGCTTATCAGCTCTCTGTCTGGACTCCTCTTTTCATTTCTCCCCTTTCTGGATGTCCTTCATTTGCAGAGTCATGATTGCTGGGAAGGGACAAGACCAGAGACCACGTGAAGCAGTCATTAACAAAACTGTACGCTGACAGCAGGAGCAGGCAGAGCAGGAGCTATAAATACAGCGGACATGGCCGTGTCTCGTACAAAAAGAGGCAGGAAATCTCAAAGAGGAACCGCTTTGTTTTTTTAAATCTACTGTCAGCAAAGAACTGTTAGTGTACACGTATCAAAGTGTTGCCCTTTCAGGAAATAATGTTATTCAAAGT
This sequence comes from Epinephelus fuscoguttatus, assembly GCF_011397635.1. NCBI lineage: Eukaryota > Metazoa > Chordata > Actinopteri > Perciformes > Serranidae > Epinephelus > Epinephelus fuscoguttatus. The sequence continues at coordinate 22,425,630 of NC_064767.1, forward strand.
GCATCACCTCATATTTAATAACATAATAAACTATGACATTATTTGTGATAATCAGTGTTGGAAGAAGTATTCAGATCTTGTACTTACAATCCGTATAATGCCACACTTTGAAAATTACAGGTAAAAGCTCTGCATTCAAAATTTTAGATTAGTAAAATATCAAAATATGTGACAAGAGAAGACAAGAGAATGTATTTTAAGGGACAGTTCACCCAAAAATAAAAAATGCATATTTTCCTCTCACCTGTAGTGCTATTTATCAGTCTAGATTGTGTGGTGTAAGTGTCTGAGTGTTGGAGATATCAGCTGTAGAGATGTCTGCCTTCTCTTGAATATAATGGAATTACTGTAGATGGCACTCGGCTTGTGGTGCTCAAAGCGCCAAGAAACACATCTGAAAAACTCAACATCAATGTCTCTTTCCAGAAATCATGACCTGGTTACTCAAAATAATCATCAAAATTTGTTGTGAGCAGTTTCATGTAGGAACTATTTATTACTGTTGTAGTCGGGTGACGTGGAGCTAATTTTCACCATCATGTGTGCTTTTGGGTAGATTAATCTATAACAGTGCATAATGTTTTATAAACTGATCATATATTTTGAATGCAATATCTTAATCTATGAAGAAAGTAGTGAATAAAGTTGTAAAATGAATCTAGTAGAGTAAGAAGTACAATATTACCCTCTGAACTGTACTGTGGTAGAGGCATACAGTACAGAACAGTACCTCAAATGTGTACTTAGTAATATTCCAGCACTTGTTATGTACAGTATGAAAATGGCCCCAGTCAGTGTTACATTACATCATAACCACATTAATTATTAACGATGCATTACTGTAGCATTTGGCTGTTATGTTTGGTCGCAGTGGAGCAAATTTTAACCACATTATTTACTGTTGGGTAATTTAATCTAACAGAGTGCATCACATTTACAATATTAATCTGTAAAGTAGTTATAGCTGTCAAATGAAAAGGAGTAAAAAGCAGTTTTTCCATCTGAAATGTAGTGATGTACAACATTTAAAACACAATGACTTGGACATAATAACCTACTGTACACTACAAGTTTGTACTGTACTTGACTACATGCACTAAGGTCCTTTCCATCACCACTAGTAAAACTTTTAGATATTAAATTCTGCAATTTACTTCATATTAAGAATTAAATTATTAGCTAATATCAGTATGATTTATCATTGATCATTCATAATCAGATACTTATTCATGGGCTTTTTTTTTATTATCATATAAATGAGATCATGTTTATATTTTCGGATGAATATGGTGCAGCATCAAACCTTCAGATTGGACAAAGTCTCATTAGTAAAATCTTTAAGAAATTATAAAATGTCATGAAGTCTTAATGGTAATTTTGCGCCTATGGTGTCTCAACATAATCATTTCTTGACAAAAGCACTGTATTATTCATTCACAGGTCCTCATATTGGCAGTTATCCAGCCACACGGATAATGACAGAAGCCTCAACCACATCCGAGTTTTACCAATAACTTCCTGTAAGTCCCTACACCACTTAACTACTTTAGGATTCTGCTCCAATATCTCGGCTTCTGAGTGCAGATCCAGCTCTGTGATGCTGTATGATGCTGCATAAAAGGGTCAGAGGAGAGCAGGGCTGGGAATCTAATCAAAGGAGAATACCATTACAGCAAATGAGAGATGGCAAGCGCACAAAACGTGGCAAGCAAAGTGAAGTGGCTACTGCACTCTCCAACTGTGCTCAAGGAGAAGGACGAGGCACCTCTCCTTCCCATCATCTTTTATGGCCTTACTTTTACTGCTGGATTAGAATAAGACGGCTGCCAGGTGAGAAATAAAACAACAACGTGCCTAAACACACATACACACAAGGAAGGATTCTTGGAGCTGCTGCTAGCCAATACATTACTCTGGGATGTCCATTTTCATACAAAGATGTGAAAGACACTCTCCTGTCAGGGTGGAAATGCCACTGTAACAGCAATTTTGTGGATAATCTTCCCTATAACCCAATACTAATCTATTTCTTTGAGATAAGCTGGCAACTGTCACAACTCCCCAGGTCACCTGACACAGTGTGTGTCGGTTGTCTATAGCAACCACCTGCTACGAGAAGTATTTATACTCCGCATCATGATGATCTGCAGTGCCAGGGGTTGTTCCTGTGATTTACAGCTTCCTTATTCATCTTCACGCAGTCATGTGAGAGGCATGTATGTGCGGCGTCCCGACTTCACTGGTCACAAGTGGGTTTTACCCGGCGTTAGAGGAACTATGTTTGACAGTCAGCTGTTGTGATTTACAGGAGCGGAGAGCCCTGCATTCCTTTCGCCACCTCTGATCTAGAGTCACCTGTCAAAACCACGCCAACCCAGAACTAACCCAATAAACCCTGAGCAAATAGAGATGTGGTCATGTGCTCAGGTGTGAACATGTCAGGATGCCGGCCATTGTTGGAGGGTGGATTATCCTACCAGCAGCCATGTTCACTACAACCCACAGTATCTCCACCAGGATCAAATCTTCCAGGAATGAGGAGAGTATAATCAGGAGACATGAGGGATTACATCACTCCGTAGTAGAGCCTGTTAACTCTCAATGAGCATTGGACACGAAGATAAAGCCTCAACACTTGAGATCATGCAAGAAAACTCAGGTCATTGCTGATTGTCACAGGGATGCAGAATGACACCGGTGCTACTAACATGGCGCTGTTCCCCCCTTTTTGATGTCATTATCAATGAAAGCACTGACAACAATATTGATGTTACATTATTGCAAAGACAGCAGGACAAATGGAGCTCTGCAGAGACAGCGAGAGAAAAAGAGAGAAAAAGAGAGAAGGCTGCAGAGAGAAAGAAGCAAGAGAGCATGGAAAGGCAGAAAAGAGATGAAGGGATGGAAGAAAGGGGAGTGCGCTTACCCCGGCGTGCCTGTTTTATCTTGGGGCTCAGCATGGTTACCGTTGCTGTGCTGCTCCCTCTCACAGAGACATGACTGCATCCCTCTGTTCACACACTATTCCTCAAACACACACACACACACACTCAGAGGCTCTCGCTGCTGCCTCGCCCTGTTACTCCTCATCCTCTCCGAGCATCTCTCTCCCCGGCTCACTGTCTAGCACTTGGACACTGTCTCTGTCTGATTTCACACACGCACACTTACAAGCACTTAACCACACACTCTCCTCTGCCTCCCCTCCTTTCTTTCGTCTCACTCCCCCTGTCCGTCCCACTGGCCCGGCGTGCTGTTGTTCTCACATACCTAGAGCCCTGCCCACTCCCTCTCTCTCCCCTCTCCTCTCCTGTCTGTCTCTCTGCCTCCTGCTGCACACTCTCAGTATCAGTTTCTCACCGTCTATAAATATGTCTGGCTGTGTGTCCTCTGTCTTGTCACCCATTTCTTTACATTGGCTCCTGCATCGCTCCACAGTCTTCACAGTCCCTCCAGCTGTTTGCTCATGGAGATTTGATTATGGTCTCCTCTGTACCTGAAGTACAACCTCAGATCAATACATTTGATTTAACTGACACCATCCTGGCCATTAAATGTTTGATGCAGAGCACATATTGTCTGCACCTATAAGCCATTGCAGATGTATAATACATTTGGATGGACACGTGTGAAAAACTGACGAAACTCCACTGCACAGCGCTCATATTGAGTAACCCGAGTCATTCAGGCTCAGGATTTATAGTCCGAGGGGAAATGCCACATCGCTCAGTCACTCAGCAATCTGTAGGATGAAAGCCACAACACTTAAGGGTGTGATGTTCTTGTTTCTATTCAGCCTGGTTGGGTTGTGTTGGGTGTGATAAAGCAGATAAATGCTGGATGAGAGTAAAATGCAGTACAGGGACACTGCTGACTGAGCTTTCTCATAGGGAAAAATAACCTACTTCGCTCACACGTAACAATCAATGACAAAAGGTTCCTGCCATACACTGCTCTAATAAAGGCTTTATAAAGGAGTGACAGTAGAGGCATAACTATGGGGATTTAATTCTTTATATTTTCAAAACTACCCTGACTCCTAGATATGGTAGAGAAATGGTGTGGGGCCGGATAAATACCCTAAAATTAGAGCTTAACTTTATATGAGAGCTCAGATAGCCAGGAAGTTGGACTCTATGAAAGGGTGTTGCGAGATACCAAAGTTGACAATAACCACAATGTTTAAAAATGAAATATTGATGTTGTGTTAATAATACACATATGATAATATTGTGTGAAAAATAATCCATAGTCTCCTAAATCATTTCTGTTTCTGTCTGTTCTCGGTTTGTCTCCCTCCATCAGCATCATATGGTTGCCTTTTCATGATCCATTAAATGTAATTTTCATGCTTTTGTTCATTTATGGTTACATCCTCTCTCCCCTTCTCCCTACACTCATATTTAGAGTGTACAAGTAATTAATTCCCCTAAAAGGGACAAAATACACAATAAACAGAGCTAAATTTGACTTTGACTGATAGAATTATTCCTTCTTTTTTCCCCAAATTTCAAGAAATACTGCGATAATATCATTATTGTGAACTCTTTTGGCCATGCTAATCGTGTAGTAAAACTCTGATATCATGCCAGTACACAACACAATAGGTCATCACCTTTCTTGATACAATGATCATTGCTCTAACACATAAAAAGACAGAGCTTTACCTGCCAATTCCTTTGGTTTGTCACTGGCGAGAGGAGTCCTGGATGATCTCATGACAGTGAACCTGTCTGCACAGTGTGTCCCTCTGCACTGGGGCCATCTCTAGAGCCACAACACACACACACACACACACACACACACACAGGCACACACACAAGCACACTCCGAGTCTAAACAATGGCAATACTGAAACCTCAATCCTCTGCTTAATTGATAATCACCAAGAACCAAATCAAATGACATTCACATACCCAAAGAGAAGGAACTACTATAGCTGCCATCAGTAACACAGCAATGACGCGAGCCTGAAGAATGCTGATGTGAACAGACTCTGATAGAAGGAAGGAAATAAAGACAGTCATGCGAGTATTACTTGCCATGTCATCTCAGATGGGCAGACCAGACGACTCTGAGTCTGGAGCCTGACTCTCTGTGCTGCATAAGAACGCATCAAACAGTCCCAAGCAGCTGCTGTGATAGAAGCGACTTTACACAGAAATAAAACACAGCTATGCGATGCTCTCCTGCTGTCCTCCTCTTTTGAATTTTTTTTAAGTCTGTCTCTTTCTAAGGAAGTGAGCTGCCCTGATGGAGAAGTGAAAACTGCTGACTTCTATGTAAAAAATATTATGGGTTTCTCCCTCAGCTTTTTTTACTGTACATTTTTCCCACTCACAACGGAGTAAAAATCAATGCTCTGGCTGTTAGTGATCCGACTATGTAAATTAAGAGGGAAGGGCACAAGCTTTGAATTTAAAAAGCCTTTCAATGCCAGTCTCTCTCCAGCTACACAGTCAGTGATGGAAAGTATCTACAGACATTTACTCTAGTACTCAAGCATGATTTTAACACATATGGACTTGAGTATTTCAATTTTATGCTACTTTACACTTCTAGTCAACTACATTTTAGAGACAGACAGACTATGTTTATTACACTTACTTTTTATCATATGACATGACACAGTACTATATTACACATCTATCCAGTAGTTTACAAAGTATCTAAAACTGGCTCCACATTCACCAACGACAGCATCAAAGGTACAGTGTGTAGGATCTAGTGGCATCTTGCAATAGGCAGGCCCGTCGTTAGGAGGGGTCAAAGGGCACAGATGACCCCGGCCCAAGGCCCAGGGGCATCCATGCAAAAGTCTACGCACCACTGGTGTGGGTGTGGCTGAATTTTGAAAATTTAGTCCCCCTGTTCTGTAATGAATTGCTTTCAAAAGTCCTTTTACGATGCATTTCTTTTGCATCTTGTCTTGATGCTTTTGATGTTTTATGTGAAGTACTTTGAAATGCTTTGTTGCTGAAATGTGCAGTATAAGTACATTTGATTTGCCATGCCTTGTTCATATTTCCTAGTGGCTGGCCTGGCAATGAGGTTGCAGAACTGAAATTTCTCCCGTGTGCAAAACTTTTCGGAGAACTATGGTGGCTGACACAAAAACTCGAATGACTCTATCTATAACCAGTGTTTGATTTGTCAATTCTGGGCCACTGTGGAAACAACATAGCCGACTCCAGAAGAGGCCCCACTCCATATATGGATATAAATGGCTCATTCTAAGGTGACGAAAACAAATCTTAGTTTCAAGTAATCCAAACATAATTATGAATATTATGTTCCATTCCTGACAATAGATCCTACAAGTCCTACATGCTGGACCTTTAAAAGTCCAGTGTGAAGAATAGTTGTGTCTTCATTACCTCAGAATGAGCCGTTTATATCTACATACGGAGCAGGTCCTCCTCCGTTCAACCTGCCATTTTGCACGTTAGCTCAGAGTAGACAAACCAAACACTGGCTCTGGAGAGGGCCTTTTGTGTTTTCACGCTACCTGTAGGCCACCGTAGTTTTGAAAAGGGAGGGGTGTGCAGAGGGGAATTCAGTTGATTGCAATAAGCAACCTCACTGCTAGATGTCACTAAAATGCTGTTAAGTATCTCAGTTCTTTGTCTTCCACTGTACAGTTAGATAAAAAGAGAGTCTCTATTCAGTCTTCTTAAATGGCAGATTTCTGTGATGTTTTTTATTAAGCATATTTTTCCTACAGCATAAAAAACATTACGGCACACATGAGGTATCATCCTGGAAACAAAAAAAGAAAAAAAAAAACTTACGTAACCACAGATAAAATACATTAGTACATCTTAAAATATATTTAAATATCGACAAGTGGCAGCCATTAAATACAATAACACTGACCCAGAGATGGAGAAGTACAGTAAAAGCACTCACACCACTCCATATGCATGACAGGCAGTTCAGTAGACACTAAATAATACCATGTGATGTAGCCGCTCACATAGTCCAGACACACCAGCCTCTGAGGGGTGTGGGGAACATCATCTATAATCGAGAAATATGGTCCTGAGGGACACAAAGGAAATGAGTCTGTTTAATTGAAGGCATGAAAAGAGCATGTCTCATTAGTGAGAGCAGAGGAAGTGCCATGGCCCGAATGACTGGGAGCAGGTCGGAGAGGTAATGTCATTATGTTAGGAACAAAGTCTTGCAGTGCGCCTGCTCTTAACCATTATCATACTAATGCTAATGTTACATGGGTACACAAATCTTCACAGCTTTGAGCAATGCTTTACATCATGACACTTTTATTCAGAACAATGGCGTTAAAAAAAGCATGCTGATGTGGAATATAAAAACAGATAGGAATGTAAGCTTTCACTCGGAGGCATTCCCTGCTAAAACACAGTTTTGGAAATATCCAACACTTAACACAGAACAATGTAAACCAACAAGTTAATTATTAGAACATTTTTATCTTAAAAGTATTCAGTGAGGTCTCTAAAAACTAGTTGAACATTTAAACTCTTAGTGGTAGTTATCCTGCTAGCCACTGCTGACGAATCAACACTACAGCCTACTGTATATTAAAATAGAATATTGAGATATCACCAAATTCTACATTCAAGTACAACATGTTATATGGCATTAGAGAGTTATTGAATCTAAAGACATTATCACAAGGTTGAGTGCACACCAAAGACTCTGTAAACTGGGAAGGAAGTGAGCGATGAAACAACAGCCGGACACAAGACAGTTTTAAATGTCTATGGCAGTTTTGTCCTCTCTTGTTTGTATGCTGCCAACCCGTCTGCGACCCTCCAGCAGAAACGACAGCACGATAACCCATCGCTGTATTAGTGACCTCTGTCGCACTGAGCTCTCACACTGTCTGAAGTAGGTGGTCGTTCCCGTTGCAACGGCATCAAACTGCTCGGTCAGTAGCCAAACCTCCCAAAGTAGTGTCAACGCATTCATAACCATCATGACCACGACCCAGAACTCCTCCCCCAACAACGTGAGCCACAATGACAAGCTGTGACTGCCCGCAGACATCTTGTCATACAAGGAATTTGCTGCCGTGAAAACAAAAAGAATGTGGGCAATCACCATGGAGAGAATGAAGAGGAGGAAGAGGCGGTGGTTACCCCGGCCGACACACCGGTTGAGGAAAAGGCAGTGGTGGTCATAGTCTTTAATGCACACGTCACATAACTTGCAGTGTTTTGTGTAGTCGGGCTGAAACAACTACGAGGAAAGCAAAGACAGGGTGGGGAGAAGAGCAACATTCTTGTTATTTGATGTAGCCCATCAACGAGAAAATGTGCATCTTTAAAGGTTCAGTAGGTAACTTTACTGGGCTGACTGCCGGCAACGTTTACGATGGAATGGTAACTTGTAACGTAACTCAGTGCATGAGTTGATGACCTGAATCCATCAACACACCTTAAAAACCAATGTGACAACTTTGACCATCATTTAAATTTTTATTATACAACAGTTAGTTCCGGCCCTGCAATCTGATTGGTCGAGAGACAGTAAAACCGTGATGGTATTGGAGTACAACATCGCGGTTATTTCACTGTGTATGTACCACTCCGCCTCACAGCTGACTGCAATCAACAATCAAATCAAAACTGACAGTTAGTGTCAGTTAGGTCAGCAGTTGCGTTGTAGGCTAATTAATTCATCCACTGTCAAACAGCCAAAAATATGGATTTATTTCCTAAAATAAGTTTTGAATTGAACTATGAATGGTCATCAGAGGAAGATGAGGGAGAGGAGAAGCTGAATCCATCTGAGCACACATCCAGGTTTGTCAGTGTTTCATCAGCGGAGCTCAATGACTTGGAGAAAAGCAACACACTGTCAGATCAGAAGGCAGAGTCAGATGTGCCTGTGAAGCGACTGAATTGTCTCTCTCAGATGACATACCCTTTTACTAATGAGTGGATTTTCAAGTGTTTATGTATTTTAATTTTGACTGGATTATGTGAACTGAATTTATTCTAATCCTCACTTGCAGAAAAAAACAGCATCACAGAGCATCGCTCCTGTGGAGTCCCGCAATACTAAACCCCTGAGCTTGCCTGAGAAGGATTAATGCACAAATCCACTATTTTAAAATATCCCATGGAGAGAGACTCTCACTGCAACCTGTTTAATATTGTTCTGGAAATGTTGGTGTGCAATCTTGTTCTGTGGACGATAAACAAGGTGCAGACTTCACTGTGTGTCACTGGAGATGAGGAAATACAGTGAGCGCTGGACGGAGGAGTGAGTGACAACAACCCCGCCCACATTAAAGGGTACTGTTTGCAGTGGAAACGGTATACTGTAGGTACTACAGTACAGGCCAAAAGTTTGGACACACCTTCTCATTCAATGCGTTTTCTTTATTTTCATGACTATTTACATTGTAGATTCTCACTGAAGGCATCAAAACTATGAATGAACACATGTGGAGTTATGTACTTAACAAAAAAAGGTGAAATAACTGAAAACATGTTTTATATTCTAGTTTCTTCAAAATAGCCACCCTTTGCTCTGATTACTGCTTTGCACACTCTTGGCATTCTCTCCATGAGCTTCAAGAGGTAGTCACCTGAAATGGTTTTCCAACAGTCTTGAAGGAGTTCTCAGAGGTGTTTAGCACTTGTTGGCCCCTTTGCCTTCACTCTGCGGTCCAGCTCACCCCAAACCATCTCGATTGGGTTCAGGTCCGGTGACTGTGGAGGCCAGGTCATCTGCCGCAGCACTCCATCATTCTCCTTCTTGGTCAAATAGCCCTTCACAGCCTGGAGGTGTGTTTGGGGTCATTGTCCTGTTGAAAATAAATGATCGTCCAACTAAACGCAAACCGGATGGGATGGCATGTCGCTGCAGGATGCTGTGGTAGCCATGCTGGTTCAGTGTGCCTTCAATTTTGAATAAATCCCCAACAGTGTCACCAGCAAAACACCCCCACACCATCACACCTCCTCCTCCATGCTTCACAGTGGGAACCAGGCATGTGGAATCCATCCGCTCACCTTTTCTGCGTCTCACAAAGACACGGCGGTTGGAACCAAAGATCTCAAATTTGGACTCATCAGACCAAAGCACAGATTTCCACTGGTCTAATGTCCATTCCTTGTGTTTCTTGGCCCAAACAAATCTCTTCTGCTTGTTGCTCTCCTTAGCAGTGGTTTCCTAGCAGCTATTTGACCATGAAGGCCTGATTCGCGCAGTCTCCTCTTAACAGTTGTTCTAGAGATGGGTCTGCTGCTAGAACTCTGTGTGGCATTCATCTGGTCTCTGATCTGAGCTGCTGTTAACTTGCGATTTCTGAGGCTGGTGACTCGGATGAACTTATCCTCAGAAGCAGAGGTAACTCTTGGTCTTCCTTTCCTGGGTCGGTCCTCATGTGTGCCAGTTTCATGTAGCGCTTGATGGTTTTGCGACTCACTTGGGGACACATTTAAAATTTTTGCAATTTTCCGGACTGACTGACCTTCATTTCTTAAAGTAATGATGGCCACTGGTTTTTCTTTAGTTAGCTGATTGGTTCTTGCCATAATATGAATTTTAACAGTTGTCCAATAGGGCTGTCGGCTGTGTATTAACCTGACTTCTGCACAACACAACTGATGGTCCCAACCCCATTGATAAAGCAAGAAATTCCACTAATTAACCCTGATAAGGCACACCTGTGAAGTGGAAACCATTTCAGGTGACTACCTCTTGAAGCTCATGGAGAGAATGCCAAGAGTGTGCAAAGCAGTAATCAGAGCAAAGGGTGGCTATTTTGAAGAAACTAGAATATAAAACATGTTTTCAGTTATTTCACCTTTTTTTGTTAAGTACATAACTCCACATGTGTTCATTCATAGTTTTGATGCCTTCAGTGAGAATCTACAGTGTAAATAGTCATGAAAATAAAGAAAACGCATTGAATGAGAAGGTGTGTCCAAACTTTTGGCCTGTACTGTATGTCTGAAAGGTTACTTTTGTTTCCAAAGGTACCATCCACCGAAAGTGTTCAGTGGAGATGGGGCTATAGTGACAGTGTAAGCAAGCTTTTGGTTGCCTACGCTATTGTTGGCAGTGCAGTGTGTGCACAACCAGTTACTGACACTGCATTAGAGACTCCTTCTGGCTCTGATTGGTTGTTTTCATTCAGGCTCAGTGAATTCTTGCAGATTGAGCATTAAGAGGAATTTGTTTTTTTCACAGAGGATCAGTCTCATGTACTACTATCAGAATATAGTAATGCTTCAGCAAATGTAAAAGTTTTTTTTTTTTGTTAGAAAAATTACCTACTGTGGCTTTAACTTTACCATCAGCTTCTTTAGAAGCATACCATGGGTTCTGTGTTTTATTTTCTACCTTTCAGAGATCTACTGCATTTGCATTACTGCTTTTAATTTCACTATTAGATGAAAATCAACTGGCAGAGAATTAATTACACATGAAATTATCACATTCATTGTGACATGTGAGATTTTGAAGGGGAGGACCATAGGGATGCACCGAGAGGAGAAGGGCTGTACTTACATTTATCTAGATTCAGAAACTTATAACCAGATAGATAACAAGATACATTAGGTAGACATGGGGGTATGCCAAACACTAGTATAAATGACTTACCTCACAGTATGGACAGAACCTGTGAGGGCTCTGGTTGTTCTCCACCAGGTCAGCAATACAGGAGAACCGAGGGTCTGCATCTGCTCTGTGCAGTGTCCCAGGGTCCTGAGTCAGAACCTTACAGAACAAACCGAGCACTAGGGAGAAATGGACCATGGACACCTGGACCAGAGCACTGGTTGGCCACACACATTCAAAAGGTTAAGGATGAACCCTTGTCATTTAATATACTGAATCTTAGAGTACACTTGCCTTTACTGTGTATGTCTGAGTGAGCAGGACAAATAGGAGAGCACTGGCCAGTTGAAAATGTTCATAAGAAAGCTTGAGGTGAGTCCAAAATACTAATGTATTCTTAAGGGCGCATTAATGTGCTTACCAAATGTCACTGCACTATGCCCTTTAAAGTCTGATATTCATGGAGTACAAGTGGAAATTGGTTACATTGGAGGAAAGGTCAAAGGGAAACAACCTCTAAGGACTAATCAGAGGTCATTTCCTGAAAACCCAACATTACTTTTAAAACACCTTATCTTATTAATGGATAGTGAAAAGGCAACCAGATGGCGCTGGTGGAGGGAGACAAAGCAAGAATAGAAAGAAACGGAAATTATTTAATAGGTGATTAATTATTCACACAATATTATCACATGTGTATATTTAATTCTATCGATATTTCATTTTTAAATATCACGTTCACGTTAATATTGATATATCACTACACCTCAAAATATGGCCTTTGGTTGAGATATTATTCTCCTAACCAGAGTGACCAACCAACACTGAGGTTCTTATGCCATACTGCTAACAGGGCAAAAAAAGCCAGATGATAAGCATGCATGGGCATTAGACTTAACGTGTGCTACATTCGTGAAGGATATTAGGCATTATTTTCCCATAGAAGCAGAGCAGAGAGTGGAACAAACCTGCTATGAGGGTTCCCAAGTAGACTGGGTTAGGTAACCTGAGAGGAAGACAGATGAGATTTAACAAACAGTGAAATATGCTGACTTACTAATAAATATTTCACATGTACAACATTTTTTATACAACCTTTGATATGTGGTCATGCGGTGGTACTGCGTAAAGATGCTTCTGGCCAGCCAGGGGAAGAGCAAACCACAGGTTAGCCCCCCATAGCCTCCTAACATGGCTGCTATGAGCAGGATGGCAGCCCCACTCAGGGTCGGAAAAAACAGTGTCCAGTAATACAAAACTAGAGAAAAAGACAAACACACAAAGATGTGTGAGAATCTCAACACATAAATGCACACTCAGCATTTGTTACAGCTCCGTTATGATCATCGCCATTGTCATCATCATAATCATTACCCTTGTTTTCATCCCTATATGAATGATCATAACTTCAGAGTAATATTCACCATGAGACTCTCTGGGCTTGTGGTGTATAGGCTCATTAATGTACCGACTCAGTAGCTTGGTGAGTTGCTGATGTCTGGAGAAAAACACACAGTATAGCAATGTTTTAATCAGCATCAGGATCCCAAGAGACAAAAGTAATCATGAAATGCGAACATACTGGATATCTATAGGTACTGAGGGGTGTGACTGTCTCCATGCAGTGCTCTACTAGTCAGGGTTTTTTTCCAGAGATTTCTAAACACAGCAGAATCACCTAAATGTTTTCCCCTGTTTGCTGAGGTCCAGTGGTGTGAGGCCGCTGTGGTTCTTCACATAGAGCATCCCGCACCCTGTTCTCTGCAGCAGTGTCCAGCACACCTCCACGCCACCCCTCTCTGCTGCAACGTGAAGCGCTGTCGCTCCCTGCTGGTCGGCTGCATCCACAGCACATCTCTGAAACAAAAAAAAACAAAAAAAAAAAAACAACATCTTGAAGCAGCTGTACACCACAAGCCGGTCACATCTGCACTGAGCATGATAAGATTTAACTGATCTTTTGCCCAAGTACGGATGTAAATCTTGTAACTGTAAATGTTGTGCTGGGTGTGCACTGAGCTTATTTGCTGAAAATGGCTTCCTACAGTTTTTGAGCGGTTAATAATAGTGACCATATTGTAAATGTGTGGGATTATGACCCAAAACAGTGGGCTAAAAGAGCTACATGCAGCTAAAAGTTAAGTTGCAGTACACTGTTGCTTGTTAATTCTCAGTCGGTGCAGCAGCAATAGGTACACTTTCAAATCCTCTTCATTAGACTCAGTATTAACATCAAAAACATTTTAATGTAGATTTAAAATTTAAAGATAAAGTTTAATCCTACTGTAGGCCAACTGGAGCGAGTCAGTAAGTAAGTGAGTGAGAATAAAGACTGTATCATACCTGGTCTCTGAGCAAATACCGGACCACCTCTGTGTTGCCTGTGGATGCAGCCAGGTGAAGCGGTGTCACCTGGTACATATCTGTATCTGTGAACCGGAACATTCCTGTCTCCCACAAATAGTGCACTGCAACACTGGCAAAGATAACTAACAGTTAGTGCATGCGTTGTATATTAGGTGTGACTGTGCAGCCAAACAAATACAAGACAAAAACAACTTTCATCCCTCTGTCAGTGAGTCTCCTGAACCCAGGACATAAGGAGGATGTGCATTAGACATGTATGAATGCAATGTATGTTTGTACTTTATGCTGCATTTTATGTCTGTTCCTGCACTATGCACTATTTTTATGTGGCAACCTTTAACTCTAAGACAAATTGCCCTGGGGACAAATAATCTTGAACTACATTTGTGATGTGTTCCTCCACTCACATGCTGCCCCCACTGACTGCATGATGCAGCGATGTTTTCTGCTGCAGGTCTATGAGGCGCAAATCAGCTCCATACTGCATCATCTGGTGTATGATATAGATGTTCCCCTGCCTGATGGGAAAAACACAAACTGTTATCACACAAGATGAAGCGCAGAGCAAAATGAATCATCCTCACATCTTGGCATTGTCACCTCAAGAATCCAGGCATGTTGGAGACCTAAATATACACCAACTGCTCACCTGCAGGCAAAATGAAAGGCTGTCTGTCCCGCATCACACGTCAGGTTTGGGTCAGCTCCATTAGTGAGGAAAAGGTCAACCAGGCCGCGGTTCCCATGGAGGGCAGCATAGTGGAGCGGGCTGAAGCCACCCCAGCCTGTGTGAAGACAAACACACGCACATCACAGTCAGATCTGCAGTTTCTGTGACAATATAAGCCTGACGTAAATGCACGGTCTGTCAGCCTGTTGCTCGCTCAAACTCTCTGGAGCTGGGGTTAGGGTTCCCTTTGGCACAATGTGACTTTGTGCTGTGTTGTCACAGGATCTGTCCATCTCGATCTGTGCCAGAGGAGCTGCAGCGGGGTTCGGTTTCCCTTTGGCATTGTAACAAAATCACAGGAGACACTGGAGCACCATAAAGTGTAAATTGGTCCTTTGAGAACAACATAATGTCAAACTGGAAAACTATGTGCACATTATAACTTAGACAGATTCCATAAGGCAAAGTGTGAATTACACATATATGACATGTTGTATGTAACAGGTTTGTTCACTTGGAGACCAATATCCATCAGCAGTTTTCTGGCTTTAACTGAGAAAAACAGGAAATAGCATCACTGACAGTTAGAGGCTCAAAACTGTGCATGCAGTCAGGAAGTGGTGACCTGTGGTTTCACAAATATGCTGCAAATAAAAGCGCAACACTGACCAGATCAATATTCTTATTGCATCTTATTCCACCTTACCTTTCTGCTTGAGAACTGATCGGTCATTTTGCACGAACTGTATACACTGTTCAATATTTCCTCTCTGTATACAGTCAAATATGTCTCCACCGCTGACGGCGCACACAGGCATCGGATGCATGATGATGGGTGCACAGCTGCAGCCTGCCTGCTGTCACTCCCACCGACACAAACTGCAGCGGAAACAAAAATCACCTCCCCGGACGAAGCGCTACAACATCATAATGTAAGGTGAGACGGGGGATCATCTTTCGCTGCAGAGTAACGGGCAGCTTTCATTGTGCTAAACTGATTGAGGAGGCAGACCACGCCCTGGACACCTGATTGGCTGCGGTGGATCACATGACCACTGATGCAACTCGCGTCAACAAAACACGTGGTGCCTATAAATAAGGTAACACCTTAGAAATGAATTAGCGGTGTGTCATCATACAGTCAGAAAAATAAGGGGTAGGGATTTAAAAAACATTTATTCATGAAGACCTCTGAAATGGGAGCTGTTGTGGCTCGCGCGGGATAAACGTCACTGTATCCACTGCACGTGCTGTCAGCTTATAAAGTTAGTTGACACTGCGGAAACAATGAGAGCACCATAGTGACGTTATCAGCTCCAGGCAACACCGAGCAGGCCTGCACATGCAGAGGGAATAAAGTGGCTTGACAATTGGGTTAACGTGCCATGGAGCTCGTGAGTTGTTTGACTTCAGGTGATGATGTTTCCTGGTGGAGGTAAAGGTGAAACAGAAGGTGTAACGTTACAGAAACTTGTGTTTACTTGTTATTTAATTCGACAGTCTCTTTTCTTTGTGGACATTTTGATATTTCATGCTATGTGAAGATGAATGATAGCTGTGTTCAATTTCAGTGCCCAAATAAGCCACTGAGATAACATGCACTATACAAACACAGGAAATCCAGTTAGGGACTGTGCTTAACTTATCAGGGGAGGGGGGTGGCTCAGGTTTGACCTTGACCCTCTCCTAAGCTACAAATAGTTTTCTTTAAACTGTCCTGATTGACAGGGAAAAAATGCACGACCCTCCCTCCACCACAACTAACTATATTTTTTCATATTCACACCAAATGTAGGCAGCCTATTTGAGCGACTGCAAAGAGCAATTACGGGATTGAAAAACTGTACACAACAATGGAAATATCAGTCACCTGGCACAGTGGAGGTGATTAGATTTTAAAAC
Organism: Epinephelus fuscoguttatus; assembly: GCF_011397635.1. Lineage (NCBI taxonomy): Eukaryota > Metazoa > Chordata > Actinopteri > Perciformes > Serranidae > Epinephelus > Epinephelus fuscoguttatus. Next base: position 22,442,131 of record NC_064767.1, read on the forward strand.
GTAGCCTACCCTCTGAAGTTTGAAAGTTAAAAGTTTGAAACAAAATCCTGTAGTTTTTGTAGACCTAGTTGTATTTTTTTTTTGCCATTGCCATGCATGCAGGAGTGAAGAATTTAATGTTTTTTTTTGGCTTTTTTTGTGGTTAGTGCAAACAGTTTATTTTTTATTTTTGGCAAAATTTTAAACATGGAGAATTTAGCTTTTAAAATGGAAGACTACATCATGTGCAAGGCGTTCAAGGACAATAATTTCTGTTTTTACGGTATCTAGCTATGATATAAATTGTGCAACTCTGTTGATTCTTAAATAAAACATGCCTTTAAAGCCCGCCAGTAGATTTCTGGTTCAGAGGCCTTTTAAAATAAATAAAAAATATACAACCATTTAAAGTTGTATGGCCCTCCCCAAAGTCAAAATAAAAAACACAAGTCCCTCCCCAGTGCTTAAACATAATTTGACATGCCTCCCCAATTTGGCACCATCCCTCCACCCTAACAATTAATGAACAGTCCCTTAACAACTAGCATGGCTGCATCATCTATGTCACTGGTTACACCTCTACTTTTCCTGCTGAAATGTTTTAAGGTTGTCTGTTTCTGGAACATTTTTGTCTCTCAGTATCTGGCTGTTGTCACATTTCTATATCATTAAAATCCACAAGATGGCGCTGTTTAGCTAAATTATGTTAGCACTGCTTTGATGGTTCTGTTACCAGTACAAACCAGTGACTCTAATCAATGAAACAAGCAGTAGTTTTCCAGTTTCATTGCATTTACACTTAGTGGTGTACTGGATGTCATACTGGGTATACCTACCTCTTCCTTCTGGCCATTTACAGTATACCCACCTATCAGCCGAAAGCCATTGGAAGACATAGGAGTTTACCTACTTTTCCTCTGAAACCTACCATCTACCTCATAATACCCCACCTCATCAACTACTACTACACCACTGGTTACACTCCACAGGCATTTTAACAACACTCACCCACTCTTTATGACTGAAGGCCTAATACCTGTACCAAATGTAAAAAACAGAAAACAATTTAAAAAAAATCAACTAAATATATTTCCACTAAATTGATCGGTTTTTCATTACATACTAACCAAATCAGTTTGTTTCCTGATTCTGTGAAAGGTTTGTTTACTTCTTAGACGCAGTAAAACTGCCTGTCTTTCTAGTTATTTTCAGCAGACAAGCACAAACACAATTTGTTCTTAATCATTTCACCGACAAGTCAAAACCTCTCTCTCTCTCCACCTAAACCTGTTATTACATGTCGTGTTTGCCAGCTTCTTTGGTTAATCATGGGATCGTGTCACTGTGATTCATATTATTCCAGTCCAACATGACACGTCTATAAAAAGCAAAGGGACTCTTCTTTGAGCCGTTGTGGGAGGGCCTCATCCAACCAGCTAAACAACAGTTTTTCACTTCTGCTTCTCTAAGGAAGTAAGAAGGCACATGACCTGGGCCAGCTGATTTGAGTTGCTCTGCTTGTTCAAAGTTCAGCCTGCCTGATGCAGATTAGTGAGGGGTGGGTAGTTGTACAGAGAGGGTCGGCACAGTGGGTGCTAGTCATATCTTAGCAGGTCTCCACTTGTCACTCCTCATGACATGGGAACGGAGACAGACCACTTACTCAGTTGGAATAACACAGCACAGATGACAGCTTCCTCTTAGTTTGGAAAATCCCAGATGGCTCTCACACAAGTACAGGTAAGAGGACTAAACTGTGTGTTGCATGAATAATTCGAATAATTCTTCTGTGTAAATGTGGCAGAATTTCACTTTAACATACTTCATTGTATGTCACTGTCAGCAGAGGGGTGAGGTATGTGTTGCTTGCATTTCACAAGTAAAGAATGACTTTGTGTGCCCTTGCGCCTTCTTGCTATCTCACACACTGCACACAGCACACTCACATGAGAAAACATCAAAGTATTGTATAAGAATTTCTAAGGAATGTGAGCAGCCTTTCCCGTCACTTACCATCATAACTGATTCAACTGGCTCTGGCTTATCAGTTTAGCAATCCGCCTCTTCCAATGCCCCTCACTGTTCACCACGAATGTGTGACACAAACAGAAAGTGCCAAAAATAATGCCACTGTAATGAGGAAACAATGTACTAGTCAAAGCCTCAGTCGTACAGTAATGTGTGCTTGAAGCAGTGTGACACTTATTAGTAGCCTACTGTGTGAAGGAGGTAGAGGAATTTTATTTCACATGATGCATAACGTTTGCAATATTTGCAAGACTGAAAGGGACAGAACACACTGGGGTTTTGATTTTGTCAGGACAAAAGGTCACTATGTTTTGCATATGTGCACCTCCGGTTGTCACATACTTTCACTTATAAGTGCGAGGACTGATTTGGTATTCTCAAAGTGCTTCACAATTACTGTTGAGTAAGTATTGCACAGGAGAAGAGGAAGGAATACGAACAAAAGGTGTAAACCATCAATGGTAACCTGTTGCAATGGTGGATTTACAGTTTGAAAAGCTTTTAACATTTCCTTCTGTTATGTGCTTCTGATTACTGAAAATTGGGCATGAGTTAAACTGCTCAGATCACTCACAGGGGTTGGTAACCAGTTAATAAAATGGCACATGACGGCCTGTGGTCTGCTCTTCTATCTGATGATTTCTCAATGCAGACAGTGTGCTGTGTGGCTTAACGGAGGAGGGCTTGGATAAATTTGTTTGAGGAAGTGAGGCAATCTTAGGAAATGTGATTAAACAGTATTTGGGATGTTATGTAAACTCAGAGTATCTATAAAAAGATGGAACAATCTGAGGATTTCTCACTTCTGGCTCTTTTTTTTTACCCTCCAGGACCAGCTTGCTAAAGGGGAAAGGATCAATAAGGAAACTGGAGAGCTGAGTGCTTCAGGGGAGTTATCTGTCTCTCTGGAGTTGAAGGTGGAGAAAGTGGAGGGCTCTTGTGGGAACCCTCAACTCTCACAAGTGCTCAGAGAACAACTCCAAGCACTGGGAGTTCATGCATGCTCGAGCCCAGACCACAGGACTGACCATGTTCCTTTGGAGCAGAGAGAGGAGCATCTCATCAAAGTCCTGCCTCTCTACATACAGGTATGGACCACTGGGACAAGAATATGTTCCGACGGTATTTATCTCTGGTCATCTTATTCATCTGTTCATCATTTTCAGACTTACATTAGCAGTTTATTAATCAGTATTTTGGTTAAAGCTTTTCTATTGTAAATATCTTCCATCAAATAAATGGAGACCATCAACTTGGGAATCATTAAAGGGATACTTTGCCGATTTTCAGCATGCTTTGTATCATAATAACGCAGGTAGTGTATGTAAATGAACTATGGAACTTCCCTCCATCTTGCAGTGACCAGATCTCCCTGCTCACTTGCCAATAAAAATGTGCTGGATGTTGAGTTTCGGGATTTTCGCTGGCTCTAAGACTGTGGCTCAAGCTACAGATTGTACTTCCTCATTTTTGTACGCCTGCCGCCACCATGGATACAAAGTGTATAGAAGTGGATCGAGAGAGAGGGGGGAAGACCAAACTCAAATTAAACTGCAAAACTTGGCAGTGCTAGTCAAATATAAACCACGATTCTGTTACTGTATTGCCTGTTTGTGCCCTAAAATGTTCTCATAAGCATGTTTTAGTGTGCTGTTTAGCTGAGAGTTTATGAAGAGGGAGTGGGTGCCATACTGTTTCCTGTATTGTGGGGAAAAAAAAGGCTGAAAAACTGAGATTAGACGGTAAAACTAAGCAGCACTGATCAAATACAGTCTGTTTTTTGGCCATTTTTTTTAGAAACATATTTTGGCTAACTGTTTAACTGTAATAAGAGATCGTTTGTTACCAGCTGGCGGCCATATCGCTTTTGGACGCAATATGGCAGCAGCGGGAGTGTTTATTGGTCCGATGCGGCACAATGCATTCTGGTAATTGTAGGTTTTCTACCTCTTGAGCAAAAGGTTCCACACCCCTTTTTCCTCTGTTTTCTGTGGTCATGTAGCACCAGTTTTAAAAGTATTACCATCTTTCTCCTGCATAGACAACCCAGCATTGTGAAAAGACCATGTTTCCAGCAGCGAACTACTTCTTTAATGGATCACGACAGGATAATTTAAAGTGGAGCCACAGTCTGAATTAATACCCATCCATGAAAAAAGGTTAAATGGATACCTCAAGACTCTGTGGTTTCCAAAACTGCTTCAGACCACTTGAATGAAACAACATGAGTCGGCAGTCAGATGTTTGGCCCTCAGCTGCATCACTGTCCTTTGAATGAATGTGTGTGTGGTTTCCTAGTAAAACAATACAGTTTACTGAACTGTCACATGAAATACAAAAGCGCTTCAGATTCGCCACTTCGGGCATCGATTTGATTAAGTGGAAGAAGAGGAATTTCTCATTCTCAGTGCCTGAATTGCATCACAGTTATGAAAGGAAAAAAACTCTGCACTATTTTGACCCGTGCACACTCGGTGTAAATTCCGTCACTGATCTGTGTGTGTAACGCCATTGATCGGGCTCAAAGCTGCAGACATAATCACTCTTTGGTTTGTGTGTGGTGCTGGTGTATGTATAAGCCTCATGACCAGAGATTTGAACAGAATGTAGGGCCTCACTTAAGAACAGCAAACTCAGTGAAATGCGATATCCTCTTATGGAACTGGAAAGAGCAGACAGTATGCGCTGGCTTCTATTATTTATAGTGTAGTGAACTCAAAGCAGTATATTTTCACCTATGGTATGGTTATATTGTTTATATATAGTAAAGCAAGTATGTACTACAAGAGTACGTACAGTACATTGCAACAAATGAGCACAGCATGTTATTTTGTGCCAGTATTTCCATTCCAAAACTGTTTAAAATTCATATTACAAACACGTTCAGACACCATTTTCACTCACAAATGCCCTTTGCAGTACATCATCACGTTTTGTTTTGTCAGTATATCACTACAGGCAGTATCTTAATCTGATGGACTCTCCTCTCTGATCCCAGGTCTGTGAGGATGGTGGAAGACTTGAAGATCTGAACATGAAGGGTCTTGCAGCTCTCACCGCCGATACTGTCATCCATGACATCCACGACAGACTGACAGAAAGGCCTGCAGGTATGAACAACTGCTCATATCACTGCGAATACTGCAAAAGATATTTTTTTCTCAGGTGGTGGGACTTTCTACCTCCTCTATCTACTTCTGCATTTTCAGGGTGCTGTTCCAGTAGTTTTTTAAAAATGTTACTCGTGTCAGGTTACTGAAAACAGAACACTGAAGCACATGCAATCTGTTCACAAAAATGTGGAAACAAGCAATATGTAGTTCCTTTCTTGAGGTTTGGATGCCTTGTCGGGTATATTTATTTTTCTGGAGGTATAAAGGAGAAAGTTTTTTTTTTTAGGGAAGTAGATGCTTCTGGTTTTTGATGCAGCTCTGGTTTGGGTTTAGGTTTAATAAGTGGGACTTTTCTTTCTTGTTTTAAGGCTCAGTTGGTCTTTTTAGGGGTGCACCACTGTCATATTAAAATCATTTTCCAGGAACACTTGCATAGCACATAAATTTACACATGCCAAAAAAGAAACAGAATGTAAATGAACTTCCTGAAAAGAGAAATGAAACTTTCATACGTGCACTATCCGCCCTAATTCTATTTAGGCATACACTTTGCTTTCTATGTGAACTCTGGTGCACTTGACTGAGATGTGAATTAAGATTTGTACTGATTTCTGTGACAGTAAATGCTGAAAAGAAGCAGCTACAGTATGTTGACAGTGTTGTTCTCTTGTTGACTTCGGCTTTTTTTTTCTGTTTTCAGAGCAAGCTCGTGGCGAGGTGGTGCGATTCTTCCAAAGGCATGATACGAAGGAAACAAACTGTGAAGCGAAAAACAATAAAGGATGGCTGCTGTTAAAGTCTCTGCTGCTGCTGACAGCAGACAGCTCAGTGAGTGAGGATTAAGTTTTGAAGTCAAGGTCAAAGTTGTAAAATCGACAGCCTCTCTATATTTAATGGGAGTCACTCATTCGTGGGGAACTTACCCTTGTGTATGTGAAGTCCTTGACTGCCGTAGGATGTTGGAAAATACCACGTTATATTTGTGATATTGATAATCACCAGTGGTTAGTATTGTTGAATCACAGCAAGAGGGTTCCAGGTTTGAGTTTTCATGTTCTCTCCGTGTCAGCGTGGGTTTTCTCTGCTTCTCTTTTTCTTTACTCCGGCTTCTTCCGCAGTCCATAGACATGCAGATTAGGTTAATTAGTGGCTCTAAATTGCCCGTAGGTGTGATTGTGAGCGTGAGTGGTTGTCTGTCTCTGTGTGTCAGTCCTGTGATAGTCTGGCTGTCATAAAAAAATGCTTTTCTAGATTCATGTCATTTTTAAATGAAAAACACTGATGTGTGTGTGTGTGTGTGTGTGTGTGTGTGTGTGTGTGTGTGTGTGTGTGTTTGTAGGATATATTGTCCTGCATAAACCCAGGGCTCCCTGCTGCTTTGGTGAAATGTCTGTACCTGCTAGTGTGCCTTCCAGCACAAAAGGAGAACGTGGCCATAGAGGAGACCTTTCAGGAGCCACTAACGCAGGTCAGTTGAGACTATGGCCTCATTTTATGCTTTGGTTTACCCTTTGTCTGCTCGTCATCATGCAAGCTCTACTTGCCTTTTTCATTGTATTTTGGTCTCACTCTAAACTTCTTCCTTATGCTTGTTTCCAGGTGCTCCTACAGCTCTGTAGGCAGCCAGTCAATGTGGAGAGCCTGGTGGAAACTCAGGAGCTGCAGTGTCTTATCATTGGCCTCACATCACTATGGGACCAGACCAGCGCCACATGGAGACACCAGGCCTCTCGTGTCCTCAAGGCGATCTCTGCTGTAGCAACAAGCAACACTGTCCCATGCTTGCAAGGTGAGGTAACTCAAAACTAATGGGATGAGTAACATTTCTCTGTATCTCATAGTCATTTCATTGTTCTGATTTCTCGTTAGAATAGACAATATTCCAACACGTAAAGTTAAATACAACAGAAAATGGGCTGCACAGAAAATGGATAATTAGATTTTATTAGGGGAAGTTATTTCTGCAGACAGACAGACATCTTTATTCCAGTAATGGGTTGATTACACAGAGACACAGAAGCATACATTCCAGCAGATAGACATACTGCAAGTATGTCACATGATGCCTCTTTCAGCACGGATGATTCACTTAAATGTTCCGGTACACACAAGTTTACTTTGATTTGTTCTGGACACCAAGAAATTATCAGTATTTCCAGCATGATTTTTTTATGCCTCTGTGCCAGTGACAGCTATAGCCAGAGGCATTATGTTTTTGGGTTGTCTGTCTGTTCCATTCTTGTGAATGTGATTGTCAGGTACACTTTGAGGGGGGTTTCTTCAAATTTGGCACAAACTTCCAATTGGACTTAACAAATAGCTCATCAGAGTTTGATGGTCAAAGGTCACTGTGACCTCAGAAAACACATTTGTAGCCATAACTCAAGAATTCATAGTCTAATTATAAAAGTTGGATAGAATTATGAAGTGATTACACTTTATACATTTTATTAAATTCCTTAACCACCACCATTTACTATGAGTCCGAACACACATGGATGTAAACTGCATCTTAACTAGTTGGCGGAGGCATACAATGTTGAGGATGAGAGTGAAAAGTCTTTAGAGGAGTGTTCTTGAAGCAATACTTCATTGAGAGCATACATAAAACTTTGAGTGTGCGGACACATTCTACTTCACTAACCAAGAACACTGTCTTTTCCTTATAAGGCAAGAACTGTGTGCGCATCTGCATCCAGAACCTTTTGCACATCAGTGCTGATGTCTCAGGACAGCTGCTAGCTGAGGTGGCCGTTGCTGTGTTCAGCTTCATCAGAGACACCTATCCTCTCAACCCAGCCCTCTTCGTGGAGTTTGACACCAACAACGGCTACAAGGCCTTTGAGAACATCCTGAAACGGTGAGATTAAAGGACATGAACGGAAGAAGAATCACATGAATCAAAGAGTATGCTTAGAAATGATGTACTTGATTAAAGAAATGAAAAGGCATCAAAAGAATTAGATTTTTGTCCTCATGGTCTTTTTAAGGGCAAGAATAAAAAGACATTCTTTGAAATTAAGTGGAATTTAATGATGTGAATATACAGCCCCTTCAAAGGGAGTCATTATTTATCAAAATGTAATTTGTCTGCTTTTAGATCTCTGTTATTCATGTAACTTTACCCCTTTTTTGCCTCTCATCATGATACCATCACAAGCTGTGAGGACGGCATTCCTGTGGATCAGTTCCAGCCTGTGGAGGAGTTGCTAGCTCTCATTGCGTCTTTCACCCTGCTTGGCAAAACTGAGCTGAAAGTAGCTCTTTGTGTCACAAACCCCCAGCCTCCAGCCTTTAAGTTTGACCCACCACTCACCAAAGGTAGGTCAGCTCCTCACTGACCACCCCTCCCTAATTATCTCTCAACAGTTAATTGTACCATGAGGATACACTCTGAAATATCCCCTCCAAATTCATACTCCAAACTATCTAATTATCACCACATGCATGGCTCAGCAAAGATAAGTTTAGCGAGGGGAATAGGCCCCCCAAATGACCACACAGTTCATCCCTCCTTTGCACTTTTGCCCTCATATAACCCGCCCGAACTGCTCCACTCCCTTTTCCCTGATTTCCCACACACCCTGACTCCCCATTCCCCCACTGCTACCCCGCTGCAGTGCACAACACCCCTCAGGTTAACAGGAAGCTGAGGTGATTATGTCTGGGATGATGAAGTGGAGGCTTCCCCTCTAACTCTGTTAAGATGCTCCACATCCATTCACCACTGGCCTACAGCAACCAGCCATCTATCATAGATGCACACACACCTCCATCCAACACTCATAAATAGAGTGTCCATAATAAACACACACACACCCATCCAATTATACACACAGACACACACACTCAGCACCCATCCATCACATCAAGGAGTAGATCTCTTTCCAGCAGAGGGACCAGGGACTGTTTTGTGCTGATCTTATTTGGTTCTGATGCAATTTTGATTAAGTGTGAAAATGAATCCTATTACTAACCAGGTATATATTTATTCACAACAAACACAAGCGTGTTTTTACTCTCACATCTAGGACCACCTCTAAATGTTTTGACAATGCAGCAAACAAACTCTATCAAGGCAGATTATGCTGCTTTTCTTTTGCCTTCATGCATGTTGTGTTGTTTGTTTTCAATCTATCTATGTATGCATAACTCGATTGGCTTATGGGATTCAGCCTCTGATCTGTGTTAAAGGTTGTTTATAATTTATTGGTTTTCCTTTTCCTATGAAATTGACTGTCTGACCTTGCTAGAGCAAAATCTGATAAATTGAGCTTTAAATTTTAAAACATCTTTTGGCTAAATTGACCTCAGGCTGATATTGTTTTGTAGTATGTCATAGACTGTTACACAAATACATTGTCTCCCAGTTCAACAAACATGCATACTATATTCTTTTCAATATGACTCATTTTAAAGGGCTGAAACTTCCTTTGACAAGTTAAGTGTGCTGACACTTTTTCTCCGTCTCCAGGTTCAGCAGTTAAAAACCTGCCTGCCTTCCACCTGCTGCAGGCCTCCTTGCTGCGTTCTCAGGATTCTCTGCTGTGCTGCCAGCTTCTTCGAACCGTGCAGACGATATGGGAGAGGGATCCAGCCAATTTCTTCCTGTTGGAGTGGACTGTCCAGTCGATGGCCCAGCTGGCTGCGTGTGTGTGTTGTAAGCCAAGACCCGTCCAAAAACTGTTCTTCTCACTGCTAGAGATGGTACGTACTTTTAACGCTGGCCTTGTGCAAACTTTTTCTTTGATACAACATGCATTCAAGGTCTGATTAAATGTTGTGTTACAGGTGATATTTAAGCTGAACTACATCCCCCATGAGACCTTGCGGGCACTGCTGGGTGTGCTGAAGCAGAGCTGGGCTGGGACACTAGCTGGAAGAGTGGCGGGGGTAGAGTTTGCAGTGGTGGCGCTCAAGTGTTTTCACAGGTGAGCAGGTGCAAGTTGATACACATATTACTCAGGATTGTTCAGGTTTCCTTCTCAATTCACAGCAAATTTATAAAGATACATTTTCAAGTCCCCTTCTAGATATGTTTTCAAAGTATGTGAAAATACTCTGCTGTGGTTAGTATTTTGTTTGAAGTGGGTTTTCCCACATAAAGAAATTTAAAAACCCCTGAAAAGGGGCTGAAGGCAGATCCACTCTTTCTCCCTCACTGAGATATTCTGGATCTGGCCTCCACCCTGCCCAACACTGCTGCTTGCAGTAAGTTTTGCTTTCTGCTTTTTTCCATTGCTGCCTGCACCAGGTTGAGTGGTGACAGAGCAGCGTACATCAAAATGTCAAGTGTTAGCATTAGAGGAAACATTAAGATTCAGCCATTCATGTTTGAGCCAGACAGACTCAGATGAGACACAGCCTTAATGGTTGCGAAACAAACAATAATATCTGCTATGATGGTTCACTTTTGGTAGATTGAGGAAGGAAGCTTCAGGGTTTACATCCAAAAACTGCACAATCTACCACATTTGCTGTCAAAACTTTCACTATGTGACTCTGCTCTCTGTTGCGACAGTCTTCTCTGCGCTGGAAGTTTCAAGTTTCTTTACTGTTTTTTGTATTGAAGTCTGTTCCCCTGTGGATTTGTGTTTCCTGTATTAGACAGCGATTAGCTTTTGTATTAGTGACACACCTAATTTAGTTTGCCTGGCGTACATTTCAGTCTCAGATTTGAGGAAATTTCACCCCCTTCAGTTGAGGAATGTTAAAAACACCTCCCTAGTGACAAATCTAACAGATACAAGTCAGTCATTGTAGGGCACAGAAGCATAAGAAAAACACATTTTTGAGTGGAGGCAGTCTTTAAATAATAAGTAGTTAGAAATATGCCCTTCTCCAAATGTTGTTACAACAGCTTGGTTAATCTTATCAGATGCACACAGAACAGGTAAGACAGGATCAAGTTGGCATTTTGGTTTTTTTTTTTCAAAAGTAATGACAAACGCCACAGGTGACAACTGCTAGAACAGCAGTGCTTTGTGCGTCCTCCGTGTAGGCTGAATCAGGTCTATTTTCTCTGCACTGCAGGTTGACAGTGCACAGTGGCATGCTATCTGAGGTGCTGAGTGACTTGGGCCTGCTGGAGCTGCTGCTCAACGAACTTCGCCGGAGAGCTAAAATCCTCAGGAAGGCTGGAGTTGTCTCTTCCCTTCAAAAAAGTATGAACCAACATATTGATTTCCTCAACCTCTGATGTAATCATGATTATACAACTGCTAAATACAGCATTGAGCAGCACATTCAGTCATGACTCAGTGCTTTAAATTTCAAAATGAGTCATTTTGAAATGAAACTGTTGCAGACCTTTGTGCTTTGGGCCTGCAAGTATAGATCAGAAGCCAAATTTCAATCTTGTACCTTTACTCTGTAATTTGCATCTTAAGTTGTCGTGCTCCTTAGATCCCCAGCAGCTGCCAAGTGTGGAGGACAGTGAGAGACTGCTCACTACCTGTATGCTTCAAGTTGTGTCGACCCTAACTTTGCGTTCAATTAAAAACACAGGTATACACATTCACTTCTTTTCATGTCAATTTTTTAAAATTGAATTTCTTACTCTTTCACCAACTGCAGTCTTTATTTGTTTAAGGCTATAAACTGCTGTTTTACACCTCATTGTTGCACGTGTGTTACAGTTTCAGTGCGAGACCTTGGTATGGTTCCCTACATAAAAATCTTCTTGGATGAGGATCAGTATCGAGGTCCCACTCTGAGCATTTTGGAGCAGCTAGCTGAAATTAATCCTGAGGAGTTTATGAGCACCGCCATAGGAGCCCTCTGCTCCTCTACACAGCAGGAACTTGGTTTGAAGCGGGATCTTTTGCAGGTACTTACATTTTACACACTCCCACAGGCACAGACAACAGCACACACACACAGATGCAGAAACACTGTGATATGCGGTGATATCAGCCGAAGAAAACGTAGCCTCCACTCTCCATCAAATCATAACAAATTGTAATGCACTTAAAACATAATAAGCTAGTGAATTTATTTTCTTAGCATGTGGGACCCTGATTACATTATAGACAAATGCAGATTGATTTGCTAAAACAGGTTTAGCTGTTAACTCTGGAACGATTCGATTAGGCCAGCAGCCTTGTGCTGTGGCACTCTGAAGATTACCACCTCTATCAGATCAGTGAATGGGACAGAGATCTGATTAAGTCTAACTAAGTTACACACCCACTGTATGTGTCCGTTTTTATAGATGGCAGCTAGAGGAGCACTTACTTGCAGATATTGTGTGTGTTCAGTGTGCGTGTACACTTGTGATTGTTTGTGAATGCATGCAGAAGCTTTGTGTGTGGGTGTGGGTGTGTGTGTGCGCACGTGCAAGTGTGTGTGTTCTTTGTACTAACATGGTTAAAGCAGGTGGCAATCAGATTGGGTACGACCTGGGTTGGCAAGTGTTAAGAGCCATTGTGATTACTCCAGTTTCAGTTAATCACATTTCCCTCTGCGTTCTGCCTCACACATTACCTACCTGATGGATTAGGTCTCCAAATTGAATAAAGTTAATGTGATTTTGTTCACCTCCAAAAACTAGTTACCAGAAATGATTTATGATATATCTGTACGTTTCATCTATTTTTCATGACATTGTTTTAATTGACTAGGGAGATGCTTTTAAACACTGCGACTCCAAGCAAAGCTTAGTGTCTATCAAAATATAATCTTACTAAGAATCTGCTTTGTCATATGTGTGATTAGACTTACATGTGTTTGGTGATTCCACATGCTTACTGTCTGCCTGACCCCTCACTTCTACATTTCAGTCCATGTTGAAGGTGCTGGAGAGCCCCAACAGCTGGGACGCCTTCAGGAGAGTAGGAGGCTTCACAGGGCTGCTGTCTCTGGTGATCGACATGGAGGGAGCTCTGTCTGACCCTCCTCAGGGAGAACTATGGAAGTCCCTTGGGCACCAACCGCTGCTGGACCTCCTCCTCCTCACTCTCCACATTCTGGCCTTGGCTGTGCATCTTCACACAGTGAATGCACACCATTTTGAGACTGGTGGTTTTTATGAAAGGCTGGCAGAGGCTCTGCTCCAGCTGGGCTGTTTCCACACAGAAGGCCCAGAGACGGACATGTTCGATGGAGAGGAGGGCTCCTGTCTCAAGACCGCAGAGGACAACCAGTCTCCTGGGAAGACTTTCCACCAGTTTGTTGAGTTAGCAGAGGCCCCTAAAGCACCCTCCTCTCCCTTCACCACGTCACAACCCAATCTGCCTGTAACTCTTCGGACTTGTATAAGGCTGCTCTCCTATCTCGACCAGTTTGCCACAGGGACCTACTCTTCTTTGGAGTTAAACTTAGGACAAGAGCCCAAGGATGGGTGTGACAGAGATAAAGAGAAAGTGTATTCAGGGTCCTCTGCTGTCCACTTGGGATCAGGCCCACAGTCTCTGGAGGACACATCGGGAAGATCCAGAACCACAGCACCCAGCATTTCCACAGTCTGCTCAGAGTCTCAGTACAGGTGGATATTTCTAAACACTTCGAGGTGGTGGAAACCATATTCCTATCAGAAGAATTTCCTCTCCATTCATACCTTTTTCCCCACAATGTGTTTATTGATTTTTTTTTTAAAGAGACCAGATGGACAACACAATAACATCTGGTCAATACAATATAAAGTAAAGGTGCAAGAAGTAAGTAAGGTAGAAATGATACAAAACCAAGACTAAGGACATAAAAGTAATTAATAAAATATAGAAATATATTATATATTGGTCATTTAGGAATATTTGGGGAGTCCAGCTCTTGTATGTACTCAAAAAAGGGGTCCCATAGCTTGCAAAATGTTCTCAGGTAGCCCTGTATCATGCATTTAATTCTTTCCAGTTTGACAAAATGAAGTACTTCCCTTAATTTATATAGTATGTGAAGCAGGATTTGGAGATTTTCACTTAAACAATATCAAGCATCTGGCCCACAGGGTGCAAATGTCTGCCTCTAGGCACAGAAGTGGTACTGTGGGTGGAGTTACTGCATTCATATCTAAACTGTGGTGAATGAATGGGGTCTATATTTGATCTCCAAAGTATATGTTTTTGTTTATCCCTTTGCTTACAGTAGGTTCACCAGCGACCATATTATTCTTCATCCAGGAGCAATCCGCGTTATTATGACTCTCCTTCCTTCTGTGTTTACTCCCAAGGACCCACAGGTACCTTTCTATGCTGAACATGTTACACTCCCTACTGTTACACAGTAGTTAATACATGAGTAATATGAGACACATTTCTTTCCCTTTTTTCTAGCTCTCAATGGAGGTCCAGTTCTCACTGGCGCACCACATCCAGGCCATGGTTAAATCTGAGCGAAACCGCCAGATAGTGTGCGAGGGAGGGCTGGTCTCTACACTCCTAGTCCACTGTCGGAGCATGTTGATGGCTCCAAACCACCCGTTACATCTACCTGTTACTCGTATCCTGGAGAAGCTCTCCTCGCAGGCCATCTCACACTCAGATTTCAGGTAAAACATACGCAGTCTTTGAGGTACACGTGCGTTTCTTTATTGCACTGAAGATGAAAAGACTTTTAACTTTAAATATTTGTGCTACAATTTTTCTGTTCTGTGTTTTTTACTTTTTTTCCCCCTCTCAGAGCATTCCTGTGTTTAGGGGACCCTCTCATGTGCTTGGCAGAGAAGACAGCCATGCAATCACAACTAGAATGTCCCCCTCTGATCAAAGGTCCTGTTTCAAATGGTATGGACTTTTAGTATTGTTTCTATATTTGTTCTTTACTGATGCTTGTTAGTTTCAGTCCTCTTGAGGTTTAATTTGGTCTTCCAGACATGAACGAGGTCACACATTGGATTTTGGTTGTGTTGTCTACACCAGGTCACAGTACAGAGACAGATGCCTCATCGGGATCTTCGGTAAAGACACTGAAGCGGGCCTTCAGCTTGTTACAGTCTTCGGCTCGCAGTGAATCCTCAGTTGGTACAGCAATACCTGTCCACCAGATCATCAGTCTGGTTTCTATGACATCACCACGCACTTTCAGGCCGCACAGAGTCTCGTCTTCGCCAGCCTTTGTAGAGTTCAACATGAGTGAGAGTGGATATGGGTGAGTCCTTGTTTTCCTGGGTCTCTGTGTAGCCCTGCAGTATCAAGACTAGACGAGATGGAACTTAATTATGTAACATATAGGACTGCAACTAAGGATTATTTTCATTGTCGGTTACACAGTCGATTATTTTTTCCAATTAGTTGATAGTTGTTTGATTTATAAAATGTCAGAAAAAGGTGAAAATGTGTGTTTCCTAAGGTCAAGATGACGTCCTCAAATGTCTTGTTTCATCCAAAACCTTAATATATTCAGTTTACTTTCATAGAGGAGGAAAGAAACAGAAAACTGTCACATTTAAGAAGCTGGAATCAGAGATTTTTGACCTTTTCTCTTAAAAATTTCCTCAAACCGACGAATCAATCATCAATTTAGTTGGCAATTAGTTGTCAACTAATGGGTTAATCGTTGCAACTTTAATACTGTTTGTGCTGCAGAAATGATGATGTGACAATATGCTTTGCAGCTGCCTGTTCCTGCCGTCTCTGGCCACGGTGAAAGGAGTCACCGCTGATTCAATCGCAACAGGTGGAATCGGAGGAGGTAAACGATGAGTTTAGATATTTGATGCTCACACATTTGTAAATAAAGCTGAATAAAATATCTCATCATCTTTATCTCATGTTCTAGACTGCCGGGGTTTCCCCCCTACAGCTGGTCTCTCATTTTCCTGCTGGTTCCAGATCAACCGGTTCAGCTCAGCCTGTGATTCCCACCCAATCCGTCTACTGTCAGTGGTCCGCCACATGTCCCGGACTGAACAACAATACATCTGTCTGTCTGTTACCTTATCAGCATATGATGGCTGTCTGGTCATCTCCACAGAGGAGGAAGCATTTACGTACCTGGGTGAGAGCAATAAAAGTTTGGTCAATATTTGCCCTTTGTGAACTTTACATAACAATGACTGGCAGAACTGGTTGAAGACTGTGGGTGAGTTTGTTTAGCCGAGTAGTTTTTTTTTCTAGCTGTCAAAAGTGTCAGCTACTTCTTATCAGTTGTGTTTAAAGTGCGACTGCACAAAGCATTACACCATGAGTTTATACTGCAGAGAGTGACTGGATGTTTTCCTCCATGTTTGTTAAACAGATATGATGGAGCCAGAAGTGTGCACTCCTTCTTCTTTAGCCACATCACTGAGATTCCGCTGTTCCAGCATGCTGGTCCCGGGTCAGTGGCACCACCTGGCTGTGGTCATGGCCAAGGACGTGAAGAAGAGCTGTCTGGCTTCAGCCTACTTCAACGGCAAGGCGGTGGGGACAGGAAAGGTATGACAGGAGGAGGGAAACTGAGGAGTTGATGATAAATAGGATTTTAAGTCTAATGTGGCGTTTATATATTCATGCATCATAGCCTCTGCATTCTCTGTCAGATGAAGTACATTCAGCCGTTCCCTGGTCAGTACGTCTCCATGGACCCTGCAGCTGTGATCGATGTGTACGGTCTGATAGGAACACCGCCTCTCTGGAAGGAACATGCTGCTCTAGTGTGGCGAGTGGGTCCATCGTACCTGTTTGAGGAAGCTTTGAGCTCTGAAGCTGTGGGTGTCATATACACACAAGGCACTGCCTACCAGGGCAACTTCCTGGCTCTGTGCAACACAGGTGGGTCAAGATCTTGTGCAAGAATTCCACAGAATTTCTACAGTATGTATTTCATTTACTTACAGTAAGTCATCCTGGATAAGAGCACCCAATCTGTAAATATATTTTGTCATGGTTTGAGTATGACCCAAGAATGAGGTTGTTTCTAGATGTCTTGGAATGTAGCTTTGATCAGTCAGTGTTTTGGTTAGCTTTTTCTTCTGTCATTTTGTCCTCCCAACATGCCATGGCATGCAGTAAATCGTATTGTCACGGAGCTCATGCATGCATGCATGATTTTCTCTGCAAAACAAGAAATTTGCTTTGATACAGGGACTTTATATACTGATGCAGAACAACTATGCTTATGTGTTATGTGAGGTCAGTGTTGAAAGAAATATTTTGTAATTAATACACCAATTACTTGCAGTTTTCTTAATAGATAGTGATGATTATGGTTGAACATTACATTTGACTTTTGTAAGGCAGTTCTGCTTTACCTACTTGCATTGTCTCACCTCTCTGTTTGTGTCCAGGTCATGATCCAGATGCTGAGTCTGTCCCTCTCAGGCTGGTTCCTGAGGAGAGGATCTCATTTGGCATCAACCCAGCAATTTCTACACTAACAACTGTGGTGCAGATAAGAGGGGATTACAATGAGGTGGACTGCAGACTGATTGCTAAAGAGGTAAGAGCAGTTTATGCTGAACCTATGTGTTTGTTGTTTTGATACAGAGTAGCAATCCTTGTGTGTAATTACAGATGGGGATAACATCTCGGGATCAATTCACCCCTGTGTTCTTGGCTCGAAACATCAGCCAGCACCTGAGCGGTACGGCTCGCACCATAGGAGCAGCCCTGGTTGGACATTTTGGTGAATAAAGTATTATTTTTACATAGTTTTTGTGCTTTGGTCGATTCCAGCAGGCACATTGGTAAGCTCATGACTCTTGTCCTGTAAGGTGTGCGTACATTCACCCCCAGAAGTGCATCCAATGGCTTCCTGTACATCGGTGGGCCTGCAGTTGTTCTCAGTTTAGTTGCAATGGCGCCAGATGATAGCTCTCTGTATGCAGCTGTCAAAGTTCTTCTCTCTGTGCTGGAGACCAACTCTGCCATGCAGCAGGAAATGAACCGCATCAACGGATACAAGGTGTGTTTGACCTTGTAAAATCACTAGAGTTGCTACACAAACATCAAAATCTGCTGCCTTACTGTTGTGACCTGTCCTTATATAATTTGCTCTCCTTGTAGCTGCTAGCTTTCCTGCTGAAGATGAAGCACAATCTGGTCAGCTACAGAACCTTTCAGTTGGTTCTGTATCTGTCGAAGTCAGTGGAGTTGTGCTGCGGGTCGGGTTGCCTACAGAACACACTGGCTTTTCAGGCCCTGCTGTGTGACCTGGAGGTAAACATCCAAATTGTAGCATAGAAATTCAGTAGATCATTTTTTTGTCCACCTGGTATTTATTTGGAAAGTTTTTAAAAGAATACATCACACAAAAACATTAACGTTTGTATGTTAATTACCCACCCTGTTGAAATGATAAAGAAAACTTTTTTCACATGCCTCTGGTGAACGAAGAATCCAACAAATTCAAAGAAAATTCATGACAAGTTGAAGTCACGAAAACAACAGAACTATATCAAAACATACATTTACACTACAAATCTTACATAACTTGTTCAATATAATCCAAGCCTCATTTACACAGTCGTATGCTCAGTACTTCCCAAACACATGCGTTTTTACTACAACATTACTATTTAAAACACTTCCACATAATCAATCTGACGCAGAAATGAGAGTGTGCCTGCACTGTTTTGCTCAAGTTTCTTAAATACTCACATTTTTTTTTTAAATGAATGTGTTTGGGAAGCACTGAGCATACAACTAGATAAATCAGACTTGGATTAAACTGCACGAGTTGTGTGAGAACTTGTAAACAGATGTTTTGATATTGTTTTACTGCTGTTGAACGCGGCCCTCAATGACTTCAATTCATCAAGATTTTACTCAGTTTGTGGAATCTTTGTTCACCATGGAAGAATGTGAGAAAATTTTTCTTTAGAAATTCAGCGTAACGCGGGGTGAGTAATTGATACACAACAATCCTTTGTGAGCTAAAGTATTTCTTGAAGTGTATTTGGAGGCAAATTGTAAACATTGTGTTGCTCTCTGTGTTTTCAGGTGTGGCAGAACACATCAGACAATCTGGACCTTTCAGTTCTGAACCACTTTGCTGAAATCCTGACCTCCTCGAGGTAATTTCCACAGCTATCAGCGTGTGACCAGACATGTCGTTTTAGTCCAATTCATTATTAACTCACATGGCCAACGAGCGAGATTACACAACAAAGGGGGTCTTGTTCAGGACTGACGACAGACTTTATCGGCTGCTCTGTCAACATCTGCAGCAGCCTGTCATCAATATCACAGAAGTGTACGACTGAAATAGTCGAGGGAGCGTTCAAGAGAATCAGTCACAGAGGCTGAAGAGAAGAGCATGACTGAACGTGTGCATGGATTGTTGAATTAGATTTTCTGTCCGTGGGAACAGATTGTGATTGATATTAATGCTCTCTCTGTTTCTCTCTCTGTGTTCTCAGCAGTGACAGCAGGAATGCAGCGGTCATGCACAGTATGGGCCTGCTACCAAAACTGCTGTTTGAGCTTTCTGATCCTGCGGTGACTGTTCAGAAGGTTAAAATCATTGCTTGTGTCATCACATCACTCCTAAAAGCTCAGTTCACCCCTCTGGACATAAGCAGGTACAGTCATGGAGTATAGTTTCCACATAGATATATGACATCAGTTAAGTTTTTAGGAATGCTTTTAGGAAAAATATGTCCTTTTATTTGGTCAGACTTGGGCTGTTCCTGGTCTACACACTCCCTCCTCTCAGTGACATGAAAGAAGGCAGTGAGACATTTGACAGTGATCTTTCACAGGATACGCCAGGTATACCATTTAACACACAGCCATATCTTTTGCAGCACATGACATGTCTCGTGAATGACACGAGTTGTTACCCGTGCTAACCCACAGTTGTCTTATCTGCTCTGTAGCTCAGAGCTCTGATCCAGCCAGCCTCATTTGGATCCGCAACCAGCTGTTGCTCTCTGTTTGCGAAATCCTCGACTCAGACAGCCTTCTAATAAACGAGTGAGTGGCATCTGTTACTACTTAGCTGAACCAAAACTGGAATGAAAACATATTTCCACAGTATTTCATGTGCCATAACTAGTTTACTAAATGAGTCTGTCCTGTTCTTATTCCCCACTAGCAGGCAGAAGGCCATATTCGATGCCCTGGGCAGTGACTGGTTCCTGCTCTTCCTTCAGCCCCACCTTCACCCCTCCACCTTGAGACTGGGTCTCATCCTGCTCACACACTTTCTGTCGAGTCCCAGTCAGCAGCGCAGCTTCAGAGAGGGGGTAATCCCAGTGACACTCATAGAGGGCATGGAGGAGCCATTTGCTGTCTTGGGTACATTAAGTTGAATATTTTCACACATTGGAACAAGGATTTAATTCAATGTAGTTATTTTGCCTGTTTCATTGACATTATATTGGGACTATATGAAGTTATTTTGATACACAGATGTAATGTGAACATTTATTAGGCCAGATAAAGTGATTATATAAGTGATTAAGTACTTTTTAATTTTTAGGAAATATTTGGGGTTTTTGTTTGACATCTACATGCAGTTTAGTGCAATGAAAAACAGTTAGCAGTTAACATCATGATTTGCATACATAAACTTGTTCATGACTGAAATTAAAATGATAGTTTTAGTGATGTGATACTGATATTAGACATATTGAACATTTTAAAATTACAGTTATTTAAGATTAAAAGTAATAATCTTGAATATTTTGATTAAAATAAACGTCTGTCGCCGAATTAGGTAACACAATGGTGACTGAGCCGATGGTCCACTTATGAATGCCCTTACATTTACAGTAATACACACTGGCTGTCTGGGGCAACATTCCTGGGAAAAATCACAAGCAGTGCACAGTCATTAATAATCCACTCTCTCACACATGCACACACACACCCTATCTATGCTGTGGTAATTCTTTCATCTCGCCAGCTGCAGGTCTCATAAAACGAGCTGATAGAAATAAATTCACCAGCCTGGTTTCCAGCCTTTTAGTCTGCCGACAATCACGCAGTGAAATTTCCGCTTATCGCCATAGGTGCTGCCAAAGAGAATGAAATGGAGATCTTCAAGATTATAACTTAAAAGTTATTAGGATATTATGAGTCTTTTACTTTCATCTAAAATCAACCTCTCTTTTTGATTTCTTACCTCCTCATCAGACAACCTTCGAGCCCATTCCTGGTCTTACGAGTGCCTCAGCACCACGTGTCCAGGCTTTGATGTTCTGCAGGGGCTGCTGATCAGACACACTCACCTGCCTCAGGTATTTGAAGCCGTGGCTGCTCTGCTGCTGGAGAAGAAGGCCAGTTACTCTGCAAAGGGAAAGGTGGGTGATTATTCATCTTGTAAATCATCTCCGTCATCATCCCTGTCACAGTGCTCTCATCATGTTGCTGTCTACAGGTGCATGTGGATGATGTCCTGCAGTCACTGATTGACAGCCAAGCAGAGTCTCCTGCTCAGCAGCTCTGTGTCGAAGCTGCAACTATACTGCTGGAATTAGTCAAAGTCATCATCACTCAGGTAAGGACACAATCACTTTACATACTCAGTATTTGTCACAACAAATTGACAATGCATAACGCCTATTATAATGTCTATTTTTCAACAGCCTGTTCCTCCAGCAAAGCACATGTCTGGCACTGATGCATCATGGGAGTTGCGGCTCCCATCAAGTGTGATGCAGTTCCTTTGTCTTCTCCATAACCTCCGGCCCAGAGACCCACTGTGGGTCTCACCAGAGTTCCTTCACACACTCGCTGGAGTTGTGTACCCTGTGGATGTTTCAGAGGTTTGTGTGTTACTTTTTATTTATAAAACTGTAACATTTCTCATATCTCTGGTCTCATTCACTGGTTTGTTCACTTCTGTCAGGGCGGGGTTGAGCCTTGCGTAACGAGTGAAGGTGAGGACACATTCAAGGGTCATCCGAACAGGAAGCCGGTGTGCGACTTCATCCGTATTCTGCTGATGGACAGTCTTCTTAATGTGTCTGCCAGCACCAACACACATCCTCTCGTTCTGCTGCTGGAGGTGAATGCACACACATGCATAAAGATAAAAAATTATTTACTGCATTTTGTTATTTTACAGATCACACTCATATGTAGGCTTACATGCAACACATACACAATATTGCCCAAATGCATTTCCTCTGATAAAAGGCTCTTCAGTATTCTATAATAGTGCAAAACTCTCGTTTCTCCAGAAGGTGCCACTCTTTGCTCAGCTACCAAAAAAGGCAGCGTCAGGGTACTGTCTATAATATGATTCACCACTAGGAGGGAGAGAACAGCAGTAGGCCCACAGATCCACAGATTTTTGTTAAGGTGTTTCCAGCTGCACAATCTTAACCTGCATGCACACACACCAGCACCAACACTTACACTTGAGACAACATCAGACAAGGTGTTCCCCTCACTGTCAAGCATAATAGAAGTAAGAGCAGCCACGTATCAAAATATCCATCCATTTGTTGTTTATCAGTTTGAATCATGTTTTTCTCTTTAACTAATAAAATGCTTACATGTCACAGTTTTCCCCTGACGGTGCGTCACTGGAGCAGAGACAGAGTTTCCAGACTGAGCTGCTGGAGTTGATCATGGACATCATCCACATGCTCAGCAACGAAGAGGAAAACAATACTCATCTCAGCATGCAAGGTAGAATTACTCATAGCTCAAACAAGCCAGATAGTGCGGATGCAAAATAAATAAGTAAATAAAAATAATTTTAAAAAGTAAATGAATAAATGAATCTCACCTGAATGTACACCTTTTTATTTGATCACTCAGACTGCAAGGGTCAGACGCCTGAGGGACAGATGGGCACGCTGATGGAGAATGTGGTGCTCTTCAGTAAGACTCTGCTGCAGAAACTTTACGGCGGAACGTTCATGGGAGACTCTGAGAGTTTGCTCAACTTCCTCGCAGATCAGATTGTGGTGGTGAGATGAACACACAGAGAGACATGTACACAAACTAACATACACACACACCTAATATAGATATTTAAAATAGGAAAAAAGTAGTTTCACCATTAATATTGAAATTCAAAAACCTCCGATTTCTGTAAATTGAAGCAGTCTTGTAGTCATGACCACCACATCAAAACCAAGAGTGTATCAAGATCGAGACCAGAGCAAGACTTTAAGGGGTTAAGACAAAACCAAGACCAAAGAAAAGCAAGGTCGAGCTGAGAGTAAGACCAGACCAGTATGAGTCCCAACTGTATGACACACAATAAAATGTGGAACACGTGAAACCGCAGGCGCTCCTCAAATTGATCTGAAAGATTCACATTTTGATAAAAACAGCCACAGAAAACAAATTAAGATTCCTTTTCATTCACCATACTGTCTGTCTTAGTGTACCATAAGAAATGTCTTGATAAAATAATGAGAAGGCATTGCAGAGGTAAACTTTATGCATGGGGAGAGAGAGAACAAATACAAATGGTAAGGAGCTGAAATCATCAACACATCTTTATTGCACAGGCAATTTAGTGATATCCCTGCATTTCTGGTTTTGTAATAAAATCCTGAGTCGTCTTTGTCTGAGACAGAGACAAGACAGAGTAAAAAGACCTTCAAAGAGCGCTCTACAGATTGTTCTTGAGCACTACAACACTGAACTGAAGCTAAAAATAATCTTTTAATTGTCAGGGTAGGAGATGAATAAAAAAACTGCCCACAGGTCGCTCATTTATTCCAGTTTTACACTAACTGATGCACTCCTGTACACTTCCAGGCTCTGGAGAAGGGCCAGACTCAAAAAGAGAGGATGGTGTCGGCCCTCTACTCGTGCACCAATAAAGCCCTGCTTTATCTCCTGTCTCAACCAAGACGCTCCCAAGAAGAAAAGGATGGAGTTGTCAGGACGTTACAGGCTATCATGGAACGCTGGGATGTTGTCATGGCAACTTACAACTCAAACGTGAACTTCATCACATGCTTTCTTCATTGTCTGTTACTGATACGATCGGGCAGGTAATTGTGAAACCACAACACACACACAAACATGTTGAAACCAGGATTTATCTGTAATTTAAGCAATTACACTATTTTTTGTAGCTATCCTGAAGGTTTTGGATGTGGGGCCCAAAAAGCGGCCCCCAGGAAAGGTTCATCCCCTCAGTTTGCTCCAAGAAACAAACATTCTGCAAGCCTCAGCAATGGAGCAGACGTTACCAAAGGTATGTGGGCTAGTATGTGAGGGTTTATTTACATTAATCACTTTAGCTGATATTTTTACCGAAGTCTGTGGAGGTTTACTGGGTCACTAGAGAGTTCAAATGTGTGTCTGTGTTCCAGATGACAAAGAGCTAGTGTCCTTAGCGGAGGCCTGCTGGTCAAAGGTCATGACGGAGAGGCAGCACACACTTGAAGAAACCTATAAGATAGAGATCTCAGCGAGCCCCACAGCGGAGACAGGGCCTGTCAGCATGACTGACATCAGCCCTCTGTGGGAGGAGACGGCACACAAAACCTGGCTGCTGCACATAGGTTAGCTCTCACATGCTAATAACTGCAGGAGAAGAAGATGCCTGAATGTTAGCTGTGTGTTCTAAAATTTTGTTTGCCTTGTCAGAGTCTCAGAGGAAGAAGTTAGCCTGTGGCTCTCCGAAGAAGTTTGATATGATCAGTAATGCTGTTCGCTCAGCTTTGGGCAGACCAAGCAAAGAGTCAGGAACAGTAGAGGTAAATACACACTCACGTTCCCTTAATGTTTGTTTTTCTGGGACAGGATAGACAAATTTGTACGCTTGTGACTGCAGTCCCCTTTGAGGAGTGTGGGGTTGTTACCTTTTCCCAGATGCCCCAGCATCCCAGAGCGCTGTGCCCAAAAACTCATCCCAAAGTCACTGCTGTGTTTGTGCTGTGGGCCGTCCAGCCCTGTGGGGGTGTTTGATTATTTCTTTAAATGGATTTGGATTATCACAGCTGATTGCCCCTGAGTGGGCATAGTAATTGATATCTGTTAGGCCTATCCATGGAAACACTCACTACAACACACTGTTTGCTGCTGAAGGTTAAAGACGCGTTTATTGTTGTTTTTCCCCCCGAAACACGTGGCCCACATCATTAGTTCCCCCACAACGCTTAAGACGTCGAGCCATCTGGAGCAGGGAGCGGGGACATATTACTCAGGCACACAGGCATGAAATTACCGCGTCTGTGTGTCTGTCTCACCCCCACAAAGAGTGTGTGTTCTTGTTTGTGCGCTCCGCTTGCCGACAGAAATCGGGTTGGCAATTATAGTGGTACCAATCTGATGAAAACATTATTCATTTGATGTTATTCTTTATCATATCAGTCTTTGACAGGCTATCAGAGAGGGTGATGAATTGTTTTTTCCGTCTGAGAGGCAGGGAAGAAGAGGGAGGGATGTTTGGCTTCTCCCACTCTGCCGTGTGTTGCACCACTTCGCTCTGAGTAGGTTGCAGCATGCAGTGAGCGTTCGAAAAATGATATTCAAATCATCAGTAGTGGTCAGCCAGTCCGTTCACTGCCCATTCATCTTCATGAAGAAACAAGTGAGTCATTAATTAATTTCTGGATCATCAACTTATGACCTTTAGCTGGCAAGTCATGAGCTTATGGGGAGTCTCTTCTCAGTCACTGGATCCATAGTAATGCATTTCTACAGAGCATAGTTTCCAAGTCTCAGATAACTACTTTTATGAAACCAAAAAAAGAGTTTTAAAGCCGACTGTAGGTAATGAATGAGAATACAGAGACTGATAGTCAGACTGTGTCCTCAGTCAAGCTTCAGTGCAATTCTTCTAGAGATTTATTTCATCAGCGAATGCAGTTTCCATAATCATATCTGTGTCCTCATATTAGAAAGATAATTAACAGCACTAATGATCACGTTAAGTTCATTACACATTCACTGCCAGCCCAGAATGAAGTTGACATTATGTTGCCTTATCATCAAAGGTGGCGTATTGTTGGGAAGTCATTAAAATGGAAATGAGTGTGATGTTCTGATGTTAATTGCAGAGGGAAGAGATGAGTTATGTATTTAATGCAGCATTTAAAAAGCCAATGAGGTTCCTATCTGCTAAATAGGGTAATTAATGCTATATATTACTTATGTTTGTCCAAATGAAGGAATGAAATTAGGAGATGATGACGCCGACTTGCTGTTTATCTGTCGCAACACGGCTCTAGTTCGCAAACTTCATTATTACACTCTTTTTTGTCTGTAATATTTCTATAATCTCCCCTCAAATTACTCCTTTATTTCTTTCGCTGCACAACTTCTCATTTGGATAGGCAGTCAGTCATTTAGAGAAACAGTTTTCATTCTCCAGAGGGCTTGTCAAAGTTTGTTGTCAACTTTTACGCATGGGTTTATTCTGAAATAATGCAGAAATTTTGCATCTCTTGTATTACAGAAGTAGTTGTGTTTTTTTTATTGTACTTGAAATCAATTATTGCATTAATGGGGTTATTGCGCAAAACACAGAATTAGCATCTGTAAATAAGACTAGATATAAAGAGTTACTGCATGTTCATTCAGTCAATTAAATGGCTTTCCTGGGTCAGCTGTGAGGATGGACACATGTTGTTTCACTAGTCTCTCAGCGAGCACTGCTGTGATGATGGGCTTAATGAAGCAGTTAACAGTCAGAATATGATCCCAGTGTGTCTGCTGAACATGAGCATCCTGCAGTGTCAACACGGCTCTGTTTTGGGTTTTTCTATTTTTTCTTTCCTTTTCTCTTTTAATCGACACACACTCACACACAGTAAAGGCGCACACACACTAGCCTTGCCCTTGACTGTGGCGTGGCTCAGTGATATTAATGTTTATGTTAATTAGATCACACCAACAAATGATTACATTTCCAGACAGGGTTATTGTAAGACTGTAGCCACTAGCTTATTTTGCCCAGTGAATGCAATTTAGAACAGATGTAATTGTATGAATGCATTGTAATTGCATGAGGAAACAACAATACCATTATGAATATACAATCTCTGTGAACATGATGTGTGTTGTGTGTTTACAATATGAGCTAGAGGAAGAGCGATTGTGCCGCCTGCTCTTTTCATTTGCACCCATCAGGTTACTCTCCTTTTGTTGCAGGAGTTTCTGTCCTACATGGAGTCACATCGGCAGAGGGGCCACGGCATGTTTGAGAATATGAGGACAAACCACTTACAGGTTTGACAGAAATGTGACCGTGAAAGGCCTGAAATAAATGTAATTAAAAAGCCAAAATTGGATCTGTAATAATGTTTATCTCGGTCTCATCTATTCCCCCTGCCCGGGCCTGTTTCTGCGTCCCAGTTAAGAGCCAGCGAGTGGGAGCGTGTGAGCTCCAAGTGGCTGCATGTGGAGGCCGAGCTGCTGAGGGAGAGAGCTGTGTTCGGACCCGGCCCTGGGGTGCTGATCAGCCGAGACTGGGTGCAAGATGCTGCTGAAGGACCCAACAGGACTAGATCACGCATCCGCAGGAAGGCTCTGAGACGATCCAAACGGGTATAGCCTCTTAAGTTAGAGTTGGATCTGTGGAGCAGGGTCCTATTTAGTGTTCAACTTTAATAATGCTTTATGTTGTTACAACAGGTGCTGGGAACGCTGTGTCTGGGTTTAAGGACTGGCATGTCTGAGGAGAACAAAACAAGAACAGAAAGTGACGCAGGTATAGAACAGTGTTTCTGATCATTTCTTAAATTGTACTTTTGCCAGAATAGAGATCTGCAGGAATGAGTCCTGAAATATTTAAATGAGTTAGCATTTTTGTCCTTCCGGTTCCCTCATCTCAATATCAGTGGGTTTTTTTAATTAGTTTTTGGTTAGATGCCTGAAATAAGGTCTGTGGTTAACACAAGCTTTTAGATGTCTTTAAAAAAGGCTGTTACTAACAAATGGCTAAATTACACGACAGAACATCATCACACTGCTTTGTCATGGCGATGCTGAAGTGGTGCGACTGTAGTATAGTTCGTTAGTCTAATGCTAGCTCTTTACTTCTGGTTATTACATTTAGGCTTCAGAAATCATAAAATTGGCGTTCATCTGTGAGGCTTATCTTGCTGAATAAAACTTGTAGGACTATAAACCAGTGTACCCTCGGTGGGTCCTGAGTCCATTCTGAATCGACCACAAGTGACTCGCAAACATGTCAATATTGTAAAAACGTATTTTGTACAAGTACAGTGAATTTCTGGAAGTGAAGTACCATTTCCTGCTATAGAGTATGTGACTAACGGACAGCTATATGACAGAGACAACAAGCTAACCCAATGACTTGGCCAAAAGCAAGTATGACGATGAGTCCATTAAACTGTGTGGACCTTGAACAAATATGAGAAATCTGCACCCCGTGGCTGGACTAGTTGGGAATCACTGTCATAAACTTTTGTTTGCCACAGAGCTTATTTTCTGCAGTTATCCAAAACTCAATGGAAAAATTCCATTACCTTTTTCCTTGAGAAAATCAGGGTAAACCTCAGGGTTAGATTACAAAAAAAACAGGTCTATAACCCCTTTTCCACCAACATGGAACAGGTTTCATTCCGATTCCTGCACCTAATTATGAACAGTTTGGAGCATTTCGACCGACAGATGAATTGGTTCGCAACCTCAGAAGTTGGTTCCCAGCTGGAACCAAAAAAATAGCAGGTTTTCCTTGACCCAAAGTGTGAACCGTGATGACATCAGTGGGTGTGTCATATTCCACAGGTTAGAAAGAGAGGACGGAGTCTTGCACGTAATACTGTTCTATGTCTTCTCATCATTATTAGTTGGTCCACACTTGTTTTGATAAAAGCAAATATCTGTAATAACAGGGCAAAAGCTCACAGGTAGAATGTGATCTGCCATCTTACTACTGCTGTTTACTCATATTGTGCATTGTGCAGCGGCCTCCATTGACGACACATCCTTGATTACAATGGTTCAGCTCAAACAGGTGGAAACACGGGCTGGTTTGTTAGATATCACCAAAGTTCCAAGAATCCTGAATGAAACTTGAGCTCATATGGTGTAAAACGGTGTATATGTGGGTGTTGGATGTAAGATCAGTAGGAAAATTTGTCTCCAATGTAACAGAGCCAAAGATCCTGTGTGAAGTCGGAGCAGAGGCAAAAGAGGATGAAGAGGAGGGAGGAAAGGACTGTGAGCATCTGACGTTCTTCCCTGTCCTGAATGAGACAACTGCTGTCACCGAGGGTGCACCTGACCCCATCACCCCCGACCCCTGCTCCCACACACGCGACTGCCACGACATACGCATCATCCTGCAGGAGCTGCGCCCCGGAGAGGAGGTACTGTAGTGCAGGACGGTGTGTTGGTATGCTGGGTTAAAAACAACATGCCTCCTTCTCACCCTGCTAATATTCACAATCATAATTATCTGATGTAGACTAAGGGATTCCAATAGCCCAGCGCTGCTATCAGAATTTCATCTTTCCTCATTAGTGTAATGTTTTAATGTCGAGGCCCAGCTCAGCTCTTCTCATTCTTCCAGCGAGTTAGAAACCAAGGCACATGTTGACAGGGACTCTCATCACTCCGGCAACCAGCCGCGGCTTTTAATGTTTCTGACAGAAGTATTAATAAAAACAGTAGGAGGTGATGCAAGCTGTCTTACATCCGCTTAGTAAGTGTGTGATGTGTGCAAGTGTGTCCTGTTGTCTTGCAGTGGTTCAGTGTGTGAGTCCTGCTGAGCTTCCTGTCAAATGAACACAGTCATTAGCTCTGAAAAATGCACACACACACACTCATCGGACTAACACACACACGCAGAAACACACAAAGGGAGACCCACTCATAATTAGCTTGCCAGCGCCAATAGTGTGATTATGACAGTAATGTGTGTGGGGAGAAATCAATGGTCTGACATTAGGCTCTCAGTCAATAAAAGTCCTCCTTTTCTCTCCTTCTTCCCATCATCAGCTAAATCACCCGCAGACTGATAACGCATATCTGTCCAGTGCACAGTAAGAAGATAAGGAAACAAGTTTATTGTTATGTATTTAATCTTTGATAACAATAAATGTGTTTTTTTTTCTGAAATCTAGTCATTGTTAGGGACAGTCAGCCTGATGCCAGTTTGTATTCACTGGTGGAATACTGCCATAAAATCTGACCATGATATAGCTCAATGCAAGATTTCTGTGCCATGTAGCTGAGACTCACCTTCTTAAATGCTTTCACGTGACAAGTGATATTATCCATCATAGCGTTGCTCTATGTGTCCATTCATACAAGAGGCTCTGATCACTTAGCAGGTTTCCCATTGTGTGTTTGGCAGTGATTAATTCTCCTAATAATGGCCAGGCAATGCTTCCTCCTCCTCCACCAAGTGTGTGACTCTGTGTCTGGGGGTAGGGAATCTGATTTGATTAGTATAAATTGTGAGGGGCCTGCGGGTATGTTGGGGGGCCCCATATGGTTTTTGGGCGCCGTGTCCCAGAGGGCCTGCGGAGGGGCCAACACAGGGAGACGGCCAGGTGCACACACTCACTGTGAAATGAGGGGAGACAATAGAATTAGCCACACATTATCACAATGCAGTTAGCATTAGGTACAACCGGCGCTGAAAGCAGCATGTGGGTCCACTTTGGCGCAGGATGAAACACACAGTCACACCGCTCCCCATCAATCAGCTCTGATAATGAAGTGTTCAACTGTGTCTTTTTAATAATGATTAGAATATGTGATTAAAATGATCAATCAAGTCAAGCCTGAAGTGCCTGCGTGGCTGCCATGTCATGTCCCGGGAGAGAGGAGTGCTGATGTGTATGGCGCCGCTCACAAGGGGCTTAATGTATCTCTCTCTCTGTCTCTGTAGGTAAAGGCTAAGATGTGTGTAGTGACAGTGAGTGGCCTCAGAGTGACGGAGGGGGTGCTGTTGTTTGGGAAGGAGAGCCTGCTCTTGTGTGAGGGATTCACTCTGAGTCCTGGTGGAGATGTTTGCTGCAGGAAACACCACCCCAGCAGGTACAGCTGTGTGTGCCGCACAGTCGTGTGCACTGCAGTTACAGCAAAACGTAATGAGCATACATTAGCTTCTCAGTTGCCCCGGTCAGTCATTTGTCATCCCCTGTGTCCCTTTTTTTCTCTGACAGTGTGAGGGATTCCTTTATGTCCACCACGCTGAGCAAAGAGCTGCCACCAGCCCGCTGCAGACGCTGGGCCTATGAGGACATCAAGGATGCCCGCTTCATGCGTTTCCTTTTAGAGGTCAGACACCCTAATGCTCCCACAGAAGCCTTGAAATAACATGCATCTGACATTTAGATTGTGTCTACACAGGCTTTAGTTGGAATACATTCACATTGGATGTAAATGTTTGTCTTTGAGCACCTGCATGTGCATTTTAGTTGCTCTTGCAGTTGTTTTCAAGTAGTTGTGTCTTTCTGTTTCTATCAGGACAATGCTATCGAGGTCTTCATGAAAAACGGACTCTCAGCCTTTCTGGTATTCTTGAATAAAGACCATGTCTCTGCATATAAAAGGTACCACATTTAAACAGACTAAATGTTAAACAATGCATTTTTATTTTCAGCTTTATGATGACTCTGATTCTTGCTTTTTCCTCTCTCTTTCTCCCTGCAGGTTGTGTTCGGTAGTGTCAGCATTAAAAGGCAGAGGGGTTGCTGAGGTCATTGCTAATGCCAGGTAAGTGTCATACGCTACGCTAGAATGGAGCCGATTTTGGGCTCAGTTCCCCTCTCCTGACAAACGTTAGTAAAGCCCCATTTTTTTGACGGTCCTAAAGATGATTTTTCTTCTAGTGTGAGATATGATAAAGAGCTGTCTTGGCAGAAAGAAATATTATGCAATAAGTATGTTTTCTTTGGTGTATAATCACCAAAAAACGAGAACCATTGTGTTTTCGTTACCTTAGAATGAGATGTTTCTATTTACATAGGGAGTGGGTCCTTGTCCATGGAGATTGGCGTGTCTCTACAGTAGCCCAGAACGGACAAACCAAACATTGCCTCAAGATATGGCCGTTTGCGTTTTTGCATCAGACGCCATAGTTAGCAGCCCCTCCATGACAAAACACAGATTTCTTTAACGTGAAACTGCTTTATTCAGTGTTTATACTGGTTTAAATCACCTGGTCCACTTGTTTTGGAGAGGAAGAGACCTTTTGAACAATTACTGGGTAATTCAGCTCCCAGTAAAAACCTCCTGAACAATTAACACTGAAGGAATTCTAATTGGGAGAAGTTTCAGCTGGTTGCAATCTGCAATCCTTACCACTTCAAGCCACTAAATCTCCTTAAATTTACACACCAGACCTTTAAGAGTGTTTTCTACATCACCCAATCTTCTCCGTAGTTCATCCTGGGCACACTAATTTCAAATTGCAAATATTCAACATGTTCAGTATTTAATATTTATATATATTTTTTTAATAATTATTTTGGCTTTTGCCTTTATTAGATATGATAGATAGACATTAAGTGGGGGAGATAGAGAGGGGACAACATAACAGCAAAGGGCCACAGGTCAGACTCTGAGCTGGGCCGCTGCTAAAGACTCCTGCAAAGGACTCCTGCTAAGGCTCACTCTCTATCAAGTGAACTATCGGTGCCCTAGGTCTCAGACGGCTATAATACAATATGAAATGAGATTCAACCCAGAACAAATCTCTTGCAATAATGTTTGATTGTGAGAGATTTGCGAAATTTCACGTTTTGAGAGTAGGGACTGTGGCTGTGGGTGAAAGGAATCTGTCAGTGTGTGGTGTGCTGTTTTGGCCAAATCATAGCTGTCCACACACTATAAGAACAAAGGGGTAAATTTATTATTATGTGTCGTTATGTAAAGGGTCTCACATTTTCAACATCAGTCAGGATTTGAAAAATCTTTTATTGTGGGCCACTTTTTATGCACAGTCATCCAAGAGCAACAGTTATGAGTAATTACTCTTTTTGTTTCACCAACTGAGACAAAATACATCAAGGAAATAGCTGCGTGGACATACAGTAATGTATTATGCAGATATTATTAAAGTTTTAGAGCCGCCTAAAAGTGGCATTCATTCTATTTGTTCTGTAGTTAAGATGACTTTTGTGGCTTTGTTTGGTCATTTGATTAGCTTGTGTTCCACCTTCCTTACTCTCCACACATCTTGACTGACTATAGCCACTGAGTTTGGCGCCATCAGGCCTTGATAAGTCCTTATCCTTTTTTCCTCAAATCTGTCACCACCTCCCTCTCCTCCTCCTCCTCCTCTTGTAGGCCTTTCCCTCTGCTCTTTACATCTCTTGAGGCATGTCCTACACAGGCTACTTTCATGGACCAAATAGCCATCTTCCTCTGCTTTTGATTTTCCCTGCTGCATCCCCTCGACATCCCCCTGAACATACGATAGAGGATTTCGTGTGATGTTCAGCTTGGTGAGGTTGCGCAGGACTTTCAGGAACTCTGGTAGACTGATGAAGAGGTTATCAAACAGACCTAACTCTTGGAGACTATCCAGAGCCATCATAGTGGAGGGCAGGGTGTCCAGCTGGTTCATCCCCAGATTGAGACTCTTGAGGCTGGTGAGAAGACCCAGTGTGGAGGGCAAACCTGCAGAGATTAGCCTGTTGTTTGAGAGGTTGAGGTAGGTCAGTCCCACCAGGTTGCCAATGGATTCGGGCAGAGACTCCAGCTTGTTGCTGTGTAGATCCAGCCATCTGAGTGACGCAAAGTTGCCGATGTTATCTGGGAGTTTCTGTATCAGGTTGCGGCTAAGATCCAGCTCGTCCACATTGGTCAGTTTTAGGAGACACTTTGGGAAGATGGTTATCCCCATGTTACTAAGGGTGAGTCGGCGCCGTCCATCTGGGGTCATCCGTATTGCCTTTTTGGCAATCTTGAGGGTCAGCTTTGTCCCTTTGGCTCCCTTCCCCTTGGGCATGGTACTGCAACACAGAGAATTACTGAATGGCACAATTTAAAATTTCAGATCAGTGTCACTTTTGCCCCCAAGAGGCTGATTTCTAATAATTTATCTAATCTACACCAACACGCAGTACTATAGCAAATAAATGTGTTGTGTGTATGTTTACGTGTAAGTATGTGTGTGTAAGGCTGATGTGATTTATTCAGATACAAGGGCTTATGTATGGCCCGGGGCAGGAGGGAAAGCATGCTCTCTGAAGTATGAGAGCTTGAGCTGTGTGTGTGTGTGTGTGTGTGTGTGTGTGTGTGTCTCTGTGAGTGCACGTGCGTGTGTCTGCAGTGTTATGTCTGCACTAGTGCGTGCTCACCCAGTGTTGCCCATGGGGGTATTTAAGAGCACGACTCTCTAATTAAGGCTAATGCAGGGGAACAATAGGAGAGAGGCGACACTGGGTAATACAGCAAAAACAAATGAGTGCTGATGCTCCCTCACCATTCAACTGATTGAGCTGTTTGGCTCTTTTCAGGCAAGGAAGGTGTGTGTGTGTGTCTGTGTGTGTGTTCGGTACATTCACATGCAAGTGTATTGACAGACATGAATGTACTGAAATACAGTACATGTGCACGTGCACAAAGAGTCAAATCAGGACTTTGATAAATGATAGTTGGGGAGTGTTGGGAGTGTGATGAGGGCTCCGCTCTTCTCCCCTCCCTGTCTAAAAGAGCAAGGTGTGTGTCTGTTTGTGTCTGTGTTACACCCCAAGGCCCTCTCTCGCCTCATTCATCATCCTCAGGATGAGAGAGGTTATCCACTGGTGCTTGTTCCCATTATAACCTCCTATAGAAAACTATTGCATGAAATTATTGCCTGCAATTAGATAACACATACTGGGCCAAATGCAATGATTGATTTAGTGTAGTTTTACAAAATAATTTGGTCAGGAGTTATTGGACGAGGGGAGGAGTTATTGGATACACTTCAAGTAGCCCCTTGTTCTCTGAACCCAGTTACTGTTTGCATCATTATTTCATTTTTCAGTGGGTATCCTGCTGGGTTCTTGTTTGTATTTTTAACAGAAATGAAAATATATGTACTCACCATTTTTTATTTCCTTTTTTCCTGAGTTGATGTTAATTGATTGATGAGATTGTCTTCAGTTTTAAAAACACACCAACAGTTTTAGCTCCTGTGAACCAGCCATTCAGCTCGAAGCCTCTTGCCCTTGTAACAAAAAACTCTCCTTTGGTGAAGTCATAACGTTATAGCACAGCAACAAAGCATAAAAACTCTTTAAAACATTTCTGATGTAGTCAGCATGTACAAGTTGTTCTGATAATACTTGGTAATCCTAGCGCCAAATCCAGAGGAAAGATCAGGAATGCACCGCTTGTGTATATCAGCATTTCCCAAGCCTCCCTACACCAAACAGGGAAAGTCAAGGTTCCTTGTTTAATGTCGTTACTAAGCAACTGGGGTGCTTGGCGCCAGGACTTTATTGCCATGTTACTGGCCACAGAGGGAAAAGAGATTTCAGGAGCAGTTGAATGCTTTCCTAATTTAGATTAAACTAGTTTAGATAGGTGAAACATGACTAAAATATGTGAAAACAAATGTTCAGCAACGTTGCTGTTTAGTGTAAATGTTTATATGTTTACCCAAACACAATCTTGTAGATTTATTGAAAACTAGGTATTTTAATTGAGCAGTTTTTGTACTTAGCACATTGTTAAAACAAGACTTTAAAGTCTGTTTGAATGTCCTGGTAAAAGATGACCTTACAACAGTCTTTGAACAAACACCTAACACCGACTAAATGAAAAAACAGCTGGAGGAGAAAGTGTTTGTCTTAGCTATGAAGCAGGAAGTCTTTACATTTTTCTTGGACATCAGCGAACCGCTATGTGACAAAAATTCGAAAGACAGGTGTTCCTTGTTTAACCAGTAATCATTAACTTCATCATGTCTTTTCAAAACACTGCACAAAGAAAACATTACTTCCTCGTTTAGATGTCTCACTCTGCTGTTGGAGTCAGTCAGACAAGTTACAGTTTTACTCAAAGTAAATTTCCACACAACCTACAGATGGCAACATGTGCTACATCCTCCACATCTACACTCACTATTTATGCTACAAACTGTAGCTCACCTCGGTCCCATAACGGCTCCTACAGCTATGTACACACTCACTTACCTCTGCTTTGCTGCTTAAGATCTCTGCTGTGCTACATTTCAACATGGGTTGCTAGGCAACAGAGCAAGCAAAGAACTTTGTGCTGGTAGGCACTGCTCAGCGATCAGACTCTGATGCTAATTCAAGTTTGTTTTTTTTTTATTGTGCTTTAGGAAGACTCCTGTGGTTGAAAAGGCAGCCCTTGTTAAATGGCAGGTAATGTAATAAACACAACCATTTGTCAGAGTTGTTTTCAGATTAGCTTCTTTCTCCTTTGATATCAATGCAAACTGCCAAAGTGTTGATTTTAACTATATTCCTGTGTTGTGAAAGGTGGTTATCTACTTCATATTACTCTTCTCTGTCCTCCAGAGAGGGGAAATAAGCAACTTTGAGTATCTGATGCATCTGAACACCATCGCTGGGAGGACATACAATGACCTGATGCAGTATCCAGTCTTCCCCTGGGTCTTAGCTGACTACCAGTCAGATGTAAGCCCCCACACAGGGACATCTTTTTCTTTAAAATCCATATTGTAGGTGATAAACGTGGTTTGATTAATCCCTGTCCTTGATAGACACTCGATCTGTCAAATCCTGCGACCTTCCGTGACCTGTCTAAGCCAATGGGAGCTCAGACAGAAAAAAGGAGACAGATGTTCATCCAAAGATATGAAGAAGTTGAGAACATTGAGGGTGAAGGTAAATGTATTCAGCTCTTTACTTTTAATTCTTCTTTTTTGCTGGTCACTGTACTTTTTATTAAAACATTTTTTCTCTACAGGAGATTTGTCAACACAGTGTCACTACTGTACTCACTACTCCTCAGCCATCATCGTCGCCTCTTTCCTTGTCAGGATGGAGCCTTTTTCACACACCTTCCAGACACTGCAGGTTGGTTATTGTTGGTCATTTTTATGCTCTTATGAATGAATGAATGAGCTGGTATCAGATAAAATTCGATGGCCCACATTGAGGACGCTGGGAGGAAAAATGTGCCATAGAAACATTCAGTTGTTAGACAAAAAATACTTCACTGCAAGGCACAAAGGAGGTCCGAACAGTGAAGGCTCCAAATCTCTTTTTAAGGCGATATTTCAATTCCTCAGGCTGCTGTTATTGACCAATTTCCACAAAAAAAATCTTAAGTTCAGAATAGCACAGCATCAAAATGGAAGATTTTTTCAAGGTGAGCCCTTTCTAATGGTTTGTACCATGACATTAAATGTATCTATCACAAAAGCAAAAGTATAATACCCATGTGTGTAGATTTCGCCAGTGACACGTCCCCCTCACTATTAAAAGCTTTCATTTGGCCCTCCCAATAACAACATGAAAGTAGTAGCAGAGGACTTTTATTTTGATGAAATTAAAGACATTGAAAACATTTATGCATTAAAAAAAATCAAGTGTTTGATGCTCAAAATTACCTGGGGAGGAATTCCCAAACCCTCAGTTTCATATGTGTCCCCTCCAATATTGATACAAACCCCACACCCTTGATAATACTAAACAGTTAGGCTGTATAACTACTCATTCTGATGTCACCATATCACAGTAAATGTCTTATCAGGACATCAGAAGGTCAGTCATTAAAGCAGAATGATAGAGATGAATACAGTAAGTTGCAGTGATAGCAAACAGGATGAAGCGTTTTCAAATCCATAGCCTTTAATCAGATAATGAAATTGTGTGTTGATGCATCAAAGAAAATCTAAACCACAAATCTGCAGCACAAGATTTCAGTGCTAACCACATCTTAGTGGCTCAAATACAAGGCTTATCTAGCAGATTGGAGTCTCACACACATGAATACATGCATATAAATTACACAGAGACACTTTACAGTAAATGATAAATGTATAAAATTATAATGTCGGTCAGATTCTGAGTGTAACCCCTGCTGATCGCTGCAGGTGTGGTGTGGATTTTTCTAAAGAAATGGAAGTTCAGTTTGTTGTGTATCAGTCTGTTTCCACTAACCCACAGGCCCTGCAAACCCACTGCTCCAGATGCCCATCGACATTCATCATTTTTACTCTCAAACATTATCTTGCTAATAATCTGACTCTAATAGGAGCTATTTTCAGCACTCCAGATCCTGTTTCAATGCTGTTTTTGGTATGAAAGCAGATTATAGGGAAATTTCAATATATATGCAAATAATTACAGAAAGCATCCAAAAGAAGCCAATGCAAATAGCCACACATGTTACCAATTTACAATCCAGCGTCCAATTGATTATAATGAAAAGGCATGCATATTTGATAGTCAAAATAAAGCAATAAAGATGTTAGTCTGGTGAATTACAGTGCCTTTTTGTCTTCTGAAGCGAATAACGGGCGTGTGGTAATATCCATAACTGGATTTATGTCTCTAACCGAGTTTACCAGTATATATGTTATTTTCATTCATTGAGGTAATTGTTTTACTCTAAATTACATTCCCTCTCGTGAGATTTCCATCATAGATTATGGAATTTTACAGAAAGATGAAAAGCTTCCTTCAAATAGTAGCAAATATTTCCTGCTTACATAACACAATGAAGAATATAATATGTGGTTCACTGCACTGAATCGAGCAGACTACTGTATTAATAATGCCTGGTACAAAGTTTGGTTGAATGGTTTGCCGAGGGGTGTGACAGTGCTGCTTCTCTCGTCCCCGCAGGGAGGGTTTGATATTGCAGAGCGGATGTTTTACAGTGTAAAGAAGGAGTGGGAGTCGGCCTCCAGAGACAACACAGGGGACGTCAGAGAGCTGATCCCAGAGTTCTTCTACCTGCCGGACTTCCTGCTCAACTCCAACCACATCCAGCTGGGTCAGCTTAAAGATTATCCTCTGTGTAGCTAA
Organism: Epinephelus fuscoguttatus; assembly: GCF_011397635.1. Lineage (NCBI taxonomy): Eukaryota > Metazoa > Chordata > Actinopteri > Perciformes > Serranidae > Epinephelus > Epinephelus fuscoguttatus. The sequence goes on from NC_064767.1 coordinate 22,480,975, forward strand.
ATGAATGACTATGAATCTGTCTATCTGTCTGACTATGAAAATATGAAGATATTTGCCTTGTACAAGCACTATTGTTAGTTTCTTATTGTCAACAAATCCCATCAAAAGACCCAAACCAACAATGCTTTAATTTATCTCTCAGCACTGTCCGACTTCCCTGCCCTTCCCTGTCTGTAGCTTTAAATCTCAGGTCCATTTGTTTCCAGAAGACATAAATCTTTAAAACCTGATGTTTATTGCAACAAGGGAACAAATCACCCAGTGCAATAGTGTGACTCACTGATGTGTTTTTAATAGTTTTTGGACAACAATAGAGGTGTGATGCACAAAGGAACAAGCTATATTTTCCTCTGGCTACATAGTCAATATTTGCTGGCACAATCAATTTATTTTGGTTTTGTTCTTTGAAAGTAATGTGGTGGCAATAAATGATACAATAGCCTTATTCTTTAAAGGAACACGGTTGAGTTTCCTTATAAAAAAATCACAAAATACACAGAAATATTCTGTGTTTTTTAAATTACCAAAACACATTGTGTTTATTGTAGAACCCTAACAAATGTGTGGAATTCATAGACTTAAAAAAAAAAAAAAGGAGACACTGTGACTTCACCTTTTGGCTTGTGGACTCCTGTTTTGAAGCGTCAAGTTTGGCATTTTGACCATTGCCATCTTTGATTTTTGGAGATAGAAGTTACCATATTCAGACGAAAAGCTGGAGCTGTGGAGGGGTCCGCAGTCCATCGCTAGCCTGCCTCTCAAAGCAGCCACTCCCCTACTTATGCATAGTCATAAGCCTTAATAAAATTTCAACGAGTGAGTTATATAAAATGATCCCATTATACATTTGTTATGAACGGTTAAATTAGCTACAGAGACCAAAACTGTTTTTTGAGCCAGACTGTTTATTTCTGCTGTCAAGTTGGGCATTTCAACATGAATGTCTATAAGGATTGACTCTCTTTTGGAGCCAGCCTCAAGTGGCACTTGTGTGTTGACTTCATTTTTCAGCCCCAGCAGTTGCTGCTGCTCGTTGCAATGCATTTCCTTTTACAGAAAACATTTGAGTGTGAACCTGCATTGTTTACATCAGGTAGTGGGGTGTTGATTGAATTACTCAGGTGCCTGTTGGGCACACAAATGACAAACAAAACAGGGAACCACAAATCAAAACATTGCTCCATAGTGTCACCAGTGGCAAAAAAGAAACTCCACAGGGTGTCTTTAAAATCCTTTTAAGGATGAAACACAGTGATGTGTGATGTGACCCAGCATGCTGTATGTCCTGTATATCCATATCTCTATAGGTTGTATGGAGGATGGTACCGCTCTGGGAGATGTGGAGCTGCCTCCATGGGCGAAAGGTGACCCGCAAGAGTTCATTAGAATCCATCGAGAGGTCAGTGACCCCCGACCTTACCAGGCTTGTCTGTTGCAATCAGCCGGTCTGGCCTATTACATTCAGCAACTTTTCCCATGAGACCTAATAATGTTTGCCAATACCAGCTGATGTATATACACAGAAGATGCACTGTTTTAGTATCTCAAACAAGTATCTGCTGTAATCCTCGCACTGTAATAGTGTTGGTTGCAGTCAGTCTGTTTGTCTTCATTCTTTCTGCCACAGTATAAGAGACAGATCTTATTCACAACAGCCATTCATTATGTTCTCTAAAGGCCATCTCGTCTCAGTGAGTCTGGTTCAGTTAACGTCTTTTAGTACTGACTGTTTTTTAATATAATGACCAGTTGTTGTTCTTATCAATAAAATCTATGGCAAGGCATGTATCTGAAGTTTAGATGACAGACAGTGAAGGACAACAAGCCTATTTAACATCATTCAGGGCAGGAACAAGACTCTATTTTTCATAATGCCATTATTTCTGCCAGCTGTTTATGGGCTGAATATGTTCTCTCTTTTCCCTGTGTGGGGTTATTGTATATCTCTGTTCTTTTTTTTCTCTGTTGGTCTGATTTCTTCAGTGTGACCCTCCCTTTTCCCATTCCTGGGGCATCTATGATGGTTATCACTCTGTAATCTACTGAACTACTCATATTGCCCACCATTCTCATAAAATTAGTGACTTTAGAAGATTGTTTTTTTTCTCTTCCATAGACAAATTAACTCAGGACAATATATCCTTGTTATGATGTTTTTTTTTCCAGGTTTCTGTTGTTCTGGGATGGGTTTATTAAGATTGGGCAAGGATACACATGCTGGTCATAATGCCCACTTTTCCTTATTAACTCTTCAAAACCAATCTCCGGCTAATTCTACCCAAATCATTCTTTAATTCAAACATGAAGATATGCTCATAACACAGCTGTGCAGCTTCCTGCTCTTCTAGTTCTCTAAATTGACTTTTGGAAGAAATCATACGGTACCTGGGTAATTTGATTGGTTGTGCATTCCTGTAGAAGTTTCCTGTGTTTCTAAACTCTCATATTTACAGTTTGACTGATGGTTTTGGTCCCACTGTAATAACAATGAGCACTGCACAGTGCTGTATTTTCAGACTGCACAGTATATGTAGAGTAGTTTTGTAATATTACTTGACGAGGTGGTCGTAGTTTATGCTACAATCTTCTGTCTCCCTTAGGCTTTGGAAAGTGACTATGTGAGTGCCAACCTCCACCTGTGGATCGACCTGATTTTCGGGTATCGGCAACAAGGCCCTGCTGCTGTAGAGAGTGTGAACACGTTCCACCCTTACTTCTACGCTAACAGAGGCCACCAGGATGCTAAGGACCCCCTCATCAAGAGCACAATCTTGGGATACGTCAGCAACTTTGGCCAGGTTCCCAAACAGGTAGAAAGAGTGAGCTAAGTGGGGAAGTGCAAAAAGTATATAATTTCATGGAAGTGCATTATATTGTTTTGGAAAATAATCTTTGCTTGTGAATTCTCTTTGTCTTTCCCATAGCTCTTCACCAAGCCACATCCGCCTCGCAGTGGAACTAAGAAGGAAGGATCATCACCAGCTCATCCGACTCCATTTTTCTTCAAACTGGACAAAGTGAAGACCACCGTGCAGCCATTCAGAGGTACAACTACACAATAAAAGAGGAGCTCAGACAGCAAATAAGAACTTCATTTTTAAGAAACAGTTCACCTCAAAAACAGAAATTCATAATTTTCCTATTAGCTGTAGTGCTATTTCCCAATCTAACTTGTTTTGGTGTGAGTTGTCAAGATTCGGAGATATCAGCCACACAGATGTCTGCCTTCTGTATTATGATGGAAGAAGAGAAGAAGATGATATTTGGCTTGTGGTGCTCTAAATGCCATGACAATATATTTGAAAAACTCAACAGCAATATTAATGGTAAATGGACCTGCACTTGTACGCCACCTTTCTAGTTTTCCAGTCACTCAAAGCGCTGTAACACTTCATGTCACATTCACCCATTCACACACTGGTGGCCAAGGCTACCACACAAGATGCCACCTGCTACTCATCTTAAACACACCCGCACACTGATGAAACAGCCATCGAGACCACCTTTCCAGAAAACATAACCTGGTTACTCAAGATAATCCACAGACCTTGTTAGATGTTTCACATAGGAACTTTTTTCTTTCTACAGAACTACACCAACCAACCATATAATCACACGGATAAAGTGTGCATCTATTTATTGATGAGAGGCTAGTGCTCATAATAGTGGGATATGTAAACATTAATTGTGTCCTCCTCAGCAGAGGTGTAACGTTAGCCAGCTCAGTGGTGCTAGGTTAGAAGATGCAGTCTTACTTCTGCGTGGTGACATGGTTGGTGGGTGTAGTTCAGAAGAATGCAGATAGTTCCTTCATGAAACTGCTCACAACAAGGTCTGTGGATTAGCTTGAGTAACTGGGTCATGATTTCTGGAAAGAGACATTGCTGCTGAGTTTTTTAAATATATTTTTGGCGCTTTGAGCACCACAAGCTGAGTACCATCTAGTTCCATTATATTCAAGAGAAGCAGAGATCTCTACAAACGATATCTCCAACACTTGGCAACTCATACGTTAGACAGAAAAAGTGTACTTTCGATTTTGGGGTGGACTGTCCCTTTAAGGAATCGTTCACCATTTTGGGAATACGCTTTTTTTTTGCTTTCATTCCAAAAGTTAAAAGGAAAGATTCAAACACTAAATATGAACCCATTTTTCTTTTTGTACACATTAAACAAGTGAGTTACAGCATGTTAATTCGTGAGCTTTTTTTTTTTTTAACCTTATGGACAAAGGCAGGCTAGCTGTGTCCACCTACTTCCAGTCTTTATGCTGAGCTAAGCTAATCAGCTGCTGACTATATATTTAGCATACTCTCATCCAAAGTGACTATTCCTTATATGAAGGTATAAAAATAAAGCAAATCATAGTATAGCCTTACAACAGATATTTCCAAATAACTAAATAAACATATATATTTTCTGCTGAGTAAACTAAATTCATCCATACACGTAATAGTCATCTGCATTTTGTCACCTTTTTTATTGTTCCCCCTTTATATTGTTTCACACCATTTGGTGTCAATTATTATATACAAGATGTGGCTAGGTCTCAGGGGTATGTTGAAACAGAGCGAGAATGTCCATAGATTAATTTACAGTATGGAGTAGAAAGAGCTATCTGTTAGAGCTACAATATGGAGATGACTCTTCCGCTGAGCCCTACTTAATAATCTGAATATCCCTACAGGCCCACTGAGGGAGAGGAGATGAATCTGCGAATGCTCAGGGAGAGATTCCTGCATATTACATTTCATATTAAATCTTAGAGTGTCTGATCTGATCAATAAGCAGATAGAGATGAATAGGAGGAGGAATGCTAAGACTGGTGCAGACACAACCTCTTTCTGGGGATTTTAGAAGCAGAAGGGACGATAGGATATAATGATTTCTGCCTGTTCCTTCATGAATAGGTCAATTACAGGCACAATTACAGCCCCTCTCTCTCGCTGCCTCACCCTCACACACACACACACACACACACACACACACACACACACACACACACACACACACGGACAACTTGTGCTGTCCAGGATGCAGGTGTCCCCCCAGGACGGAGCCTTGGCTTGTTTTAACCTGGGAATAGCTGTTTTAATTGCCCAGTTTTCTGTGGTCAATTTAATGAAATTCTTTACAAGTTTACTGAGCTACCAAACTCTTTAATGTGATGTTTCTGAAGAGCCATTACCTTTATTTGGCTGGGCGAGTTTATTCAGGTACACAAAAGGCAGAATGAGGTCACTTTCTCTCGCTTTTACATCATAACTTTTTTATGGTTTCACAGACAATTTAAAAAAAAAACTCCCTCTTACTTTCTTACACAACTTCTTCCTGATGATGCCCCGCTCTCAGTAACACTGTAAAACTTCCTGCAGAGCTGCCGAGGGGCCCCGTAGGTCAGATACTGTGTCTGGAAAAAGAGGTCATAGTCCTGGAGAGAAACCGTCTCCTCTTGTCACCTCTGCTGTGCTGCTTCTTCAGCTGGGGCTTCCCTGACAACAGCTGTGCCTTTGGAAACTATTCCACAGAAAAGGTATGTATGTCACTCTGTACAGTAGATCAGATTTACATTGTTTGTTTGCTGCACAACCTTCCAGCTCCAACCAGATGCATGAATCAATCTGCAGTGAGACAACTGCAAATCCTATGCAGGTCCACAAAGTATGGGTTTGTTTTTAGAATAAAGAATTGGATTGATAAATTAATAAAACTTAAACAATACACATTTCACTCCTTTTTATTAATTAGGTAGTGCTCAGTATCAGTGTTACACACACTTATAGAAACTGAATTTTCCCAATTCAGTCACATGCATGTGAAGCGTCTAACTGGATGTGGGTCGAGCCACACACTGAGTCAGCTAATCAGTATCAGCTGGCTCTTACATCACTAGTCACGCTCAATCAAAACAATGAGGCGATCCTTATGATCTGCCAAGCTTTCACCCACTTCATAGTGCCACACACCGCTGTGTTTGCTGTGTCAACTGATTTCTTGACAACTATTTAAAACCCTGTACTTCCCATGCCTGGCAATGCCATCTCTTGCCCTACACACTCTGTGTATCTGATATCACAGCGATGTCTTGGATTCTGTTTTGTATGGCCTTTTTTTTCAGGCCCATTTCCAGAATTCATACACATTATTCCAATGGTCTAAGACAGTCCAACAATATTAATTAACATGAACAACTCCCAAATCCAAAACTGGAGTGCTGAAACTCAAAATTATGATGTCATCAAGTATAAAGTCCTGGAAAACACCAGAGACAATGAACTTGGAAAGATGTTTTTCTCATTTAGTGTTTCAAAGAACTGTTTCATTTCATGCTTGAAGTGGTGAATATTGTGATTCCTTTCAGACAATTTACAGACCATTAGGATATAAGACTGACCTTATAAAATGAGGAGATTTAAAATAAAAAAACACGACCTCTGTCCAGATCATTCTGCCCATACTTAGGAAAACATGGGTTGCGGGTTTGCTGGAGCCTATCCCAGCTGACACTGGGCAGGAGGCAGGGTACACCCTGGACAGGGCTGACACATAGAGACAGACAACCATTCACGCTCAGATTCACGCCTCGGGCAATTTAGAGTCACCAGTTAACCTAACGTGCATGTTTTTCGACTGTTGGAGGAAGCCGGAGAACCCAGTGAAAACCAATGTTGACATGGGGACAACATGCAGACTGTGCACATGGGGGGTCCGGGCTGGCCGGTGGATTCAAACCTGGAACCCTCTTGCTGTGAGGCAACAGTGCTAACCACTGCCTCACAGTGCCGCCCCTATATCAAAAACATGCTCTGGATTGATCCAGAAGAATTTAACATGAATGTATTCATAAAATAAATGTATAATTGTATTTGTGGCACCATTACAGAATACACAGGAGTCAGAAAGATCAACTGTGAAAGATGTTGTCGCTCCAGACTTTACTCTTGATGACATCACAAGTTTTAGACTTCTTTTTTTGGGTTTCCGGCCTTTAAAGTGAAAAATGAATATTAAAATAATCTAACACATTAAAAGATAGTATTTAAACTACCATCAAAATTCCCTTTACAACTATGAGTCTACATTATGATCTTATGAAAGCATTAAATATGCTAAACTGCTAAAGCATATCCATAAACTCAGTCCATCATATACACAAAGTAATAATTGTTTACTTATGAATGTCCGTCACCAGACCTTTGCTGTATGTGAGAGTTTGTGTGACTGGGGGGAGACGTTGTGCGCTGCCTGTCCCAACCCAGCAACCATCGTCACTGCAGGAACCAGCACTGTGGTGTGTGTGTGGGATGTAGCTGTCAGCAAGGAAAAACTCACTCACATGAAGCTCCGACAGGTTTGTCTGCATGTCTGTTTGCAACAGAGATTTAACAATAACATCCATAATGTAATTGCTCACACATAAACACACAATAACACTGGTCCAAATTTTCTTCACAGCCGTTATACGGCCACACAGATTCAGTGACGTGCCTAGCTGTGTCCGAGGTCCACAGCATGATAGTGAGTGGCTCCCGTGACCTCACCTGTATCCTGTGGGATATGGAGGAGCTCAGCTACGTCACCCAGTTAACAGGACACACGAACAGTGTCTCTGCACTGGCTGTCAATGAACTTACTGTAAGTCCACCTTCTTTGTTTCCTTCTTTGTAATTCTGTACCTTCTCTACTTTCAAAATCTCACTTTCTTTCTGTCTGTGTCATTTCTGGCTCGCTGTCGTCATGTTGTTCCCCATAATTCAGCTCACAGCATGAGGAAGAGAGGACTCTCACTGCTGACAGCATGCATATCCTCTTTGTGTGTGTTTTGCCTTTTTTGTGCTTTGTGTGTATCTTTGCCACACATGGGCGTCAACATCATGTTACTCTGTCCAAGGGCGAGATTGCGTCATGTGCGGGACCTCTGCTCTACCTGTGGACCATGAAGGGTCAGCTGCTGACCTGCACTGACACTTCCTGCGGGCCTCGGGCAGACATCCTGTGTGTCAGCTTCACACAGCGAGACCAGTGGGATGCCAGGAATGTAATTGTCACGGGCTGTGCAGACGGCATCATACGGGTGAGTTTTTTTTTATGCGTGTAATAATGTGTGTATGAGAGTGAATGTGTGGCATGACCAAATCATCTCGAAACAGGAGCACCAAATCATGAAGTAATTAGACTAAAAACCTTCTGTGTCTATTGTTCGTGAATGTTTTACCATGACCCAAATTTTTCACAGAGGTCTCCTCCTCTCCAAAAGAAATAAACCAGGTGATTAAAACCAATAAAAACACTTACACATTACAAATTACTGTTTATCCTACAATGTTTGGCATGTTGCAGACTTGCCAGTAGCCCAGCACCCACTTCTCTGATAAATTAAGATCCAGAAGTCCAGGAGGTTTATACCGCACAGGTCTCTTCCCCTCCAAAACAAACAGACCCGGTGATTTAAACTTGTAAAAGTCTGTTTTTTGCTGACGTTCTTGATGCGGAGGGGCCTTTAACTACGGTGGCTGATACAAAAACACAAATGGTTTGTCTTTACCAGACTACTGTAGAAACATGGTGGTGCATTATAAGGTAACGAAAACACAACTAATTCTTATTTTCAGGTGATTATACTCTGAGGAAAACATACTTATTATATTATATTCCATTTCTGCCGATATATCCTCCTAAGTCATACACACTGGACCTTTAAATTCGTTTTTTTTTTTTGTTTTGTTTTGTTTTTTGTTTTTTTTAAATAAACGTTTATTCTGAGTGTAGTCATCTCCACAATCTTCAGAAACTGCCCTATCTGGGAAAAAATTCAATGTGCAGTATTAGCTGCAAAATATGTTGACTGTTCCCATAAATTAAGATAAATCTCTGTGGTTACATCTGTAAAAAAAAATGTGAATTTAGAATATATTTTTTATCTCCTAATTATCTATTTGATACTCCTGTATAAAGTGTTAATCAGTAATAGGTCATTTAGCTTTTGGTGCCAGTAAATTGAATTTAAATGTCGGTCCGTAAAGTCGCTGTTCCGGCAGCTCTTTGTTGATCATCTTTGTTGTTGATCAGCGGGAGGCTTTGGTTTTATACAGTATACTGTATTCAAATATGGCAGTCATTACTTTGGTATTAGCCTCGCAGGTAGCAGCTTAGATGTCCATCAAGGTATTAATAACAACATATGGGTTGTGTGTGTCACTGTTGTTGTGTAGGATTAATATAAGCACATACTGCCTCTCTGCAATCAAAGCTGCAAACTCTAAATTGGGCTTCACTTGGGAGTGGGTGCCCGTGCCACATGCACAGCACACACACACACACACACACACACACACACACACACACACAAATGGTATTATTACTTTATTATTACCTTGAGTTATGGGTTGTGTGCGCGCACGCTGGTGCTTATGTGAGTGTGTTTGTTATTATGTTGAATTATGTCTGATTTTGCTACTCGTTATGTGTCTCTCATACAGATATGGAAGACAGAGTACACCAGAACACAATTACCTGGCCCTCCAGAAGAGCCTGTGTCCCCAGGGCAAGACCGAGCTGAGAGAGACGGTAATGTTACTGGCAGTAGGATGGGATATGCATATAGGTATTGTATTTCTAACAACACGGATGATGGGAGTGGCTGACAGTAGCAAAACTGTGAGTCTGACTAAGATGCAGCTGCACCAAAAGAAATGATTCTTGTGTTTTGTGTTTCAAAAAGAAAAACCCATCGCTATCTAATTAGATAAATCCTTAAGTGTGAGATGATTATTTTTAACCGCTCATCTCGGAGCTAGACAGTGTTGTTTCCAGATGAGAGCTTGTAATGCTTACCCCATCCCTCACTAGCATTAGGGCTAGCAGGAATTATGTTGTTATAAAGTTATTAAACATAGAGGCAGTAAACACTGATGAGTAATTCTGCTGACGTGTGTGTGCGTGTATAATTTAGAAAGCAATAATACCCAGATCCAATTTGGCATACGTTGGTTACAGCCTCGCGTCACCTCATAGGAGTATTATGCCTGGCAAATTACATTGAGACGAGTCTTTACGTAACACTGAAGCATTTATATTCAAGGGATTTTTCTCCCTTTAACGGCCTGCTGACCGCAGATAAACACTGCGTTAATGCACATTTTCATTTTCTGTGGGGAGCACTGGGTCAGGGTTACAGACAGGCTGGACACCTGCCCTGTGATTTAGTAATAAATGGGGGTTGATGTACTCTTGTGATGTATCCACAGTGAGCAGCTCATGCGAGGTTAAAGGTTGGAAGAGACATCTGGTATTGTGTCAAGAGCTGGACAGAAGCCAGGCTGTGTCGCAACGCCGCAGCAAGAATAATCCGGCCATCACAGCGCTGGCCATGTCCAGGTACAGTAAATACAATGCACCTGCTCACAGCACAGAGAGGAGGGACTGAGTTTACATTTGCACACTACAATTAACTAATTGTTCTTAAGATAAACATTTAATTCTATTTTATAACTAATATACTTGTGGAACTAACTGATTGGAAATCAGCTCACCCACTCTGACTCACATCATATATGTGAGTCAGAGTGGGTGAGCTGACTGACTCACATCATATATGTATTATATTGTGCTTTATAGCTTCACTGATTGATTTTCATATAACCTAAACACACTGTGTTCTGTGTAGGAGCCATGCTACTCTGTTGGCGGGCGATGCCTGGGGCAGAGTTTTCACCTGGACGTGTGAATGAGAAATGGCAGACTTTAAACACAATCGTGCCTCCAGCCATCATTTCCACACAGCCCTTATCCCCCCAGAGAGACTCTGACACAGAAAATCCATCAGTGTCTCAGGTCTGACACCAGCTGAGCATTGACACCTGATGTATTTCAGATCAGGTGTGTGTGTGCATTAAGGGCAAACTGTTACAATATTTGGTACATTCAAGCTTCAGGCAATATAGATTATTCTATCTCCTACATAGATATTTAATTCTGTATGTTACATTGTAAATACTGAATTTCAACGACTTTGAATAAAACTATTGAGAGTTATTTGTAAAAATCTTCTCCTGAGTGTCTGTGATTTGGATTTTTTTTTGAAGACTAAAATCTTGGGTGGCAGGGATTTTATTTTATTGCATTATAATGTGTGCGGTCGTGTGTGTGCATGTGTGTTATGTGTTTTGTGTGTCTGCAGCTGATCTAGCAAACTACTGAGCCAATTAGCCTAATATTTTGTGTGCATGTGTATGACTATATGCTCAAGGATTTCTTGTGGATGTGGTGATTCATCATTTTTTATTAAAAAATCCTCTTTTTTTAAAAAATTATTTTATACTGTCATTAACTGCTGACTTCTTGCTCCTCTTAAGCAGCAGGTAGGGGCCAAAAGATTTCCAGAAATCATCTTGCTAAATACAACAAGCCTTACCTTCTGTTGCAGGCTACATTTTGGCCTTCGTCACAGCTCAAAAACTGACATGTATAGAAAAGTTTGGTCTCATTTTGAGTCAGAGCTTCTGGAGATTAATTCTATACCTGATGTGATCCACTAGGCACGTTAGGAGATGAATAAATCACGTTTTTTTTGTTGTTGTTGTTGTTGTGTTTGCCGCCATGGTGATTATAATGGAGCCAGGAGGGACCATTGCACCAGCCGCAGTTCTCAGTGGTCAAGCAGTGGGTTTGTTCGTCCACCACACAGCGTCATACCACACCAGGAGCATTTCAGAAGCAGAGCGTTTTGCCTGCTTGATTTTGTAGACTTGCAGGTTTTGTTGATTTAGTCACTCTTTCTTTTATAATATCTATTCTTTTACCTCAAGTAAGTAAGCAGGCTGTGTAGTTAAATGGTTTCTTTGTTTTAACTGTTTATTGTTGTTATTTCCTACTTGTGCTGTAGCCTACAGACAAAGTAAGCAGTCGTTAGCAGTCCAGTTATGAATGACAGGGATCAAAGATTCGTGGCTGTGTTAGATTATTAACAGCATTTATTCTCTTCATTCTCATAATTACATGATAGACTTTATATTTTAAATACAGTGCCTGTTAGTAGGAGAAATCGATCTGCTTTGTACAACGCACTGCAGCTCTGTGAAAATCAGACAAGGTGTGTATTTTTATTAGCGTCTGGATGCTTCTGAAACATACTGCGCTGCTTCTGATGGAATTAAAAGAATTGTCCAGAGTGACCACGAACAGCTCAGGGGGGGCCGCCTGGCAGAAATCTGCACTCAACTGAGTGTACTTTTCTACTTTCATCTGGGATTCATAAAGGTGAAACCAGGAGAACACTGGCTGAAATTCCCCAGAACTGCTGGGTAATTTTTGCCTCAGGAATGTGATGGGGAAAACAAGCATCTAAATACTTGCCTCAAAACAATCTTTTAAACTGACCCTTGCTGCTCCAGCATAGCTAACAAGGGGCCACAGCAGAAGCTTGTGTTTAAACTAGGTAGCTTCAAACTGAAAGCGGGGGAAACTGTGCGAACGCGGCTCTTTAATAGTATTGCAGAGCTGGAGCCGTTCATTTCTCACAAGCTGCACAACATCCATGATCATAAAAAGCACAGCGTGCAGACGTCAGCATATTGTGCTATGAGGGTCACAGTGTTTTGCTTTGGTACATCTCTGTGGTATGAACAATTCCGGATGTTTTGCTGGTTGTGAATCATTCACTGAGCTATCTTTGTTGTTTTACACAATGTGTTTTCAATCTCCTTTGTAATGTGGTATTTATGAGTAGTTGAACATTTGGTTGCTTTGCCATTTGTTGGACCGTTATCCTCCTCAAGTTTACTGTGACCATGTCAAATGTGTGTGTGTTGTGGGTGATGTTAAATGTGTCTGGGCCTTGTTGAGGTATCCTTTCTGCTTGTCACAGCTTTTTGTGTGTGTTTATGGTTAACTGAGGACAAATGCCTTTTTAGCCTCATCAAACTGTTCAATCTCTGTGTAATCACTGTAGGGCCCTGACAACACACTCCTGGGTATATCTGACCCATTTGTAGAGAGACGTTATGAAATTTAACCCCTTCTAAACATTGATCTTAATCTAATCAATGGAAAAATGCAATGCTGACTGTCTTGTATCCATGCACTGATATTCCGATAAATAAGCTAGCTTTTAAAAAGATGTTAGATTGCCAAGATTGTGGAGACATGCTCTCTTTCTGTGTCTGCTTTTCCTGCTTGTTCTCTCATGCACATGCACCACTCCTCTCTATCATAAAGGAAGAGGTCTCTCTCTTTAACCTTTGTGTGTGTGGCTAATTGTGCTAAGTGGAGTAGCTTAATAGAGTGGAAAATAGTCCTCATAATTTTCCCAGAGAGCGAGCAATGACCTTCTCTAAAGCTAACGGCCATCTCCATTCTCTCTACACCGCTGGTTTTATGATATGAAATGTCAAACCACTGGGTTCCTCAGAATAATTAAATCAAATAAATTATTGCACCTAGGCAGAACCATCTTGTAGCCTAACCCAATTATAATGCACTGTAAAGCTAATTATTAACCATGATTACAATTAGTCTAATTTGAATAAATGTAGTCATTAGCGGGTTCATCCTAGTCAGTGAGTCTGAACTGTGGGGGATGATGGTCTCTCTCTCTCTCTCCATCTCTCCCACTCACAGAGAGAAGGGTGTGTGGATGTGCATCATTCTCTTTCTCCATGCACCTCTATCTTCATCCCATTTTTCACACACTGACCTTCACAAAATGGCCCGCACCCTTCACCTTTCTTGGGTACTTGAGCATAATGTGTGCTGCTTCCAGGATTCATATTTGCTGTTTATGCCTGTGCCGTGTTGATTGGACTTTGAAAGCAGAAACAGAAGTCTCACTGTTCTGTCGCTTTTTTGTATGTTCTTGTTAGAAAAGCTAAATCTGGTCTAAACAGCGACATTACAGCAGACCTTTCTTAGGGTAGATATGAAGCAATAATTATATTTTGAGAAACAGGCTTATTTGCTTACTTAGCGAGAGTTAGATGAGAGATTGATGGCACTTTCAAGCCTGTCTGGAAAATATGAAGCTACAACCATGGACTAAATTTAAAAAATGGACATATCCCACGTGACATCATTTCATTGGTTTGTGGACTCCCGTTTTAAAGCCTCAAGTTTGGAGTTTTGGCCATTGCCTTGTTGGATTTTTGGAGCCAGAAGTGACCATATTTAGATGAGTGGCTGGATCTGTGGAGGAGCGAGGACAGATGTGACTTAGAGCCCTAAGACAATGTCCACAGACAGCCTGTCACTCAAAGCAGCCACGCCCTTTGTTATGCCTTAATGAATTTAAAAGGTTGGTTTATATAGAAATTAAGCCCCTTAATTTGTCATGAAGGAGGAAATTAGCTTCAGAGATCAAACTGTTTTTGTACCAGGCTGTAAACATGTTTATTTCTGCTGTAAAGTTTGGCACCAGAACTGGGGACTGACTCCCTTTTTGGAGCCACACTCAAGTGGCCATTAGGGGCGCAAAAGTTTTTGGCGCTTCCGTGTTGGCCTTATTTTTCAGCCCTGGACATTGCCTCTTGGCTACAACCTGCAGCTGGTTAGCTTATCTTAGCATAAAGACTGGAGACAGGGGGAAACAACTAGTCTAGCTCTGTTCAAAAGTAACCAAATCCCTCTACCAGTACCACTGAAACCACTGCAGCTGTTTGTAATAATGTGCTGGTTTCATCTTTTGTTGTGTAAAACAGATTTTTCTTGTGACCCCAGACAGCTCTGACAAATGCAGTCCTCTCCGCTTTGAAGAACATTTATATGACTCAAAGACAGTCAGACCCGGGCATATATTTATTATTTGGTGTATTAGTACTGTAAGTATAAATGCAGTTGAAGAATGTTAGAGTGCCTTACGATACTGCAGTAAGAGAGCCTGGACAACAGTTTCTTTCCACACAGTCTCCTGAGTTTATACAGAATAGTTAACAGTAAGAGCGTTCTTATAAACATCTGGCTCACAGGCCGGCGATGCCAACAAACAAAACAACAGAATTATAAGACCCAAAAACTGCTGTGCTGGAATGGAACTGCGCTGAGGAAACAAAACCCTCATTTACCGACAGCTGTAGCGTACTTACAGCCAAAAAACAAATGCTAAATGCCATACTGATAGTTCATAAATATAGTCCTTTGGTTGCCACTTAGTTCAGTTGCCCTCACCGGGAGGTACCATGACATCCATGTGTCCAGAGCTGCTGTGTTTACAGCTGTTTTTCCTGGAAGAGGATCTGAGCGTACACAGTGTCTGGGCTGGAGGGAGTGGGGTCAGGGCTGGTGGTGGCTGGGGGCTCTAGCCTCGGTCTGACCAGCTCCAGTTCTGCATATGTCAGACTATCATCCTGTGGTACTCGAGGCTGAAGGAGGGAGGGAAAGAACGGGAGAAACTTGAAGGAATTTAACCCAGAGATAAGGCAGAAGAGGAAATATGCTCTATGTATAAAAATGTACAGTGAGCACAGATATCTCTGTGTATCGGGAGCAAATGCATCCCGCCTGCGTTTAATCTTTTTCAGCAAACAGTAGTACTACTCTGCTTTCCACGGTAAACATGCCCTAAGTGCAGTTCAGCTGCAGAAAGTATGTGTTTACAGAACCTTTTGGAACATCCAGTTTACTCTGCAAACATTTTCTACAATAGGAGTCCTATCCAACATCCTCAGATCCTCCTAGTTGCGCTAATCTAATCAGCATGTTCGTGCAAAAGAAGCACTCACATCTCCAGAGCTTCCTCTCACGACACAATCGCAAGAATGGCGCCAGTAGAAATACTGATGATCCTTAGTTTGAGTAGTTTTCTTCTGTATGTACTTGTTTGACATTTTTATTGTAGATATAAAACCAATGGAGCACTCTAAATAAATAATTGTGTTTGAGAAGCAATAAAGCTAAATAGAATTATCAAGCTCATAACTGAATGAAGAGACGGCAATAAACTCCTGTAGACAATCATGCAGTCGTGAAACAAATTCCCTCTTGCATGTATCTCAATAACAACTCTGTGCTTGAAAAAAAACACCTTTTGAGAATGTTAATAAATACATTTTAACAGATATATTAAGTGCATGTGTTTTCATAAATGTAGGAGAAGTGGACAGAGGTGTTTGTATGATGGGTGAGAATGAGGGCACTCACAGGGGCAGAGCTCCTGAGTTGAGTCTTTAACCTTCTGGGCTTCTGAGGTCTCTTTGCAGCAACAGGCACTGAAAAGCAGACACAACCTTAACTGACTGGGAACAACAGCCAAGAGGAATGAACTCACAAACATGACTGTGGTCGAAGGAAGTAATCGTCCCTCACAACCACTTCATATTAAACCCACGGAAGAGATTGATACATCATTTTCAGCATCAGTGTTGATTTGACCTCAGACAATACACTCAGCAGGATCTAACCCAAATACAGTATAAAGTTTCACTCTGTAGTCTCACAGTCTCTTTCACGCTGTGCTGTTTTTGTCCTGGAAATTGAATCAGGCCGGAGATATCATTTTCTGCTTTTGTGCTTGCTGGACACCTTCATTTACTGTTTTCTTTACCCACTAACTCCTATTCTTGGGGCTGGAGCCTCTCTCCGCCCCCCCTGCGATTCTGATGACTCCAGTGTGTTTGAAACTTGAGAGCAAAGACAAGGACTGCCACTCTGTCTGCCCCTGACAAAATAGATTAGACTGTGGAAAAATATTTGATGTTTCAAGTCAGAATAAAGTTCACTGTGTGAGATAACAGCCCAATAAATTGGCCACTGGATACTTTAACCTCTCCAGGCCTATGAAAATCTTTTACATGAGGGTACTATTTTGGTTAAACTGCTCATAAGTCATGTCCACACTGAGGCCATAACCTGTGATGTGGGGTCACAAGTAGACTTTGTTTTAAAAGGTCACAAGCCAAAAAGGTGAGATCCACTGAAGGATTTAATTTCTCCCAGAGGTTACATCCTGCCCTCAATGTGTCACGTTACCTTTGGCTGGTATGTGTGGCGGTGGCTCCTCGGGTAGTTTAGGTGGTGTTATTATTGCGCGCCGGTCAGTTTTCTGTCTTGTGTCTTTCCTTTGGGCTCGTGGGGAGGAACTGGAGGAGCTGCTGGAGCTGGTGACAGTTTCTCCCGAGCTGCAGGGAACAGAGGAGAGTTTTTAAAGTTTTAATTACAGCTGCACCCAATGGTAATTTAGATTATCAGTTAATCTTTTGATCATTTCTGCAATTTATCAATTGATAATATAGTGTATTGAAAATAGCTTGTTTTTTTTCAATCAGCAATCCATAACCAAATGATTTTAACTGAAAATGATATAAAACTGAGCAAAGCAGCAAATACTCACTTCTGAGAAGGACAACCAGCATGTGAATCTTTAAAGATTCAGTTATCAAAAGTATTGATTGATTTTATGTCAGCTGACTGACTAACCATTTAATTGTTTCACCACTAGCTTTATTGTCATCTTTTGTTTTGAATTTGTCACATGAAAATTTTTGTACACAAGTCATTTAAGATACGGATTCTTGCATATACACAGCTGTATATAGTATCTAGGTTGATGCAGGTGACACATCCCCCTCAATATTTAGACTGTGCATTTGTCCACAGTAGCAGAGGACATTTATTTTGACAAAAGTAAAGACATTAACACCATAAACTGATGCAGAAAAGGCATGTATTGGTGCATTAAAAATTATCAGAGGGCAGGAAATTAAGTGTTTGATACTTTGATACTCCAAATTTTCTGGTGGAGGACCCTTAACCCCCCTGTTTCATATGTGTTTTCCCCTTTGTTGAAACAAAACCTACCACCTTGCATATACAAACGGCAATTAACACAAACTATATAGACATCAGCATTGTCATGCAAATAAATAAATACATAAATAAACAAATTTTAGAAAAGGAAAAAAGAAGAAAAGGGTGTAGGTGACACGTGTAAGAAAATGTGGGTTTAAAAGAGAACCAACGAGGGTATCTCTCACCTCTGTCTACCATACTTGCCTGCGCATTATGAAGTACAACTGATGATCATTCTATGAGAGCAATATCCTTAAAATAATTCAGTCATTCTTTTATCGATGGAGGCTCAGGGGAGGGCCGTGAGTGTATTATGGTCTTCTCGGCGGCAGTTAAACCTGCAAATATGACTTTTCAGAGGGCTAACAGGGTGTTACATTGAGGTCGGAGTCAGAGTTGAATGAAAGCAATGTGGACTGTTTAGGAAATGGGAATTCCAGGATATTTTCAAGGCACTTGGCCACATTAGACCAGAGATTAGATATAGAAGGGCATTCCCATAAAACATGAAGGTATGTGACAACAGTATCCTGACAACGTTTAAGTTTCAACTATCAATGAGCTTTATTTTTACGAGATCGAATGGTGGGAAATTTCTGTACAAACTTATAGTGAATGAGCTTATGTGCTTTTTTTTATGATGAATTAGATAGATATGCTGGCCCAAATATTGTCTCAGTCAAGTTCAAGGCCATATCCTTCAAGGTCATGATTTCAGTCACCCCCATAGTTTTTCGACACTAGTTTTATTATTAAAATAATTAAATACATTAAAGATCTTTACCTGCTTTCTGGACACTTGACCAGCAGGTAACTCGCTGTGGAGGAAGTAGCAGAAGAAAAATTATGTTGACTTAACAGCAAAGTCGTCTGGTTATGTTTTGAACAGGAAAACTGAAATATAAAGTTTTAAGTGTGAAGTTACTGTAGGACAACCAATGATGCTTTTACCTTTGAGCCTGTGTCTTCTGTGAAAGTACTGGCCGATGAGAACCAGAGTGAACAGGAAGATGGAGAGCAGGCCGAGTGAGCAAATCAGCACAGCGCACAGATACACATCTATAAAACAAACAGGAAAAAGCATCAGAATGGTGGCATTATCAAAGTAAGACTTGTATGGTGAAGTGAAAACAGAGGAGATGGAAACTGTACCTGCAAATAAACGCCACAGTCCTGCACTGCTACCATCATCAGGAGTGAAGTGCACTGGAAAAAAATGTAAAAAAAGTCAGCAGAAATAGTAAGTTGAGGGTAGAAAACTGCCCAGACTGAGAATCTTTATAAATTGCTGTTGTCTGAGGGCAAAGACCCAACGCAGCAGACAGCCTCAGTGGTTTCCAGAAATATCAAAACTGCTCTCATGAAGGGAGATTCTGCAGCAGCATCAGCCAAACCCACCACACACACACACACACACACACACACACACACACACACACACACCACAAACACACGCGCACACACAGAGGCCCGGTTGTATTGCTGTTCTTGGACCGTGTTCGGGGGGTTCCCCATCCCACTGCTTTGCATCTCCACTTCCTTTTGTTGGTTGCTTCACAATCGTTTCATGTTGAAATTTCCTTTGTGAGCTTATTAGTGTGAAAAGAGAAGGAATAAGGAAGTTGTTGTCAGTGTGTGTCAATGAATGATGGGTTGTGTGTAGGTCAGGGGTATTTAGCAAGAGGTTGAGGAGAGTGAACAGAGGCTATGTACATAAATTACTTAGTCTCTGCTCCCCATAATGAGTTTTTAATATGTCTTTTAAACACCGGTTGATAAACATATTAATAAGAAATGATAAGATATTAACTCTAATTGACTTCTAGCCTGTTTCCAGACCGCTGAACTGCCTGCAAAAATTGTCACATGTGGTCTCGGCCGCTCAGTCTGAATATCACGTTAATTAATGTCAGGGAGCAACATGATGGCTTTGTGTTGCCAGTGAACATGAAAAACTGTAGCAGATGAAGGTGGTCAGTTTTATAACACAGCATGACATGTATTTTTCAAAATAGAGCTCTAATGGATTACATCTTTACACAGTATTTTTTCTCTAGAGAACGTACACAGTCCAAGAAACAAGACTCAAAAAAATAGTTTGATTATAGACGTAACAGTGAGGCTTTAAGGCTGTTTTTTCTAAATCTTTAACATACATTTGTTTGACACTTGCTAATTCACTGCTATTGTAATTACAAAGGGCCAATCTATGCTGTTTCATTGGACTGGATTAAATTGTATGGTGTCCCTGTTATTTTGTCCACCCACACTTCTTACCACTAAATTAAAAGTAATGACAGACTTCTAGAGTAGACACACTGTAGTTGAAACTCATCTGACGAGGTGACAGGCTACATCCAACAGGCATCTCTTGACAATGTGAGCAATTAACAGTCAATGCAAGTAAACCACATATGTGACCTTTACACTGTGGTTAACCACATGCTAAGCCTCACATCTGATGGGTTCATGCAGCCTGGGGTTAACAGGGCTGGGAGCTGTTAAACACTCTCTACAGATGTGTGTATACAAGCTCAAGTTTGTGCACAAAATGTATACTGCACATGTATTCATGAAAAGCTGAAAACATAAGGTATGGATTTAAAATCATCTGCTTTCCCCCATCAGTCCAGCTGTGAAGACAGGACGCAGGGTGGGGGGTTCTACCACAACTTCACCTTCTTCCAAGGTGCATGCAGAAGGGAAATAAGTCCAAAGAGGTTGGTATAACGACTGCAAGACCAACGTGTGTTCGGACTGTGGCCAGAATCAGGACGCTGAAACATGAACCATCTGTTAAAACCAGCAGGGTTAGAGACCTGAAGTCAGAAAGCAGGGCTTAAAAAGATTTACTTTAATTTAACCGTGCAGACTGTCTGCCCCTTTTTCCAGTTTAGGAAAGCAGCAGAATTCACTCAACCATGATGTCTGAAGATCTGAAGTTGAGATTTAGAGAAGAGAAGACAAACCATCTTCTCTCCGTGCAAAATCTTCTGAATAAAATGATCTGAGTGGGGTGTGGCCTTTGCCCTGCAGACTGAAATCTGCAGACTGAGGGGTTCCCTGGATTACAGTTACAACTCTCTCGTTTTCTCTTTGTTTACCCTTATAATGTCAGCTCTTGTGTTTCTGGTTCTGTGGTCAATGCATGTCGGAGATGCCTGAGGTTGTGTGGCTTCCTTAGTGGGACATTGCCCTGAATATAGGGCAGGGCGTTGTCTGATGGCTCCGTCTGATTCAAGCCTTGATGGTTTTCCGGCATAAAATTAGTGAAAGGTAAACTGTGCAACTGTGTCAGGTGTCGTCGCACTTGTAGCACAGTACATCAGCATCTAAACTTTCTATTGAACCCCTTTATCCAGTGCATCCCACAGAGACAGACATCTTCCCTGCAGATCAATTGTTAAAAAGTTAAATCAGATTAAGGATCGTACTGCAAAAGAAATATTTATTACTGCATGTCATTTAAATTAGTTCCTAACCTGATTTGTTCAAGTTGTTTGTTACATATTAGCACCGATTAAATAAGTTCCACCGCAGCTGAGTTCTCCAGTGAATTTTCTCCTGAGGCTTGCATAAAAGTAAACCCAGAATGCTGACGTCATGTATTTCAGAGTTTTTGAATGTACGTAGCCAGCTCAGCAGCACTCTCCTTTTTACTCCTCACACTCATACACAGAGAGTGATATTGTTAAGTGTGGTTTGGCTGTGTGAGCTCATTGTTTTGAGATGGAAATGCCAGAGGATTGGGGTCACACTCAAACACACATACAGGCACCACTTACAGCAAAGCGCAGCTAGAGTCAGAAAATACATGCTACACATTTCTATCTGGCCTTTGTCCTTTAATAAAAACTGTTGCTCCTCCTTCGTTTGGTCATTTCCATTGCCAGATAACATGGACAGCATGTCTCAACTGAGTTTGTGCGGCTGTAAGGGAATTCCTCGGAAAGGAATATTCCATGGAAAACATTTTCAGGGTAATTACACCAGAAGTCCCCTTTGCGTTTAATCCTCTTTTGTCAGTTACCAGGGTTGCACAAAGGTATGAAAAAAAGTAAAAAAGTAAAAGACTTTGTTCATTTCATGTCAAAGGCCAAATAGTGACAACACAATGCACAGTTTTACTGTTTTGCCAAGTGGTCATGAGAGATAGATTTGTTTGTTTGTTTTTTTTAAACCACCTGCTTCAACCAAGAGGAGGTTAAATTGTTGTTAAATAAATTCCCTCACATTTGATCTGGAAAAGGTGAAGAAGTTAATGCAATCTGACTCCCTATTGTGCAAGAAATTGTGCAATACTTTATTTTGTTTCACAGCCTAATTCACCTCTGGCTTGCCTTATATCAGGGGACACCACCCTAACGCTTTAACATTTTGTTCAAGAACACACAGAGAGAGAGAGAGAGAAAGGGTCTCAAACTCCTGGCCACTCGGCTAACATGCTTAATTTGAAAAAGCAAATAAAGAAAAACAGCACTTTAACCCGCAGTCAGCCAAAATTGGGGCCTGGACCCATGGAAGAATTACTGAGCAAGCCTACAGGGCACAGGCCCAGGGGCCCAATGTGTAAGGGGGACCTCCTGCCCCTAATCTGCAAAATTTCACTTAAATTACCACATGCTGACCAAGGGGGGATTCAAAATGACCACAAAGCAATGCAAAGGAGCTGCAGAGAGACACAACATCACTACAAAAAGGGGCAAAACAACCACAAAGAGACACAAAACAACCAAATAAGACTCAAAATTACTTAAGAGAGACACAAAACCACAAAAAAGATGCATTATGACAACAAAGAGATGCAAAACAGTGACACAAAAAGAAGATTAACAACTATACAGTGTATGTACTCCAATATAGGAGATATGGGGGGCCTTTTGCATGCCTGTGCCCAGGGGCTCATTATCTGATAATCCAGCCCGGCCCTGTCAACAAACAAATGTGAAATTGAGAGAAGGCCATCTTTAATTACCTGTCACTTGTGTGGTGCTGGTGCCATTGGACGATGCCCTCCATGTGTTTCTGTGTTTGCGAATCTCTTGAACTCTGCAGGTGTAGAAACCCTGGTCAGTCCCCGTCATATTGAGAATCCGCAGCCGGTACACCTCTCCCTCCGTTTCCTCATACAGACGGAACTTCATCTGGGGGAAGCGACGAGTGTAGTTCCCATACATCTTCATTTTCTTGATGCCAATCTTTGCAATGAGAAACTGAGGGGGCTCCAGTGCAGGAGGGGAGGGGGATGGAGGGGAGGGAGGAGGCGCCAGAGTCGGAGCAGCAAGAGGAGAAAAGAACCAGCGTAGGATGAGGACACTGCCGCTCCTCTTCCTCTGAGATACCAGGCAGGAGAGCGTCAAGTTGTCTTTCTGTGTTACCATGACAACAGGCCCAGGGGTCACTGTCACATTCAGGCCATGACATACCTCTGTTGACAAAAGACATAAGAAGAACAAGTGGTTAGTGCAGTCATTTTTGGTTATGTTGAATTTTGGTTTTTGCAAACACAGCACATATGTGTTCTTGTTGTGTTGTTAACATTTTTGTATGTTATCCATGTTCTGTTTTATGGCAGAATTAAATGAAACCAAACCATAAAACATTTGCTTTTCCAAACATAAGGACACTCTGTGATCTGGTAGCTTGTGTGACCCCTCCCTGCAGTTAAATTAGTAATTAACTAGAGCTGCTAATGAGCCCCACATGGGAGAAAGTCTGAGTTCATTTTTGCAAGATGTTTGATTTCCTGCCAATTAAACATAATTGTAGCATTTAGACAAAGTACGTTTATGTGCACACCCACAGTGGCTGCTTGGATTTATGGTGTTATAGCTCAAACTATCACTGGTTCTACTTATATATGTCATTTCATCACTGAAGGGGAATTCAGTCTGCAACAGCTAGAAACCTAAGAGGACTGAGAATCAGAAAACATAGTCTGTGTGCCCCATTTTTACTTCCCTGGAGGTACTTTTATTCGACTGCCAGCTGGGTCAAGCCTGTTTAGGAGAGACATTGGGTCTGGACACAATATGTGTGATCAGACAGGCAAGGAGAATCTACAGGTGGGAAACATTCATCTTCAGTACGGTACAGCCCGAAACAGGCAAGGAGAAACACGACAAGATAACAGGGACCATCTGGGCCCCAGTGCTGTCTTCTTTTTTTGTTGTTTTGTTTTGTTGCTGTGTCTCCCTCAGGGTCTGTCCTACACTATTTAATGTGACAACAAAAGCAGCGACAGTGACTCAAGCCAAACACAAATCTCAACATAACCAAAAGATTATAGGGCAGGAAATATGAGTTGTAGGTCCACTGTATGGCAGTTTGTAGAATGCAAAATATACTGAGGTTTTCTCTAATCACAGGGAACAAACTTTCTTAACTCTACAGCTGGTGTAATTTTAAACAAAGCCATAGTCGCCCAGTTTGCAAAAGCAACGTCAATATTGCCAATAATGTAATATAACTTAATGCACTTGCAACTTTTGGTCATTTTCAAGACAGCGACTATTAGGAGGTGTCTTTCCTGTATGTTTGACATTATTTTCACACTCCATAATAAACTCAAAATGCATGGTTTCACAGTGGTGCATGTTAGATGATCAATCAAATTACTCCTTTTGACACACTCTCCTTCTTTCTTGCCTGCTTGCTCGCTTTCTCACTGGTTTATATTGTTGTAAACAAGGTGAACTTACCTGTGACCAGAGCCTTAGTCAGGACAAGGACCACTATAGAGAAGTACATTTTCCACAGTCAGCGAATCCATAAACCCAGACAACTGCACAGCACTTACACAAGCAGCTACATTCAAAACAGAGCCTGACTGGACAACCCACCAGAGCCCTTACCCACCATTAACTCTTCTCCTCTTTCTCCTCTTTTCTGTGTAATATGAAACAGTAAATGCTCTGTTCCCACTTAGAAACTCCCACTCACTCTCGCAGTACTCTCCCTCTCTCTCTCTCTCTCTGTTTCTCTTTCTCTCTGACTGTCTCTCCCTAGCTCTCTCTTTTTCTCTGTGTGTCCTGCAAAACGTAGGAAATGTCATTTCCTGTGTTCCTGTGAAGAGTCTTGGACTGAAGCCCAAAGCCCCAGAACTCGAAAGCGATGGTCAGGTCTCGTGGTTTGTGTGTGTGCGTCTGCGTGCGCCTGTCACATTGTGTGTCATTTGAAGGAGCATACACAGCAAAGCGCTGAACATACATTTCCATCACCCAAGTTACTCTCAGAGTCCTGGGGTACTCCTCATCTGACGTCTTTCAATAAACTTTCAAGTGTTGATGTTCATAAATGTGATGTTTTTGTCTGCATGCATGCGTACATGCATTTATGTTTGCATGTGTTGCGTGTGTGTGTGTGTGGGACCTCTCCCTGTCTGGCTGCTGGACAGAGTGGCATGGGCTTGTCTCTGGCTGTGGTTGTCAGACTGTCCCAGTGGTATGAAGCCTGCTGCTTTATTGGGCAGGCTAAACTGCTGAGGCAGGGCTTCTGCTGGCGCTTCGAGCTCTGCCAAAGCCAAATGGATTTACACAACAGATTTAACCCTTCAGGTTGTATGTAGGATTCTCTGGAAAAGCCTGGATTCTTCAGAAAACGGACGTGCTGGGTTGAAACGGTGGTTACATCTACTCTAACCTTGACAAAATCATTTGTTTTGAAAAGATAGTAATTGCAAGCTGTTGTGAAAGTTGTAACAATTAAGGATCATGTGTAAAAGTGCCAAAATTATAGTTGGTGTGAGAAACATTATGACTTCTAAACTAGATCTTTTATTTGGGGTTTCCCCTCAAGTTTTCCTTTACATAAGTCTCAAGTTCAAGTCTTTGCTCCAGTAGAGGAATCGCTCTCCTCTGCCCTGCAGTGGTCAAAGCAGGTTACTGCTTCTCAGGGGATCAACAATATTTACAATGAACTGATGAGTATATGAAGGCAGACCGTGTATGTTATATCTGTATTGGTGAATCAAGGCAAATCAAAGCAAAGACACTTTCATACCATTATTCCTATCATTGGATCCCAAAGCTGCACTAGACAAAGACATGCACACAAATGTCATTAACAAAATGTTATTTTCTCTTTTGTGTTCATTAACTCTCTCAGGACATATAACTGTGCTCTTTCAATAACACTTTGTAATTGCCTTATGCACTCAGTAAAAAGACTCTTCATTTTGAGTCATTCAGACCCAGGGTACATTTCAAGAGTGGGAACAGGATGACAGTGGCAGTAATATTATATTGTTATTACAGCCCTCTGAGTAGTAAAATGAAATCAACCTGGGGCAGCAGTCTTTTATATTTCCTTTTTTATTTATTTATAACCTTTACAGTGTGATGTTTAAAGACAGTCATCGTGGTGAGAAATTATTTGGCTGATTGAACAAAGTGTGTTTTTTTGCCTGAAGAAGTCCATGTCACACAATTCTGAATCACAGCAACACAGAAACATTCTCACAAACTTCCAACTTTAAAAATGGACTACGTATGAAATTAAACCTTAAAAACAGCAATGATCACATCACCATGTTTTCACTTTGACACAGTGGTTGAATACACAAACTATGCTTTACACCATCTGCAGATATTTGATTGACGCTGTGGGTTTAACAATATTTCATGCATCACAAAATGCCAAAAGAAGGATTTCTCCAAAAAGAAAAAAGAATGAAAACTTAAGCAGGCCTGCCAGTGTTCATAGTAGAAACCAGTGTTTCTCTAAACTACTAAACACTACAGACACACTGTTGCCATTTGTATAATAACATATTTCTAGGTTTAGGAGGCAGCGGGATACTGATCATACTGTATACACAAGAAACATACCTTAGCTTCTCACATTCAAAAGTCAAATGGAATGGTGAACTTCTCCGTAACACACACACAAAAAAATAGCTCAACAGTTAATCTTCAAAATCAACAGCAGTAATTTAACAGCATCTCAGTGGGGCTTTTTAAAACTACAAACCAAAAACATTCTGAGACTATTCTCATTTACAAACACTTAAAATACTGCATATCATCATCCATTCATACTGTGCTTATGGGTATCTTTATTTTATCAAACACTTTATTTGGCTACTTGTCTGTGTTAGAACATCAACCCCGTTTGAGTAAAAGCTACCAGTCTCACCAGTCAGACACCTCCATAAAGTCCTCCAGTTCACCCATGGTTATTATATCACGGGACTGATATCGTGAGTGGGCTGAGCTTTCATTTTCATAAATGGAGCTTCCTGCAAGCTGGCTGTTTGTGTCACACTCTGGGAACGACTCATATGTGCCATGTGTGTTGTAAACTCTGTTATATGTTTTGTCCTTATCGTTAACTGTGTCCATGTATGGAGTCTTCTCTGGGCTGTAGCGATGCACTTCAGAGTTCTGTCCCGTTTCAGGTGCTGGATATCCGTAGATGTGGCTCTCCCTGACAGGCTGTTGGTCCTGGTGGGGAGTCACTGGGGCTGATGACCTGTGGTGGGGCACAGAGTTGATAGCAGGAGGTTGGTAGCCTTGGGGATAGCCATGGTTGCCTTGATAAAGAACAAGGGGCTTGCCAGCTGGAGATGCCTGGGATTGTTGCTGAAGCTTGACCTGCATGTGGGGTTGGAGCTGAGGTTGTGGGTACGTCTGCTGTGGCTGGGGTCGGGAGGTGCTCTGGCCGGACTCGCGTACATTCAGCTGAACATACTTTCCCGTCTCTGGGTCAAAGAAAGTCTTTGTTTTCACTTGAACTGGCACGTCCACCACGAAATACTGACCAGAGCCGAGGTCCTGCAGCACCTTACGCTGGGTCAGTGGGTAGGCCTGGGGATAGCTTGTCTCTACATGGTACTGTGTCACTGGAGCTGGGTGGTTGGCATGATGGAGAGTGGGAGAAGAGGGAATATGAGCAACTGTTTTAGGTGCAGCAGCGTGGGAAGCAGGGCCAGCAGCATTAGCCGGGGCAACAGGGAGGGAAACAGGAGCAGTAGCATGAGGTGAAGCAACTGCAAGTGAGATAGGGCCAGTGGCGTGAGGGGAAGCATAGAAAGAGCTGTGAGAAGATTGGTGCTCTGTGTGTGATGAAGGCAAGCTAGACCCCAATGTTGGAGCATGAGCGAGGGAGACAGGTGAGGAAAAATGGGGGGAAGCCACAGCTTGGCGGCTAGAGGAGCGTACCTCAGTGGAGGAGGAAGGAATACTGGAGCCTTCTTGAGGAGATTTCTCAACTCCAGCAGGGCTGTCTGCAGCAGTTTTGGATAACTCTTTTCTGATTCTCCGAGTAGTCAGCCTCTGAGCTCTGCGCAGGGCTTTCTCACTTTTTGGAGGAACAGTTGGAGGCTTGCCCAAAGAACGGGAGACATCACTGCTGAAGCTACAGGCTGATTCTGGCCTGTCATAATCATACACGCCTCGTACATCTGCCAGGTCTGCTGCACTGGTGGCAAAACTCTCCACATCCTCCGACATGTTGCTGATGACAGAGCGGGAGTCATCTTCATCAAAAACAATGCTCCTCCTGGAGTAAGGCCTGTGCTGCGGGAGAGGGGCCAAGTTATCCTGTGATGAGTATGTTGGCTGAAACGTAGAGGACTCTTTGATAGCAGCAAGTCTATTCAGCCCTGTGTCAGGATACACAGGAGTTCCAGCGCTGCGTCTCATTATCTCTTGCTCCTCCTCTCCTCTCTCAGACCCCCTGTCCATGGGTGAACCAACCCGGAAATCCTCTCCAAAGTTCTTGTGGAAGCGTGGTTTGACTGATTTGGTGAAAGAGGAACCTCTGAAGGTGTTATCCTTCACCCTGAACATTGAGGGCTTGACTCCCAGAGCAGGAGAGGAGGTGTTGGAGCGGGGCAGAGATGGAGCTGGAGATGCTGGGGCATGTGGCCGATGAGTCCTCGTGTAGGGTCCCGAGTCTTCAGTTGATCCAGGCCCTGATGGATTGTGTCTTTGTTGGGAGGGTAAAGGGGAACATAGCTGTCTCTCTCTGGGTTTCCTCTCTGATTCTGTCGAGGTGATGGCATAGTACTGGAGAGCATCTGTCCCCTGTGCTGCTCGTTTTTGCTCTTCCAACTGAATGGCTTTCTCCTTTTCTCTGTGAATTGCTAACTTTTCCTCTTCTCTCTTTTTTGCCCTGATCTCATCCTCTCTTTGAGCTAACATTTGTTCTCGTGCCACTCTCTTCTCCTCCGCTTTAAGTGCTGCCTTGTTCTTCTCTAGGAGTATGTTCCTCTCCTCTTTGACTTGTTTTTCTTCTAGCTGTTTTAGAATTGTCTTTTCTTTTTCAGCAGCTCTCCTCTCCTCCTCCTCCTTCTGAGTTTTTATCCGTTCCTTTCTCTGTCTCTGCTCTTCAATCTTTTGCTCCTGGATCTTTCTGATCATTTCCCTCTCTGAACTTTGAGCAGCTTTCTCCTCCTCTCTCTGCTTCTTTTTCTCCTCAACATCAGCAAGGATCTTCTCTTCTATCTGTTTAGCACGCCTTTGCACCTCAATCAGAGCAGCTTGCCTTTGTTCCTCAGTCAGAGCTGCCCTGCTTTGCTTCTCCTCCTTAGCAGCTCTCCTTTGCTGCTCCCCTTGAGCTCTCCGTTGCTTCTCCTCTTGAGCAGCTCTCCTCTGTTTCTCCTCTTGTGCTGCTCTCCTTTGTTGCTCTGCCTGTGCTGCTATTCTTTGCTGTTCCTCTTGTGCAGCTCTCCTCTGCTGCTCTTGTGCAGCTCTCCTTTGTTGTTCCTCTTGTGCTGCTCTCCTCTTCTGCTCCTCTTGTGCAGCTCTCCTTTGTTGTTCCTCCTGTGCAACTCTCCTCTGTTGCTCCTCTTGTGCAGCTCTCCTCTTCTGCTCCTCTTGTGCAGCTCTCTTCTGCTCCTCCTCCTGGGCAACTCTCCTCTGATGCTCCTCTTGCGCAGCTCTCCTCTGCTGCTCCTCTTGTTCAGCTTTACTCTGCTGCTCCTCTTGCGCAGATCTCCTCTGCTCCTCTTGTGCAGCTCTCCTCTGTTGCTCCTCTTGTGCAGCTTTCCTCTGTTGCTCCTCTTGTGCAGCTCTTCTCTGCTGCTCCTCTTGTGCAACTCTCTTCTGCTCCTCTTGTGCAGATCTTCTCTGTTGCTCCTCTTGTGCAACCCTCCTCTGTTGCTCCTCTTGTGCAACCCTCCTCTGTTGCTCCTCTTGTGCAGCTTTCCTCTGTTGCTCCTCTTGTGCAGCTCTTCTCTGTTGCTCCTCTTGTGCAACTCTCTTCTGCTCCTCTTGTGCAGCTCTTCTCTGTTGCTCCTCTTGTGCAACCCTCCTCTGTTGCTCCTCTTGTGCAGCTCTTCTCTGTTGCTCCTCTTGTGCAGCTTTCCTCTGCTGCTCCTCTTGTGCAGCTTTCCTCTGCTGCTCCTCTTGTGCAGCTCTCTCCTGCTCTCGCTGTTTCACCCTCTTCCTTTCTTCATTCACTTTTATCCGCTCCTCTTCCTCTCTCAGTTTTGCTCTACACTCCTCCTCAATCTTTATTCTCTTCTTCTCCTCGGTTTCTTTCATTCTCCTTTCTTGTTCTCTTTGCTTTGCTCTCATCTCCTCTTCTTTTTGAGCAGCTCTTTCTTCCTCTGCTCTTCTTTCTGCTTCTTTCTGTTTTTCCCGCCTCTCCTTGATCTTAATAGCAATGGCCTCCCGCTCTTTTGCTCTCCTCTCTTCCTCTCTCTGAGCAGCTCTCCTCTCTTCTTCAGCCAGGGAAGCTCTCCTCTCCTCTATCATCTGTTTTACTCTCAGATCCTCTGCTCTTTTCTCCTCTTCTATCTTAGAAACTTGTTTTTTCTCCACCTGCTTTGCTCTATGCTGCTGTTTTACTCCTGTTTCTTCATTCTTAGTTGCTGTGCTCTCCTCTGTGTTACTCACTTGCCCCACGAGTTTTTCATGTGGATTGGAGTTATCAAGTGGCTTTAGGTGTTGTGTCACAGAAGTGCCTCTTGGCGTGTTGACTGCAGAAGATGAAGTTGTTGCTTGCAGGGGAGGATTGTTTGGCTGATGAATACTTTGTTCTACCTGACAAACTTTGTGGGTATCAGTTTGAAACACTTGCTCTTCACGTCTCTGGGTCTTAAGATGATTTGTTGGTGACTTGTGTCTTTCTTTGACATGTTGTGCATGTTTTGCCCCAGTGTCTAATACACCTTCATTGGCTTTGGCATCTAACAGCATTTTCTCTTGTCTTTCTTTGTCTCCCAGTTTGAACATCCCCGTCCGCTGGTGTTCTTTGTCTGTAATAGGAAATACTAAGGGCTTGGGCTCTTTGTTCACTTTGGAGCTGACCTCTGTCTTAGTTGGCAAACTTTTCTCTTTCACAGAGAGGTCTGGTGGGTCAACAGTGAATACTGGACGTCTGCTATGACGAGTCTGTATTAGTGGAAAGAATCCCTCCTTTTTGTTGGGTGGGAATTCCTGAATTGTGTTTGCCTCATCTTCTGAAACAATTACTTTTAACCTGGCATAGTCTGCAATAGCTGATATCTCAGGTATTGTGGATACCCTTTCTTTGGGTTTTGGTTTAACTTCATCTTTTTCTTTAACTGTATTTTCTCTTGTCGGGTGTAAATTCCGGTCTTTCTGTCTTTCCCTTGCTGATAAACTGGAATGGTTCTCTGTGTGATGTTTTCTGATAAGAATAGCTTGACCTGCCTCCGTCTTCTCATTTTTATTACTCTGTCTCTCAGTGGGACCATCGCTCTGTTTTGAAGCCAGATTATCATCTGTTTCCCTGTTTTTCCTTTTCATGTTCTCTTCTTGAACGCCTACTGAGCCTGATTCCAGTGTTTTCCTTATACTTTCATCCAAAATAAAGACTTCATTTTTTCCCACAGTGCATGATTCATTACTGATAGCTGCCTTGTTTGGTAGTAATCCTGGAAGTTCCCTTTCCTTTGAAACAGCATCTGACTTATCACCTACATTTGTACAATTGGATGGTTCATCAATTGTTTCTTCTACCCCTTGCACTTGAAAGTAGTCTCCCTCCATTGGTCGTATCTTCGATTCATCCACTGATTTCCTGCTTTTAGTTACTTTTTCAGGCTTTCTATTTTCAGCTTGAGTGTTCTCACTGGTTGCACTCATGCTGCTCTGTTGACTGCTGGTTTTCAGTGAATCTGACAGATTTCTCACACTGGACAACATGCCTTGCGCCCCCAAGTTGTCTTCCAAACTGTCTTTCATCGCCTTCTCCCAGCTGGATGAAGTGAGATCTTTGCTTCTGTCTTCATTGTTTAAAGTGCTCACCTTTTCTTCATGACTAGGTGATGCAACTTGTTTAGGTTCATTTGCTGCAGCTACATCAGAAGGGACAGTGGTGACATGATGTTTTCCCGCCATCTTCAGGTCATCCTTCTCTGTCACTGCTGGCACAACTCTGATGGCAATGCCACCTATATGCACCTCACCTTCCACTGGATCATTTTCTCCACTGTGTGTTTCGTTATACTGATGTTTTGGAGATTCATCTGTGTTTTCATTCTCAGTTATATGGGTAGATGGACTGGGTGTATCAAATGGCTTTGGTGGTCTTAAATCACATCTCTTTTCTTCCACTAGGGGTGCACTCTTGTCATTTGTGTTCCTGCTATTGGATGGATTTATGACTGTTGACATATCTTCTTTCACTGACGGCTGGATGTCATGTTTTATCAGAGTTCTAGCATCAGCTCTGTTTGGATTATTCATGTCGTTGATTGCTGTGTTCACCACTTTGGCCATAAAGTTCTCATTGGTTTCTGCTGCTGGTCTTGTTTGTGGGTTTTTCTCTTTGGTAGTGGTCTTTACTTCATCTGTCTTTATGCCATTTGCTGGGATTTCTTTTGGTGTTTCGTTTGAGCAGTCTTTCGTTTCACATTCTATTATGTCCTCTTTGTAGAGAAGGGGTTGAGTTTCAGCCAACACTTTATTTTTAGCAGGTACAGTGACTGTGGGGGGCACACCTTTTTCAGCCAGTGGCTCTTGGAGTTGTGTTACCCTTTGGGGTCTTGCATTTACAGAAAAACTCCCCTGCTGGAGATCAGTCCTTTTGACAGTGACATTTTCAGACACATTGTTCTGTGTTGCCTCTGGTGTTGACGTTTCTTGTATGTTTTCAGGAGGATCATTCACACCACCTTCAGTTTGATCTTCCTTCACTGTAGAATGAGTGTTCTGCACAGCCATATCCTTTGGCTGTATGATGCCAGCTTCCCTTGAAGACATATTTACTTTACTTACATCCAAGCCTGAGCTGGGATGATGTTTATCTGGCTCTGAGTTACTGCACTCCTTCTCTTTTGCATTCATTTGTTCTTGAGTGCTGTTATTCCCCCAACCAGTGTTGACAGATGTCTTTCTTTCTCGTACAGTTACCATTATTCCTGTGATTTGCAAGCTGTCATCATCCACTGGGGTATCATTCTGACTTAAGACCAGATTTAGTGAAGGTGCTGACTCCTCGTGAACTGTGTCATCTTTACTTGCACCCTTTTCTGTTGACATTTGTTTGGAGCTTTCAGCTTTGTCCAGAGCTGTAGCTTGTGATGGAGCCTCTTTCCTTTTGTTGAGATGGTCAGTGTTTACAGCAGGATTGTCTTTAAGTCCCTCTTTCTGCTTTCCAGAGTTTTCAACATGATTTGCTTCCTGTTTGTCTTGCATGTTCTTGGTTGCCTTCTCTTTACTTTGTATTGGCGACTTAATTCCAGATTGATTCTGTTTCTTTTGATTTCCTGCCATTTCGTCTGAGCTCATTGTATGACTTCCTGTCTGTTTTGTTTCTGCGGGTGGTTTTGGCACCTTGTCATTGCTCTTCATTGGTTCTTTGGGAACTTGCTTCTGTGGATGATCTACTAACTGAGTTGTGGTTGCTACAGACTTGACTGGTATTGTAGCAGAACTGGGAGGTATGACAGACTTGACTGGTTCCATCTGTATTCCTGAAGGCTCTGTCTGGTGCTTTGGTGTTATATTACTTGACATTGTGCTTTCATGCTTTTTAGACACTTCCTGTGATGGTGGCCTTTGTCGGATATTACTGCTCTGACTACCTGCTAACATCTTGGTGGAATTTTTGGACATAATCCCATCTCGAACAGCAAAGCCCTTTTCTTTAATAGCTGAAATCTCTTTTTCAGCATGAGCTTTAATCTTGGAAGTCAGAATCTCCTGCTTGGTCTGTGCTCTCTCTTTATGGGACAATGCTTTGGGAGGAGTAAAATGCTGCTCTTTACCTGGACCTACGCTGTGCTCAGTTGACTTGGGTTTTCTTTCAAGGGAGATAGATTTGGGCAAATCAGAGTCCCTTTGCTGTGTCACATCAGTGTGTTTCAGAGGGTCATGTTTTTCCAACTTTTCAACCCTGTCATCCTTCAGTTTGTCAGTGACAGGGTCACTATTTGCTCTTTTATCTACATTGGTAGATAAATCATTACCACTGGACAATTTGAATTCTTTTAATGATTCACTGTAAACATACTGACTTTCTGTCACTTCACTGAATTTAAAGTTGTCTACTTCCTCCTTATTTTCTGTGTTAGTTATTGCAGATTTGCTTGTAAGACTAGATTTATCTTTTGATTTTTCATTATTCATTGTCTCAACTTTATCTAGAGATAAAGCTGGTGTTTCACTGCCATCATTTGACGAAACATTTCCTGCAGCTGATGCTTTGTTTCCTTTTGGCGAAGTTGTATCAATAAAACCATATTTCTCTCTAATACGCTCATAATCATCAGCCCCTCTGTTAGCTTGATCTATACTTTGCCTGCTAACAACTGATTCTTCCCTCTGTTGATGGATTTGCTTTGCCTGGTCTTGATCTTTGTGCGCTTCATTTTTATTGGCATTTACCTTTGAAGGAACATCTGTCTTACTCGCATTCTCTTTTGTGAGAACTATATTTCTGATTTTGTCTTTTTGCTCTCCTTTCATTTTCTCCTTTATTTTAGCCAATTCTGCTTTAGCTTTAGCTAACTCTGTCTTGACTCTCTCAACTTTATCTGGCTCACTTTTGACCTGTTGTGTCATTGTGAGTTTTGCTGCAGGTTTAGCTGCCCTGTCCAGCATGTTCTCTGTTTTTGTTAGCTGTCCTTTAGCTAACTGCAATTTGGTTTGTTCCCACTTTGCTTGCTCTGCCTGTCTCTCTTTGGCTTTACTCAGCAGTGCTGATATTTGCTCTTCATTTACTCGACCTGCATGAATTGAATCTTTCTCAGCTTTCTCTTGTTTAACATGCTCGGCCTGAATGTGGTTTGCTTTGACCTTTCCCACCTCTAGTATCTTAGCTTTCTCCTGTTCTGCTTTAGTTTGTTGCTCTTGTATCTTCTCTAATTTTGCTTGTTCTGCTTTTCTGCGCTCTGCTTCAGCCTGTTCTGCTTTAACCTTTTCTGTTCCGATTTGTTCGGCCTCCATCCTCTCCCTTTCAACTTGTTCTGCACGAACCTGTTCTTCCTCAATTTGCTCCGCTTTGATCCCTTCTCTTCTTGCCTGTTCGGTTTTAACTTGCCCTGTTCTTGCCTGCCCAGCTTGCTCAGTCTTTGCCTGTTTAGTTTTTATGTTTTCTTCTTTTGGCCTCTTGTCTGCAGCTTGTTCTGCTTTGACCTGCTCACCCTGCTCCTCTTTCAAGTGCTTGGCTCCCATTTCCTCTGTATTGTTTCTTTGCTCTTCTGTTACTCTCTGTTCTCTGATTTGCTTTGCCTGTGTCTCTTCCTCTCTGGCACATTCTAGTTGTTTTTCTGTGGACTTTTCTGTCCGTTCTTCTTTTATTTTCTCCTCTTTAATGTGTTCTGCTTCGGCCTGGTTTACTCTCTCGTGCTCTGTTAGTTCTTCTTTGGCCTGTTCTGGTTTGACTTTCTCTGAGCCAGTCTGCCCTGCTAAAATTAACCTAGCCGACTCTGCTTTGGGCTGCTCCACTTGAGCCCAGTGCTGACCCTTTGCCAGCTCTGCTTGGGCGTGTTGTGCTTTTATATGCTCTGCCATGGCTGGTTCAGTTCTGGCCATGACCTCAGCAGACTGTCTGTCTTTTACCTGATTTGCCAGTGAGGGACCAGACGTATTATCAGGGTTGGATAATGAACTTTTCTGCATATTATGTTCAAACAGTGGTTTAACTTCTACTGGTTGCAGACTTTGTGTTTCACACATCTTTGGAATCGGCGTATGTTGTTTTCTCTGGCTTGTTTCTTGTGTGATCATACTTTTGTCTTTATTAGAGTACAACATGTGTTGATTTCTGTACTCTTGATCAGTATATCTGTTATAGTTCTGTGTCAAATAATTATCTTTCATTTCATTTTCCTTATTGAGTCCGTAATACTGTTGAAGGACATGTTTGTCCTGAAAAGCTCCAGGTTGCTGTTGTCCATAATATGCTGGATTGTCTGTAGCGTCATTACTAAATGGAGGATATTGTGGGATTTGGTTTGACATGTTGGGATTGACCACCCCAGCTGTTTTATGAGAAGATGTTCCAACTCCAAAACTCTCCCTTGACTCTATTTTCTCAAGCTCTGTATTTATACTTTGCTGATTTCCCCCTCTGTATTTGTCTCTCTGTAAATTTAGTTCCTCCTTTATCATAGCTGCTCTTTGGTAAGCCTGTGCATGTTGGTCTTTTTCCGCTAAGGCTGTTATCTCTTGTTTCCATGGAGAGACAGCTGCTTTCAGACTGAGATTTTCTGTGTCTTGGCTGTTAGTCTGTCTCCACCTATCCTGTGAGGACAAATTACTGTAATCATGTTTGTTGTCTTTGAGCTGCTGATATCTATCCACCTTTGTGAATTCCCTTCCCACTGTTTCATTAAAATGTTGCTCAGCATTTGCCTTACTTATTAAATATTCTCTAGGTTGATTGTTGTCAGCATTTAGCCGCTGTGTTTCTGCCACTGTGTAAGACGGTTTAAGCCAGTATGCATCTCCTCCCAGAGTCTCTGCATTATTGATCATGCCTTGCTTATAGGGAGTAAATGACGATAAGTCTTCATGGAGGTTCTGTCCATTAGCCAGCTGATTGCCAGCATAATTTTCAGGTATGAAGCCAGTGAACCCAGGTTGATGAACCATCTCACTTTGCATGTGAGTTGTCTGGTAATCACTTGAAGGGTATTCTGAATATTGGCCTACATGTGCAGGATAAGAATTTGGTGCTGTAAGTGCCAATCCAGGGCTTTGATACTGGTTCACATACTGATGCGAAGCCACATTTGCCCTGTTGAATTCCTCCACCTGGGGAAACTGAAAGTCTGGATCTGGAAAGTCAGGGATGTCTATTACAGTGTCTCTTGGCTCCTGGATAGACGGCTGCTTGTTCTTCTCCAGTGTTTCCAAGCCTTTAAATTTAGTAGGACTGTAGGTGCTTTTCACTCTTTTCCTATTGTCTTTGAGATTGAAGAGTAGGCTTGTGGCTCTGGATTTGTAGTTTGACATCCTGACATCAGGAGTGGCTCCCCTGCTTTCTGCTCGCACTGGAGCATGTTCTACAGGTTGAGGGGAGGCTGCATACTGCCGGACCTCTGATGTCTCTACTTCCTGTTGTGGATGGACTAACGGTGTGAGCAACTGGCTGATGCTGAAGGGAGTTGTGCTTGTGTTATTGCTGACAACATTCGGTGCCACTGTTTCTGCATTGTTGCCAAAGGGAATAAAATTATCATTGCTACAAAACACTCCTTGTTGATTTTCTACCATCCCTGTTGTGATACCTTGCTCTGTCATCATTTTGAGTTTTTGCTGGAGGGCTTTGACGGAGCTGATGGTGTCCTGGACACGTCGAGACATGTCGCTGGAAGGTGATGCAGTTGATGGCCGTTGAGATTGGAGCCTGTTAGATCCCAAGCTCTGCGTCCGCTTCCTGTGGGGGTAATGTCCTGTTAATTCTGACTCACAGCGCTTCTCCACGGCTGCAGCTCTCTGCAGCATTGTGGATGTTGAGGTGGGGCGCGGAAGAGAGGGAGGGACCGCAGGGGCCAAGTTATTCCTTTGGTGTCTGATGCCCCTCTCATCAAACCTATAGGGAGCCTGTGGTTGGGCCTCCAGTGAAAGCTCCCTGTACATTGGTGTCTCATACCATTTAGGGAACTCTGAACAGTGCATAAACCCTGAGACTTCTCCTCTGTGAAAGGGAAACCGGTTATGGTCCCTCCATACCTTGAAGGGACTAAACTCACTGTGAATAAAGAAGTTAGAGTTACAGTTGACCTGCGCGGACATGCTGTGTTTACTGTGGGAAGATCTCATAAAGGAAGATGCAGAATTCATGTGAGCCACTGCTGCTACTTCAGAGGAGTAGAAGTTGGTGTCTTGAGATGAGAATGGGCCAGCTGGGGGGAAATGACCACTGTTAAAGTTCTGCTGGTAAGATGTAGAGAACTCAGAAAGTTCCCTTTGGATACTCATCAGAGCTGATTTGTCCCAGCTTGGTTCATCATTCCACTCTCTGAGTTTACCATCCATCCCTGCTCCATCCCTTTGTCCCTCTGAGTTAAAAGCTCTGATCAGAGAGGAAACTCTGGAGCGGCTTCTGCGTTGCTGTGAACTCAACTCTGTGGCTCCATTGCTGAGGAAGGACAGCTGTTCTTCCCTCAGAGATGCCTCATTTTGAGAGGTTTCCACAAAGGAGTGCTGGAATGTGGCAGAAACCCTCCCCTGTGTCCTTTCCCCATAAACCTCCCACTGTGGATCTCTCTGGATCTCAGCCCCATACATTCCTCCATGGATCCAGTCCTGTCCGTACTGCTGCATCCTGAGACTGAAGCTCTCATGTGCTGCTCTCTTAAGTTCCTCCCTCTCCCTGTCCTCTCTGTCTCTGTCCATGCCACTCTGGCCAAAGGCCAGCTGTCTGTCTCTCTGGATGCAGGGAGAAGATGAACCCAGGTCTGAGTCATTGTAAACAGCCTCATCTCCAATGCAGAGACTCCTGAATGCTCGATCTGTCAGACTGCTGACCTCACGGTCAGTCTCATCCAGAAAGGACCCACCGCTGGAGGTGTCACTGTAGCCTCCATCACTGTGCTTTCGATGTCCGCCACTCTTTCGGCCTGAGCGGCGCTTCTCAACTGATGTCATGATGCAGGATGGCTAGCAAAGAGCACTGTGCTCAGTTGTTCAGTCATTCATGCAATCCCAGACCTCAAAATTATACACTGTCTGCTGCTGGAGCTACAGGACCCAGAGTTTGGGGCCCTCAGTCAGGATCTTCTACAGCAAGTAGCTCCTAAGACATGGCGCCTTTTAGTTGGCCTCTGTCCAAAAATATCCTGGAATTTCTTCTTTTCCTGCAGGAGAAAAGAAAGGAGAATTAGCCTGGACCTGAACATGCACTCACACAACCATTCATCTTAAAATAAAGAGCTTTATAATAGTGTTTGCATGATGTGTGTGATGTATTTCAACCTTGATCAAAGGCCTTGCTCTGATGTGAGATCATTTAAAAACCTGTAACTCATTTGGTGTTGTACTTATTTTATGATAGTTGGCCTTGATAAGAAGCTTTTTTCCCTTTGCATTAAGCAACAATGTACTGTATGTGGTTCTTAAAACAGCTCTGCAAATCCTTCTACTCAGTCACTATGACCTTCAGAGACATGTTGTGAATAAAACTACACTGTTGCTAGGCACAGCAAAGACAGCCTCACGTGAGTTATTTTGGGAAAGCAGGGCGCATCGGTACCAACTTAGATGACCACACACACAGACACACACGCACACACACTCATGGACACAATTGACATTGGTTTAACCGTAATCAGAGTTTTTAAGTAACGAACACAAAATGTCACATTATCAAAGTGTTAATAATAATAGGAAGTTAGACAAGTCAGACCAGCAGGTTCGACTTCCACCAAGTTGTTTCTCTTTTGAACAGAAGAGTCAGTAAGTCTGGTGATGACCAGTAAACTGACACATTACATTGAAAACTAATCTTGTGGTGAAACCCCTTTGGTTTTACTACAGTACAGACAGCAGGTGAAAAGCAGTTTAAATATCCTTACGTAGAAGCACAGCTAAATTGAGATTTCAGAGGTAAAATTAGAAAGTTTATTGCCGGTATAAGTACATAATCTCTCATCGTAAATGTTCCAGTGTGACATTTAAATTAGTAAAAGCCAACTGTGTTTAAAGGTCTAGTGTGTGGGATTTAGTGGCATCTAGTGTCTGAAGTTGCAGATTGCAGCCAACTGAAACTTCTCCTGCATGCCAAGTGTGTATAGGAGAACTTCGGTGGCGGACGAAAATGTGAATGGCGCTGTGTAGAGACAGTGTTTGATTAGTTCAACCTGGGCTAATGTAGAAACATGGTGGTGTCTGAGGAAGAGGACCCACCTGATATAAATGGCTCATTCTGAGGGACTGAAAACACAGTTCTTATTTTCTGGTGATTGTACACTAAAGAAAACATGCTTATTATATTATATTTCTGCCCCTAAATTATACACACTGGACCTTTAAATACATTGTCATTACCAAAATGACCAATGTATAAAATAAAAAGTATATAAAGCATAAAACAAATAGCAGAGTTAAATAATAAGGTCTTTTTTGTGCAAATCTTTTTTTTCATAAATAAAATCTGTGTTTTCTGGTCTGTAAATCTGATACAGAAAAGGTCATGGGTGAGTGCTGTGACATGTGTGTATCTGTTGACGTCATAGCTTCTCCTAGCCTTGTTTCTCTCACTCATCACCAGTAAGCTGGCTGCTGCGTATAGCTCATGGAGAGCCTTCAAAACTACATTTGTAATAAACTGGATTTAAAATGTAAAAATGATACAATGCAAAACATACTTAAAAAATAAAACTTGTGATTAAAAATACTGCTCAACATCTCAGTAATAAAATGTTCTTTCATCCAACCTAGGGCCCTCTTATAGCCTTCTCATCACACACTCCCTCCGTTGTGCTTTTAAATAAAAAGTTTGCACATTTAAATGCAACAAGGTGATGTCATGGGTATTTTCTGGTTAAATTAACTGCAGCTGCCGGGCAGCCGTCACCTTGCTCAAAATATCCAGTAGTTCATTAATATCTTCTGACCTGGAGGCTGTCCATGTCATATGAATCTACATAACAGTTACACACCGCACCTCTGTACTGCTTGGATAAATCACTATCACGTGAAACTGGTGCAGAAATTAAAGGAAGTTTAAAAATGTCATGCAACACCTTTCTCCTGAAACAAAACAGCAACTTAGGTAAGGGCATGCCTTTTATGATAACATTCACTTTCAGCATCCTAAGAAAATGTTCAAAAGACAAGAATCTTCAAACATCAGAAAGTAGCATTCAAAACTCATGCACGGTTAAGAGTAACTGACCCTAATTTGAGTCCTTTTCTGCAGCACTAATCTCATGTCAAACTGTCAGGGTGATTTCTGTTAATTCTTGCATGTGACAGGTTTATTTTTGTCCAGTGACGGGCCTCCAACTCTAAAACCTGACACCAAAGAGGCCTCATTTTCAGAGGCACTGTGGCCCAAACCAAGACTGACCGGCAGCAAATGTGTCAAATCTGAGAGCAGAGGGGGTATGACTAAATGTTTATAAATGTCAGCAACTGTCAGTGGAATAAAATAAAATTCTGCTAGTCAATACCTTTAGTGAGTGAATGTGTATTTAAAGCAGAGATTTTTTTTCATACGTTTTCATTTATCTACATGAAAATGTCCACTCTTACACTTAAATTCACTAAAAAATGACAGTGCATGGATGTGTGAAAGGTTAAGTATATCTCTTGTTTCTGAGGTTTTTATTCTATATCATTCTTAAAGTGTCCCTTCTTCAGCATGAACAAGAATGTAGAGTGAGCTGTTGTCTTACCTTCCAGTTTTATAATCCATAACATGGGCCTTATCGTAAAACGCTCCCCAAAAAGGCCGTGCTGATCTGATCCTGCCCTCTCACCTCACACAAGCCCTCTCTGGCACCTCTGACTCTTCCTATTGACAACAATCCAAAGCAAAAACCTCTATGTAGTCCACAGTCAGGTCTTTGAGCATCTGACCAGAGGCGGGCAGCGGGGCTTGGGGCTGGTGACCAGACAGAAATAGAGGAGTTGTCCCAGAGAGAGTGTCCACCATGGGGGGACAGAATGAGGGCTTGAGCTCGCATGCAGATCTGTGAGATCCTTTGGTGTCGAGTGTCACACGGATGAAACAAACAGCCTCTCAACTATTTATAAATCTGGACGGCTAACTGTCGACCATTAGCAGTGAGAGTTAATAGTCACAAAGTGTTAAAACTGGCTGAGGAGGTTGTGGGGTCAAAACCAGGAGAAAAACCTAATATCCTAAAGGTGTGTTATTATTGTGGGTGTTGGGTGGAGGCGGGAATGTAGTTTGGGTGCCCCTCTGGGAGATATAAATAGCTCATTTGCCTCACGCTAGAGTGCCACCCTCTTCGTTGAACAGAACTGCCAAGTACTATATGGAGTGTCAACAAGTGGCTTCTGGTCACCACCTGCTATCATCACCATAGACTCAAATATAGCCTTCTATTGACCATGAGACCATATGACAGACAGGTTTCAGCAGATTTAGTTTTCATTTTTAAGAAGTGTTTTCATTTAAGGTTAAAGGTTTTTTTATTCAATGGCACACATCAGAGATGTTTGTGGATTTCACACTCAACTATGGAAGTCTAATCTCCCTCGCTACAGCCTCACTCACCCCCCAGCTGAAAAGGCCATAAGGCAGAGGAAGGGGAGGAACTGTACCTCCCCCTTTCACCCCTGATTCTCCCTCCCCTCCGACAGCCCGCTGCTATAATAGGAGATTGCTGTAGCAGATAGTTTCCTGGGATTCTTGGCGGGTGCAGGGCTGGTCTGGCGGGATGATGGACACACACACATGG
Source organism: Epinephelus fuscoguttatus (assembly GCF_011397635.1). NCBI lineage: Eukaryota > Metazoa > Chordata > Actinopteri > Perciformes > Serranidae > Epinephelus > Epinephelus fuscoguttatus. The sequence continues at coordinate 22,523,546 of NC_064767.1, forward strand.
GCCCTAATGGAGACGCACTCCTCCATGTATGCCTACACACACACACACACACACACACACACATACACACAGATGGTTTTGCATGCAGCTCACTAAACTTCGGGAAAGGCTGAAGTAATCCCTTTTTACCCTTTTTACCTAATCTCTTTCCTCCCCTCTAAACAATCCCTGTGGCAGATCTTCCCATAAGTGACATAGGCATTTTTTATTTTTATTTTTTTGACATTCAAAAAAATTGAACATGAGAGAAATGGAGTGTATGTGGAGAGCATTAAAGAGAAAACAAAAAGCCTTCCAGGGTGCAGTACAAAAACAAGAAGATGAAATTTGCTAATTAGGACATACAGTATTCTCTTATTGTTTATTGTTCATTATCATTGTTTGTAGCTATGTTGTTTATTTGTTTTGATTTCTCATGAAGCTCTTGTTCTTCTTAGTAATAAATACAATTAATATAGAAGATATAATAATAAAAATGATAATGATAATAGGCCTAATTCATTCATTCATTATCCATAGCCGCTTATCCTGGCAAAGGGTTGTGGGGAGCTAACCCTAGCCCTAAACCTAACCCTTGTTGTATGGTCTTTTTTTTTGGGGGGGGGGGGGCAACAGGGGAAGCTCACCAAGGACACCAATTGTGCTAGGTCCCGCACTGCCACATCCACCTACATCACACATTTTGACTTGTGGAGGCAGGAAAAGCACAGGTGGAATTAATAACAGTAACAATAGCCCCATCCCATTTAGGTGAGCCAGTTCTATGATGCTTACTGTGCACACTCACTCATTGACATTGGCTTACTAAGACTTCATGGAATGGAGCCATAAAGCTGCTTTGCTTGACAAGTCAAAATGTCTGGTGTGAAAAGAGTCTATCTCATCCACCATTTATCTCTCCACCCTGAACTCCATGTCAGTCAGTTACATCCATAAAACTACCAAGATAATCAGTTTCACATATCTGAAAAATTCTCATCCAGAATTTGCAACTTTCTGCTATCTCATCTTGTTTTGCTTCTTACTTTTGGGCCTTCATACTCAGCACTTGTTGAAAAAATTGTTTTGATTAGTAAAATTCAATTTACAAGAACGTCCCTCAGCAAAAATGACTGTGTGTGTTTATCTAAAATGCTCAGTTTCCCCACTGAAGTTTGAAATGAAGGCTGCTGTGGAGTCTGGACAAGTTCCCTGCTCACTCAGTCCCTCTAGTGGACAAACTGAGAACAGACGTCCAGTCCCATTTTGGTCTGTGATGTTTGATATATATCTTTTGTTTTCTTTTGCACAGTGAAACTCTCCAACTTTACTTCAACAAATAGTTTCATTGTGGAGCAACTGAGGACTGTAAGCATTGATCACAAACGCTGAGGATGCTCTTCCCTGTGCTGAGTAAGGAGGAGCGGAGCTGTGGTTATGTGGCAGACAGCAGACAGGCACATTACTTGCTGCATTAAGATATGCTTTGTTTGTATTATCTCCATTCAGAAACGAGCTTAATTGATTCTAATTGATTGGGTTATTGATCAGGTCTGTTGCAGGAATGAAAAGCAGAGATGATACAGTAGTGGGGTGTTTTTGGCCCCTCAGTGGACCGGCCCTGAATGCACCGTATGTCTGATTTTGGAAGCTGGGTCCTTGAATAGTAAAAATTTTAGGTGCTGCACCCAATGTCAAGCAAAAGAATTGTATGTATGTGCCAGTCTTTCTTAAGCACACTGTCTCTTTCTGTGTGCCTTATATTGTCTGTGGATGGGTGCATGTGCACAACGTCTCCCTGTTTCAGGACATATTTCCCCACATCCCTGCAAAAATATTTCATTACTGCAACAAAAGAAGCCCATTAACTGCACTGTAAGAACAGAGTTCAACTGCTGTCCCCCATATTCACCATGTTTGTCTGCTTTTCTGGCCGCTCTCCAGCTAATTTGATATAACAATGCTCCACAAAACCGCCTCGGGACTTTTTTTAGGTGACAGAAAATTATCAATGATGCCACATGCACAGCTGAATGTCAACACCAACTTGACTTGTTTATGAAATATTAAAGCAGTGAATTATGGGCACCATGCAGAACTTAATGATGATCGGAGTCATTATAACTTCAGCATCCTTTGTTTTGGCTAATGATTAAATTCCACAACTACTGTATTCAATTTTGGAGAGATTGAATGTGTTTTTCACGTCTTTTGTATGAGTTGGCTGGATTGTGTTGTACATATTGGTACATTTTCGGAAAAAGAGCTGATTTGTATAAGGATATTGTGTTATCATTAGCTGCCATGTCAGGGGGCTTAACATCTGTGCTCTGGAGCTCTCTTAAAGAAAATCATTATATTAGGACATGATGTTTTTGGTAATATTATTTGTGCCATGAATAGATACAACAGAGTACCTGCTATATAATATTATAATACCAAATATATAAAAATAAACCATAATAGGTTCTGATTTTGAACCTTTATTTTAACTGCATTTTGTCATTTCTGTTTCAAAAGCATGAATTTATTTGTATGGGTGGTGTGTGTTGTTTTCTCATAGGGAAATATAGTGTTCCAATAAAAAAAAAAATCAAATCTTAAAAAGTGTAAATGTCACAAGAAGGTGACTCACAGTGAGTGAAAGCGTCACTTTATTGGAATATTTGCAGGGTACTTACAACATGCACACATAATGGTGTTAAAAAAAATAAAAAGAAAAAAAAAAGAGGACGTGAGTGCTCTATACTCTGTGTACAACCTGGCACGACTTCTGACATTATCTCCCTCTTCCATGTCACCAGGGTGTCGCCTCATCAATTATTGAACCAGTACTTCATGGTAATACATAATTTCTTATCAATTATTCATGATAATGTGTGTGTAGTTTACTTAATTGTGTTATTGACTATCAAAAGTAATTTCCTGAAAATCCTCAAGGACGCAAATTGAATCAGCCCAACTACTGGTTGTGTGCTCTGCGGTTAAGTATTCGCAATCTGATCAGCTGATCCTTTATTCAAGAGTCATCCTGGTGAAGAGATATTTAGGAATAATAAATCAACACATGTATTGCCTGTGATAAACTACTGTGTGAAGAGCCCTGAGGTGATGAGAGATGATATTTTTTCAAAATGTAAATCCAACATTAATAAATAGCATATATCATGTTTAATGGGGTTTATTAAAAAATGCTCACAGAGAGGAAGAGAGGAAGGAAGAGGGTGAGCGCTCCTAAAAGTAAATAAATAATAAGAGTCACGATTGCTCTCCTCTCCCGGCTTTAAGGGAAACTGATAAATAATGTATCACAACAGATGGCTGGAGCGCGAGGCAACAGGAGAGGAACATGAGCGACTACATCTTTAATTGTTTTAAAGAACATGTCACAACAGGACTGGTGTGTTCCCTGTCTGCTGGCGCCACAGATGTGCTAACAGAGTGGAGGGGACAACCACCGCTCTGTCACTGGGTCTGCCTCAGCCTACGTGAGCATACTGTATTCTGGCACATGTACACATTTACACTGAAAATGGCTGATTATTATTAAAGTGCACTTTCACTTTAAAAATCAAAAGAATGAGAGATTGTTTGAGCCCGTTAATGAGCTGATGGCATAAACATTATATTGCCAAAATCCGCCCAAATCCTCACTGTCCTGCCATCAGTTCTACACTTACAGTTTACATGCATTAACATTCACAATGTAAGCATCCGTCCTCTTTATGAAAATGAGAGGAACTGTATCAGGATTACTTAAATTCACATTATCAAATAGGTTTTAGTTGCACACATGTTGTATCTATATTAGTCCATCAAATAGAGTCCAAGAGTGCGTGACGACAGATATAGATCCAAAACCACACTTGTGCTTCTATGGGGATAACAAGGCCCCAAATATTCAGCATTTCTCACAAACAATAATAATTTACTGTCAAATAAATATTTCAATGTTTGCATCCACACACTGTGATATCAGTAAAGTCTTTCCCAGGCTGTTTCTGGAGTCAGTCAGTAGTTGTGCTTGGTTGTTCGTAGGACCAGAGTAGAGTAATAACAGGCACGATCACACAGATTTAGAGTATCAGTACGTCCACGTTTAAGTCCAGCGCTTCACTTTTTCTCCAGTGATTCCTTGGAGCAGTGAGGGTTTTTGTCAGGACTGCTTCCCAGGACTGAGACCTTGGCAGCCGGGCTGGGACTGGAGGTGTCCCCCCCTCTCCCTACGGTGACAGGCACCTCAATGGCAGAGCCCACCGCGGGCCTCGCCACCCCAGCTGCGCCCATGCCGACTCCAGACAGGACTCCCACGCCAGAGCCGGGCCCTGTCGCCGCGCCGAGCAGGTTGGCAGACTGCAGCACGGCCTCCGAGTGCTCGCGGGCCTTCATGCGCAGGGCGGCCACGCTGGCTGTGCGGTTGCCCTGACAACCGTAGGGCGGCAGGAAGGACAAGCCCATGGGGTCAGAGACACAGCAGGAGCACAAGCCATTACCTGAAAGATAACCACAGTAGGAGATGTGTTGAAGACTACTAGAAATCACATTTTCATCATCACATCATCATCATTACCATCTCTATTTGCCAGGAAATGAGAATCATATTTACCTTTCAGTGTGGCGACCTGCGAGAGGGCCTGGGCGTAGGTGGCAGAGTTGAGGAGTGTGCCTGGTATACATGATGGGAAGAACGGACCACTTGGACCCACTGTCCTGTTGATACTAGAGAAAACAGATTTTGAGTGACAAATTGTTCTACTAATCCTGCATTTCTGCTGGAAGTATGCTCAACTTTTCTAACAACAATGCGCACTGCAGAGCTGCTTTTCTCTGTGGCTTTGATTGTTTCATAATCAACCTAATTGGAAGAGTTTATTAAGGCTGCTGTGTAATCTACAGAAATGATCTGGATGGCTGTCAGAGTTTTGTGGTGGCAGTTATCGACGGAAAGGATATTGCCTCTTATTCATTTCAATCATCCACCAGTCTGCAAATCTGGACCAGCAACCTTTCTGCCACCATTAGGAAACTGTTTCCCTACAATAAAAGCTACAACAAATCATCTGTCTTTTCTCACCTCTGTTGCATCTCCAGTGGTTCTTTCTGCTTCCTGCTGTGGTCCACTGGGGACTGAGAGTTGATGCTGCGAGATGGAGGAGTGCCGTCACTCATCTGCTCTTTCCCTCCTTCAGGGTCTGCGCTCCCTCGCTCCGTCTTCCTCCACTTTGCTCTGCGGTTCTGAAACCAAACCTGCATTAAAAAAAAAAAAGAACGAGAAGACAATTAAATTAAATCACCAATTAAAGCTGGAAAATGGCTGCATTTCCTGACACATTAGCAGTTGGCATCCATTTATTTTATTTATTGAATTTAGCTTTATACCCATGCTAAATTGATTCTAACCAAGTTCTTAATATCTTCTTTTCACAGACAGACAAATGCAAACTTAAAGCATTCATGTGACATTTTCCTAAATGCTCTGTTTGCTTTGATTTGTCTTGTACATCAAGAGGTGTTTGAATGTGTCACATGAGCGCTCTAATTTCCCACAGTCCCTATACTTATCCCCAAAACTTCACCATCCACACAGCTGAGAACATATAGCCAAGTTCTGGTATCTTAATCGAATGAAGGTCACTGCCTATAACAACATTTAATTGAGCAATTTTTCATTATCATATTTTAATGACTTCCCACTGACAGTTGTGCTGCCCGAGAGAGAGGCAGCTATGATGAAGTCGTTTATTTCCCTATTTAGTGATTGTTTGACAACATCAGATTCGATTAGGACTTGGTTCTAGCAGGCATTAATCATGATGTGTGAATGGAGGTTAGAGTCGGTGTGCATGTGCTCTGCATCCCTCCTATTGTAGCGGAGGTATAAATGATGTCAACAGCCAAACAAAACACTTGCATTCATTCGGCATAAAGAAAGGACAACATTTTGGTGGCAGGACAACAATACAACCAATGGACTTATCTCACCCCTGCACCTTCCAGCTAGAAGTCGCGCCCCCCCCACACACACACCCGTCTCTGAATGGGCTATAATTGCTCCATTAATCTCAATTTGCAGCGTGCTCTTAATGCGGGGGAGGCCCATTGACACTTTACAAAAAGGGGGGCAATAACACTACAACAGAAAGGAAATTTATTTTCTAATAATAATGTAAGTTTAATATCCCTGCATACTGCGGTGGATTCATGTTCAGATTTAATAATAGGAATGTGGTAATCGGATTAGGAGGGGAATAATTTGTTTACAATCCCTAATTTACAGCGCTGGATTCCATTATCAACCCCGCCATTGGGTTTAAGCGATAGTAAGATGACCCTGGGGAACAAAAGGCAAACTATTATATTTCCCACAATTAGATCTGTGCGCACAACAAAACCCAAAAGCAAATCTGGAATGCAGGAAATTACATACAGGACACATAACTTAATTACATCTGGCCAAGTTTATAACCGCGCATATGTGCAGGGCAGGACCGGAATATAAATTGCCAAATTTAAGGTGCGTGTGTGTGGTTTTTTTGGTGTGTGTTTGTACTTTAAAGTGTGTGTGTATGGCAGAGAGAGAGAGAGAGAGAGAAGGAGAGTTTTGGAGGCTGCAGGCTTTGCCCTCTTTTTTTAAAGCACACACTGTTTTCTGTCTGCGTAACTGGGAAAGGATCTGCATGGATGATGTATTCCTACCTTTGAGACGCGGACAAATTAGTGAGGAACATTATCGCTGGTTAATTATGAATGACCGATTAATCAAGCTAATCTAATATTCACCATTATGTTGATGTTATTAAAGTGCATCGCCGGAATGACAGAGTGGCTTAATTTACCCTCTCTTGCATGGTCAAACGTGCCCAGGACACATTACGCTGCTGCAGCCTACCTGCACCCTGGCCTCGGTCAGGTTGATCTTCATGGCCAGCTCCTCCCGGGTGAACACGTCCGGGTAGTGAGTCTGGGCGAAGACGGCCTCCAGTGCCTCCAACTGCACGGACACAAAACACAAGATTGAGTTTTAATAAGTTTATTTTCTATTGATCTATTTATTTGTATCTGTTTATTCAGGCTTCTCTTTCTTTCTCTTCCTTTATATTATCATCAGATATGCTGGTTAAAAACCCCCTCGCTTGTACACTGACAGAGATAACAGACTATCAGCTGTAAAAAGACGAAAATAATCTTACATATTAGCCTAACATCTAATTGCCTGCAAAGAGAGGGCAATTTACAGTTATGCCCACGCATGATCTTCAAAAGGACAGATAGGAAATTCTTGCATATTTATTTTCATATGTGTGAAGCAATGTTGATTTTTTCTTCTTATAGGTCGATATCGCATCAGACCAATTATAAAAGTTTTATTTTTGTGTCTGTGATAAAAGCACTCAAGTCCTTCATTTTGAAAACTTTGCAAAGTGTTTTATTCTTTATCTGGTTTTAGTTTAGTAGCCCTATCTGTTTCTCTTTAAGTGAAGCTCAGTTTTATTTCATATAATTGATATTTTTGTCCTGGAAAATAATTACCTGTTGCAAAGTAAATGTTGTTCTGTTTCTGCGCTGTTTTCTACGTAGAAATCCATCATCAAAATCAGCCGGGGCGTGGTTCCCAAAGCCGCTTGAATTCACTGTAAAAAAAAAAAAGTTTATTAGAGAGAATTCAGTCACTCAATAAAATTAGATAAATTTAATATTTGTGTTTAATTTAGTTCATTAAATGCGTTTTATAAAAGGAAAGCTTACATCTTAAAAAAGGAAACGCAGAAACAAACTATAATTTTTGGCCAAAGCAGACAAGATCTCTGGCACATTTTGTATTTCCATTAGTTGCATGAAACATTGATGTTGGGTGTCTGAGGGGAACCATGACGGACTAAGAGCCATGACACCCAACATCTGTGCCCGGGACAAAACGCCCCCTCTGCCCCGGGGCCAAACCACCAGCGCTTTTCACCAAAACAGCCAGCAGACTGACATAGCAGAGGGAAAATCAGACTTAACCCTTTAAATCCACCTTTGAATTTGTGTGTAAGAGAAATAAATCGCTCGTTTAGATGTTGATGGAGATGCATAATGCAGCCAACTCAGTTTTGAAACATGGAAAATATCTGTTTTTATCGTCTTGTTAAGGCGATCACGAACTGCGGGTTTAAATCTTTTTATTCATAACTGCATAAAAATAACGTTCTCTTTTATAAGCATGTGTCATTTTCATTATTAATTAATAATGATCATAAAAAAAAGAAAACAGTTCAGGCCTATATTCTCGGTCCTCCAACAACAACACACACTCTGCGCGCAAGTGCGCAGCGTGAGTGTCACAAAAACTTTTCACACTCTGGCTTTAAGAACATATCAAAAATAACTCACAGCTGAATGAAATCAGGTGAAAACAATGCTGTAAACACACAAGAGAGGAAACTTACATGTGTTGGAGCGACAGCACTCTCCGTCCAGCTGAGGCGGACAGTGAAAGTAGAACATCCTGGCGCGTCTCCGAGCTGCGAACCTGGAACAGAGACAAAAGTTTCAGCCCAAAGCCTCTACACCGTGTGCGATTCAGATCTGTGATGGAAAAATTAACACGTTAAATGGTCCTGAGGAAAGGCGGAGCCGTGCGAGACTTAGGAAGATTCAAAGTTGATGTGAGAGAGCATCCTACCTGCAGTGAGGATGCTGATGTGAGTGACTTCCCGCTCTGGAGAGAAGTGGCTGCTGCACTTCCACTGACTCTCTGACTCTCTGTCTGGGAGTGTCCACACTCGCTCTCTCCCCCCCCCCTCTCTCTTTCTCTCTGCCACACACACACACACACACACACACACACACACACACACACACACACACTGTCTCTCTCTCTGGGAGTGTCCAGATGTCTCTATAACTGTATAACTGTCTACAGAGTGTTAAGGCTTTCAGCTAGTGTCGCAGAATCTCACGCCTAATTGGTCCTAATCGGATTATCACGGCTTTGTCTCTCTCACCCCCAACCCCTGGTGTGTGTGTGTGTGTGTGTGTGTGTGTGTGTGTGTGTGTGTGTGTCAGAGAAAGACAGAGAGAAAGGCAGAGAGGGGAGATGTACCCAGGGTGGCAAACGGCAGCTCTGCTCTGGTGCCAAAAAAATTCATCACAAGTGATTGTTATTCCAGAGTCAAGCATATTCCCTAACCATAAACATGCACACATACCCGCTGCACTTTTTATTTGGTTCTTTCATATATTAAAAAAAGGAGGATGACTGCTTTTGGGTTTTAGATTGACTGTCGGGTGGGTTAATTGCTCGTCAGGGTGTGTTAGGGGGTCCACTTTACAAGGGGTTGCGCATGTAGAACACTCACAAGGCCAAATTTTTGATTTTGTTCACAGCAAGGGGTCCTGCGATTTATTTCGCTTCCTCAGATAAATGATCTGCTGCGGGACCCTTTCAATTAGTTTTAAAGCGCATCTGGGACGGCAGAGCGCAGACGCCATGCGTCTCTGAGGTGGAGGCAAAATGAGGCTTCGAGAAGCAGCTGAAATTTAGAAGAGGAGTGCGGGATTGGACTAAACCACATAAAGTGCAGAAAATCCCTTCTAATGGCGCGTAATTGGTTCTGTAATATCATTACAGGCGGATAATGGCCAGTTACAGGGCCCCGCGCTATTAAGGGTTTCCCTGGCGTGCAGCGTTTATGTTATTAAAGGGGGAATATAATGATATTTTAGTTATTAAATGCGCGTAATTAATTTATGCACCACTGAAAATAAAGTTGTTATTATGACCTCGGCGAGGTGCGTGGAGAAAATTGAAATCAAATAACGGTTGATAACTTTATCCCAATATTTGGTCTAGACAACTCTGACAAGAGTGCAGGCCTGAAGTGTGTGTGTGTGTGTGTGTGTGTTTGTCTGCTTCCTGTCAGCGGCTTTCCCCTCCATCCTCTGATGGTTGCTTAAGTGACTTAATGAAATCACACTCATCTTCCTCGGTTAGAAACACTTTTACAAGTTAACTTTAAACAGGTTTGGCAGATTTTGGGCTCCCATGTTTAGATGATTTCTACGTTTATGTACCAGATTTCATTTCAGGACCCTGGTCAGCACCAAACCTTCACAGGCAAATAAAACTGCAAAAAACAAATTAAATTCAAATGTCAGTATCTACCATTACTGATCATCTCCTTTAAAATATCATTTTTTACATTGTCTCGGATTAATTCAATAAATCTTCCTTTAATCCTGTTTAAATAACCAAACTAGGAAAAAAACAATCAGCTTAAGAGGTTTATTTCTTACAATTAATGCAAGACAGCATCAATATTCTTTTATTTATATAAAACAAAGCAGCTAAATTACTGCTTTTTGCCATTTTTTCCACAAATAATCAGAGGTAGGTCACAGTTTAAGAAAAGTCAGTCATCACAAAACCCACCAAACCCGGTGGTGATTTGGTCATATTTACAAAATGACACACTTACTCCCCTATTAAATTTCATAGAAATGTGACAAGTGAGACAAACTGAAAGCATAAAACACATCTCAGAGTAAGTCATTACTCGGGGTTATACAGTTTTAACTTTCTGGCCAATACAAAACCAGTGAATTCAAGTATAACCAGGGACGATCAATCAACAGGACAGAAGCAACAACACGTGGACAAGCCCAAATCTCAAACAAACAGTGCGACAGACTTAGACTTCTTTAACTGATAATAATATGAGTTTATCTGCTAAAATGGCATTCCTACAGTATGGGCTTTCAATAGCTGATGCAATCTACCGTCTATCTCTGATGTATTTTTGTCAGACAGATATCTCAATTTGACAGAATAAACTAAGAATAAAGAAAGACAAGTAAACAATAAGAAGTTGTTGGCTTAATCTCGACAGACTCATAACTGACAAGTATTAAAATCTGCATACAGTTAAGTCTTTGTTCCGCTTTCACTCAGCGGAAGCTCTCCTTCAGTCTCCACATGCCCTCCTGACCAGACGTCCTCTGGAAGTCACAGATGCTCCTGAGCAGCTCTCTGAAAACAGGCGCCTGACTCTCAGTCAGTCTTGGTTTGAAATACTCCAGCACTTCCTGGGTGGTAGCCTGTCCGTCCACATTGGCCTGGAAGGCTATGAAGTTGCGCACATCCACCAACAGCTCGTCATGCTCCGTGGGCGGAGCCGGGGGGGAGCTCCTTACTGGAGCCCCGGAGCTGTCCTCCTCTTCTTCTGTGTCTTCTCTCTGGCTGGAGGGCATGCTGAGGTGATTCCGGGCTTTCATCTTGGCCAGCAGGGAGGAGGAGGAGAGTGGGGCGGAGGCTGAGTCACCTTCCATCCCTTCTCCGCTGAAATGAGCGCCCGAACCAGGCTTCTTTGACACAGACTTCTTTACAATAGCAGCATCCTAAAGAGAGAAGCAGATGACACAAAATTTCATCACAAATTCTTAACAAATGCCAAACCATCTATTTGTTCATAATAACACTGCTGTTACCTTGCATTTGCCTGGATTGGCGGCAGATTGAACAGAAGGTGCAACCAGGAGAGAATTATTCTTTTGTCCAAACCGTTTCCTGAAAGAGCGGACAAGGGATAGACTGAGATGTTTGGTTCACATAGGTGGAGCTCTAAACAAACCTAAGTGTGTCAGTGAGACTGTGTACCTTGCAGGTGGAGGAGGGGGTCTATTTAAGACCAGCCTACACTGCTGGCGAGAAACCTTAAGTGCTTTCAGGGCATCTTTAGCCACCCTATTAGCTTCTGCCTCCACTAGAACATAGTCAGGGTTAGAGGACTCCATGATGGTGTCATGCTGCATCACACTGTGGATACCTGAAGAAAAAAAGAGTCAACAAAGCAGTTTATTGTTTTGCAAGAATTTCCAAATAAGCTATGTCTGACAAGGCTGAGGGGGTTTATGCACAAAAAGCCTACCAGATTTTTTGAAGAGCTTTGCCAAAACGTAATCGTCTGATTTCTTCTGTGCCTCATCTTCATCCTCCGCTTTCTCATAGGTCTTTTTCTTCACCAAATGAGAGATGCGATGGCCTTCAAACCGAGAATCTTTGGAGTGTTTATGCCTCTTATGTTTGTGTTTGTCCGAGTCAGCTGAGTCACAGTGCTTCCTCTTTTCCCTGTGTTTCTGTGGGCTTGTCAGGGCAGAGTCTTTGTCTGTGTGTTGGTGAGAACTGGATGAGTTTGAGTTTTTAACTGCTGGCTTGGCTGCGTCCCAGTCTCTGTTATTTTGTCCTGTACGCTGTGTATTTGCTGAAATATTTGGCTCTGCATCCAGACCATTTCGGTCGGTGCTTTGACTGTCTGTCAGGCCATTTGGTTTACCCGGAGAGTTTTTACTGCGCTGAGAAGTGTTTCCATCTCTTAATGTAGGAATGTTTGCTGCAGACTGTCGGCTGTCTGCACCGGTTTCATTCTGGTTTGCCGAGGAGTGTTTGTGTTTATTGCTGCTATGGTTTACCGTGTGTGATGGCCTTGGCCTCTGAAGCTTCTTAGGTGCCTTGACATCAGAGCCTGTACCTGTATGACAATCAGAACCCGTTAGGTCAATTATTAGAAACTTATCTTTAAAAGAGATTCAGATAATTTAATAATTGGACAATAAAACATTTCAAAATAAAAGACAAACAAGAAAAATGTGCAGACCTGCAAATATGGCACTGGTCTCTGTTCCCTGAGCTCCATCGGGGTCAGCCAGAGTGAAGAGCTCATAAATGTCATTCGACTTGAAGAACCGTCTTTGTTTGGGGTCCTTCAGAACGCGGTTGGTCAGAAACTGTTTGAAGATTTGCCTGAATTACAAAATACAGAATTAGATATGCGTGTGTAATTTGTTATTTTACCTCAGCAGGCAACCCCCGATCATCTGTCACCACAGAGTAGTCTGGCTGATGGATGAGAAAATTAGTTAACCGCACTACTGTATGTATCAAAATAGAATCCCCGCAGTTCTTCCAACTTGCTTTTTTAGAGCACTTTGCAGACCCAAGCCAAACAGAGCAACAGTTTAGAAGTCCTAGATTGGCCATTTAATAATGCAGGAAAGCTTTTCAATTACTGAGAACTGGGATAGTGCAGGTAGTAATACAGCAGTGATGTGAGCAATTAGTCATGTCATTACCACTATTCACGAACATGTGAAAGATAACTAAAATGCGAGACTGCGTTAAAGAAAACACAAAAGCCAGTTTGTTTTTTTTAAAACCTCTTTTTAATTGAGTTCTGTGATTGAATATTGCGTGTGTGTGTGAAGTGCTTCGGGCTGAACGTAAAAAGAAAAACAGCAATCTGACCTGTGGTAGATTTTCTCCTCAATGGTCCCTGCAGTCAGCAGTCTGTAGACTGTCACTTGCTGCGTCTGACCGATTCTCCATGCTCGCTCCCGAGCCTATAAAAAACACAATATATTCAAATTAATGATTAAGTAAATAATCTGAAACACACAGTCAAGGTTTTTAGACTTAAAGTACACAAGGAAAAAATAGGGAGACGCAGGAAAAGCTGCAACTGGAAATGTAGGTAATTTAAAGATGCAAATAACACATGTAGAATAATAACTCCCCTGAGAAATAATGCGCGGTCTAAATGTTTTATTTGTACTACTGAGTGTGTGTATCTGTCTAACCTGTGTGTCAGTACTGGGGTTCCAGTCTGGGTCATAGATGATGACTCTATTGGCTCCAGTCAGATTGACTCCCAGACCTCCAACTTTAGTGGTCAACAAGAAGATAAAAATGGATTTGTCCTGTAAGAAAATAATGTCAGTGATTAACAAACATCTTGTCCGCATTTTAAACTTGGGGTATAATCATATAAACAAATTACATTAGATAATTCTGAGGCCATAACATCCTGTTCTCTTAAACTAAAGCCTATTTAAAGAGAATCAAACAGCTTAATCTAAACTTGACTTTCGTTACTGGTAATCTGAGCACACACACATTCCGAACAACAGATTGTCATCAATTAGCGTTTCCACCTCAGGGTGCGCAGGGTTCAACTGAAGCATCCCGTCCCTCAGGACAGGATTTTCATGGGAAACACTTAGAGCCATTAGGGATGAATAATCCTTACCTCGTTGTAGCGAGCGATGAGGGGCTGTCGGGAAGCTATTGTGGTAGTGCCGTCCATTTTCAGGTATGAGTAGTTATTCTCCATCGTGAATACCTCCAAGATGTCCAACATCTGGAGAGGAGATAAAGACGCCAAAGAGACAGTGAGGAAAAAGGCAGACGAGGAGAGAAACATAAAGAGAAAAAGAAGGGCTGAGGGTTGGATTATCTCTAAAAGGATTAGAGAGATTAATATTACATGGACAGAGATACCGACAGGGAGGGTCTCAGGTTCCCTCTGAGGTATAATCTCATTGGTATTGACTACAACAGCTGGGGCCTCGCTTACATACACACTCTCTCTCTCTCTCTCTCTCTCTCTCTCTCTCTCTCTCACACACATATACACACACACACACACACACACACCGCTAGCCAGCAGCAAATAAAGAGACAACATTTACAAGTGGCATGACAATTTAGGATATTAATTTGAAGTAGGAGTGGGTGAAAATCAGTAATTACAATATTTCTGACCAAATACTTTTATCAATACTGTGAATATATTTAGTTTACTATTTGTGCTTCCACCAAATATTTACACAACAGTAATGTGGATATTAAAACTAAATAAGTAAAGGCAAAACAGCAAAGCAGCTAGAACAGTCCGCTAAGTTCAGTAAATGACATCACTTTAATGCAGGTTTTAAAAGCAGGAACAGCAGTAACGATATAATGGTGTACAAAATCTAATACAATATCTAGTCTCATATCACGCAGTCTATTTAATATTGATATATTGCCCAGCCCCAATTTAAAGCAGGAAAGAAATGGCATGTGTAGCCTAAACAAAAATTAATCAGAGTGCATTTATAGCTTTTTTGCATATGATGTCAGACACAGGTGTGCTGTCCAAATAGTGGGTAGGCAACTGGAGGCAAGGACCACCAACACTGCACAAATGCCTATGATTTGTGCTCTTTATGGCTGTTCCTACCGATTAAACTGGGGAAAAACAAAGGCTACTTTGATTCCAAAAAATAGTAGGGGTAAAGGGGAGAAGGAAAAAACATGTCACTGAAAAACAGCGGCAGATGACGTTCAAAAACCCCCATCTTCGGTCTAGAGGAGCAGAGTAAACTAATCTCAAACATAAACATGAAGTGTTGTGTTAAACATGCCTCGAGTGAGATGCTGTTACAATGTACTGTGACAACTTCCCCGTGTTTTTAGCCACAACCCAGATTTTTAACAGCATTTCACCGGACCACTGGAAACGGTTGATCCGTTAGGTAGAAAATAGCACAGAAAAGTTAGCTAACATTAGCTTGTAACATTAGTCTGACAGCAGTGCATCCATGCACAGGTTAAGATATAAAAGACAGGTATACTCAAGCAATTACTAAACCAGCCAAAAAGAGAGCAGTTGTTTCAGTTGTGGCACACTATTTAGTTACAGTCTACTTGACTCTTGTACATTTCATCGGCTCACTGTGTAATGTTAGTAACGTCAGGAGGTCTAGAAGACGAGGTCATCCAGACCTTTTATGTAGTCCCTTTCCTGTATATCTAGTTCACACAGTATATAGATTCATCAGTTCCTGTCCCCCATCTGAATTTTGTGGGTAATTACAGTTACGCGACTGTAAAGAAGCTATACAAGCCATTCTCAAAAAATATCCATTTCATTGCTATCTGTTGCTTGGACAACAGCATTTGTCCCTGTTTACTTGCTGTCAGCTGCTGCCTTAACAAACACTCCAATAGAAAATACAAAGGGACTTTGTTTATGTTGTCAGGTTTGAAACAGTCTACATATTAACAGCTATTTTAGCAAAGGGATTGATGGGCAAACAAAAAAGCCAGAACAACTTGTTCCTCACCTGTCTTGACTGAGTGAAGAGCAGGACTCTGTGGCCCTGTTTGAACCAGAGTCGCAGCAGAGACTCCACCACGATCAGCTTGCCCGAGCGTTTCCAATAGCCAAAGTGTTCCTCCTTAGTTAGCTGGTCCTCTGGGATTCCCCTCAGTATCCGAGGGCCGCCCGAGAAAAGGTCGGGGTGGTTACAGATCTTGCGTAGAGCTATCAAACCAGAGAACACCTAAACAGCACAAAAAAGGAACATTTTTAAATACCGTTAGTTTCATGAACGAAGAGTTGGTGCCAGGTGACAAACCTGGTAAAAAAAAACACAAAGCTTGGTATATTTACAGCATTTTACAGCGGTGCCCCTTTAAACAAATAAACAAATTTACTTTAGTCTACAAGAATTAGTTACATAATTTATTTACGGACAATAAAGGCCGTGTTTCTTGATGAAGGCCCAATGGTCACTGCATTAGTAATGGTGGTTAATGGACCAAGAGTGACCACTGAATATGTCTATAAGAGCATGTGTGTGTGTGTGTGTGTTTGTGTGTGTACGCGCGCACAATCTGCTGTGGTCACCCCTGGCTCTCCAACCACGTCCATTTGGTCAGTGGTGATAAATGGTCGAGTCTCTCTCTCAAGGGTCTAGCTAATGTGAGAAGACACTGCACAGCTTCCTTAAAGAGAGCATCTTAAAGAATACTAAAGTCAAGCTATTAGGGGTTTAACAAAATTTACATTTAATTCCACCGATGCTACTTCAAGGTGTTGTTCTTTAAGTGTAAAGGAGTGCATAAAAATACACACAAATGCCTGTGAGTGAGAGAGGTGAACTGATATTCATCAATTAGGAGGTTAAATAATGAATAAGGCAAGTCCGGTTCCTGGAAGTCTTCTCCTTGACTGAGAGTTTTGCTCTTCTTTTCCTCATAATGTAGCGTGGGTCAACGCAAAGAGCCCAAATGGAGGAAGCATAAAACAAACACCGTGAACCCACTTCAACTATGAAAGGGAGGCTTACCTGCATGTCCCCGTTAAGTATCTGGTAGACCTCTTTGGAATCTAGGAAGGTCTGATAAACCTGCCGCTGGTCCTCTGTTAATCTGCAAAACAGAACCTACACACACACACAAACATACAAAAACACACACACACAGACAAGTGTAAGAGTGTGTACTAAGCAGTGAACATCTGCTTTAAAGCCCCTTGATGAAGTGCAGTGTGTGTGAAGAGAAATTAGAGGGAAGCAACGTGTTTTTGGAGCCACTGCTGTCCCCAGGGACTGACTTAATGAGCTGAAGTGGACTGAGGAGTCAACCAGCGTCAGCCGCATGGACAGACCAGGGACCAGCCACCTTAATGAATACCTGCTCCTTTTACTTTACCAGGACTTTATTAGCTGGCTTCACCTGACAAGGGCCATGCACATTCATCAAATACTCCTTAGACGTGGCACATACAGTCACATCCAATCAGATAAACACCTCCCCAGTTAAGAGAAGCAGGCGTGAGAGGCTGTTCAATACTTAGACAGAACAGGGTCAAATGTCTTAGTATGATGAATACCTGTTCATTTTTGTCAGGTAAGGAGAGGTTGGCCTTGACGTCTGCTTTCATTCTTCTGAGCAGGTAAGGATTTATAGTGTCTCTCAGCACGCATGCGCACTTAAATGCTGTTTGGACCTGAAAAACAACACAAACAAACTGCTTTAAAACAATAGTAACAGAGTGTCAAGCAACCGCATCCACGATCCCACCTGTCACTGTGGATGTTTCCTGAGGCATGATTGTTGTTTTAGCGCTCTCTCATCACCTCCCTTGTGTTGCTGTCCCTTTCAGTAGCACGAGCCATTAAGCATTGATCAGAGTGCTGTTGGTCTCGAGGGACAGAGCCCTCTTCTTTCATCAGTACTACTCGCCAGCTCCATTGGAAGCGGAGGGGGAGCTTCGGTCCCACCCTGCACTACAAGCCCCGCTGCAAAATGCCCTGCTACACCTCATCCAGAGTCAGTGCTAAAGGCCATTTAGCCTTTTAAACATTAACTCAGTGGGGGTCCGCAGAGGGATCAAAGACACCCTCGGCAAAGCCGGAGGGGACAATATCATGGAGAGATTTAAGGCTCAATGGAGGTCAGAGTGGAAAAGAAGAAGAGCAGGGCAGCAGATGATCCAGTGATCTCTGCACAAGCTGCTGAGTGGATTCACATGGGGATGCAAACGCATGCTTCAGTAATGGATCCTGCATCCACATCCAGCCCCACCCCATTCTGTATATGTTCTTACATACATCTAGTTGTGCATGCACATGAACATCAGCCGAGGGCCTGATCTGCTGTTCTGAGAATTTCGAGAGGAGGATAAGGCAGCAGAGCTTAGCCCTCTCTGACCATTTAATAACATTAATAATTAGTAAAGGTTTTTATTATCGACAGCGGAAGAAGCATCAATAGCCAGCTTAAATAATTAAATCCATACAGTCAGTGGGTTATTAACGATTGAGCACTAATGACAAAGGGCTACAATTTAGCTCACTGGCTCTCCACTTTAGCCCTTCCCTCTCTCTCACACACACTAGGGATGTACTGAAGTTCCTTTGCATGGACCTACATTATCCTGCTCTGCACTTAATGGCTCTGTTGCTCTACAATCTCTCCTTCTGACTTGCCTCCATCTAGCTCTCCAAAATTGGGCCTACATGTGTGTGTGTTGCTAGTGCTGTCAAGTGACACTTTAGCCCTCCATCACTCCCTCACTATGCTACAGTTATAGGTTTGCTTATCGGGTTGTTGTATGTATGCTATGCATCCTTGTCTTCTCTTTTCATTAACTTCAATCCATAAATGAAATAAGCATTATAACCTTTTGTGTTATCCTATTCTATTTTTTAAACATTGTTAATCTACTTTGTTTTAATTTGAAATGAAAATGATCAATTATAGAATTATAAAACCCAAAGTACAAGATAAAGCACAATGACAACTTCATGCTCAGTCTTTGCACCTGCTTCTGCTTTGCTCTTAACTTCTAAAAATGTGTCCCAAGTCTAAAATAGGGGGACATTTCTTAATGGATTTATCATACAACTAGTCTTTGTCGTTCAAAAATGAGATGCAGAGCCTAACAAATCCTGACTGTGCATTTGCGTGTGTTCCAGTACCTGTACAGGCGAGGCGTTACTGTATCCTCCCATGGTGATCGGCACAGAGAACTGCTCCATAAAGACGGGTAATGTCCCCAGTTTACCGGGGAAGACAAAGTCAAACAGAGACCACAGCTCCTTCAAGTTGTTCTGCATGGGAGAGCCTGACAGGATGAACCTGTGGGGAGTGCGAAACTAGAGAGGAGGAGGAAAGAATGTATGTTATATATATTCCTAATGATGTCCTAGCATACTTATTATTGTTCTAAGTATAAATGGTGTAAACGACATATTCTAATGGTAGGAGTGTGGAAAGGGAGGAACCTTGATAACTGACACAGATGAAAAGGCATGTATTACTTTTTCAACTTTAAATGTATTTACATGTAAAGGTCGTTACTGTTTGCATGCTCTAAGTGTTGTGGTACAAATGTGTGTGCTCATGAATGTGTCTGTGTTTGAAACAATACCTGTTTGCAGGCAGTGGTAACTCCAGCATTTGGATTCCTGATCTTATGGCCCTCATCCAGTATAATATAGTGCCAATCATAGCGCTGCAAGATGTCTTGCATATTCCTCACAGCTGAATATGAGGTTATCAAGATCCCATGACACGCCGCTATCTCTGGAATAAGCTTTTGCTGCAACAGAGGACAAAAAAACATGATCAGTACAGGTTTTTGTCAGTGCAATTCCTTACCATCTCTGGTAGCTTGAGTGTCGAAGTAGGGCATCTACTTTAATATGGTTTGAGGAGAGAGGTGAAGAGGGGAGAAGGTTAGGAGATAATGCTGCATAAACAGACCTCTAGTGCCCCCCAGAGGAAAAATAGACCCTGTAGAAAACTTTCTAACTAAATTAGGAATATGAAAATCAAACACACACGAACACATAATTACCTTGTTGCTGGTGAACGAGCCGGTTTCATGCAGAACAGCCACTCTGAAAGGAGGCCACCAGGTGTGGAACTCCTTTACCCACTGGTGCATGACTGTGGCCGGGCACACGATGACTGTCGGACCCAGACCAACATACCTACAACCAAACACACAGTACAGAGGTGTTTAACTGCAAACCTGTGATAAAGATAGGTAACAAGGGAATTCAGGGTTCATTTAAATTTGGATAACCTCAGCAAATTTCATTAGCAAATTAAAGTCATCATTTCTACACCAAATTTTGGAACATTGTCAAATGTGTCATGGATGTGTCAAATGTGTCATGCATTCAAGAATAAGGTAAACAGAGAGAGCCGAGTGCCTGTGTACAATAATGTACATTTACCTCCACTGCCCCATAAACTCTCTGTGAATGAATCTAAGAAGGTGCATGGACACACGCTCAGCTTCTTTGTGAAGATTTACAAGTGCTTTGTCAAACACAGACGCACACACGCACGCATAAAGATACACTAATGGGCTGGTATGAACCTCTGCCTGGTGGAAGCTATTGATACTTGGCCATAATTGAGTTTGCAAGCAATCAATTTGTGGGCGTCTATAGTAGACAGAGTATTGACCATCCACCTCCTAAATGCATGTGTGTCGTTTGTGCAGTAAAACCAGATTATCACTTCCACTGCGTCACATTTTCCACGGTTGATTTGTTGTGACACTGCTGCTCATGAGTCTGAAATTCATTATAAGAGTTCATGAAAATGCTCACTTTACTCTAACACACTCTCTCTCTCAAGCACGCAAACACACACACAAACAGAGTGTCAGTGTTTTCTCTGATGTCTGCAGTAAGAAAGTGAAGAGTCTGATAATTGAAACATGTTTAATAATTCAGATGAACACTCTCAAGCAGAAATCCCCCTAATCAAATATTCATACCATACAGACACACAGTCTCTGGTCACAGTTTGTTGTTGTTGTTGTTGTGTGTGTGTGTGTGTGTGTGTGTGTGTGTGTGTGTGTGTGTGTGTGTGTGTGTGTTTACCTGTAGTTGGATCCTCTCGTCCTCAGTTTGCTGTAGCTCAGTCCAGCCAGGAAGCTGATGATCTGGATGGTTTTGCCCAATCCCATCTCATCTCCCAGGATGCCACCTGCCTGCTGACAGTGGAGTTCCCACATCCACCGCACACCTGTCTGCTGGTACCTGACGATGTGATATACACATATGTAAAAACTAACAACACCTGTGCATGATGGCAACTGTGGACACTGAAGTGCTCACATGACAGGGTGGTCTGGTATTTACGCTGTATTTCAATTGAAATCTGGTACAATTATGCTTGCCAGTAAGTGTCAGTCCCTGCTAGTTAAAGCTTAAAAGTCTTTTGAAACAACAAATGACTTTCTAATGAAAGCTTTTGAGCTATAGCAGCATTAAGTGACTCACTTTTATAATGTCTTGATCAAATAATCTCTGATTAATCATTACATTTCTGGGCAAAGGTTCCTGGAAGCAGAGGGTGCGTCATAGACCAAGACACCAGAGAAAGTACACAGATATTTTTCATACACAAACTGTTTAGCTATTAGTCACATCCTATCACTTTGTTAATTGGCAGTTATAAACATCTGTGACCGACAGTGAGGATATTAGATAATTCCCAATGTTGGACATTGAACTTACTTGTAAAGTTTTTTCCAGAGGAAACCAGGCACTTTGAAGCCTTCATCAAATTCTTCATCACTGTCGTCTGTAAACTCGCCTCTTTCTCTCTTCTCCTCTCTTTCTCGAAGACGCTGTCGCTTCCACCTCCTGGCGGGAGAATGAGTACATAATAATAGAGTAAAACCAGCGGTTAAAAAATGGTTCTCTATTTTACTGTGAAGCTCTTGGGTGGACTTCAGTCAATACTAGTGAACACAACTCGCTGAAGGAGAAGTCAAAGAACAAAGACCTGCCTCATCTTCAAGCTGACATCGTTCGCTGTCAGTTCTTCAGCGTTGAGTGACAATATTTTAGTCTTAACTTCAAGTGATTGACATTGTGCTATACGTGCGAACATTGACATTATTTGGTAATCCAAGCTTGATAAAGTGAGAGATATTTCAAATGAATTCAGTTTCATGATGGATCTGTCTCTGGCATTAGCTCTGTGATAGACTAGTGACCTGTGTACCCCACAGCTCGAACCCAGAAACAGGGTGAGCAGGTATACCGAATGTATGGATATGCCATTTGCACTTCTTGCACCCACTGATTTATTTTAAGACTTGCCTACAAAGGTGTATGGATAGCAAATGTTTTGAGTTGTGGGTATTTCCCTTGAGCAGTGAAACATCTACAGCAAAAAGGGAAATGTAAAGGAGAACAATTTTAATGGTGCAGGAGAGAGGGCAGTTAGAGGCACAGTCGTCGCGCAGCAAATGAAGATTGATACAGACAATTAGTAGTGCGAGTTCCCCAGAAAGGTGTGAGGTGGAGAGGATAAGAATCCATCTTCATTTGGGCCTGGTCCTGTCACCCTGCCATGAAACTGGTCCTTTAGCTGGGCCTGGGAGACCACACTCTCTAATTAAGTCAAGACTAAGCATTGGTTCAGTTAATTACACTTTTCTGCCCCCACTCCAACCCCCCCACCCAACTACAAATACCGCCTGCTCTAATAATATCATTCCTCATATAAGCTAGCCTCACCATCCATGCTGTGTCTATGCTGTTGAATTGACATTCAATCACTGTAGTGTAGAAAAAGGACACATGCCAACACAATTTATTTGGCAGCTATAAATATGAAATCTCATTAGGGCTGCTCTTCCATTAATTTGAGCATTAGAGTGAGTGAGTGTATAAAACCATGTGCAGGAGGATAATTAGGCCAGTGTGAGAGCAGAGAGAGAAGAAGAGCAGGGAGTGAATTTGCTTAGTCAAGAAACAGCTGCCAATCTCATCTGGGATTAACTCTCCTTCTGCACTATGGAGCCAGCAGAAAGCGACTGCTTTTCTCCTTAACTAAAGGGAATAACAATAGCACATTTGCACCACTGCCATTGCAAATGTGATGCAAAGTTAAAGGCTAAATCTGGTGTTTGTTGAGCATGTCATTTACAGGCGCCGATGTATGCATTCTCTTTAGAAGAAGACTTGCTGATGAAAACTTTCGGCACCTTTGCATCCAACCATAACTCCAAGAAAAAATCTACTGTTCACAGACTGTAAATAAATAACAAAACTGGGGGGCAACATAACCAATCATTTATATAAGTTTACAGCAGGAAGTAGATGATCATACCTTATTCTCTGTCTGTAGTATTTCACATCTCCGTCATCTTTGTTTTTCTTGTTTTTGCCCTTCACGCCCTCCTCTCCATCTGAACTCTCAGGGTAGTATTCTTCCTCGCTCTCCTCTCTTTTCTTTATTTTCTTCCTCGCTTTCTTCTCACTTTTTTGCTTGTATGGTTTCAACTCATATTCCTCATCATCATCCTCCCCAAAGCCCTCCTCCATGGCTTCTCTTTCCTCCTGGTCAGGATCTATGCCTTCGTCACTGGGCAGGTATTCTGACTCCTCGCTGTCCGTCTCCTCTCCCTCAATGTGACACTTCTTCTTTGGCTTAGGGAGCTGTGGCTCAATCTTGGGCCGAGCCTTAGGATGGGCCTTTAGAGCAGTTATCTGGAGTTTTCGCATACGCTTCTTCATTTTTTTATCCTTGGAAGAGGAAACTTTTTTGTTGGTTTTCCCCCTGGCCTCTACACCAGGGCTGAGTCCGGAGCTCATCTTCTTCTTAAGAAGAGGGAGTCTCTTCCTCTCAGTAGCAATCTTGGCCTGGTCCGCCAAGTACAGGTCGAAGGCAGAGTTCTCAGCAAGCATAACTTTTCGAGGCTCCTTTTTTTCCTCCTTCTGCGGGATTCGGGTTCCAAAAGGAGTCATGTGACCTTTCCGGATTAACTCCTCCCATTCAGTCTCCTGAGCGGGCATGAGCATGCTGCCCAGTGTGGACGGCCCGGCTTCTGGTACAACACACACATCAGGCAGGGTTAGAACTGTTGAGATAACCACTAGCAGCATTATGGAGCGGTGCTTTTATCAGCAGGTCCCTGTTTTGTTTGTGTCTTGTGCACACACGTGTATGAAGACGCATATGTGCAATCAAGTTTGAACAGACTTTTTTTTTTGTCTTTTTTTGTTTTGTTTTTTGTTTCAAGTGTTTGAGCTGAAAGGAAGGAAATATAATGATCACATTTATTAGGCCTTAAGAATGCACACAATACACTTTGTTAAAAAAAAAACACTACATGTAAAACCTAACTGCTTTTGTTTACACGAAAACTCCACAGTGTGGAGTTTACTTCATGTGTGCAGCTATATCAACATTTGTTTGATGAACAATGAACTGATCAGGAATTTTCTTAAGAAGGTTAAATCAGCACTGAATGGCATTTGGCTGCAAAACTGCTTTTCAGCTACATAGCCACAACCATGTTTGTTGTCGAGTTGGTTTCTATGCAGTACATGTTCAGCTCTACCAAAACACAGCATAATGTCCGTGTCAAACAGAACTGGTTATGTGTTAGACATCATGAAGCAAAGTGTGAGTAAAAATTATTACAGTAACAAATTAATGCAGTTCTGTGTCCTTTTTTTAGACAATATTACACAAATGTCAAATGTCTATTGACAGCTGTTTGGGAGAGATTAGTGTTGTATATTATGGGTCTCCTAGACAGTAGGTGTACTGGTTGTCACTTCTGACACACCCATTGATGAGGAGCCAGCAGCTGTTGCAAGAAAAACACCCAAGGAGAGTTAAGTGAAAAAATATTTTTGCACAAATTTGTGACAGTCTTCCAATTACAGCTCATCTTTCAAAATGTTTGACATATAAATTGGTGGGTGTGTCAGGGTGATATCTGCTGAAGATATAACATATATGAACATCGTCAGTCATCACGGCACTGTAGAGTTTATTTTTAAACACCCGATATTTATTCAAGCCTTTGCTTACAATCATCTCTGACAATTCCTTAAATAAGAAATGCCACAGAATAGCCTTCTTGGCCACCGTAACTGCAACTGGTATGAATGCTTTGCATTGTTTCCATTTCTGCTTTGTTTTGTTACACTTTGGGCAGTGATGAACATGACCCTGGTTTCACATCATCTATAAAAAGCAGGGGACCGCCACATTTACGCCTCATGTGACTTTACGTATTAAATCCCCTCATTAATGAGTGGAAACTGCTTTCTGTATGTACACTGAAGGGAGTCACAGGTTAAAAGACACCTTACCTTCCTCTTCATCATCACCCTCTGCCAGAAGCTCAGCCTCCACCCTTGCAACATCCTCTCCTCCCAGAATGGCCTGAAGTCGCTTTTGTTTGGCTTTGACTTTCTTCAGCTGTTTCTCCTGAATTAAAAGGTGTTGTCATCATTTCAACAGTAACTATCAATGTTATGTTAATGTGACATTATCATGTAAATCTACAAGTTTAATCAAAAAGTTTGTCATATTTAGCATTTTACCTTATTTTCTTTCTGTCGTTTGACAGATTCAATCTTCCTACTGATATCTTTGCTGGAGGCAGCATAGGGAGACAGCTGCTCAATAATCTTGTTTATTTGTTTCAGAGATGCTGTGACGGACCTGAAACACAAACCACAAAAAAAAGGAAGATCAATCAACCCCTTCAAGGTTTGTTGTTATTTTGAAATCAAAAGACATTTGTGAAGATACTGTAGATTTGAATGTGCTTGTTAAACTTTATATGCTTTGTTTTATAGTTTCTTTATCAGAGCTTAATGATTAATTGGCATCTGATCAGAAGTCAAAAGTGCTACAACTGGTAAGTCCCGCTACTAAGCAAAAATTATTTTTAAAGCCAAAAGAAAAACACGCATCTCAGTATGATTTTAACATTTTATCAAACACAAAACTAAATGATACTTATATCATTCAGACTGTGTAGTCTTAAATTGTAAGACATTTAAAGGAATACTCCAACACAGCACACATATTTGCTAAAAGGGAAACCATCTTAGGGCTTTATATTAATGCAGTTATTGTCCTTTACCTGACATCATCGAGCACAGACTGGTACTCTTTCTCTGCCTCTGCTTTAGCAGCAGCATGACTGGCCTCCTGGATTGCCTCGTCCACTTGCTGCAAGACACCTTGCTCAAGGACGTCCTGGTCATACACAGCCACACCAAGGCCCTGGAGTTCATCAGCCCCAGAACTGGCAGATGCTGCTTGGATACGCTGTCGGTCAATCTGCAGCAAGGCTCCAGACCTCTTACCACCTGCACCACACCATGGACAACAATACAATGTTATGTTAATCAGGAATCAGTTTGACAGCTCAAACCTTTTCATGAAGTTCAGCATGAGTCTCTTTTGGGGCAAGAATTGCATTGCTTACCACTGCTGCCCTCCCCAGGTCCAGTGTTGACAGGATAGGCCGAAGCAGCCTCGGAGCCCTGACTGTTATCAGGGAAAGAGTTGACAGCTGAGCCCCCTGTGGCCCCATCTTCCTCAGACCCTCCCGGGGTGAGGGCAGCACTGGCAGGGCTGGAGAGAGAGGAGGGCACCTGGTCCTCTGAACCGTCTACAGGCATAGCGATACAGCTGTAAACAGAGTCAGTCAAGTGTGTCATTCAAATGTCAATCAGCTGATGTATGTCTCTTCTAAACCCTGGCTGTACTTTAATTGTTGTGGGTTATCTTAATACTGAATCCAAAGAAATCTCGTTCACTGTTAAACTAATTTAACTATGTCGTTACCTTAACGGTTATATGACCTCAAGCTAATTATCCTGTAAGAGTTAACTTAGGTTTAGAAAGGGGAAATTAATATTTATAATCCCTGGTCTATATGAAGAATATACTACATGAAGTAAGGCAAACCGTTATAACATTCACATAAAGGTGAATTGGGGACATTTAAAGTCTCCCACAGCTGTCCATTGTTTACGTGGCTAGGCTAGCATGCTAAGCTAACAGTGAGCCGAACATCATCAGCTGTGTTGGCAACCGGCAGCGAGTCGGTATCAGTTAAAACACCAACAAATACACATTCACACGACGAAGTTAACGCTACTACGTTGTTGGCTGTCTGGTATATTAAACCGTGAGTAGAAGAGATATTGACAGACATTACTTACAAAACGTGCAGTTACACAACACAACTGCCTTGGTTTATGTCATGTTGCTGTGAAAGCTTCCTGGTTTCCGGTGCCCGAGAAGGCTTTGTGCTGTTTGATCAATGGCTACCTTGTTGGACAGCGCCCTCTGCTGGTGCATAGCTGCACACTGCTCTGGTCCTCTAGGTGGCGCCATAACACCACTTATTTCAGTGGAGACTAGAGGAGCTCACTGAGCCACCCTCCAGTCCACAGGAACAATTTGACATGTAACCAAAGGCATAGGTTTCTTTCAAACATTGGTAGGAACACATGAAGCTGGGGTCCTCTCAGCGTCACACACTCCATTTCCTGCATTCTGGTGAAGTGTTATGCACCAAATGTCTTCATTTATGGAAAGGAAATCACAACATTCAGGTGATAGGTGGCAATTCAATACTAGGCTATAATGGAATATGATGCAGTAAGGCTTTCTGTATTGTTCAAATATATATTTCAGCATCATGTTCAAAACTTTCTGCACAAAACACATCCCACATATCTGTGCTCTGAGAAGTTGAGAATTCAGTTACAGTAGGCTATTTAAGAAAAAGTTGTAATGCCCCATAGTCCACGGTGCATTGTGTTATTGGTCTGCAGCTTTGGCAGTATTCCTTTCAAACCGTCTGAAAGACACAGAACCCTGTTTGGGACTCTCTCTGGATGAGGCAAAGTTTAAGCAGCACTGCGTTGCTCTTCATCAGAGGTGGGATACTGATACTTACTGAAAATACTACTGATCAGATATCATATGTGATCATTCTGCATTCAAGTATAAAATGCACTTTCCCAAGTGAATCAATAACAGATGCCATTTGTCCCGTTATTTTGTGCACAGAACTGTTAGAATGACAATAATGGAAAGTAGTTTGCTCAGTTATTGGTAGGGACAAGTATGTCCTCCCAAAATATTGATAGGGACATACACTGTCCATATGTGAACCTATGCCCTTGCATGTAACCTACTGTGTTTGCAGTGTAAGGGAGTAGTTCAATCACTAGTTTGGCTACAATTTGCAGTAGTCGGGCTGCAGTTACACCACATTCAAATCTCAGGAGCTTTTTCAGGAGATACGTACTTTGGGACTTGTAGTTTTTTGTAGTTAATTACAAACTACATATTCATGTTATTCTCACGATGTGGTTTTCTTTTTTTTTTCATGCAGTGTGGCACAATGCCACAGCTCACTGGCCATGGTTATCATTTAATGACAGTCACCAGCAATTTCACTAAAGCCACCTCTGGTTTGCAACCTATATGTCTAATTGAATACTATGAATTTCCCTTAAAGTTTAGCATTTTCCTTATTCCACCCTAACAATCCCCCCTTACTCTGTTCTTTAAACACATCCCTGTGCTGCCTAGGTGAGGACTGGCCTGCTCTCATTCCTAAATCAAACACCTACGCTTTATTCAGTGCCAGTTCAGTTCTACCCATGACAATATGAGAAGTCAGGATGTCATTATAATCACTTCCCATTTTGTAATTTGATTGTGGTTTAACTACATTTTAGTACATTGGCAAACTAGCTTTTAATGTTGTTTCCCCAACACTGTGTGTTTGTGTTTTGCATAATCAGTTGGGGAACCACTTAGATGTTATGTGTTAAAGAGGGAGCAAGAGAGTTTCTATGTTGCAATCAGTGTGCAGTCTAGCCAGACCTTGCATAATGGCAACATCCAATAAGCCACTTCAAAAAGCGTCTATTCCACAGCAAGACATGAATCCCTTTTTAATGGAGTTTGGTTCAGACAGGAAAGCCAGCACTTCATGGATGTCACAAACATTAGCAGTGCCAACTCTTTGCATCTCAGAGGAAGTTTGTTTCCAGTGTCTTGCAACAATAAACGAAGGGCTTAATTAAAATATCTCCCCCATCTTGCACTGCTGTGCCTGAGCAAAGGCCGGCAATTTTTCCAAACACTGCTATTTGTATAAGCAGACATATCTATATTGGGGCAGATACTGCTGTCAGTCTTGGCTCAGAAAGTGTAGGAAGATGGAGACACTGGTCTATTTTATTTGCTTAACTAGTAAATGTGGGTCACCTTCAGTGTAATGTCTCCGGAGACACTGAAGAGGATTCGAATTTAAAAAGTACTGAACTAAAAGGAAAGTGTGTCACTGTAAAAAGTAGGCCCTGACTATGGTTTAATCAAAACCCGCAGTGTGCAGAGCTCTGATCAGGTAGCCAACACACACAATGTTTTCTTTGTTGGTTTTGGTCTGGCGAGCAGATACAAAGGCCCACAGATAGGAGTTAAAATAAGTCAAATAAACTATATCAAGCTGTTGACGAATCACCTATGGTGGGAAATAAACTGATACATTCACATGATGTTGTGACTGTGAGGTTGAGCTGCAGAGAGGAATGTAAACCTCTCGTCTGTCTTCGCCCTCCATCTTTTGCTTATTCAAGCAATTCTTGACAACTTTTATCACAGGAGAGGAGGAGGAGATAATATGCATGTATAAGGCTGTGTTTTCTGCACATCATAATTTAAAGAAAAGTAGTTGTTGGACCACACCAGGTTCACGGGATTTAGTGGGTGGCAAAGCTGTTCATCTTAACTTAATGTGTGAGCAGGCATTCACGCGCTCATATGAGACAAATCCTGCTTCTTTGTATGCAAGGGGTGAGTAGATTTACGGGGTGTAGGAGGGCAGATTGCAAATCACAGTGGGTGCCGTGGTGTGATGTTAACACTGCTGCTCTGTGCTGCTTAGCATCCTGACAGTGGAATAACAAGTGGAGCGAGATTTAAAGAGAGAACATGATGTGTTTAGTTAGCATGTGCAAAGCGTGGTGGGTTCTTTTCAGAGACTTTCTGTAGAGTTATGGACCTACAACAGGCTGAGTGTTTATGTGCATAGAGGGGGAAGTGAGGTAACACAAGACATAGTAGCACACGTCCACAGGTACATGCTGTAGACTTCTCTGTGTGGTGATGGAGTGGGAAGTTGTTTTATTATCCATTATCTCCATGTTATGATAAAGGGTGTTTTAGTCTGAGTGGCCTTCAGCAGATGCCTTGAACATGACAAATGTCTCAAGGATGAAATCATTTTACTAGGAATTTTGTAAGAGAGGAGTTTTATTTCTTACATCCATGGTCTACGACAGGGTTGTTCTTTTTTTCGCCTCAGATGTGCCAGTTACTTATTAGGTCTTGGATGTTTCTCAAAACATGATTCGCCTTGTTACTGAAATGAATTATGATAAATTGTTTGAGGATGGTCTTCAGGCTCTATTCTGCCCTTGTTAACAGCACTGTTGAATCTCATTTGGACCTCATCCTTGCACTTATACATTTTAAACATTGCAACTATTTTTTTCTGTTCTGAAATCTCCTGTGTTTTGTGGTGTGTGCCCCAGTGAAAAGTGAAACATAAGTATTTCTTATGTGGTCATTTTCCGCCTCAAAATTTAGACATGCAATTTGATTCTTTTCAGAGCAGTTGCATGGATTTGATGTTTTTCTGGCTTTTAACTCCACTCCAGTAAAATTCCACCGCTGACGGGCATTTTGTTTCCCTCACAGTTCACACACAAGCAAATTAAAGAAAGTTGTTATTGAGCTGGGGTTTTCTTCTTGTTTTTGAAATATTAAATTTGTTGGATTTTTTTCATTACAAAATGATTGAATTACAAAATGTGGTTCGCCAACAACTTATTGTTTCTTTTGTAACGGATCATAACAGTCCAGGTCTAGCAGCAGTGGAAAGGTATGAGTGTCTTATTAATATTAAATTGTTTTTGCCTGTGGTTAGACTGAAATTACCATAAGCTGTTTTCAATTCACAGGTTAAGTGTTGGTTGCTGTTTACTTTACACTGTTCTACCTGTGTTTTAGTAGATTAAAAATAGTTTTTCCTTTTTTAGTGCTGCAGCTGGTGTTGGTCTCGGGTCATGTGAGCGATTGGTGCAGTGGGAGTTCACCTGTTGAGGTTTGGTGATGTCATTTAATTTTTACTGTTGCACTGATAGTAGTTTGGGTGTTTTTCTATTGGAGGAAAAAAAAATGTTTGTCTTGTGTTTAGTGCCACTTGCAGTGCATGAGCCTGCTGATTGGTGCACCACACCCTTGCAGCAAGAGGCTTCAACATTTAACTACTTTTATAGAACTGCTGCTAGTGACCTTTAGTGTCATAAACCAGCTTATTATGGCACTTTGACACTTTCGTCGGGTGTCACATTCTCAAGGAACTTCTTTTCACATGCAAAAATGTGTTTTTTCCAAATATATAATTAGATGGAAAGCTGGAGAGGGAATGCATGACTTTGTGGAATACAGTATTGTGGGTATGCAAACATGCATGCATACGTTATGGGCCGCAGAGAGGAGGGGGTACTGTATACCCTGCTGCCACATGTAATAGTAAACACATTGTTTAATCATTGCATCTCTACCTGTGATGTCTGCAATTCTGTGCAGTTAAGTAGAACACTTGGTTTTTATATTGGGTTGAGTGAAAGCCTTCAGGGTTTAAGTGGGAAGAGACAAGAAGTTTTTCATAAGCCGCAGACTGGTTAATAAATTAACATGAGTAAAGCACCATTATGTCTATATTATGTAAATTCAAGCCATGTTGTAATTTACATGTGTGTGGCCATAGTGACAGTGCTAATGTCTCCCATGTGCTCCCCCTGTCCCATTTAGTATACGGCTGTGTGTGTGTGATTTGTGTGTGTGTATCTGATAGTAATTAGGGGTGGGCTGGGTTCTCATCCGGGTGCACGAGACCTCTGACATGCTAGTAGATGCGTAATGCATCTGTTTGTGATTTCACTCAGCAGCAGGTGTGTGTTTATGTACGTTTGTGCGCACATAACCACACAGCAACCGTTTACTACTGTGCTCGTATAAACATCTTGACGTAAATTAGCTTCCGAGGTGGACCGTCCAAAATGTGGAGGGCAAGGAAATGAGTTTTAATCGTTATCCTTCTATAAAAGGTTTTAAAGCGATTCTTAGAGTGCACAGGAAAACACCTGCGTGCAACCCGGTGTTGACCAGGATGGAGCTTGTTTTTCACACATCTACCTCCTCCAGGTCAGGTTTTGTCGACACATTACTGGGTTCACACAGAACTGTGTATTTAGCAGCCCTCAAACACAGCTTGAACAAACCCCATCAGACAGAATCAGGACGAGGCCTGTGTGGTACAGTGACACGTCACATGAAACCACCAGAACCACAATGTGGATTCAGTTTACTGTATGTGCACATGCGTGTTTATGTGTGTGTGTGTTTGTGTTTCAGTGTGTGAGAGCCAGCCTCCAGTGATAAATATAGTCTTTTCTAAGATGTGGCTTGGAGGACTCCAGCCAGTGATAGCTGTAGACCACAACAATGGGATCAGGACTGTTTGGGAGATACACAGTGGCAGCAGTGCCTTGACACAGAGCACAGCCTGAAACACGAGCTGACACAGGCAAAGAGAATACAGTGCAACAGATGTACAAATGGCGACATTGGTGACTTTCCATCCAAAGTCCCAGTTTTTTTTTCCACTTTTAATGGGATCTGTTTTCCAGTGTTGGTTCATAAATTGTTAGAACACTAAATATGCAGTTGCCAAGATGACGATAGATGCACTCTGGATCAAGGTTATGATAGTTCACCAAAACTAAACTGAAGAATCAAAACATCTGTGACAAAAAAGGGGAAAAGATGATAAAAAAAATGGATGTGAAAAATAATAGAATAAAATTAAATTCAGGTAAAACTGCAGGCTCAGACAAGATACAGATATCTCCTATCTCCTATTATCTCCTATGTAGGAGATATTTTTCTGGGAGTTACTATCTCTTATGTAAACAAATTCTCCTATGTAGGAGATAATATCCCCTAGATGTAGAAATGACTGGGAGATAATATATGCTTAAACCTAGGTTTTGGCCAGGATTGCCCACAAAAATAAATAAATATATTAATAAATAAAAATTCACATTCGCCTCTGTAGTATACACCCAAATAAATAAATAAATAAATACATTTTAAAAAATCACTTCCGTAGTATAAAACCTATATTGTTAAGAATAAATACATATAAATAAATAAATAAAAATTCACATGGCCTCTTAGGGCTTCTGTAGTATACCACCCATATTATTGAATTAATTAATAAATAAATAACTGTAACAAGCAAACTCTGGAAACTATCTGAAACAAAAACTGAACTGAAAAACGGAATTAAACACTGACAAAACTGAAGAACTAAAAAAAAAAAAAGAAGTTTCATTCTGTAAGGGAATCAACGTAGTACTCAAACATGTTTCCAGTTTTGTGTGTTTGAATGTGTGAGTGTGAGTGTGTTTGTGTGTGTGTAATCACACTCAAACTGGTGTATGACCACTTGCTGTGCTTCCCTCCGATGTTTGTCTGCAAACACAGTGAAGTTATCATCCTCTCCCTCTCCACCTCTCATCCCACTTCTCTAGAGGCCTTTTTCTGTTGTTACACTGTTTGATATCTTCATTCTGACAATAAATTGTAGAAGTGTGTGAAGGGCTTTCCCTTAAACCACACAAAAATCAAGACTCAAGGTAAATGAATACTGACAACTTCCATCATCCGAGTTTGGACCTATAATATTCACTTATTCACTGCCACAGCTAAAATGTTTCCAAATGTCAAATGCAATAGTGCTCAGTTTCTCTGACTTATTTGGCTGTAAGCAGTGATTTTCCATGCCTTTCAACGCTAGCAGTCAGAGTCAGATTCCTCACATTTCTCTGTGCCGCTACCCTGTAGAGCTATATAGGTTTGATGCTTTTTTGGCCCACATGGGTTAGATCTTTAGAGAACATTTGAACAGCTCTATTGTTTGTTGTGTGTTTGTTCTTTCCATATAATTAGAAACATGTGTACCATCTTCGGAAATGTGCGCTGAACACACAAAACTTTAACCAGGGGACCTCTGCACACCAGGGACCTTGCCCACTGGGCAATTAGCTTTATGGGCATATCACAGATTTGCAGTAAACTCAAGTAGTAGAGAAGGAATCAGTGGTGATGACGTGCTGAAATAAATTGCTTAAGTAATCATACTAAGGCTCAAAAGGGGACAGACAATAATGCGGAGAGATAAACTTGTTATTTAAAATCTGGTGTGTCAAAGCTTATTTCAGGGAAGAGGATGAAAAGATTATGATTTATAGAGTGAATCAAAGTTTAGACAAGAGGGTCAAGGCCGAGAGAGTCAGCGAGTAACACAAAGCCGGGTGTTAAAGGTTATGTCAAGATCTAAGTTCAAAACTCTCTCTTCCTGTCAGAATATTGAGAAATACTTTGGATGTTCTGGGAACAGGAAGCAACTCAACACTTCTTGCCAACTCTACACTTACATGATGTACAGAAGGTTGAACCCCTGCAGTGTTTAATGATGGTGTCAAGTAAAGTGGGTAAGTAAAAGGATGTTGCCGACGACATAAATAAATCACTTACAGAAAAAAATGGCCATTTCACAGGAATGTGGTATTTTACAGCTAATACATTTTGAGTATCCCGCTGCCAAACATTTGTCTTTTATTTTACCAACACGTTTAGGGAGCTTTCATGCAGTTCACTTGAATTTTTTAAGTTATTTTTACAGCTTTTTTGCCTTTAATTGATAGAACAGTTGTTTTAGTGCAAAAGGGGGAGAAAGAAGGAAGAATGACATGCAGCAAAGGGCCGTAGTTGAACCCGCAGCTGCTGCAGCGTGGACAAAGCTCTCAGTTGAAAATTTAGTTGTTGATGATGCTGTTTGGTGAAAACATGCCCAAATACTCACTCTTTATGAGCTACATAAGATGGCCCGATCTTGTTTATTGTTGTAAAACAGTGAAGATCATGCATGTGTGTTTGTTTAATCATATTTAAAGGGACACTGCGTAACATTTTCAGTTGTTTATTGGCAAAAATTGATGTCTGCATTCATAAATATGTAATCATTGGTGCACTATTACCTCCACCAATAATCTGACTTATTCTCGTAAAAGGAGACGTAGTCAGCTGGGGGGGCTCCATAACGTTTCGCCATCTTGAGAATACACCCACCAGCAAGGGACATACGTTTTCGTTGAGCGCCAGGCCAGCACTGTGTGACTGAGAAGCCAAAGGAGAGGAGCAAGAGGTGTTTTGCTGCTAAAGGTAATACAATCACAGGCCAGCACTGTTAGCGTCGCTGGCTGCTAACAGCTGTTAGCCGCTGTCAGCGGTGCAGTGATGTGAGGTGAGGGATGAGGTGTGTGAGGTTGAGCCACATGTCAGTTGTCAAAAGACAAGATGTGATTGGTTTGTTTAGATTTACAGCCGCCCCAACAGTCCTACGTTATAAACACAGCCAGTATGGTGAGGAGGGGGTTTGTCAGCTCACATCGCTTGTGTCTGTGTAGGAGCCTGAATGAATACTCCATGAAGTATC
Organism: Epinephelus fuscoguttatus; assembly: GCF_011397635.1. NCBI lineage: Eukaryota > Metazoa > Chordata > Actinopteri > Perciformes > Serranidae > Epinephelus > Epinephelus fuscoguttatus. Next base: position 22,559,062 of record NC_064767.1, read on the forward strand.
AGATGACATGGTTTCATCAATGTTGTCATCGCTTTTTGGTACACAGCAGCTACCATTTAAATGCAATATATGATTTCAACGTTACATGGAAGAAATTTCTACACACTGTGGCTTTAATGGGTTTCACCAGATCAGAATTCAAGGGATAACAGGGGATGCACACTTAAGCAATAACAAGAGCAATATATAACATTACATTTATTTGGTAGATGCAATTTGAAATTCAGTGTCTTTCTCAAGAACATGTGGACTGAAGGAGCTGGGGATCAAACCACAAACCCTGCGATTAGACAAAAAGACAGACAGTTATTGGACATGAAGAATGTCAGATGTCATGATTATTTTAATCTAGTAGAAACTGGTATTTTAATTTCATTGTCCAGTTGTAAAATGATCTGTGGGCGTGCAGTACATTTTTATGTCTGCCAGTGTGTCTGCCGAAGAAAACTCAACTAAAGCCACACACTGATAAGAGGCAGAGGGCTTTGTGTGTCTCGGGACCTTGGCCCCAAGGGAACCCTTTGTCCACCACTCCCTCCGTCTGCCTCTGCCTCTCTTTGACACCCGGCTGATTTACCACAGACCTATGGAGTGTGGTACGGGGATGATAGGCTGCTTGGGCAGTCAGAGTTTTGAGCGGTTGATTTACTCCAGGGTAGGATCACAGGGTGTTGAGCCCCGGCAGGGCGCCCCTCATGGTCGAGGAGCTGCGACCAGGCCCCCATCTGCTCTGCACTGGGAGTCATAAATTAGCCAAAAGCTTTGTTAACCGCTCATTCTGCTGCTCCCGCCCTTGTGCCACACTTATCCTTTATCCCTATTGGCTTGGCCCCTGTCCTCACTCAGTATGATTAGAAACACAGTGCACGCCACGCAGCCAGGAGCAAACAGAACTACAGGGTATGTACTGTAGCAGTGGCTGCACTCAGGGCGATAACAGGAAGGTCTAACCGGCTTCCTGGCTGTTCCCAGTGGACTGAAAAGCAGAGAAACTGCATCACTCTTCACACTTGGAGCACGCAGCTCGAGTTTAAAATAATGGATTCCAGATACCTTCAATTTAATCTCTAAAACATATATAATTGTATGTGATTAATCCATTTTTTAATCTGCTGTTAGAGCGATCTGATGAAAAAACTGACCAGGGAAACAAAATGCAAGAACAAGATTATCTGATTTCTTTAGTGGACCAAATCAAACATGCTGACGTCTTCTGAGACCCATTTTTAATCGAGCAGTCAGAAGTATTTCCAGCTGAACAAAGATATCATGTGTGGGAGGCAATGACCAATCTTGTTAAACAACCCAGCGCGTAGAAGAATACATGAAGTGCTACTCCAAATCCTTTTTCACAGAACATCAAATCCCAGCTCAGTGGTGACTTACTTGGGTTGTTAATGAGTATTTTCTCTCAGTTTCTTATGAAGTCCTTCCTCTGGCATGCTAGTTGTGGTTTCTAGACTTTCGACAGAGACTTGGCATATCTACTGCACACCAGGCTCTCATTACAAATGTTATGTGTCTCATCAATGCATAAAAAGTACATTGGATCAGTCTGCTGCTGTTTTAAGATTGAGAGGAGTTGAGGTTGTGACCATCACATGACCCTTTATTGAAGAGACTGAGGCAACTGCACACCTCTTGCCAGGTTTGCACATGACTTCAGCACAGCAGATTTATGTATATACACCAAAGACGTATCCAGATAAATGAGCGGTATTGCTGGGAAAGTGAAAGGCCAACTCTGGAATAGATAAAGTGCCATGCCTGAGAGCCAAGAGTCTATTAGCCGCCCTGCAACCCAATCTGATATCAGCTCTGGGCCGACATATCAGCAGAGGAGTCGTGTCAGTGAGGAGAAATAAATGATTTCTGTGTTTTACAGGTCAGTAGGGAGCATTCAGACCTGGAGGAGAGAAAGGGAATGAACAAATATAGAAACCATTAAATGCCTACTATTCTTCTCCATCTTATTGTGTCTTTGTGCATCCTCTTTCTTCCACCACATCCTCTGTACCGCCAGTTCACACTTAAATACAAAGAAGTGATCCAACCATGGAAAATACAGTTCCCTGCTGCTGCCAGCCATGTCCCCTTCCTCTCTTTACCCACAACTGTCCTTCCTTCCTGGATCCTTTCACTCAGCTCTGTTGGCTTCCTGTAACAGAGAAGGATTAATTGAAAAAGTGGGCAGCTCATTGACTGCAGAAGCTGGGGACCCAGGGCGCTGCGGCCTGGGTGACTTTTGGAGTATGATATTTTTCTGAATAAAAACCTGAATCATATAACTGCATTTTTTTCTCAAAACTTGTACTCGAAATGAGCTAAACGATGTTGGTTGCTGACTCCCACTGACTTTTGATCTCAGTGTGCTTGTCTCAAGTGTGTACGTGCATGGCTCTGCACACCTGTCTTTGTCTGCATAAGATATTTAGGCTATCTCTGAGTGCTGACTCTTGACAAAAATGAATATGATGTTGATTTACATGTAGACTTGTGGCAGTCTGTATTTGATTGTAAACTGGATTTTTGTCATTCATTATTGTTTCATCTTTACATTTATGTGTAAATAAGATTGCTGTAAGATTGTGTAAATTTTAGAGCTGGATCAGAGGGGTTAATCTGAGCGTGTGTATGCTAATATATGTGTGTGTTCATCATGTGTGTGTCAGACTAAAGAAAGTGTTCTATGACATTACTTAATACTCATCAGTAATGTCTGTTTCGATACATAAACTGACCACCTCAGCAGCCACAGTAATTTTCACAGCCAGCACCCACATTGTGTAAGTAGCAAATGTCCTTGCACCCATCTGTGTGCCTATGGGTGTGTCGGTCTTAAAGTGTGAAAGGGGGAGAGAGAGAGAGAAAGAGGATGACATGCAGCAAAGGGCCATGGGCTGGACTCGAACCCAGATCGCTGCAGCAACAGCCTTGTACATGGGGCGCCAGCTCTATCCACTAAGCCACCGACACCCCGCATGACCTTTGTGTATTTATTTATTTGCACAGATAAATATAAAACAAAACAAATACATTTACATATCTCTCTTGGTAGAGAGGAAGATAAGGAAATGTGCAGGTGAGGTTAGAAACCTGAAAGGCTTATAGAGTGACCTCACCTTGACCTAACAATAATTTAAGCAAAGAAAATAACTAATATTAGCATACCTTGTGTGAGGTAGTGAGATAGTATTTGTGCAGTGACATTACTGCTCTTACTGCATTACTCTCAACAGAAAACTGCTAGCCTCTCCAGTTTACCGAATATGCCATGTAAATAGCAGGAAGGAATATGGGAGATGACGCTATAGCCCTTTTTAGACAGGAATTGTGCAAATTTGCAGGAAGCCCAATCAGTCTTTTTTCAGCATTGGCAGTATAAAAACAAAATTGGGGAGTGCAGCGAAATGCCGCTTGCCTACTTTTGATACAGAAAGCGTCTTTTTCGGGGCAATGTAGCTCAGCATGTGACGTAAACAGCCTTGATCCAAGGGAAGCCGCGGCTAGTTAATCCTTCAGCGATTCTCTCATAAGTTGGCCGGTCCTTCACCGTCCCCGTTATTTGACAATTAATGGCCTCTTTGTTTGCGAGGACAAGGAGGGTGCGCAGTTCTTTGTCTCCCCAGTTGCTCATCTTTACAGTGTCTGTCAGGTTTGTGTTTCCCTCTTGCTACTAGTACTAGCTGCTCATTCCTGCTATCAACCGTTTCCTGTTTATCCATCGCCATTGGGTCGCACGTGCGGCGTCATCAACAGCTCCTCCCACAAGTCATCAACAGCCCCTCCCGTTGTGGAGGGCCGCCTCGGTCTGTTTAAACCAAAAGGTCCCGCCAATATGGGCACCTTGGATCAACTCACCAATCCGGCTCTGTGTGTCTAAACGCTCGCAACTTGCCGGCAAAATGGCCCAACATTCGCCGAAAATCTGGCAGTGTACTGAATTCATGTTATGCCCAAAACACCCTTGTGATTAAATAAGGGACTAAATACAACCCCTTTGCCCTTTTTGCTTGACTTTGCATTCACATTATACGCTGTTTAACTACCAAAAGTGGAGTTGAGCACACCCTAAATGCACTTGCGCTATGCACTTCAAACCATGTGATATAGATCATTTAAACAGAGCCCCAAGTGGGAAATAAGTGATGACTGAGAGGGAATACTTTTGCTGTAAAAGCTTATACATTGTTTTTTTTTTAGGAAAATCCCACACATGCCTTTAACACACAGAGAGTGGTATCAGTCTTCTCTTTTAACTTGACGTCAACAAGAGCCTTAGGGTCACATGTAAGCTCCTCCATTGTTCATCATCAGAAGAACCCTGCTTGTTTATTGTTCTGTAAGGAATCATTATTTTTTGCCTCTGTTGAGATTAATGATGTTATTTAGTTGTTTTCTGTCATCTTAGTTATCTTTAATCTCAGTTTTTAAGAGAGTGCTGAACTTTCTCATGTCAGACTCCACGACTCCAGCACCCACTCACTATTCGACTGAAGTCTAAGTTTAGTGGCGAGTGCTTAAGGTCAGTCCATTTTTATTGTCACTTTTCAGCACAGGGCATTGTGTTTCCTGTCAGGGCTTTTTTTTATTGTCTAGAGCGAGGTTTGCCTCGCTGTGTAATATCCTGAGGGGAGCAATGATCCAGGTTAAATGGAGATCTTGTTATCTTGCCACATGTTTGTGATGACCTGGGGTCTGTTCAGAGTGGACATGTAGGGGAACTCCTCGCCGAGGACAGCCATACATGGTGTCTCGAAAAACAGGAAATTTGGGCCCAAAGGAAGAATGCAACACGTCTTCATAAACTGTAAACAAAGTGATTATTGGAAGATGTTGGCAAGATTTCTGCTGCATTTCAATCCTTCAGGAACTGAATGACTAATGACTTGTGTTTTGTGTTTTGATACATTGGGAAACTGTTTTTGCTTTTTGTGAAACGTAGCTTTGGTATTGAAGGTAACACTTCCTTCATCTTTAATGCATTTTCTTTGATATTTCTATCATGGCAGATATTCGGATAGCCCACAGTGATGAACTTTACAGACCTCCTGGTCTCAATCACTGTGGTTTACCTGCTGATGTGAATTTGATAAAAGGAAACAGTGAGGGTGATACTGAGAAGAGGAAATGTTCTAGGCATTTTCATTCAGCAAAGTCAGCTTATTTCATTACAAATAAATGGTCTCATGTCATCCAAATGTTCCCTGCACTGTCAGGTGGATGTAAACGAGAGTGCAGACTTCCATAGAAGGAAACAGAGAGGAACAAGCTCGTCAAGCTTAAAGTGAGAGTGAAGCCAAGAACTAAAATAGTTTTGGACACAATCCGAAAACTAGAAAAGTGCACTTAATGCAGGTCTCCACCAGGTGTTTCTGGGGGCATGTGGCTGGGGAGCAGGGAGTGCAGGTAAGACTGTGTGTCCTGCACGTATGCATGAGAGTGGTATGAAGGGGAGACAACATGCAGGTTACATTATCGAGGTGTAACCAGAGTAGACTGGCTATATGGAGATGGATGTATTGTCCAATAAAACCCTTTCCAACTCCCTCTCCTCTCCCAAACAATGAAGACCTAAATTTCACTCTTGTCACTCCCAGCTCCCTTACAGTCAAGATGGCGGTTAGGATAAACAAAAACAGGGATTTATTTATCTTGAATTGTTTAAGCCCCCAGGAACAGCACCGGGTTTTGAAGCCAATTTGGCATGGTGGTTAAACCGTGGAATTACAACTTCTGAGTCCCTCCTGTGATGTAACTGGGCCCAAAAAGTTTTTTTCCCCACATAGACTCACATTGTAAGAGATGTCTGCAGTGGATATTTCTTATTTCAAAGGGCACAAACCCCACAAAATAATTCGTTTCACTATCTGGATTTGATCCATTGAATCAGACAATATTTCGAAAGTCTGGCATTATTAAATCACTTTATTCCCAAACAGGTTAGAAGAGAGCTGAATGGGAGGTTAGATGCTCGGCCAAGGGAAGTCCCTACTGTGCTAGCTCTATGGCTCCAGTGATGCCTAATATCCGGGCAATTTTACACCCTGGAAGTTTAACTGCTATGGCTCCTCAGGCCACTGAGCAACTTTCACAGGAATAACCAGGGACCCTCTACAACTCTATCCAGTTGTTTATACATCCATGGTATATTGCCTAACTTAAGTGGATCAAAACATATCAGATGCAGATGCTCGGGTTCATAAGAGACCAAATTTTGCTTCGGTTGTCAGTTTTTGAGCCAGGACAAAAGCCAAAATGTGGCCTGCAACAGACAAGGTATGGCTTATTTTCAGTCTAACTGATTGCTGGAAATGCTTCTCGCTATGTGACTTTGTTGATCACTTTTGGCCCCTATCGGCTGGTTGAGAGGAGTCAGGTGTCAGCAGTCAATCAAACAGATCTTTTTAAAATAATTGTAAATCCCGGCAACCACGAGAGGTCCTTGAGCATACAGTCATGAATGAATACCAAAAATATTAGGCTGTTGGGTCCAGTAGTGTGTGAGATTTGCTGCGGACAGACAGCTACACACACACATACAGAATGCATCAATTCCTCTAGGCTGATGCTTGACGACAATAGTTAAACTTTTGGCTATTTTGGTAACCATCCTTAAGTCGTACAAGTTTGGTTTCATCAACACTGATACAAATTATAAAGAATCAGGTTCAGAATTAGAAACAGAAATCACCCTTCACCTCACCTAAAAATGACTGGATACTTATTCAGCATAATCTTCAATTACCATTAAGTTTGTTTATGTTATAAAATGTTGGTACATCAATTAAAATGACTCAGGACAATGTTCATTTAACATGTGAGTTTATAAAATTGTATTTTATTTAGCTCAATTTCTAATTTTTTAACAATTTGTCAGTATTTTCCTCTTGATCATATGAACCCTTTTATCTAAATAATTAATGATAACAGTTGTGTCAGCCTAAAAACTCAAGTCACAGATGTTTCCTTGCTGTTCCCAACAGATCATGTTCTTTTTGTTAAAAGATTTAAAAAGTCTGTAGTCACACAGCAAGAGTCAAAGGCGCTGTCATCAAAAAACGAAGCATTGCGGGAGGGGGGGGGGGGGGCTTTGTAGGGAGGCTGTGTTGCTTTATTTATTTTTCTATATCCTCTTGTTGATGCCTTCAACATCTGCAAACAGAGAATCTGATATTCAAGAAGGATGGCACAGTTTGAGAGTACTCTGTCAATGTCATTTGTTGTTGTTTTCTATGTCTTCATAGAGGGCACATGCCAGAGTGTTCAAACAAACTGCCTCAAATAAGGAATACTTCAAGCACGTTTCTATTTGTAGCTCAGTTAGGTAGCAATCATACAATAAATTAATAAATAAATGGCTACCAATTCCATTAAGTCAGTGCTCATGCAGCCCACTTTCAGAAAACATTTATTATCATTACTTGATCTGTGTTACTCACAGTTGCCCTGCATCAACATAACTGTGTGAGGTCTCACCTGCTCATCAGCTCGGATGCTTTGCTTCACATGGAAATGTGCTTAACTGACCATCACCAGTAAAAAGCAGCTGATTTAACATTACTAACATCTGTTGTTTGGATGCAAAACATTTTAGTAAAGATAACCACTTTTTGGCTCCCAGAGAAATGAAACACAGATGTTTCATTTCTACTTTGTGTTTTTGTACAGTATGATCTAACACATCCTTTTCATTGTGTTTGTCAGTTAATAACAGAAAGCAATCCCCTACTGGCGCATTGCTTCAGAGAGCTGGCACAAAGACTTCATGGTGTCGTCCAACATCAACTTCCTCCCACAAGGGAAACACTGCCACTGCTTGATGCCCATTGAAAAACCACACCCGAAAACATGTCATAATAAAAAATGCTAATGCTGAATTAGTGACATGTCAAATAAGTTGGAAATTTGCCATTTGGGATAGAGTGCAATTAGGCCTGGGAAAAAAAGACTGTGTGGGATAAGCATGTTATCCTCTGAAAAACGTATTTCTTCAGTAGAACGCAGTTTGAATCAAAACTTTTTAAAGAATAGTTCAGCTTTTTAGAAAATAGCCGGCACTTATTTGCTTTCTGGCAGAGAGTTAGATGAGAAGGCCCTCACAGCTGTCTGTTAAAGATAATTCTGCATTACATTTACCTCTTATAAGTCAGAGGTTGCATGATGTCACACCCAAGTTGATTGCATTCCAGTACACCAAGTCAGAAAACCAAGATGCTGTTAGCAATACTAGGTTAGCCATAGCTAGCAATACCAGTTGATAACAATGCATTATGCTGTATTCTGAGCATATAAACACCGTTGCAACATGTCCAAAGATGGATCAAGGCTGTATTTAATGGGGCACAAATGAGACAGAAGTGCTAATAAACAGTAAATCACTGCAGCTTTCACTACTGTTGATGCACTGAGCAGCCATTTTGGATTTTGAGGTTGGGATCAGTGAGGACTCTTCAACTTCGAGTTGGAAATCCGACTCCAGGGGGCATTCTAGTTGAAATTTCTGACAGGGATCTCAGAAATTCCAGCTTCCCAGTGCAATTGAATGCACCACGAGGCTACAGCAGCCAGTTAGCTTAGCTTAGCACAAAGACTTGAAAACAGGGGAAATGACTGGCCTGCCTACCAGGACCTCACAGGCTCTGAAATTAACACGGTTTGTCTAATCTGCACAAAAACCAAAGTGTAAAAATAACAATTCACCACTTTATGGTGGGTAATGTGCCTGAGACTTCAGAAAGTTACTGCTTTCAGCCAAAAATAGTCTGACACGCTCCCTTTAAGAAAAACTTCAGCACCATTTTAAAAGTGTCGGTACTCTGAAATGTGGGATACAAAAACTACATCATGATCTCTCAAATTAAAATATAGCATCACTGACATATCACTGTTAAATCATCGCTCACATTCATGTATAATAAACATAGATAAGGATAATATATGAAATGGCATCAGTGACAGTGTCTTCTCATTAATACCTCCCTCTTAAAGGATTAACGTTATCTATAATGAGGAATTTTCACACTTGTGGGGCAGCAACAACCTCCTCTCGCTCCCCTCCCCTCCAGGTATTCAGATTTCTCGTGGCAATGTTGTTGACTCAGCTGGGGTCAGTCAAGTGCTGCTGTTAGAAAGGCCCTCTCATTTGTCCTGCTGTTATCCACCAACAGCTTTGAAACCCTCTTAAACCCTGTTTTATTATCCTTAACACTCACTGAAGGCCACATTGTGCCTTCCTGTCTTGCTCCCTCTTCCCCTCCAATGCCCTCTCCCTCGGGCTCCTGCTGCGTCTCCTTCTCAGCTTCCCTTCTTCTCTTTTTCTCTCTTCAAATATATAAAGTCTATCTTTTTTGCTTGAATGCACAAGTGTCTGTGATTTCAGAGCCCCTCTGAGAGGTTAGAGGTCAGTGGGGTTTTCAGGGTCCTGCTTTGCCAGGTTTCCCCGAAGGGGCTGATGGTCCTGAGACTAAACATCTAAACATCCTCTCTAATGTAAACAGCTTGTACCAGCCTCAAGGTTCAAGTAGTGTTTGTGTTCATTATAACAAGCCAGGCATAATGCTAATAAGTTTGCAATGTACCATGCAGTCCAGTTGTCAGAGGAAAATTTTGGCAATGTGTGTTTCTGCAAACCACAGATACGTTGCCATCGTAGGTTAAGTAGGCTACATATCATATCCACACTTGATATGAGCTGACTTTGTCACCAGGAGGTTGAAGGAATGGTGGATGGTGTGACACCTAGGCAAGATGGCTACCAAGCTGTAGACCTCTCCTCATTGTGTTTTAGCGACACATTGGCATCATTGTCAGCCATGATTTTGGCACCAAAACCAAGTGTTTTAAGTCAAAACGTAATCTTTTCCTAACCATAACCAAGTGTTTTTTGTGCCTAAACATAACCACACATGAACTATAGTGTTGTTGAAACATAAAGAAACATAAACATAGTAAAGTATAAATATATCAGTGATTCGCAGAAACGGACAATGCCAACATTTATTCTGGCAATTCATTTGTTATCATGACACAACTCTTTACTTTTTATGATGGGTTTCACTAGCACCCCATATCCCACAATATATTGATTCTGCAATTTATTGAGCTGAAATCATCTTCTAAAAACCAGATGTAGCAGGACCCTGCCAATATAAGTCTCAGACCACAGCTACATGCTTTTTTTAAACAGTTCCCAAACCCTGCAATGAAATCTATTTTCAATGCAAATCTAGTTTCCCTTCCTCCGGAGTGGTCGGTCACTCTGCATGCATGAGCTGTCGACACATCAAGCAAATTAAATTTAGTCTAAGTGGAGCATTTTTGTGTGATCTAAATGCTTCAGATTTTCCTTAAGGAGCAAGATGATGTATGTTAAGTGTTATTTTAACTGGCACAGTTATGAAATTGACCTTCAAAAGTATTGTTGGTCAAACCATAGCTCCCGCAGTGCCATGTGATCCACTGTGACTGGTAGTTATCACTTCTCATAGGTGTTTACTGGTTGTCTTGATATGATCACAGTTCATATTTGTTTCATCAGCATCAGTGACTGACCACCATCTGCAGGTGATGTTCAATTGAGTTATGATCAGTGACTGCTGGTGATTCTTCAAGAATGAGACTTTAGTGACTGATAACAGCTTCTGTCATTGAGAAAGACAAATAAACATCCACCCCAGCAGCCCCGCGGGTGCATCTAAAAACAGATCCTCTCTCCCACCCGGAGCTAAAATAACAAACTCAATATCTGTTTTAACAGATACCGCGCTTCCCCCCGAGAGCTCATTCCTCTGGAGGAACGGTGAGTCCTGTTCCCGTGTTCTCCACAGTCATAACTGCAGATATCACAGACTACATGAGGAGTTAGCACAATACAACACATATGGACATGTGGCTTTGTAATGTGGCTTTAATGGGCGACAGCATGTTACACTTTGAAGTTGTGCAGGTCATTTGCGGAGCAGGAACATATATGTTTCAGAGATCTGTCAGCATCAATTTTGGCACCTGATTTTCATTTAGTTTGAGTCTCACTGTCTGAATGAAGCTTGAGACAAGCAATGAAAACATCTGATGGCAATTAATGCAACAGTATTCCTTTAGTGAACATCTAGGTCCATAGTGAACATGCATCACAGCCTTTGGTGAACAGTCTAACAGCCTAACATCACATTAATCCTACACTTATTCAAACCAAGGTCCTGAAAAGACAGTCAAATAAAAGTAACGATAATATAATTTAAACATCCACAGTCCTTAACATTATCAGTTAACATCAGCCTACATTTTTATAAATGCTGGTGCTCTGGTCTGAATGCATTCATGGTTTGTCCCAGCTGTTTTGTTGCTGCTACTTGTCTAATTGTCTATGGGATTACAGAGAAATTTTGTCCATAAACCTGTACTATACGCTACTTTGTCCATTTTGAAAGAATGGAAATATGTAATACCTTTAGTCATATATTCCTATTTGCATAGGACTTGTTTTACCGAGGGAGCTCATGTGATTTCGAAATTACACCCCCCTGTATTTTGTGTGGGTACATTCACATGAGATACAAGAAGTCTGTATCTTACTCAAATTTACAGATATTATCCCTCAGATATGATGCACACAGTCATTTTACTTACTGGTGCACAGTGTTAACCCTTTTTTTCTTTCTTCTTTCTCAAATAAACAGAAATTATTCTGGCACACATTGTCACATGTCATCCATCTCATCATCTTTGGAGATTGGAGACTCATCAGATAGATTTGAGCAGAAAAAAGATGTGGAGAAAACAACAACAAAAAAACTTGCACTGAGAATTAATATTATCATATGACTTCTTTGTTTGGTAAAACATGGTAGGTAATTGGTGACCAGTTACGGACATGACAGATTCGCTCAGGATTGGGAGCACAGATGACCTCTACCATTGTTACGAATTATTACTGGTCCCCAGATAAATATGGCTATAGTTATGTTTTCAGGGATTCATTTTTTATATCTCTTTCAACTGCAGAATATGGTTGCCATTTTACATACATTTTTTTAAGTTTTTATAATGAAATCAACACTGGTGTGTGTTGAGGAATATGGAGCTCAGTGTTAGCCATTGAGCTCAATATGCTTTTATGCCTAAAGACGTCACTAATGATATCTATCTATCTATCTATCTAGATTTCAACCCTCATCTCACAGAATTCTTCAGTGCAAGGCACCGGCTCAGCTCAGGCACCATCACATAATAAGTATACAACTTCGGTCACGTAATATAAATATCTGTCTGTTTCATAATTACGACTAATAATTGCTAATTTTCTAAAGATCTCACCACAAAAAACTAATTGATTTTTCTGCTAATATTCAGTTCTGTTGACAAAATATTATGTTGTGTCAACAGACCTGCAATATTCAGTTGGCAAAACATAATGTAAATCTGTTTGTAGGTGTAAGAGATATCTGCTGATCAATGCCGACAAACTGATTAAGTGAAACAAAAACATAACCTCTCTGGTGGAGGTACAAATATTTTCCCAGAACATGAGAAACCTAAACAGGTTCCTATCCCTTGGGCGTAAGCCTCTGCAGTTCAGTCTTTCACTTGCACTTCCTCCAAGACTTTTGTTTTCATGCTGACTGTGGTGTAAATGCATTCCTTTTTCACGGTGTGCCTTAATCCTCAGTGCCTGTGGTGGCAGGTTTGAGTAGCAGCTGCATCATTTTGAAGCATCAGTGCAAACCAAACAGTGAAACATTTCCAGATCTCATGGTCTGTGGTTGTCTACTGGCCCACTGCTGTGTGTGTGGGTGGTGGGTGGATGGGTGCTGGGTATTTCCAGCACAAAATGAAACAAGGACAATTCTGAAAAAGTCTGCCAAATACTCATCCTTTAACACTGCTCTCAATTTCCAGTAACACTGACAATGTTTTCATTCACAGCATCTCTTATCCGCATCAATTTTGAACATGATAACACACTGTATCTACATTTCTGATACGGCTAAATTTCCCAAGTACTGTATTTCAGAAACTACATTTGTTCGTGTAAAAGATAGAGGTCATACTAAAAATATTTTGCAATCTAATCATCTTGAGCAGAAGACCAAACAGAAAGTAGCTGGAATTCAGTTTGAGGAGCATCCCTGATAAAATTTGCCTGAGAGCCAATTACACCATTTGTGTTTCTGTAAACATTTACTCTATAGTAATGTTCTGTGATGAAAGTATCCTTAGTCACACATATGATCCTCATTTCCTTTGCTTATGTATACATGTTCATGTTGTTTGATAGAATCCTAATATTTACATATGAATACGGAAATAAGATGGCTGCATCTTATTTTCAGCCATGCACGCTGCTCTATAATGGCAGTGCTCATCTGTCAGTCCTCTCTGGTCCAGAGGATGAATCCTAGTAGTGACTTTGGTGATCCTCTGAATTTTCCTCACACGCCAACATGATGTTCACACCTGCTATTTTAAGTGAAATATCCCCACAACTGTTGGATTGATTACCGTGAAATGTATTACACGCATACATGTTTGCATCAGTATGAATAAAAAAAAAAGCTTTGGTGCACCCTAGCCTCTTCATCTCTTTCCATCATGCAGGCAAAGTTCATCCAGCACCTTGGTTTATGACCAAATACTTGCACAAATTTTAACATTCCCCTCAGCCCCTGCTGTACTTTGTGTTTCAACCCAGTCAGCAGAACAAATGTAGGCATTATAAGTGCAAACCATGGATATGTTACATTTGTACTTTTCATATGTGGTGGATATATTGAAACTTTGCGTTTCTTAATGTTTCAATTTTCAGTTTTAGTTTCAGTTGTGACTATGGTTGATGCATAGTTAGGTTCAGGCACAAAAAATACTTGGGTAGGGGTTAGGAAAACATCATGTTGCTAAAAATACCAGTTTGGCTGCGGCAAACAAGGCTGGAAATGTCCCGACATGTTGTTAAAAATTACCCTTTTTTGTTGTTTGTTGACCTTGATCAGTGGTCTGCTGCTGTGTCACGCCATCCACCATCCCCTCCTCCTCCTGGTGAGAAACTCAGCTTGTGTAATCTTAACTCCATCACTTTTGAAACATTGATATGATACTTATTAAACATACAGATGTGATATTTCTATGGTAAGCAGGAATTAACAACAGCAACATTTTTGCACTAAGATTATTGGTCAGCCTGTGACACACTTCTTACAGGCAACTCGCAAAAAGAGCATGCTCAGACTTGCAAACATAATTTCTGCTGACCCCTTGCATGTTTTAAATGGAAAATACTAACTATTTGCAACGGGCTGAAAAAATCATATATAGATCAGTCTATCCTGTTGCTAAACCAAAAGTGTACTACTAATTAAGATCTGAATGTGAGGATATTATACGATGTATTTTGTGGGTATGTGCTGTTTGTGTAATTGTATGTCTATCTGTGTGTGAACTTCTTGAGCTCCTGTCTGCAAAATGAATTTCAGTGCAAACTGACAATAAAGTTGTGTTTTATCATTGTGGCGACAGGGCTGTGTGTCTAGTGCCAAATGTTAACGTGCTAACACTAAGATGGTGAACATAACAAACAGTATACCTGCTAAACATCAGCATATTAGCATTGTTGTTTTGAGCATGTCTGCATGCTGACGTTAGCATTTAGCTCAAAGCATCTCTGTGCCTGCAGCCTCACAGAGCTGCTAGGATATCTATAGACATAGGCCTCTCCATGTAGTTTGAGACACAACATGCTAATTATTGTGCATTTTTATCTCTAAATCAGCAACAAACATTTTCAAAATGCACCAGCCTGAGAACTCTGATGACTTTCTCTAAGCTATGTGAGAAATGCCATGCTTTACTGGGCACAAAGTGCTGGGAAAAAATCCATAACAGTAAGACTTGTATTGGCTTTCACACGGGTCTACTAATACAACTTTTTTTTCCAGAGCTAAAAAGATTTATGAGCAAAAAGAATCCAGACAAAATCAGTCTTAGTGGTGCAATCAGACACATGTCCCTGATGAGCCATCAGAATTTAGGTAAACTTGTGGATTTGGTCTGTTTACAGTTCCTGTTTGTGCAACACCAATTGGAATTGGTTTCACATTCATAAGCACTACCGTATGTACACTGAGAGCCTGAGTAATGAGTTTGTAAGAAATAGCGCTGAGAGCAATTTTCAGGTCCATCCCAGGGGCTGGACGGGCAGAATAACGTGGATGTAACCTTAAGCATTTTTCTGGACCGCAGTGTAATTACTGAATGGGACTGCAATAACTGCTTCAATCTCTGGAGTGAAATTAACAGACCTGAGAAGGTGTGAGATGCTCTTTCACCCCAGAGGAAATTACACACAATGCAGCCACTCATCGCTCTCTGACACACACACACACACACATGCACACACCATTAGTTACACTGTATTTTCCATATACTGTGTAGGAAAAGGAAGCATGATTCTTCTTCTCTGTCACTGTCCTTGTAGCTCTAAGTCTGTCGGCTGCATTGTTTCATTCCCTGATTCTTTTTCCTCTTTTCTCTCATTTATTCTCTCTTTCCTTTAAAGTCTAATTCTGTCTGTCATATATGATGAAAAGAAGGACAGATGCTCGCTCCTTGCCTTCCTCCACGTCTCACATACTTCTGCCCTACATCTTTAAATTATTAGGCTGGTTTTCTCTGTTTTCATTACTGACACTGACATCTTTTCAATGTCTTTTAACATTAATGTTAAAGGAGGTATGTTTCGCCTGAGAACTCAATGTTCTTTTATATCCATTAAAAAATGTTGGAGGTGATTCTTGTGTGAAGGACGAGCATGTGAATCATGTGATGAGCTGCCCTGATCCACATTGTAAATGAACCCATCTTTTCTCAGCAGCTATGCTCTTTAACTTTGCAGGACAGGGGTGGCGACAAAGATATGCAATAAAATCTGTCAGCTCATTTTTTTATATGCACATAAAAAGAGTTTTTGTCGCTTTTGGCTCTTTTGTTTTCAGTTATGTTTTGATAAATATTAACCACAGCTTTCTCTGTTGTGTCAGGGTTATTGTGTTTGAAATTTCATTCATGGCATATTGACAACAGACATTTTCTTATTAACTCTTGATGGTTGGATGCAAGTAATAAAAACCCTACAGGGGGGGTCGGTGGCTCAGATGAGCGATTGTGTATTGAGCTAACCATCAAACACGGGTGCAGAGATGTATGTCACAGCAGTGCTTTTTACAAGGCTCAATGGAACTCCTACTGCTCTGCGAGAACAGAGAGATTTGTACACAACTGTGAAAACTACAGACCATCTGATGGTGGGAGGTCTCTGTTAGCATGCATGTGGGTGTATGTGTGTATGTCAGGAAAGAAGATTGTCATTGCTGGCATGATTGTTTTTGTAAATGACCTTGGAAAGCGGGCAGTGAGTTTGCAGAAGCATGGTGGTAGTTTTGACAGAGATACAAACAGGACATTGCTTCACTTGGACAGAGGGAAGCTGCAGATTTAGCTCAACAAGAAATGTTGTTTTCTGTCATTTGCAAAATGTATTTATAGCAATGATCTGCGTAGAAGCTAGAGTCAGAAGCCAATTAGCTTAGCTTAATATAAAGGCTGGAAACAGGGCAAAACAGCTGGCAGGGCCATGTCCGGGGGGCATAAATATAGACACACAGGCAGTGCAGTTGCACTGGGGTCCATGGGATTGGCAGGGGCCCTTGCGAATGATTCAGATTGCCACCTCAGAACAACACATGCATGTTGATGATGTTGATGTTGCCTAACGTCTAGTCTCAATTTGATTATGTGACGATACAATACAATAGCTATTTTAGGTGCAAAATCTGTCAAGACTGACAAGCTGAGCAGCAAGCAGTCCAGCAAGCAGTCATGCCTTTTAAACATAAAAGCAGCAGTGAGAAAGGAAAAGAGAGAAATGAACAGGAGGGAAAAAGCAGCAAAGCGCCCTTAATTAAATTCCTTTGGCGTTTTTATAAACAGTTGCCAGTGGTGTGTGTGTGTGCACCTTAGTAACTAGTGTACACTAGGGCCCATCACAATAGCATGCCCTGGGGCCCGTGGTAACTACCTTATGCCACTGCTGTGTCCAAAGGTAGCAAAATCCTCTGACTAAGCCCCTTTGAGCTCACTAGTTAAGACTGTATCTTTTATTAACTCTGTACAAAAACTGAAGTGCAAAAATTACAAGTTTTATAGGAGGTAATGTGTCTGACATTTTTTTGGGCCAGAACTAGTAACTTCCAGCTTGTTCTCATTACCAGGGCATCAAATACTGACGCTGATATCAAAGCCAAAGGCACCATTTGGCGTCTTTATGAGACACACCAGGCTTTCAGCTGACACATATGTAAACCCATCCACAGCAGTCCTTGATGATAAGAGCAATGGACATAGTATAGAGTAAGAAAGTCAGCTTAGGATGGATGTAAGAAAGTCCATGTAGAGCAGGAGGGAGTTGGACTGGATGGGTTAAAGAAAACAGGACTTTCACCAAGACCACTACAGTTTGTGTTCCTTGGTGTGGACTGCTGGTCCTGCTGCCTCTCACCATAGGATTTTTGTTGTCTTGTCTGCTTGTTTTCATTGAAATAAATCCCATGGATTTGATTGTTTTAAAGGTGTTTATGTGGTTATTATTGGGTCAGTGATGGAGTTTTGTTAACCCCATAGGACCGCCTAAGGGTGGGGCGTAACACTTGGGAAACCAAAAGTCACTGCTGAAGTTATGATATTTTCGTGTGGATGTCGCGCACTGATGATTCCTGTTAAACTATGTAAAACTATTCCTGTAAGAGACTAGTGTGAACAACAGCAAAGTGCTCTGTGACTCATGAGTAAAATTGTTACATGCTGTGAAATATTTTGGTATTTCTCCAGAGGTTCTTCAGTTGTTTAGATCTTGGGTCCCACCACTTGTACTTTGCGTCTACTGTGCAATTTTTGCAACTGAGTCTCCAAATTAGGCCAACACTCCAGGCTCACATCACATGAAACACTCAGCACCACTGTGGCTTCTTCAGCTGTGGTTTGTAGAGAAAAGGACACTAAAGAAAGGACAGTGCAGCTCATTTTAAATACATGTGACAGTTTGAGTTTGAGAGGGAACAGAAACATCACAATTCAACCTTATGTTGCAGGTGCAGAGACATCTTCAGTTACAGAGAGTCAGGATTCACTGAATGGGATTCACATGTTGGCTGCTTTGTCAGCTATGTTCAAGTTTCAGGCTAGAAAACATGGGGTCACTGCGTGAGTGTGTGTGGGGGAGTAAATGTAGTAAAAACAAAAGCACTATGATCTACGAGGGTTATCTGATGCCAGCATTAAAACAGACTTTATGACTGTTATATGTGAACCACTTTATGGAAGCTGAAGATCGAAATTTACCCTTCGAGGTTTGGTTCAAATCAATCAAAAATTAATTTTCATTTATAACAAAACAATAATTTTATGTGACCTATGTTCCCCCGCTGTGCTTTGTTACATTTTATTTATTTTAAAACAATAATATTTTTATGGGACCTTTTTCCTTGGTAGAAAGTTCGCCCATTGAAAACTTCTCCTACTGTGCTTTGTGGATCATTCAGAGTAACAGAAACACTAATTCTGGAAGACATGCTGCTGCTGAATTTTTCTAACATTATTTCTCAGTGCCGTAATCACCACAAAATAGATTCCATTCGACTGGAACAGAGAAATCTCAGAGACAATCATCTCAAAACCAGGACAAAGGAAACCAAAACTGTGTAAATACAATGAGAAGTGCCTTGAGTGATAAAAAATATTGTTGCATTTAACCTAAACTACCTTTCCAGCATATTTCATGCTGAATAAAGTATTTAGAGAACCAGCATTAATTCAAACCATGTGTGAGTAAGAGACACAAACACACAAACCAGAAAGTAACCTCTAGACAAAGAGAACTGTAGCTCCTTTAAACTTCAAGTTAAAACTGATTAAGTGTATCCAAACCAATTGTTGTAGTGACATAGTCTTGGTTATATCTATATTAATAGTCTCTTAACTAATTATTAAAGTCCAAGAGAGGATTTTTTTCAGCTCTAAATGTGTCAAGTGTCTGTTGCTTGTTAGCAAAGCTCCAGCTGCAGCTGTCAGATGTCACAGATTTTTCATTTTATGGGTTTTGCATTATCTCCCAGCTTGTTTCTTTCCTCTTTTTTTGGTATCACTGCATGTATGGTTTTTGTTTGGTCTCTGTGCCAATGTACACAATCTTGATACATGGGGACAAAAATGGAAATATTTATTTTGAGGAGGCAGTGATGTTCCGTACATTTAAGATTAGTCCCGTAGAAACAGTGAAAAACTGCAGGCTGATTTGTGAGCTTTCTATAAAGAGGCCAAAGGAAGAAAAACACTCCTCTGCAGCCTCTTTAAGACAAGAGCCATAGCAGATTAGTCTCTGTCGTATCCAGCTTCTTTTCGCTGGCCTGCACGGCAGTGTTGTAATATTAAAGTTCAGACTCTCAACTAAACTTGGACGCAGTTTTCATGAGCTGTACAACCTGGACTTGTCACAAAGACGCCCAGTGGAATATTATTACCTAAGCCGAGGAGGTTATGTTTTCGCCTCAGTTTGTTTGTCTGTCTGTCTTTCAGCAGGATTACGGAAAAACTATTGGCAAAACTTTCATGAAACTTGGATAAAGGGTGTAGCCTAGGCCAAGAAAGAAACCATTACATTTTGAAGTGGAACTGAACCACAGAACAGAAATAAACAATTTTTTTTCGCGTTTGTTAACATTGTAAGATAGGGCATTTGGCCTTGGCGAAGGTGGCGCTCTCCAAGTGCCCTTCTATTAACCTCCACCAGGGAGGTTATGTTCTCGGTTCAGTTTGTTTGTTTTATTTTTGTGATTGGACAAAATTAAATTTGTTATGGTCATGACAGTAATTTTTTTATTCTGCTATTAACAGGCAGTAGCCAAACACTATTCCTCTGTACTGGAGCCAACTGTAAACGGCTGACTTACAAGACCTCCTTTATGTATTGCACAATTCATACCAGATTGATAGAGAATTCCTTTCAGTCTGAGTATTAGAAAGCCTTTGTTCTAGTGGCTTTGATGTGTTTTATGTAAACTGCAGCAGACAACTGGTTTGTCTGCGAGGTTGCACTCTCCTGTAACAATAGATGGGATTCCAGGAAGGCTTTGTTAAGTTGGCCAGATGGAGGGAAACAAATGCACCGGGCAGACTGCAAGGTGGATGGTGTTTAAACAGTCCTCAGTGCTCATGACTTCAGCTTCACAGCTTTACTTCACTTCCTTGGTGTAATTGGATTTCCGACAAACTGAGCGGAGGGCACTCCAGGGCACATTGTGAAACACCAGAGAGAAGCTGGAGCTGGGATCCATTTGATGTGAGATCATGTTTGGATGTTGCACCTCTGGTCCTTCAGCCAGAGTGGGCGAGGATAAGCACTGGCAAGGCATGAGATGTAAATGGCAATAGAAATACTGAACTTCTGGCATAGATGTACTGTGAAGAAAGTTGTGAAATGTAAATATTATGCTCTATTATTTACTGATGTCCTCTTATCAGTACTTAAGGTTGGATTTATTGTTTCTTCACAACTGTTAAATATATTAAAAGCTGCCTTTCTCCTCTCAGAAAATAATTTTCATGGTCATAACTAACCACACTTGTCATATTAAAGGATCATTTTATGATAGATATGACAGATAAATCACATATTTAAAATCTCGCCAAAACAAACCTTTATTTGGACCAGGGCTGGCCAAATTATGTACAGTGCGGTGTATTAGAAATATGCTAAAGCCATATTCAAGTTTATTTTTAAAAATTTGCTGAGGGCAATTTAAAAACAGGCAGCACTGTATGTACATTGTACAGCCTAATTTAAACAAGATGTTGCGGTCATCTAAAAAGAAATGAAAAACATTTACCTCAGTAACCATGGCAGCAGACCTGAAATGTAATATGTGGACTCACCATTAAACTACTGTAATGTCTAACCATAAACTGTTTAGTAGTGTTGCATAATAAGAAAGTGAATGGTCTCTGGCAAATTGGCTTTTCTGGTCCAGAAACACTGATTTTCTTGCCATGTAAGTGGTTGAAAACTATGCATTTACTGTTGTTTGGTCCGTGATAATTTTATGTATATGGCCCACAATCAAAGAAGTCTGGCCACACCTGATTTAGTCCAATCTCAGGCTGTTCTAATGCACTGGGCGTATGCTTTCTTAGGGAAAGTAATGCCCCAAAATTTGTACATATCCAATATAATCATGAACCAGTAATGTGTGTATAACCTACATATCTGGGAAGGCTGCGATCACGTGACCAATGCGCTAATAGGAGTAAAGAAGGAAGTGGTCCCCAAGGAGCCAGGCTGGGGTGGTGGATGGGTCACAAAACACAGGACTTTACCCAGGAGACCTGTGTTAGGAACTGTGTAAACTGTGAGTAAACTGTGACTCATTTTAAGGTACGTTGTCACCATGTTTCTAAACCTAACCTACGTAACTTTATGTTAAGTACTTAATATCATTCGTGGGGCACTAATTTGTAGGATGTCATACAAACTGCTGTATATGGATACGTTGCCAATCTACACATGCACAGGTCAAATATATTCACCAGAGAATCATGTCTTTTGGATTACATACTGAGCTTTCTTTATAATACCATAGGTTTTGTGTAAATTGAATTTGTGCCTGTACCATAGCACTATGTTGGGAAAATGTACTTTTCACATGGTTAAGTTCTTTTAAGATTAAAATCTTTGTCAAATTTGAAATAAGGTCAAAGCAACATGACTAACTACCTGATCAAAAACACACAATCCCAAATATTTGTGTATCAGTTACATTAAAATGCTACTCAGATGTATTGTGGGTGAAATGACCGTTTCTACGCTTTGTTTAAATGTTTGAGGATGAACAATGTTTGTGGATGGTATTAGGCATCAGACCTCCATGTCAGTCGCATCTGGACAGTGTGCTCAGGCACTGAGTCACGCTGCAGCACCACAGAAGGGTCTCTATAGTGATCGGCCTCATGGTAAAAAAAAAAACACACTCTGTGGTACTGGAGATGAGGCGAGTACAGTATATCAGTTTCATCTCCAGATAATGGTGTAATTGTCTCTTTCTTCTTATGGTTAGTCACATCCTTAATGGAAGGTCTTTTTTCCCTCTCTTTGGGTGTCACATGGCACTCAGAGCTACATATGGGGAGACATTAAACACAGCCTTCATGGGGACACCCGGGTGGATCAACCAATTAGGATGTGGGTGATAATCCTGAGAGGAACAGAGATGAAGGGAAACAGTGTGTGATATGCGGGTGAGGTTTAAAGATGGTGGAGTTTCAGCTTCTCTGGGCCCCACAGACCGAGGCCTCCTACTGTCCCCTGAGAGTGTGACTCCTTTGTGTCTCAGCCATACCTAAGATCCAGAGTCTGCTGCAGTTCTCCTGAGCTTGAAAACAGAATCACACTAAAGGAATTTGGACCATAGCTGGTATTATCGTGTGGATGAGGGCCCCTATGTCCATGTAAACATCTGTGTGAAGATGGATGGTGTTGGGACTCATAACCTTGGCAAAATTAGCACATGAAAGGTAGAGAGACTGCAGGAGGGCTATTTTAACCGCTCATATGGGCCCCTCTATTAGCCTCCCATTCACTCTCAAACAGACACACGCATGCCGCTGTTATTACACACTGCATGTTGGTCACTTTCAACATCCGTCGCAGTGACTAACTCTTCCGAGACAATCGGCTGAGTAATTTTGTCATAATTGTGATTAATGTTCTGGCGGGTCACTGGCAGTGTTAAGGCAATTAACAACACTCAGTGCCCCCCTTCACACAATCAACAAGTCATTTGCAAATCATTACTTGGGATTTTTCGAAGCGAGAGTGTGCACTCGTGGAAATGTGCTACAGGTCATCTGATACAAGAACAGCTACGACTCTGCTAATGTCTCCCCTGGGGAGTGTGATTTTGGTCCACACGATGCCCCAGGGCAGTGGCCTGGTCCGGGACAGGGGGGTAAATAAGCAGCAAGAGGGGAGCTGTGGTTGACGGAGAGCAGGAGCTGTGGATACACACACACACACACACACACACACACACACACACACACACACACACACACACACACACACGCACATTTCAAACCATCTTTTTTCCCATCTTTATTTTCTTGACTCGCTTCACAGTCTAAAGCTGGGTGCCAAGGAAATTGGGACAACCCTTCGACCGGAAAAACTGAAGATCAATCCCACATGACAACCAAGTGTCTGCCCTGCAGTAGCTGACCCTGTGCTCAGAGCTAATTGCTGAGAGGGCAAAACAGAAGATGTAAAGTTTTCCTTTAGGGGATTAAAAGTGGATGCAAAACTAGTCCATTCCCTGTTATCAGTAAGCTTTAAAAAGATACATGGATGTCAGAGAGTTTACCACAACAATAAACATGCTTTTTCTCAAGTGTGGATGCACATTCGACCAGATAACAAAGGTGTGGACATGAGTCACATGACTTGATGACTTTAGACTTGATCTGACAAAATCAAAAAAGACTAACAACTCAAGAGGATTCTAACACCAATGATTTGTGACTTCACATGGACTTAAGCCTTTTGACTTGAAATACTTGATACCTTCTCCAAAGCCCAAAGATTAAGAAGTATATTATTTAAAAAGTTTGCCGCAAATCAATTCATTTCCCTTTATTTCTTGAATCAACAAACATTAAAGCTATTCATTCCAAGCAAGGTGACACTTAATTCCCCACATGATCCACTTTGGTTGAACCAATCCAACAGCATCCAGCTGAGTTGCAGGAGAGAACCATGAAGAGCTTAGTTACGTTACTGAGTGCAATTGGAAAAACTGATACCGAAGATAATGACAAAAACTGTGATTGGTGGTTGAAAAATGAATTGCAGTATTTAAAATTACAGGCAGACGCACAACAACTTCCAACAAAACCTTTTAACATATAAGTACAAATTTTAAAAAGCATTCATTCTGTGAATAGGGAATTATGACTTGTTTAAGACTTGAAACTCAAAATTTAGGACTTCGTACTTGTCAGTGTTGTGTTTGGACTTCACTCAGGAAAGCTTGTCTTGACTCAGGACTTGAATGCAAAGACTTGATACTAACATGTGGCTTGCAAAATGCTGGCTTGGTCCCACCTCGGCCAAGTAAGACATACAAACCAGAGAGCATTCTCATGGTTCACAAGCAAATATAATCAGACCTCCAGTGGATCACAAAGCACTGAGGAACACCAGATCTGTGTGCACTCACATCGTCACCCTGCCAGTTCAAACAATTCCAAAATTTCAGATCACAACTGCTCAGTAACAGACCTGATAGTTTTCATTTCCATCAAGGAGATTATTGTTGTTTTGTAAGATTTTACTCCTCTGTGGTCAAAACCACACTGACAAAGGAGTGTCTGCGTTTTGACCACCTAAAATGCTCCGCAGGGCAATTTTCATGATCCCTTGACATTGCGGGTGGTGACAAACTATATGGGCCTTTAAATTGCTGTGTTCAGCTGCCAGCATGGCTGGAGGTACTGAGCCAAGTTAATAGTCTTGGAGCAGAGTTAGGAAGTGACATCACACATGTGTACATACTCACTGATACACACACACATATACACACTGACTAACATTAAAACTGACCCTAGGTTAACTTTACCACCTTGTAGTTTTTATTAAAAACTGGCCTGACCGGGGAGAGGAATGTCCGCTGGGACCTTCTTGAAGTGGCTTTACATGACCCCTGTTACCTTCTCATGCACACGTGTATGCACACAGAGACACAAAAAAATCATATTTTCATGATCAGCATTTCATGATGAATAACCACTAAGTGGAGTTTCACTGGCTGCACATCTGGGAGCCCTTACAGCTAAAGATGGAGGGAACATACTGTAAGTTAAATGAGCACATACGTCCTGCGCGTCCCTTATTTCGATGTCACTTTTTGCATTTCACATGACAATTCTTTATTCATCTGTCAAGGTGTCAGTTTTTTGTCTGACATTGTGGTTGAACTCCAAACCCCAGCAGGGTTTTGAAGGCGATGCTGCATATGATTTTCATATGTCCTCTTGTGTTTTGTACATTCCCCGGCCTCTGAATGAATCAGTCCAGCGCTGGCTGTACAGTTCATACCAAGGTGCTGAGTAGCCTTCTGGTTTAATTTTTTTTTTTCTGAATATTTCACAATATCACAAAACACAGACCTGAATCAACCTTTTAAACTCAGTTCTTGAACTAAAAGTTGCTCTTTCAGGGATTTTCTTCTCCTCCAGAGGGACAGTGAGTCACAGCCATTTAGTTCTCTTAGGTTTGGTGATGAATATGTGAAACACTTTAGGGGAGCAGATGTGTGGTGTGTTGATTTAGGCTCAGTGCCCAGCTTGCCTCAAGTACCAACATGACACTGAGGAAGATCTGTCATGTATATGTGCTAATAATTCATTTAATCATGTTGTTCTGTTACACTCCAGTAAACTTGAAGTGCAGCGCCATTAGTGCTTTTACACACCTCATTTACTTTCCAAGGCCTCTTGTTTAATCTACACTTTGTTCTCTCTATATATTTAAATGAGCTGTTGTGATTCTCAGACACATTTTACATGAATGAGCTAATCTTATAAGCAGTGTAATGTTTTCAGACATTTCTTGCATTTTTACCCCACGTTTTCCTTTTACAGGTAAATGTAATATGCACATAAAACACAACTTAAACTACACCTCAGGCTTCATGGCACCAGTTACAGTCCCTGCATGGTTTAACTGGTGGATGTTGGCAGTGATCCCAAGAACACATTGACTTAACTATAACAAACAACTGCTTTTCATTAGAGGACATGTCACACTTGTATGTTTTTGAACAACCCACACAGAGCAATGACAATGTAGATAATTACTAACCTGGTCTTATAGAACTATGTGAAACGACCATGACCTCTGAACACTACTTTATGTAGTGGTGGCACATATTGTGTTGAAATTACATGCGGCACCATGGAAACAATGCCACTGGAAAGTCGAGGAGGATCCTTCCCAGAAATTCAACGACAGAAATCCCCAGGTTCAACGACATGGTTAATATTATGACTCCAAGAGCAAGAAAGTCCACATAGGGAGGGGGTCAGGATGGGTGGTTTCGGATGGATGAAAGAAACACCCAACATTCACCTGGGAGACTGTTGCTTGTTTCCCTTGTGAAACTAAAAGTCAGTTGACTTCTTGTAACTTGACATTCTTTATGTAGTTATGTCATGCACGTGACATACATTAATGGCGTTCTTACATCCCATATGTAACAAAGCACATTATTATAATCAAAAACAGTCTCTTTCTAAACCTAACCAAGCAGTATTGGTGCTTACAATACGCACCATAACCACATAATGCAGTGTTCAGAAGTCGTCATTTCAAATATATCTGTGAGATCACACTGATAAGTACATGATAAAATATTGATGATTAAAGGCAAATGACTTGTGAGCAATTTTAAGTTTAATTGAAATATGCTCAGTGCACAAATGGTTTACTCAGAGTACAAATAGTTCACACTCATATGAGGATGTGTCCTCTGTGTGATAAAAATGTCACATGAGACAAGCTGCCCAATCTTCACATTGCACGGGAGGAAAATACTTGTCGCTACCTGCTGATGCCTGCAGTGATATCAGGTTAACACAGTCAGTCCATACAGTGATTTAATCTTAGTAATTTCCACTCCGAATTTGCACACCAGAGCTAAATCACACTTTATCTTTATCTTTATAGCTTTATCTCACACAAGCAGTGCTGCTGATTCCGCTTTAATCCCGCTTTAACTGGAGTTCAAAGCTAATCAGCAAACACAGCGAAAAGGGTCGAGGACTGCCACTCACACGCCTTTATCTCTCCCTGATGTTTCAATCAGCCGACCACTCTCATCACAGAAACTACTGTGCTCCGCCTCACATAATGCCCTCAGAGGGAAGTGAAAAGTTCATCCCTTTTAGCCCTAATGTTTTCCTAATGGTCGCTTGTTGAGTTAATAGTTAAATAACAGGCAGAATCATTGTCCCTGCCTTTTATTTGCCCTTGTGAGTAAAGCTAAACACATGTTCATACATCAAAGTCTTTAGACAGACCTTCTGACCTGCTCATACAGTAAGATTACAGCAGCTGTGTGTGTTGGCTCTGGAAAACCTTGATTTACACCAAATACAAAGAGTCACTCAACTGAACCGTGTGTACATGTGCATCTGTGGCTGCATATTTACGATGATAAAGGCTTGTAACATGTTGAGGAAAGCATATATTAAAAATAATAACCATAACATTTTAAAGATTTCCTTTTTTACTGACCAGCTTCACAATAAAACACTGGCTGGATGACCCAATTGTGAGAGTACAGTTCCTTCATTTAAATGCTTAGATTTAATATATAAATGCATACAAGAGTACAAAAATAAAACATTTGTATAATATTAATTTTACACGTAACAAGGAGATTTAAATGGATAGGTGGAGAGATTTCCCAGGCGTTAAATGCAGTTACACATTCAATGATCAGAGATAACAGAATGGAAACAGCATGATTAATATAGAAAAGGCAAAAGACAGAATTTAATGATCAGACTTAGTGAGTAATAGTAAATGTCGTTAAAATACATCAGATATAAAGTGCATTGCTATCTGCATGACAGTTGTAGGTAGTCCCATCTATGTACATCTATTTATTGTCAGTAATACTACTTCTACATTTTCTACTGTGGCTCTCAGTTTAACATAGTGTGGTAACAAACTGCAATACACCCTTCATTGAAATGGACATTCATACTACGGGTTTATTTTAATCAAAATCCCGCTGACATAAGTTCTTTTTTTCAGTTCGAAAAGACATCTAACTGTAATTTGTGAGTGCCACCATTTAGTTCCTAACATCTCTTGCTAAGTGTCACAGCTTTATGATTCCAGTAAATTTCGTCTCATTGGTCGCTCAATTAAAACAGTTTGGTATCCAGATGTTCAGCTTTTTCTCTACGAACGGAAAAAAGCAGGCATGTTTGGTAACACACGGTCGCATAATCACAGCCACAGAACAGCTCAGGAAATGCTCGAGCTCTTCTGGCATCCTAATTTCCATCACAAAAACATTGTAATAGCCATTTTTACTAGGATCTTTTATACATCTTATATTCAGTCTGGGGGTAGCTGGCAGCCATTGAAATTCCACGGTGCCAATTAACTTGAAACATGAGTTACGACCTGGCAAAGTCTGCGACTCGGCTCGTTTTTGAGAGGAGAGGCGACACACTGTTGTTCATTTTATACAATTTAAAATCAGAGATGGTGAGGATATGCAGATCCCATGATTGGGATTAGATGTAATGAATCTGTATTCTGCTGTCTTAGCAGAAAACACAACTCTGCGACTCGCAAGTGGGATGTTAACTCCTGTTTGTTGTGAAGAAAATCCACTCGCTGACCTACATCCCCCCTTAAACACTTTGACCCCGGGGTCGATCCTTTCTCCTAAATGACAGAGAGGCCAGAGGGACGAGAGAATCTCCAAAAATAGCTCTTTACTGTTGATGTCCATTAACAAAAAAAAGTATATACATTATAGTTAGAAAAACATACACTCACAGATATAATTGCACTTTGCACTAATAACGTCTACATCTCTATAAGTGATGAGAGCGGTGACGGTGAAGACTGCGACAGGGCTGGTGAGCTGGTGTTCACGGTGAAGAGTTGTAGATTCATTCCATGCAAAAGGCCGCAGCGTGGCGGCCGGGATAAGTGCTGTTCAACATACCAGATGATCTCATATCACATGTTACATAACTGTGATGGTTCAAACCCTCAGTGATGGCTCAGGGGGATATCTGCAGGAGATTTTAGTTGCTCTGTTTGGATTTCTTCATCCTGGTGGGAAAAAAGCAAATTCATTGTGAGTTTTATACCACAACATTTTCCCACCAAAATTTACGTTCATTTGGACAAACATTTGGCTGTGAAGACATAACTAGTTAACACCATGTTGAAAATGAATGAGTATTTGTTCAGCCATGATTAGATGTCAGGATTATAAAGAGAAGGTGCCAAATTCAGGACACATTTGGTCCCAGCATTCTCAGCAAAAACAAAAACAGCTGCTTCAACTTTACTGGGCCAAAATGTTTTTTGACCTCTAATCAAGAACTTAACAACTTGAATTAATCCTGCGTTCAGTTTCAGCTGGTTAATCAGCCCCCTTTAAGCCCATAAGTCAGTTGGAAATCTCTGACTCCAAACCTTTGAGTCAATTACTTGTTGACAGGTTGAGTTTTTCTTTCCAAGAAAATTGTTTTGTAATTTTTGACTTCATTGCTAGTAAATGAGAAACATAACCCTGTCATCGTTCATCTAAAGATGTAATTTTTGCAGATCATTAATTTGCAGCAGCTACAGAGTGATAAACACATACCCCTGCACGTACTGTATATTACCAAGATAAACACTTGAACTTGGGTGGGCAGTTTAATTATTGACATTGGAATAACATTCTGTAAATACTGAGCCACATTTCAACTGGTGAAAACAGTAATCACGGTCTCATTTACTTGACTAAAGAGTAGCATAATGCATGACTTACAATGGTGTGTCTTTAGACACATTGTAAATAGGTTTGTCCCTCTATGTGTAATTGGAAACACATTAGGTCTGATCCATTTTAAACGACCGCTGTCTACTCTTTACATTGGGATGTTTTGTTATGCAGAGGACCGTTCACACCTTGACGAGTCAAGAGCTCTGCAGTCATGCTCGAGACAGACAGTCTGCTGGGGTGTGGGAGGGTATTGAGTGTGTATGTCACAGGATGGAGCATCAACATCCTATTTAGTTTTCTTCATGGGGAAAGAAAAGAAATTCACTTTTCTTTTGCATCCCCAAACTCTTTATCCGTCTCCATAGTGCAGAAGAGTTTGTTTCATGCAACCTCTACAGGGGTGCTTCATCCTTAGTAGCATATGACTGCACAGAGTTCAGGATGGCAACTTGATCCCTTCTACAAACTCTATGGTACCAACGTTTTTCAGAGAAGTGTCTCCTTCTTCTGGGCAGGAAGCAGACAGTTGATGTTGGCAGTGATTTTTAGCCCTCTCAGTCTGAGACAAACTATGCATGTTTATTGCATTAAAGTCACATTAAGTGACCAGAAAGCACTTCTATTATATTAAACCCATACTGAGCTGAAAACACATTAAAACTGTGTCTTGCATAAACAGTAATGACCAGGGATTAACCCATAACAACGGTCTTGTTAGAGCAGATTAAACATGGTTTTGAAGTTTGTGTTGTATCTGACATCAAACCCGCAGTTTGTGTGTGAAAGTAGAAACAGTTTGTACTCGCACTTTGTCATGTTTCAGCATGTCTCAAGTTTGCGCTCCAGTATAAATTGAGCAATTAAAAGCTATCACTTTCACAATAGTCCATTGATCGATGTCCAAATGGGCCTTTTGCCTCCCTACTTTCAATTTCAATAGTGTGGAACTGATTTTATGGTGCTGCCAATGAGTTATTTGTTAAAGTTTGACAACTGACAGCAGCTGACAGACCCACATATTGCAGCAAACACACAATCCACAACCAAAATCAGTCTGATTTGATGCAGCTTACTTGTTAATGGCATTCTTCAGGTACTGCTGCAGCCACCGGATCTCCGGGTTCACACACACCTCTTTGTTTGTCTTCAGCTTGGCACTGATAGAAAAAGGGAGATTTCAGCACGTGTCAGTTATGCCTCAGTTGAAGATGAAAGCTTGAATTATGCAAAGCCAGTGACATCAGGTGTCTTCACACATTCTCATTAAACAGAATGAATTAACACGGCTTTGTCGCTTTTTCACAGTGGTGACCAATCAGCCTCATATGTTATGCTGCTACAGCTTAAGAACATGTGCATTCATGCAGCCCAAAGTTGAGTTTTGTGTTTCACCCTTGACTGAACTGCCTAATTAATGTGTCGTAAAAATTTGAGTACATAAGAGTGGAGCAGTCAATCCGTCAACATGTGGCTACGTTCTAAATCCAGCATAACCTTGTGGTTATTTACAGAATGGGTCAAGACTGGATCATATGTCTCTATGTGGGAGATCATGCCTCCTTTGGCGCGCACGTCCTGTTTTTATGTAACAGAAATCTGTTTTTCTCTCTTCCTGTTGTGGATTTTTTTGAACCTGCCAATTATAATTCCCCTGCATTTAATTGTTCCTGAAGTTTTCCTGTCTATTGTAACCAACTGCACCGTGCTTGTGTTTCTCCTCACTTTAACTCGTAAATTCACTCCACACGAGGCCGTAAGAATGAATGAGATCAAACCCAAAAGGTTGTACGCGCAGCACAAGGAGGAACTGCTGCGTGACAAGCAAATGAGAAGCAAACCCATTTACAAAACCCACAATTATTGCTTTCCTGTCGAAAACAAAACTGCATCCAATTTCCACCTTGCTTTCACGTTCACTCATACTCAACTGGAGCATTTCCTGTGGATGCGTCAGCGAGGCCTGTGGTAAATGCTTTTCTGTGCATGTGTGTGAAAGCGAGTGGCAGAGGGGCGTGTGTGTACACACGCATGCACAACTCTTTTCTCTGGCCTGCCACCTCTCTGAGATTGATGGTGAGAAATGTCCAACAAGGAGGAAACCTGTCTGACGTTTTAAGGACAGGGTGGAAAACATGTGATTCTCTGAGGTTGTGAGGGTGTGCACTGAAAAAGAGAATACTCACATCACTTGGAAGGGGCAGTTGGGCGTGTGGATGAATCTGAGCTCCCTGATGTAGCTTCGAGGGAGGCTGTTGACTGTTGAGCGGCAGTGGCATCTCTCCACCAGACTGATGGGCTTTGCTGAGGAAGAGAAGGAGAGATGAGTATCACTTACCAACCCAGCAATGCATGTTTAAAAAGAGCAATAAAAAAAAAGATTAGATAAAGGTGTTGATCTCCTGTGGAAGCTGGGGTGCTGCTAGATATATTTTTTGAATATAAAGAAAATTAAACATCATCATAACAGTCAAATGAGCTGAAAATGATGGGAAACTCATAAATCCATGTATAACATCCTCTTTGACAGTTCAACAAGTTAAAGCAGCATGCAAAGCAGCTAAAGCTTCTGAAATCTGCAAAACGCCTATGCAGTGTACTGTACATCCTCCAATATCATTCATCTTTTGCAGGGTTGCAGGAGGATGGAGCAAAAAATTACCAACATTAAATCAAGATTTCATGTTTAAGCTTTACATGTTTTTCTTGCTTGTCCCACAGAACACACACAGAGGTTGGAGACATTTACATCAGGACTTCTACACCCACCAACACTAAGCTCTTTCAGTCATACACACGTGTACTGTGTGGTCCTTAAACTTCATGATGGATGTGCATAGCTACTTTCCATTACAGCCTCAGCTTTCAGAAGATTTTTGCAGTAGATAAATGAGGAAAAATAAATAGGACTGTGTTTGCTTTTTTATCATGAAAGCTACATGACATAACTCAGAGTTAATCAGGCTTCCAGCAGTGTTGAAAAAATGCATGGAGTTATTATCTTAAGGTGGAAGTGCACTCAGAATAAATAAGGACATGAGCAAAACAAAATAATTGCTTTTTAAAAAGGGAAACTGAGGTCACACAAACAGATGGTGAGAAACACCGCTATAGATTAAACTCTATGCTAATTATTTTTTACACATGATCCCGCGGTATTACCATGATAAAGGGCGCAACACCTTCAAGTTGGGTGACTGATGTCGCCATGTAGACTAGCTGTGGCTTTGTCTTATAGCTGCCTCATTTGGGCGTAATTAAACGAAAACAAAAGAGCAGAACAAATACACACTCTGAACGGTGATCCGACTGGGAATGTCTACTGCTGGAGCCACATGTGTTGCCTGTTGGTGCTTTACGCACGGCGGAAATGTTTTCCCCAACTCCAAATCAAGCCCATGCATCCAATAAACTACATTTGTGCAATGAAAATTATATTTTTTATAAGAATTAAGAGGGTGGCACTTAATTTAGGCAACATTTGCACGTTAATTGTATGTAATTGGAATTTTGCACTTGAAATTATTTCAGTTTAATTAGATTTGTTGTGAAAAATTAGACTTAACTATGACATTTCAGGAATGATTAGTATAAACATGACATAATAAATGCAAGCATTTACCAGGGTTATATCTGCGGTCTACTATTATGTATTATATTGCGAAAAGATAGGCTAATTGTGGAATGGAAAGACGCTTATTTAAACATTCTTCTCTCCTGATGCACTTTTAAAATGAAACTTTCTAGATAACAATATGATGCATCCTGGCAATTAAAAAGCTCTTATAACTTGCAGATAATTACTCAATTTTACACAGATCGCTGCAGGGAATTAAAAAAATTCTAGTTAAACTGAATCAACAACACACAGTAAACCACAAAATAGTTTCATACCTTGTGCTGGAGGCATATATGTCACCACCATGAGCGCAGCCACGACTGCCAGCAGCTTCATATCCATTGTACGATAATGCCACAAAGATCTTTTGATCCTGCTCTGAGAAAGGCCAGAGAATCTGTGACAGACGGGACCGCGCCGGAGTATTAAATTGCGCACCAGTGTCAAGCCAGCAAGAAAAAACCTAGATACTTCCGGTCATGGGTAGCAAAATAAAAGCGATAAAGGGCACATGCTTCTTTTCAACGACTATTTAACAAGTGATATCATGTACCAAATTACAAACGAACCAATAAAGTAAGATTTGTATTTCTAAAAAAATAGCCATTTCGCAATATGTAAGTGATTGAGAACTCACAATGTTTGTTTTATGCTTTTAGGTTTGTTTTTTATGCTTTTATTTTGTATATCGTTTTCTGTGTCAGTGGGATGATCAGGGTTGACAGCCAAATTACGCACGGAGCTCAATAGAGACGCATCACGACCCCCCACCACACGCACACACACAACTACCTCCTCCTTTAACCCAACATTTAAAAAGTCAGATTACACTCTGTAATTTAGCAGTAGTGTGTTATGGAAGATTTTTTGGCATGCTCTGCAAACTTCATAAGAAGTTAATTTGGTTCCCGTTTAGTCATCTAATAAGAAACACAAAATGTGCCCACCAGGCAAACACTTGATACACTCTCCTCAGCTCCTTCTAGCTGTTACTGAGGCTACGAAAAGAAACAGGGGACAATTTTGCGCACGTGTTTGTTTTTAGTCACGGTTTGTCTTCTCGGGGACTTCATTGGCCCAAATTAATTAAAAGCCAAAAAGTGTAACTGGAGAGGGTTCAGTTGAGCGAAAAGTTTTGTGTTACATTGATGGTTTTAATAAATAGACAGGAGGGGTATAGAAACAACGCACACACACACCTCCCAGCTTGTGTTTGGAAAGGAGTAGCACTACTCTCAGTGTTAGTGACTCCCTAAACAATTCACTATATACAACCCGCTAAAAATGTCAGATCTGTTTGTATGTGCTCATACACACACACTTTCTGTTGTGTTTGGTATTATTAGCGTGTTTAACGGGATGCAGATGTGAAGTCAGTTGCCAGACATTTGGCTTTCATCTTACAGAGAAAACACCCCAGTGGGTAAGTGTGCATGTGTGAGTAAATGTGTATTTTTGGCGTGTGTGTGTATTTGAGGTGTATTCTTAGAGCTTTGAGATGATAACATAAATGAGCCTTGTCTCTTGCTCTGATCACACACTGCTACTTTAATGCTTTAATACCTGAACTACTTAAACAGACATGTTTAATCCAAATACACACAACTGAACTAAATGCAACTCCACAGTATAAATATATCCGGAAATCCATTACTCTGCAAACAAAAAGCTTATACACACAGACTGAAGATGTATTTTGTCATTTTCCTTCTCACAGAAACATGAATAACATGAATAAGTGGCTGGTTTTGTATTTTCTATTCTTTCTTTTCCATTTATTAGAGACATATCCTCTCATCACACAGCTGTGGGAAAGCAAACCATCTGCTGACAACACACTTTATCATGAAAATGAGCAAGGAATAGAAAAGGCCAGCTCAAGGTGAATAACAGTGTTTTAAGCTTGTGATTTACTGCGTCGAGCCTTCATCATAAGCAAAGAGCAAATCCTGTGGGAAATATCTATATTAAGTATTGAATGTAAGAAAATAATGACTGCAAAGTGTTTTCACAGCCTCTTGCTTGTGCTTACTTATATGTAAATCTATGCATGTTTATCATTTTGCGTCTGTCAGGGCCGTTTTGCTCCACACAGACTGTCAGACTGTGCAGACTGTCTGTGTTTTGGATCTCAAACAGTCGTTATAGATGATGCCATGGAGACCAGACAGTCAAGAGGAGATGCACAGGGCGGAATCAGCTGACAGCTGAAAGGACACATATTGACTTATCTCACAAGCCACAAAGGCTAACTTCATGTGTGTGTGTGTGTGTGTGTGTGTGTGTGTGTGCGTGTGTGTGACAGAGAGACAGAGAGACAGAGAGAGAAATAAAAAGACAGAACAAGCAGAGAGTAAAAAGAGCGCATTATGAAAGCCAGAGTATTTGAGTAAGGTTCTCTCAGCTTGGAGTGAAAGGTGACATCAGAGGGTCTCACATCAAAGTGCCCCGATCACAACAGCTCACCAACCTGCTCGCCCTCACACAGGATACCTGACATGTCATTACAATACACACTTTACACTTGCTGCTCTGCTACTTCCCAAACCTGTGTGAGCCTGCACAAACACCAACCGTGTGCAGTGTGGTTTACGCAAGCACAAATACAAATGGAAGTAATTTGTCTTGAACATACACACACACACACACACACACACACACACACACACGCACACACGAAAGTCATAAATAGGGGCCAATCTGTGACATATCATGGGAGAGAAGTCAAAGCACATCCAGATATTTCAACATTTCTGCCACATCCAAGAGATTTACTTTCTTCTGCCGAGGTGAATGGACTGTAGTAGTAAGGTTACATAAGCAGACTTGGCAGCACATCCTCTTGCCCAATTGTTTCACTCTTTCTTGCATTAACAAGTTCAGGGTCTGCATCTTCCCGAAAATAACACTCAGCTCTTTTCCCACAGGGAATTGTTTATATAAATGGTTTATCTTCCATAAAACAGAAACTGGAAGAAAGCGTTGACACCCACGCACACATTTTAGGGGGTTTTAGGGTCAGATGGTAATAGTTTTGTGATGAACATGTGTGTTTGCATGATGCGTTATGGGGGATTTAGAGTACTGGACATTAATGCTACCTGCTCTTCTTACACCTGTGCAGTATATATGTCTGACCTGACAAGAGTTGGTGGTGTTCTGTGGCCCATCTGTGTGTCTCGGAGGTCTTCACTCCAGGGGTCCATCTCCTGCTCTCTGCATGAGTCATTTCTAACTGTACTCTCAAAGAACATGGTAAGTGCTTTTTTGACTGCAACCGTAAATCACGTCAGGTTGTTCTCTGATGGTCCAAAGGCATAGCAGGTGTCCTGAGGGGTTTTTCAAGAACTTTGACAACCGTGAGAACATTTACGGCTGCCAAGTTTGATCGACTTTTTTTTATTGTTGTTGTGTTATCCGTCTTTCTTTCGATTTCACCTTTTTTTTACACTTTTGTTTTTCTGTTTTATTGGCACCACATTTAAATTCAATTGTGTTGTCAAAGCAATTAGAGGAAGAAAATGGTCAGTAAAGCTAATGTGATACAGAGTAGGTTATACAAAAAAATTCGAATACATTCTGTGTATGCTGTCTTCTGGTGTTATGTTTCCAAGCCATGTCAGAATGTGGCATTGTCTTTCTAGTGGATTCTGCTCTATAATTTTCATATTTCTGTCTTACACGTGCATACACACAAATAAAATCAGGCAGATCCCGACAGGCAAAATCTACACACTTCAAGCTTTCTCATCATAGTAACACTTTAATAAATCTGTTTTTCTGTTTTCTATCTAAATATTTACGAAGCGCACTTTACATCATGCTGCTCAATAATGTCCCTCTTCAACCACAGGGACATTCCCCAAGAACTAGGAACCTTTTGAGGAACTCAGTGCATCTCAACCACAGGGACCAGGGTCTAAATAAACTTCTGGCGACATTGTCTTACCCCCCAGAAAGTCCCTGATGAAGAGATAATACTTTCCGAAAATACAGGAACTTGGTGCTGAATGTTTCTGACTGGTTCATATGACAACATCAACCACCATTTCAAAGGCAGGCCTAGTCCAGGTCCAAGCCCTATTGAGCATTTATGCTGAGGATGAAACGGAATTAGGAACAGCGACCTGCAATGATAAGGTGTATGTGAAAGTCTCCTGCAAGTTAAGGAAGCTGAACCCTGGAATAGACTGCCAGGAAAAGCCTTACAATCTAAAACAGGATTTCCAGAAACTTAATGACCACAATAAGCATAAATCGTAAATGAGTCTTCATGCTGTCGTCGATGAGTCACATGCCAATAGAGTGTTAAACATTCCTCAGCTACTATTCACCTATAAAGAGAGAGCACGTGACCCAGGAGGCAGGAGTATGGATGGCTGAACGTATTATGTCGAAGTGGCCAGTTTCCATAGATCAGACTTTGGTTTGAGAACGTACAGGCAACTGGCCCCAGTGGGGGATCTGCTGCAGCTCCATTGAGGCTCTGAGAGGCTGAGGGCCTGCTGGCTGAGCCTTTGTCTGCTTTTCCCTACATCCTCCAGAGAGTCACGAGCCCTGCGCCTTCACACCGCCATATGGACCACCTCAATGGCCTGTCAACAAAGTCTTTAGCCATAGATGTTGAATCAAAGGAGAAACAATGCTAAACAATGGCTTCATAATCACTTGTAGGTTTCAAGAAGATTGTCTGCCTTAATTTATTACTTCTACCAAAACTTCCAAGTCAGATAAAATGGCACATTTTCACATTTTTCTGGTCCCCATATTTGTTGCAGTTCTTTCTAGCAAGCACTGTTAACAGATTTCCCTCACTGTCCTTAATAATTAGCGCTCTCTCTTTTCTTATATTCACTAAGATGCAATCAGCATCATGTTTTCATCTTCATCAACCTTCAAAAGGTTTGTGAACCACACAGCATCCTCCTTGTGCCACAATACTGTCATCACATCGATGCTTTCGTCAGATTTAATTTCTGCAACAAATTGCACATGACTGAAGATTCTCTTTCTTGTAGATGCAGCTCACAAAACATATTACTGCAGGCAAGAAACTTACATTGCACCATAAAGTCAATTCAAAGTGAACGACACTTGTGCTAGTTTTTATGGTGTCAGCTGTGAGTTTATGCCAGAATGAGCCACATGAAGTGCAGCTGCTGGTGCTGGTAAGGTTGGTTGTGGATCTATAGAGTTTGACACCTGGCACTGTCTGGCCAAGGGAACAAAAACTCTTCAGCTGCTTCTGTGATGTTGCCCAGGAGGAGCCCAGAAGCAGCTCAGAGACGCATTAAAGTTCATAGTAACTCTGCTGAATCGGCTTTTTGATGTCAAGACTGATGATATACTGTTGTCATGCAGTTACGGTTTTGTAAATCGAAGGAATGCTAAGTGGGATATCATCTTGGTTCTTTCCCGAAAGCCCCGTTCAGTAGGTTTTTCAATGGGTCACAGATAGCTACTCTCACAATATTTGTGATATATAAGTTATTAAACTGAAAAATTGGAGCAGAAGTTTGCAGAAAACATCCTGATTTCAGTCTGATCTGTAAAAGATTGATTTGGATTTGTTCTATTTTTGCAGTTTCTCAATTCTGCATAAGCTGGAAGCAGTGAACCATGAACCTGTGTGTATACATGTTTCACCGCGAGTGTGTGTGTATTACTATTTTGCAACT
Organism: Epinephelus fuscoguttatus; assembly: GCF_011397635.1. NCBI lineage: Eukaryota > Metazoa > Chordata > Actinopteri > Perciformes > Serranidae > Epinephelus > Epinephelus fuscoguttatus. The sequence continues at coordinate 22,597,977 of NC_064767.1, forward strand.
GTACATAAACACACAGTAAATACCAGGACAGACACACATATGCAAACACAATATTTCTCACAAGCAAAAATTCCTGCTGTTTATTTTGTCACTGGAAATGAAAACCACAACACAAACAATATGCCTCATGCTTTAGTCCCAACCACATGTTTAATCCTTGACAAAGGCTCTGACACACAATCCCTCTCCATTTATGCCCCCCCCCCCCTTTCTTTTTCCTATTTCTTTTAGCCTCGTTGGCTCTTACATTAGTCAGAGCGTCCTCACACAGTTGATGTTTTTGGCTATCCCTTAAACCTGATCCATTTGTGTGATAAAAAGCTCCAAAGGCACATGGAGGCTGTTAATATTTCATTATTCATTCATTCCTGTGTGTCAGACAGCACAAGTGTTATCCACTACACTGATTCTGTCTGTCATCAAGCTGGTATGTGGCCACGTTTTGGAGTGCTGTAAGAGATGCTGAAAGCAGGTGAGGAAGTGCCAGAAACAGCTGAAAGCCACTCAGACATAAATCACTATGTAGTGTGTCTAGTTTAGGTTGAGCCACAGCAAAAAACAACCCTGCTGCCTGATGGAATTATCATTGAATATAGAACTGATTTGTTTCAGAGATATAGGTAACTGTCTTTTTAATGTAAATGCTCCTGAGTAATTGTAGCACTTGAAAGTAGCAGTCTACATTTAGGGGGATTTAGTGGCATCAACAGCGAGGACTGCAGATTGCAACCAGCTGAAACTTCTCCTGGTTAGAATTCCTTCGGTGTTCATTGTTCAGGAGGTTTTTACTGAGAGACAAATTATCCACAGAGGTCTCTTTATTTCCAAAACAGTAAAAACCCTGAATAAAGCAATTGCACATTACAAACCAGTGTTTCTCCTTTGCTGTTCAGCACATCGCCACAAGCCCAGCACCTGCTAATGTGTGGTCACCTTTATTCTCTGAATCCACAGAGGTGCAAAGCAGACAGACCTGATGATTGCTAAGTAAAGCAGTTTCATGTAACAAAATCAAAACCAGTGTTTGGTTTGTCCATTCTTGGTGACTGTAGAAACATAGTGGTGCAACCATCTCCATGGACGAGGACCTGTTCCCCATGTAGATATAAACGGCTCAATCTAAGGTAATGAAGACACAAAGATTCTTGTTTTCAGGTGATTATATACTAATGAAAACATTATATTATATTCCATTTCTGCCAATATATTGGACCTTTAGATTGAACTGATAAGGCGTCAGTTCTCTATCCACAGTTTTTTTCCCCTCTTATTTCTGGCAGAAATAACGAGCAGTTAATATTCAGTAATACAATCATAATAATATATGAACTGTCCCAAGCCGTTAAAACATCCAGTTAATTTAATTTATCAGTATTCTAATGTTCCTGTGACAGTATAAAGCCATCTACTAGGCTCATGCTCAGGCTCTCAGAGAGATGTGTTTTCATTTTGGAGTTCATATCAGAGACTCATCAAAGGCTAATGAGAAAGGCTGAGAAAAATGATATTTGCTGAGAAAAAGAAAACATACTTCTGCTGATGTGTGTTGAAAATCCAGCCAAACCTGCATATTGTCTAGCCTGAAAATAATTGCAGTAAAAGCTTAACATGGAGCCATCATTACAGCGTCCAGTCTCTGGTGCATGAATTTGCTAAGTGCACTGGACGTATCATGTTTCTTAGACTGATCAGTTATCGTGAAAACATGGCGTAATTGTACAGAAAGCACTTTCCCCCAATTTAGCCACATCTTGCCCCTTTGCCTTTGCCACCCCACCACCCCCTTTTTAGGACAACCCCCCAGGTCTTTCTATTCTCAGTCCTCCACTGAGCCGTAACACCACAGCTGCCGTCTCTTTACTGCTTTTCCATGCCCAGGTCACTACATAAAACACTTAAGGAGCATTTAAAGAGAGAGTTAAAGCTACAGCTGTCAGTCAGAATGATAGAGCGGCTTAACGTGACTGTCACTTTTATGTGCCCTCTTTGTAACTTAGCAGGCTATGATCGTAGGCGGCCATGCAGCTATGGTGCACTTGGGCACAGGTCTGTAGCTGCAATCAAAGGCCTATTAATCAGAGCGAGGAAACAGCACCAGCAGAGAAGCGAAGACAGAGTATCTTGTCCTGTTTCACATGAACAAATACGAGATATTGTTACATGCTATTCATCCTGCATGGCGCCTTTGAAGTAATTCCCCAGCTGGGACACAGAGGGTGATTTTTCACCACGGCATAAATGAACATGAAGGGGATTATGTGCATATAGACCCACTCGCATGTGCACCGACACACACTAACACGTGCATATTCATACAAACACACACAGACACAAAAATAAACATGGATTTCAAAGTCATAAAAATGTATTTCATGGGGCATTAAAATATTGCTTTGTTGTATGGAAACTAAGTTGAAAAGTTTGGAAATTGTAAATGTGTGTGTGTGTGTGTGTGTGTGTGTGTGTATACTTGCTACATAGTGAGGACCACAACAAGTTTTTAACCAACATAGCAAGGACACTTTTGGAAAGTGAGGACGTTTTGGCTGGTCCTCACTTCTTTAAAAGCTTATGTTAGTGTTAAGACTTGATTTTAAGGTTCAGATTAGAATAAGGGTTATGGTGGGGGTTGGGGTTAGGCATTTAGTTGTGATGGTTTCGGTTAGGGCGTGAGGCTAGGGAATGCATTATGCCAATGAGGGTGTTTAAAAAGAAAGAAGTACATGGATGCGTGTGTGTGTATGTGTGCGACGTGTGTTGACATGGTGGTTGGTTGGCCTCGAGTTATTTGCCTCTGCTCTGCTATTCTAAATGGGCCGTGTGATCCTAGAGGTCTCCCGTAGGCTCGCTATTGGCAACATACGTACGTCACCAGTGTTCTCTGAGGAGCACAGTGGATGACAAATGAGCAGAGGACATTAAGGGAAAGACTGGAGGGGCACGGAGAAAACAGGAAGCAGAATCACTGACAGGTACGTGGAGAGGACAGGAGGAGGGATGATGTAGGGGAAAGACAAAGTAACAAGAGGTGAGGGAGAGAAATGAGCAGCCAGCTAAAGGTCTGTTTCCAGAGCTGGCTTTGATTAGTGACTGTAACCATGCTCTGTTCCTCATTAACTCACAACAGCGTGGAGGTGTAGCAGAGAAGGAGAGCTAACTCTCTCTGGGAGTTTAGACTATGACGAGTGAGTCAAAGACCCGTCCCACTCTAAATTCATCCTCTGCATATACCCCCCTTCAAACTAAGGTTACCATAATTCAACAACAGCTTCTGATCTTATTGGTGCTTCCTCTCTGGGATTCACGCCATTTACTGGTGTAAAATATGTGTGTTAGAATAAAGTGATCTTCACAGGAGAGCAAAAGGTCTCACCTGCCATAAAATGTGATAGTATCTTCATCAATGAGGCAAAGCTGCAGGAGGAGAGGGGAGAAATCTTTATTGTCTCTGCTCAGCGCTCGACAAGTTTTTCTGCATGGAAACATTTACATTGTTTTTGTCTTGTTAGCTGCATGGCAATGTTGCTCTGTGGGTTAGTTCACCACTTTGGTCCAAACTGAAATAACTATTAGGTGATTGCCAATAAATCTTGTAAAGACATTCATGGTCCCCAGAGGATGAATCCCAATGACTTGTAGCTCCACAAGGAGACATTGTGGTTCTGAGTGAAATGTCTCATGAGTTACTGGACTGATTGCCATTAAATTTGGTGCAGACATTGTTCCCCAGAGGATGAATTAAAATCATTTTGATCCATTTTCAAATGTTATCATACTTACACACAAAACAATGACAATGTTGATGTTATTAGCTTAAAGCAGTGATATGCTGTGCTTCCTACAGCTGCTAGCATGGCTGACTCTCAGGCCAGAGATATACTATGCAGTCTTTGGTGCATGATGGATGCCTTGTGTATCCTGCATCCGTTTGGAACAATGGTTGTGCACATCCTCAAAAATTAACAGTTGGCAAATTGCAACACACAGGGGAAGTGTTGGCAGAATGAGAGAAGCACACTAGCCATTGTCAAGATGTGCCTGATACAAACCAAGACTTTCCTCCTCAACACTTTCATGAGAAGAAATTACAACCAACGTTAAGGTTTTTTTGTTAGGCAGTAACCTCTAGTGGCCATAGTAATTATTATGAGGGCAAAGGAGGAAGTCAGGTGACATAGTATAAAGCATGAGAAAGTCCACTTAGGGTAGGTAGGTGGGAGGGGAGTCAGACAAGCACCAGACTTTTATCCAGAAGGCCGATGTTCATGTCCCATGTGATCCAAAAGTCAACGTTGAGTTAGTTTACCAGTGTGACATAGTCTCATGTGACAGATGTCACAATGATTTCATATGCCATTTCTCACATGAGATACAGTATGTTACCCTCATAACAAACATACTTGTTTTAAGCTAAACCATGATTCTTTTTCCAAACCTAACCATGGAGTTTTGGTGCATCTGCAACAGTTTCACAATGTTAAAAACTGAGACTTTCAACCGAAAATTAGTCAAAAGTATCTCCCAAAGGACCGGGAACCGAGTCATCCATCCAGCAGCCAAGAATCACCAGTGTTACTGAATGTCACAATGTGACATGTAACTTAAGGACAAGACGCCTTATGTTCGGGCCAATACATTAGGCTACATACATGAAGTCCAATTATGGGTGGTCTTTGAAGAAACCACATGAACCACTACAAGTGCTCTTTTCAACTTTCTCTATATGTGGTCTGACCGCCTGTGCAAGTCTGACCAAGGGTTTATGCTTTAAAGGTCATAAACCTCCAACAAGTCACACACACACACACACACATACACACACACACACACACGCACACACACACGCACACACACACACACACACACACCTGCCTTGGCTGACACACCAAGGAGTCAGAGTTCTGTTCATATAGGCAGGTGTTGCTAAACACTGTAATGAAATGCAACAGAAACCACTGAACCTTCGTAGGGAGCAAATTTGTTACTGCTGTAGCAAAAATAGCTGCAAGATTGAGTGCATACTTGCAGGATCCTACACCACTCTTGAATGAAAACAGAAATAAATGACTCTAAAGTGGTAGTGAAACGAGATCTGTTTGTCCTATACTTCAGAGGACAAAAATGACAGATGAAAAATCATCAAATTTATGCTTGTGACTCTCCAAACCCACAGTGGGTCATTCCAAAGGGCTCTAACTTCTTTGGTGTTCTGCTCACTCTTAGCCAAACTGGACTATTTTTCACGGGGGGGGGGGACGAAATAGGACCATTGTAGTGAGGTTTACAGGATTTAGCATGCTCACAAGTTTACCTCCACCCCTCTCTTCTCCTCTCCTCTCTTCTTCCCATCGATCTTCTCTACACTTTTCTCGTGCAACAATGACTTCACACTGCTGTCATGTGCTTTTCACCACACAGAGCTGGGGGACGGCTGTGCTCATTGCAAAAGGACTCACGAAAGTGTCTATTTGTAAGAGAAAAAACATTCAGTGCGTACTCATATCTGGGTGCAATGCTGTATTTTTCATCCTGATGTGGGTCTGAAAATGAAACCTGTTTTATTCTAATCTAATACAGAGTTGTAATTCGGGTTTGCGGTTAAGTTTAAAATTAAAATTAGTTGTAGACCATGTCGAAATAATGTAGATAACTTTATGTTGCTTCAGGGTATTTCTTTCAAAAGTTGTTTCTATTGACATATTCTGCTGCTTCTGTTGTGAGACAACAACACACATATGAATGATTTGATCAAGAGCGGCCATGCAGCGTTGCCAAAGTTGTCGTTAGCCTTGAGGTACAGGCACTATTTAATAAATCTGTATTTCATACTCGCTGACAGAAAGAGAGGAAGAGCAGAGTTTTACCAAAGCAAAATGCGAGTATCTGTTTATGTTTGTCACAGCGCCCAATCTGTTTAGCCGTGGTCCTCACCATTTGTTAGTGATAATGCCTCATCCCAGCATTTTCCAACCGCAAATGAACCAAAAGAATAGGAAAAAGAAGAGACTTTACCGCATGCTTTTGAGTGTGTGTGGATGGAAAACGGTTAGGAAACAATCTGAAAAGGCTAGTGCAGACACAAAACCTCTAACACATTTACACTTTATTTTTCATATTTATCTACATTAATATTGACATGGCCTGTAGTTAACAGTTTAAGATCCCTTACTGATAAGTGTTAGGTGAATGTAACCAAACAAGATTAGCTATAACGGTGAAGGACTAGTGTTTTATGTTATAGTTAGTTGGAATACAACACACCATAGTTTTTAATCAGGCTATTTTACAGTAGTTCACAGGTGTAAATTTCAAGGTGGGTATGGGGTACACATCTCCCTCAATAGTTTGAACATGTGCAATTGTCCCCCCGGCCAATAACAACATGAAACTAGCAGCGGAGTTTTATTTTGACAGAGTTAAAGACATTTGCACCATAAATCTTTGGTCTTCAACAGGGGGTCCACAACCAAAAGGGTGTTTAGCCCCTAGCTCCTTGGCAAGGGCTAGACCTCTTCCATAAATTGATGCAGAAAAGGCATAAATTGGTACATTAAAGTCACCAGAATGCAGGAAATAAGTGTTTGATGCTTAAAATTTCCTGAGGGAGGACCCCTAAACCCCTCGTTACATATGTGTCACGCTCCATTTTGAAACAAAGCCGACGCCCTTGCAATAGTTTATACATTTAATGTAAGCATTTCTGTGTAGGTATCTGTCTCAGTGTGTGTGGGAGAAGTCATGGAGGTTCCCAGTGGCCTTGTCTCTGGACCTTAACTGGACTTTTTTTTAACCCCAGACTCCGCAGACAAAAGCATCTTTGTGTCTGAGAGCTGTGTGCGCAGTGAAAAGGTTTCAGGAGGTGAATGTGAAATCAGGTTTTCTCTTTTCTTCCTTTGCAACCATTTCTTTCACTTCCTTGCTTTACAAATGCATGGATGCCATTAACAGGGAATCAAGACCATTCAGGAGGTGTATAATGGTCAAGAAGCTGTGATAATCTGCTGTTCAGATGTTGGCTGGCCGTTGAAATCTGAGCTGGCTTTAACTGGAACTGTATGTCTGTCTGTGGGTCTGTGTGGCGGCTATTCAGCTACTGTGGCTTTCACTTGAATCCCATTAAAGAGGACATGCAGAATAAAAGTACAGAGACCAATCAGAGAAGCAAACCATTGCTTTTCCATCAACCTCTCCCTCTTTCAGAAAGCTCATTCCCTTTGTTTTTCTTGGTCATAACACTTAATAACAGTCAAACAGGCAACCGCCATTCCTGCATTTAGTGTGTGACAACTGCAGAGAACTGGAGAACTGCATATTTTCTGAATTTTCATGACGCACAGACACTTTTTGAGGTACAGAGCTACATGGACGTCACATCAGTAAGGTTTCTGTGTAAATCTTAAGTGGGCTGTAATAGTGTGGGCCAGTGATGATATTGAGGGTTTACTACAAGGAACCCTGCGGTGAGCATACACACATTAAAACCGTCTGCCTTCCAGACATCCCTAACAATCACAGCAGGCCTCCATATGCCATGTTTTCATTTTAAGAAACAAGAGCAGTATTCAGCTTGTTTCATCGGACAAGCTGTGGTGACAGTTGAAAGCCTTTACTTGCATCGTTAACACCTGGTAATTAATGAAATTGTGGTCAGAATTAAGCACCAAGATAAAACCCTCTGTGGTAATCTCCCTCTTTGATGTACCCCTTCCTCTCCATATTTTACTGTTCCTTGCATCTCCTTTTTATACCCTCTTCCTCTGCTTGTTCTGCATCCCTGTTATCAGGTGAGGGTGGTTAGCAGGTCTGTGTCGCGCTGTGATATTTGATAAGAGATGTTTTGTTCCCAGGCCTGCACAGGGCAATGCTAGGTAACCCCCAATTGGCTGCCTGCTGTCAATCTGCCTGACCAGACCTCAGGACCCACAGGGGGCTTCTGGAAAGCATCTGAGCTTTAAGGCGTTATCTCGGACCTTTTAAAACCTGATAACATGAGAGAAAGGCCAGAGGAAGGAGGGGAGAGGAACACATTTCTTCCAGTCACATTTTACCACTTATAGCAGCTATAAAGGGGTTAAAAGTAGATAAAAGGACTTGAATTTGCATTGTGGAACGGGGCTGACTCTGTGACCCTCTGTGTGACTGGTCACAAGAGGATACAGAGGAACCGTGGCTGCATGGCTGAACGGTTTGTTGGCTATACTGTCTGCTGTGGCTTTTTAAAACAGAGCAAGGGACGATTAAGGGATGTCTGCTATTTGCTGAAGTCTGTGATGATTATTCATCTTAATCAGATTTGAATTACGACTCTTTCAGGGGTAAAAAGTTAAAATTTTAATCAGCCTAGTCACCAGAAGAAAATGTTCACATTGTACATTTCTGCAAACCATGAATACATAACATTTGCACACTTCATATCATATCATCTGGGAAGGCACCATATGACCTAACTTTGTCATTGAGAGGTGAAGAGGATGATGGATTGCACATCACCTAGGTGAGGTTTACCATGTTCGAAACCAACAAACAGCAACACCGCTTGTCTCTCGGCCACCCTTCACAGAGTTCCCAGCAGAGTTTGTGGCACTAAACGTGAGTTTTTTTTACCAACACATCTTGTAGGATCCTGGCAGCTTTTGAGCCACAGAGACCAAGTCATTACAGCATTTCCCTGTGGCGTTTGGGCCACAGAACCTTGGTGTTTTTTCTGATACATCACAGTATTTCTTAGCGGCATTGAACCACCATGCCTAGGTGTACAGTACATCGCTGACCCTTTCCAACACATTCTCACTTCAATCTCGTCACATTTTGACGTTTTGGTCATGGACTTTCCACATCCACATACAACGTGCAAGGTGCGTTTGTGGTTGACGTTCTGGGACACCATTTCAAGTTCTCTTCTTTCAAGATACACTTCGGCTTTCACAAGAAATTTAACGTTTACATACAGTGTCTTTCAAAATAAACACAGTATGTCGGTACAACGCTATAAATTCACGTTGTTTTTCCTTCAACAACAAACACACATGGTTGGGTTTAGGCCACAAAAGGAAGTGGTTAGGTTTAGGAAAACAGATAAGGGTTTGGCTTTGGAATCTTACAGGATGCAAACACCGCTCTCTCCGGTGAAAGTAGATATTGGTGGTGGATAGGTTGGTGGACCCATCCACCAACCTATCCCAGTCAGACTCTCGCTGCCTTACCTTTCATCCCTGTCCTGCCACGTTTTCCCCTGATGCTGCCAGGCACCGTTAAACTATAACGGCAACTGGCTGCATATCATGCCACACGGAGAGGCAGTTAAAGCTACAGGGTACAATGAGGCTAAAACAGAGTTCAAATGACATTTTGCCAAACAACCTTTTACGTCGGGGCTTCAGGACACTTGGATCACTACGGACAAGTAGTATGGAGATATTTTGTGGTTTCAATTATGTGTTTTTGGAGGTTTCAATCTGGGGCACCATAAGCCTGCATTAGGTGGAGTTGTGTTGCTGCCCCCTCTCCCCGTGGATCTCCGCAAGTGTTGTGAGGACTCTAAAACTTCACCTGAGCCTCCCTTGGCATATGAGTGAGTAGATAATGGCTGAATTTTCATTTTTGGGTGCACTATGCCTTTAAAGAATGACTCTTTTTTCATTGGTTTCTGACGCTGCAAGTCACTTCCCAAGCACCGGATTTCAGCGACTTCGGAGTGAGAGCGTGCTCCACGTTCCTGCTTTTCCAGTGGCTTTTGTGCCACCAAATGTGGGATTTTTTTATGCCAAAACATGATCTTTTCCTAACCATAACTAAGTATTTTTTTTGCCTAAACCTAACCACACCTTCACCACAGCATTGTTGAGAAAGGTAAAGTTTCAGTGTATCCGCTACAGAATAATTCAGTCTAATATATTTGTGGTTTGCAGAAACGTTTATTTCGAACATTTTTTTTTTCTGGCATTTGGTTTGATTTTAAAACGCATGACTGAGGAATTGGCTTATTTTCATTCTTGCAAAGAGTCAGAGGAGAAGATTGATACCACCTTCACATATATGAATGGTACCAATCTTCTGGTCTAACTCTCAGCAATAAGCGTTTTTTGTGTAATGTAAAGTTCTTCCTTTAAAGTGCTTCAATAAAGCAAAAAAGTGGTTACCCTCCAGTCTTCGGGACATTTGGTAAAGAAATGCAGTTATCTTTACATTCAAAACCTTGAAGACAGAAAGGCTGTTACCATATCCACATCTCTCTCATCTCACTCCAAAATAAGCAACAAATGTCGATTTGAAGCCCTGACAGCTACCTCTGGAAGAGATTATAGAGCTTCTGCTGGTTCCATGTCTGTGGTCGAGGCTCTACTTGGCAGTTTCTATTGTCCTGATATATTAGGTGTCCCCCTCTACATATTTTATTTCTAAGGTTTGAACTCTATCTGCATTGGCTTGTCTGTTGGTGTCTGCCACAGGGCTCTTGTATGAAATGAAACTTATACTCTCTGTGGGTAAATCGTTCATATTTGCTCAGCTGGTGGAGGCTGCGTGGAAAGACTTAGAAGTGTTTGGACAACTAAACAATGTTAATTTGAAACCTATTAACATTCTACTTCAGTTCAGGTTGAGGAAGATATTTTCAACACTTAACAAGCACGTAGGGCAGCATTTGTTTTCTGTCGAAGAGACTTGCTTTACATTTTCATCCGTGAAATCAAAATCACCATGTAGGACCCTACCGCATGGTCCTTAGGAAGAGGAAAAGAGAAAAGAAGAAGAAAACAACAATCAAACTTCAGTTTGTTCTGTCATGCTCAGATATTTGCTTGCATGTCAAGCTGCGAGTGGTTTAGTGTCCGAGACAGTATTGTGTGTTTTTGCTGTGTTATGTTTTTGTGGCAGAGGTAATTATTTTTTCCTTTAATTGAATCTGTCTGGGGCTTAATGGACTGATCCTGATGGATTAGGCAGGTTTCCTGTCCTCCCCTGCCCCCCTAAACACATACACTGGTAAGTGTTCCAGCAGTTATGACTTGTAAAGACAGCCCGAGGCCATTTTCTCCAGCCATAATCCAACGTGTGCTTTTGGGCAAACACCATCAAATGCAGCTTTCACACACGTGCAGCAGTCTCGGGCTACTGGGATCACACTCCGGCCTCACGACTACAGCTCAGGGCTGGGCGGTGATTAAATGGGCTCAGTCCCCTGATGTCTGATTTATGGTGAGCCTCCTAAATAAAAAGTAAGATCCCTCTCATGTAACTATGTTCTGCCAGAGTAAGTTTACAACAAACACTTGTGTCACCTTGATCCTTTGGATGTAGCCTCTCTGGAAATAAACATGGCTCCACGTGGTGGTCTGAACAATACAGATAAACAGTTGAAAATTGTTTATATAGACAGTTAAACTGTTTTTCTAACACAGGAAAAACAACTTATGTCAGAGATAAATGCCAAAAAATCAGTGATGCTATGATGATTTTGTAATCAGTGTTATTTGTATACTGGTTAAGATAATGAATATTATTTATTTCCATCCACTGTAACACTGTTTAGAAAGACATTTTGAAACAAGTGCAATATTGTAAATAAAGATACAATATGGTTTTGATAAAAGATAGAAATTAGCCTTTTATTTCAGGAACTAAAAGAGGACTGTTACTGTCTCTTTAATTTACTGTGAAAGTCACAATGCCTGTATTATACATCATTTGGTTTGTTTTAATTAATTATATGATCAGTTGTACAGCTAATAACTTTCCTTGTGTTCATTGTGCTGCTCATTTGTACAATTGTGTGTTGTTTTTGTGTATTTTTGTGCAGCTAACGCATGTGTTTGTGTGTGTACAGTGTGTCTGCAGTTGCATTTGTGACAGCGAGAGATGCTCACTGCAGGTTTATCTGTCTGGCATTTGTTTAGACTGTGGTCAGGCTTGTTTCATGGGGTCCGCAGGGAAACATCTCAAACGCAGACTCAATTTGTGAAGCAATTCTGGTCTTTTTCACATAAAAGAGAATTGTTTGCCTCTCTGTGCATTTGGTCTTTGTCAAGCATGGGTAATGGTCTACATCAAGCATGCAGACTTACAAAGAAAACATGGGTGTAAACAGTTGCTCGGTGCATCGATGAATAAACCAGGAGCAGATTGAAAATTAAATAGGTGTTTTTCATAAGCACTCGTGCTGTTCACTTGTCTTTTACTTTTCAGTCAAAACTTCCCCTCCACACGCCCTCATGCCAGCTGCAGTAAGTACTCAAACTATACTGACGTATATTCAAAAGAAAACAAACATCTATTTTAACAAAACTCCCATTAGAACTATTACGAACCAATTTTTTTATTTGTTCAACAGAAAATATAAACACTCATATGTCAGCATTAACAAAGACAAGCACTGTTTATAATGCTGACGTAAAACAGTGAACCGTTTTCAAGCTTGCATCATTTGTTTGTGTAATGATACAGATAACACAACTGATTTTCCTCTTGGAACAAAAAACAGGTCAGAAACTTTAACTGACTGAAAACCTTGGTTTATTTTAATCATTGCTTTTTTTGCTTTTTTTTCCCCACATGTGACAAATGGTATGATGCATATACCAATTAGTACATGTGTTTTTACAAGAAATTATGACCTCTGCATCAGTTCGCACAGGTCTGGCACATGTTGGTGTGTGTAGGAGGAGAGGAGGGGCTCTTTGTGTGTCTATATGTGCGTATTCAGCCTTATGCATGTGTCTACATGTTGAATATGATGTATACGACTATGATGAAATTTGTGAAAGGTGTCATTTGTTCTCTCTTTGCTTTCTTTTCCCCTCCAGGTCTGCCTATGATTAACAATAATGTCTGTATCATTGTGCTTATTCAACTGTGAACATATATTGTGGTGTTTGTATTGCAATTGTAAATGTATGAAGTAAGATATATATTGCATTATTCCAATTTAAAGCCAAGCCTCCTGTCGTGACACACACAAGAGCGACAGCATTGAGTCACAATGTGTCGACAGCAAACCTCCCACTGTAATCCCACATCATGTTTGGATCACTCTTTCACAGATTGTGTGCGGTCGACAGAGGCCACAGTGTGAGAGGTCAGGACTGTAGGTATATATCACACTGTGACCTCCATCAAATAAAGTGACCGTGAAATCTGGACAAGATGCAGTGTCAGGCATCACCGGCCAGCTAGTCGACAAATTTTTTCGCAGAGTGTGGTATGTGGAGATTGAATGAAGCGAGCTGGATCTCCCTGAGGTCATGGGAAGTATTCTCCTGAGCATTTCGAGGAAATCTTTGGTGTTTAGATTGAAGATTTGAATTATGTTTATGCTGCAACCCAGAGATTCATATGATTATAGATGTGTAGACTGCAGAATGAAATACACATACTGAAAAGTAGTTGGATGCACAGATAGAAGACAGTATTCAAAAAATGTTCTTAAGAAAAAGTAGCAATAAAACACTATGAATATATATTTCTTTACAAGTAGAAGTCCTGTACAGAAGTAATAGCAACACAATTTACTTTTAGTATCAGAAGTAAAATTACTCATAATGCAAAATGGCCCTTGTCGGTGTTATTGTTGTTTGTGGGTCTCAAAAAGCAGTCTGCAGTTTGGAAGACTTCTTACTTAGGTGTGAGACCATCCACCATGTCCTCCACCTCCAGATGATTAAATCAGCTCATACTATGTCACTTTAGAGATGCTGATGTGAAATGTAGAAATGTAATGTATTTGTGGTTTACAGAAACATATACCAACATTTTCTTCTGGCAACTGGGCTGCACATCTCACTGTACTCCTGGAAGATGCTGACACATGGACTCTAATTAGAATGTGAGTCTTTATATACCTGTTGGCCTGTACTCTGTTATTGCTCTCAGCTTTTAGTCAGGTTGACATGTTGTGGAGCAGATGCAAGGGTTAACGGCTCTACTGAATCACCCTAACCTGCCCCAACCCTTACCCTTGGAAGAGCAGGTTGGGAAGAGGACAAACTATAAAGTCATCAGGTGTTCATGCCGCTTGAAAAACTGCCTTTTGATTTCTGGCAGTGAGGACTTTGGTGAGTGTAGGTGGATCCCAGAGGTGATGAAATTTGTAATTTTTGGGAAATCATGACTCTTTGTCTGGATGAAAACCAGAGCTGCTTTAATCAGAAGCTGATAATTTCAATACTGAAGAGTTGCGCCACAGATTCATATTGAAGCTGAACAAATGATTATATTTTTCTACTTCGTTCCAACTAAATCTACTTTCGGTTTCAGGAAATGTCATCAACCCCCAGTGAATAACGCCTACCCAATTTCGATTTCTTGGGAAACAATTATCATCATTAACACTCATGTTGTTACAGTAACAGAATCGTGTTTCTTTATATTTATGTAACCGTTTGCATAAAGGACGTGTTAAACTTGTGTTTTGTTGCTGTGTCTTGTTAAGTTTATACACACATTTCATGCATGACTTATTACTGTGCTGAGTTTCTCCATTTAAACAAATGACCCTGGCCTGAAAGAGACCCTTGGGATCTCGCACCTCATATTCACCACTTCCACTAAAACCTAGAAATGAGAGCTTTGCATTTTCATACTTTTCACTCTGCATTATTAAATTCCATTGACCTTGCAGTTAGCCTTTCACCAATCACTTAAATCACTTAAATTGATCTTTTCCTCTTCCACTTTTCTATATCCAATCATGTCTCCCCACGCCTGTGCTTTGACATTAAAGTATACAATATTAGAGTCATCTGGCTGTTTAAATCATTGCCCCTTTTCATGAACTCTTGTTGCCCAAGCAACGGGCCAGAGCGAGGATGACCCATGATGTCAGGGTCACAAGGAGACTGTTGAGTGTTAAGGGCATCCTTGCACTTCCATGTATGTCTTCCAGCACTGAGGCCAGAGCAGCAGAGAGGGTTAAAGTGCGGCCGTGACCCTGCTGATGGAGAGCTTCTGTGTGGTCAAACGGGGGTCACAGGTTCACAGAAGAGCAAAGAGGGGTTGGGCAGGAGTGACAGGAGACCAGCACGCTGGCAGCACATCTTTCCAACTTCAGAGCAAAATATGTCACTCTGACAGCGGTCACGTTCTCATCCGTCTTGTCACAATGGCCCAGTTAATCTCTCCTCTTTATGGTTCCCCTTATTCACCACTTCCTTTGCCTCTCTATGTGACGCTCAGTGGCTGCATCAAGACACATGAAACATCTTAAGAAGCATTTTTCTTGTCTTGTGGAATTGGATCTTTGAAAAGCAGTTTGGATAGATTAGACACAGATTGAAGATACTTTACATTTACCTCTTTTCTGTTACTAAGATCATAATGTTTTCTCAATTTTAGAGCCCATCTGTTGTCACTCATAGCGTGTTAACACACCTAACTATGGAAACAGAATAATTAGGGAGCATTCTTCCTGTGCGTCCTCTCATGAGTCATATGTGATTTATGTATGTGACAGGTGTTCACACACACATACACACACACACTCTGGACATGCTTTAGCTGTTATTACCGTAAACGCCAACTCTTATTCATACCAAGAAAAACCTTTGCTCCCCTCTCATTAGGTCAACAAGTTTGTGGAGGCCAAAATAAACAAATTCTGATTTTCTGTCATCAGATCTGTCTATTCTCATAACACTGCAGAGAGTTACTTTTGTTATGAAGTTATTTAAATTCATGTTGCGGGAATAAAAATGTTGGCCAATATTTAGAGGACCCTGAGAGGATTCAGTTGAACTGTAGTTCGTTGGCCGCATGATGTTTATTCAGTTTTGCTAAAAAAAAACCCTGATTTGATAATAAAGTTAACAAATCTGTCTCATTATGATATTTGACTTCGCTCCCGCTACCTCACAAATTGAGTAAAAACATTGAATTTGCTCTCTGGATGTTATTCTAACAATCAGCCTTCTTTCTTTCAGGACATGTACCCATGTGCGCATAAATGCATCCGTTTGCACGTATGCATGAAGCATGTGCATGCAAACTGCGAACTATCAGCCGGAGCGATCTTCCTGGCAGGCTGTCCTTGATCGAGGCCTCCACTTATTGGTACAATTGGGCAAGCAGCTGCGGTTAGCAAAACACGGCAGCATGGAAACATTTAACCATGCTGAAGGATGGCCGTCACCCTGACCACCGCACACTCGTAAAACACAGCCATATGTAAGGGATTGGGAGGATGATGGGTTCTCTTCTGACATTAAGTATGAGGGCAGTTGGCATGACTAATGACATGGTGTTTATAATGTGGCGTATAATAAGACATAATACCACTCTCTTGACCTGGATCTTGAACTTAATCATCCAATTTACCAGCTGTCTCTGGGCAGAACTGGGCAACTGTAAAAGTCAGCCACAGGATCCGGGGATGCGCTTTCAGAGAAGACTATACGGTCATCAAGAATTGTCTGGATTCCGTAACTTTTCCAAGCATGCGTCCGTCCAAATCCCTGCTGACCAGTCAAACAGGAGCTGTACTTTCTTGGTCTGATTTCCAGCGGCCAAGAAATGTAGCAACGCAGACCAATCAGCATGTGTGTGGGCTTCAGAGGATATGAAACTCAGTCAAGATTTGTAGCCTTGACAAACACACAGAGGGGATAGACAAACATACATAAAAACATCATTGTACAGTAACAATCGATGGGTTGCATGCCAGTTTCTTATATTTGTATTGTGTTCTGTATGTGTTTATTGTATCCCTGATGGTTAAGTTCAACATCCTACTGTTTCTGGAAAGACTTTGTCTCTGTCTCCGTCTCTCTCATAATATTCATGATTTCCTTGGTTTTTACCTTCATTTTATTACATTTATTTTGACCAACACACTTGCAATTTCGGCCTGTGCAATGTTATTTCTAAAAAAGTTGTTAACTGCAACCCAAATCTCTCTCAAGAAAGTTGCTATATTATTTGGTCTATGTCCTGACATCTGTACTACACATCTGCGAGGAGCTTCAGTAACAACATTCATTCCTTTAACCCCCCCAAAACTCTTTTTTTCATGTCTAACCTCAACCCTAAACTCAACTCTGAACTCTAAATAAACCCTTAAAGAAAAGAGACAGGAGGGGCAAGGTGAGGTCCTCAATTTGGTTGATGTTCCTCATATTTGTATTCTTTCTGTCTTACTCATCCACACACACACACTCATGCACAGAAATACACACAAACATAGAGTGTATGTGTGCAACCTTAAAACTCCTTACTCTGTGAAAACAACTTTTTGTTTGCTCAAACTGTCCTTGCATCCACAAAGTATTATTTAAGTCAGATAGTTTATGGAGAAATGATGTCCCTTCTCCTCCTACTGCCTCTAATGGCATTAGCTAGAATCAGATTGTGGCACACTGAAAACAACCAATCAGAACCAAGGAGTCTTTGACACAGTTGTCAATCATGTCAATCACTGCTTGTAAACTTCGGTCAGCTGTCAAACAAGGCAGCGCTGGTCATTTCTCTCCTCAAATGTTTTCAGAAACATATTTTAGTGTACTGTTTAGCTGTCATGTAGAAAATAGTTGAGCGCTGCCATCCAGTTGGAGCAAAGTTTCTCATTTTACAGCTCAACAGTACACTAAAATATGTTTCTGAAAACATTTTAGGAGAGAAACACGCAATGTAGTTAAAGAATCTTGATTCATATTTGATAAGCGCTGCCTTGTTTAACAGCGTGACCGCAGCTCACAAGCAGAGATTGATTGACAGCTGCATCACAGACTTCTCAGCACTGATTGGTTGTTTTTGTTCATGAGCAGTAATTCCATTAGAGCACTAACAGAAGGCAAAGGAATACGATTTTTGTTGTTGTTGTTTTTTTTTTACAAACTATCTGTCTCATGCACCGCTGTGAGGATATAGTGACAGTTTCAGCAAATCTAATAAAAGTAGTAACAGTAGCTTTAAGCTGTGGTCCTTGATGCCTCCAGAAATGTTTGTAGCATTGAAATTAAAGTTTCAATAACTGGTCTGGCTGCAAGTAATAGTGCACACAGTGTTATAGGTAAAACACATGCACATGCAACCAGTTATATATTGGGTTATTCAAGAGGGTTTTTGCAGTGTAACTGTGGCCTTTATTTTTACTAAATTTACCTTATTTGGTCATGATATATATGGACCATGACTGTATTTTATTGCTCCCAAATGGACGATACAGTAACAGGATTTTCCACTTAATTTCAAACAGATCCTCAGTATGCGCAGTGACAGGAGGTCATCCAAAACCTGGCGTTTAGCTTTGTCCATCACCGTACATGCACACACTACATTATGATATACGACAGCACTTCCTCAGGAAGGAAAAACCTCCCATATCCACTGTCATGCTCTTAAAGTCTACCGCACTCAGTGGTGTATTTGGGATTGTTAACTTCAGCTTCTCTTCTTCTCTCTTTTCTACGTTCTTCAAAGTTGGACTTCTGTCTCTGAGGACCTCTTCAGAAAATCTTTACAGCCAGGCCAGATTACCATGAAAGCTTTTCTTCCACTCCTGAGTTAGAACCAGGAAGAAATGAAGAGCAGATTTTTTTATGACTAAGGTTTGGATGTCATTAAAATGATGCTGAACTATGTTACAGTATGAATCCTTCTTTCTGTTTAAAATGAAACATTGCACCATCTCAGATATTATCAGGAAGGAGATGATGCTACACAGCTATATGTTAAAGAGACTGTGGGTTTTGTTGAATGTTTTATTCATATTGTTAAATCATTTTAGATCCACTTCCTTCTGTCGTATTTGAATCGCTGAGGAAGGCATGTGTAGCTAAGTCAGTATGGGCCAAGAGGGCCATATGGGAGGCTGCCATCAGTCTGGAGGGAACAGTGGGGCCTGGGACTGTGCTGCAACCTCTTGGTTACAGGGCAAATACTCCATCTTTAAAAACTTTGCACAAACCACAGAATAAGTACTCAGGGGACAGAAATGTTGTTTCATACAGAAAGAAAAATTAAAGAAAAAAAATATCAGAACCCCTCAGTACCAAGGCCAACTCTGAATTGCTTACAGTTCTCTTTTCTGTTCACTATCAGTAAATCTAACTGTGTGTGCACATGTGTGTGTTTGTGGGAACAATCGAGAGGGATTGCCCTTGCACTTTGTACTGCATTCCTTAACCTTGCATCTGCTAGACAATGTATAAGAACAGTACATCCCTGTAAGTGCTCAAGATTATGGCCTGGTATATAAACATCAGACTGGTCTGACAGGTTGCTGTTTATCATCCTCTCATTGGCTGCAAAGAAATTCTTCACTCATCTCGGCAGCTCATCCGAAGGCATTTGTCAGAAAAGAGTGAAGTCGTTTCTGTTAATTAGGTTTGTCTGAGAGCTGGTGAGAAGACAAACCTCAGAGTGAGAGGCTTTACATTAAGGAGGAGGGAGGTCATGAGCCACGGGTTTCTGGGAAAATGAGGAAACACTGTTTTGGCTCATCATAATATGCTGTCATGTAAAGTGAAAGGACAGAGAGTGATCCGCCAACATAATCACCACAAAAAGCAGCCGATGACCTCAGTGGTATGTGATGAATACACACAGCAGATCAAAGTCACATTCTCTTATTGCTGACGATGTAAATCTCCTGACTCAGCGCCGCCTAAATCAAAACCTGACACAGAAAAGACATGACAGTTTAACATTAGCTTTGGAAGAGAGACTGGGGGTAATTATTTATTTGACCATGCGTTAGTAAAGCTGGCCTCAGATTCATAACTGAGATGCCAGAGATTAGCACTCACAGCAGAACATGCTTACATACTGGTATGTGAGAATGTGGATTTGTTGGATGGACGTTTCCATGTTGTCTTTAGCCAGCTCATTTGCATCCTGTGTGAATGGGAATCAAGATTTCTCACACTTCACAGCCCAGTCACGCTCTGCCAATCAAAATTAAGCACATATGTGAGCACATGGTAGTACCTTACCATGCTGCTGCTCGCCTTCTGCTCACTGTGCCTAAACTAGCAGTCTGACGGCCAATACCAAGTGGGTCACTGACCACATGGATGTGACAGCTGTCGCTCGTAGTGATGAAACAATCAAAAGTCATCACGTAACTCAATGTTACAGTGTTTTACTGTCTTTCAGCAATTTTTTTGTTTTGTTTTGTTTTCTGACCCGTGACTTAACTGTTTTGGTTCACTCTCACTGTTCTGAAAACGAAAAAAAAAAGTAAAAACGAGGTGCTTTATGTGCATACTAAGTTTATTTTTTTAACAGATTGTATGTTACAAGAAGAAACTGTTCACTTCCTGTGATTGTGGCTCAGATGTAGAGCAGGTGGTTCGAACCCCGGCTTCTCCAGTCTGTATGTCAAAATATCCTTGAACAAGATACCAAACTCCAAATTGCTCCCGATGGCTGTTCCATTGGTGTGTGAGTAGCAGATGGCACCATGTATAGTAGCCTCGGCCATCAGTGTGTGACTGTGCGTGTGAATGTGTGAATGTGGCATGTAGTGTAAAAGCACTTTGAGCGATTGGAAGACTATAAAAGCTCTATACAAGTGCAGTCCATGTACCATTTTACCAAAAGACAACTGACATGCCTTCACAGAACATCCTAAACTGACACAGGGGGGTATCTAGCCTGTCATATTTTGACATTTAGGTCTGATAAGGGGACGTTATTTAACAAGTTGGGATGAGAACGTATTGGACTTTCAGAGAGGTGTGAAGGGAGGGGGTTTTACAAAGTTATTTCAGCACCCGAAGAACAGTTCTGACATTTTCTGAACAAACGTAAATAGTCAGCTACTTGCTAGGTTTGGCAACCTCTGGGGTTGAAAAATCATGCTTGAGGCTGACTTCAAAAGTGAGTCAGTCCTCACAGACCTCCATGTTGAAGGCCTTGACACACCAAGCTGATGGTCAGCCACTGGTGAAAGCTGGGCCGCTGGTGAGCATCCTTGTCAGTGTAGTGTGTCCCACACCACTGCAACTCATCAGCCCCCATTAGCTTTTTTTTTTTGACCAATTCAACGGCCAAAAACAGCAGACCAGTTCATCAGCTGTAGTCTTTGCGGTGTGTTCAAGTGCAACTTTTTGGGTCGAGACTCCGCCTTAACCAAGTATGGTCACCTTGGGTCACTTCTGGCTCCAAAAATCCAAGCTTTCGACTGCCAAAACAGGAGCTCACGAACCAATGGGTGACATTATGGTGAATACGTCCATTATTTTAATACAGTATATCAACTTAAACAATAAGTGTTGTGTGTTGGTGAATATTCTCAGTCATCCAGGACATCTAGGTCATGGTAATCTTAAGTGCCATATCATAGGCAACTCAAGCAAGTCCAGATGCTTACGATATACTGTAGCACTTAAGACAAGTGTTGTATTTACTGCTTTTGTCTGCGGTCCTCAAGTGGCCAAACAAGTTGTTGTAATTTCAAGTTGTGCATAAATTGTGTGCTTAAAAACGTTACACACGCCTTAGTACTGCACCAGGTTGTTGCTACAGAGACTTTAAAGCATAGCAAATATGCAACATGATCATGTAAACCTGATTTCATTTATATAGTTTCCCACAAACATTATGATTATTCGTTAAATCTGTGGGGGGTCTGAACACAGAGAAATACACTTCACCACTCTGTGATGATGTACTTAATCTGTGCTGACTATTAGACACTCAACAGGCAGACATTAAACATCCTCTCTGTCTTCCCAAAAACTCCTCCATGATTCATATCTGTTTCACAACCGCATATTTGTCTTGCTCCTTCCCATGTCTGCGCTTCTTCTGTCTGGGGGATGCTCCTGACCTCTTGGTATTGTAATAAATGATATTTGAGAAAAAAGAGCAAGAAAAGAGGGTCTTTTTTTCCTGATGAGTGTCAGCATATGAGTATCTTATGTCACTTCAATGTATGAACACATTTTAACCACTAGGTGGCTCCCTGCATTTGCAAATATAGTAATTAGGCTCCAGCGTTACCTACAGACTGCAGTGAGGCGTAATAGTCACAGTGTGGCCAGTTAGGTTTATGTCTTCATATTTTAAGAAATATTCAAGTATTCTGCTGAAATTAGTCTTTCAGGGATCTTTCAAGGCCCTCCCTCGGCCTCAAGATGAAACAGCCTGCAAGAAGTGATTATGGAGATATTACCTGAGCAAAGCAACAGAGCGGGGTAATAAAGCTGCTGGTGTAATTAAGATTAGAGCTGTTTTCACTGGTTCTGACAGGCACCAGACACCCACGCCGGACTGGGTAAGAAAATGTGGAGGAAGGCAGGGAGGGGAGAAAGTTGAGAGAAAGAGAGGCATGGCTAATCTCTACAGTCTCATGCCCATGGGCACAGAGTGTGGGGGAGAAGGATGTGAAGCCGTGATGAGGAGGGTGAGGAGGCGTAACACCGGGATGATTACAGGGTGAGAGAACATGTGAGCAGGCGAGTGAAAGTTTGGGAAGATGGGGAGGGGTCGTAGGTCAGGCTGGGTGAAGCTGAGCACTAAGAGGAGGCACGTCTGTAAAGCTGCACAGATCATATGAAAACATAAGACTGTATTTATACTGTAACATAAGATTTACAGTCTCACTAGATGACAATCGCTCACAATTACTTAACTACTCCACCCCTTGGCATATCCTGACAACAGCCATAAAACTCACAATGTACAGTAAATGTCAGCAGCGATCCCCTAACAATAAACAATGATTTATTACCATAAATTATGTTTTTATAAGGCTGTTTTGGGGGCCGAGGATGTCATATAAACATAAACAAACAGCCTGCTGTGGCTAGGCTCAGTTAACATACACATTCCTATCTCATGCATGTCAGGTTTATGTTCAATCGTGAACTGCAGTCTAAATATACATAGGATTTAATTTAGATTGCTTTAGAGTCTTTTTCTCTTTTATCGATTCAATCACATGAAGTGGGTGGCCAAACAGTTCTGTTTGTTCCTTGCATTTCTTTTTTCTTACAGTATGTGTATCGGCATTGCGCATGTGTACAGGCATGAACATTGTGTATGTGTGGTTAAGAAACCACTGCATGATTTGTGGGTTAAACTCTGACTCATTCTGTCCATATATTGAAGTGTCCCTGAGCAAGACACTGAACCCCATCGGTGTGTAAGTGTGTATACATGGGTTCATAAGAGGCACATTCTGAAGCACAAAAGATGGGGGACAAATTAAAGGAAAAACCTGAGTAAAAGGAAAGCATTAAATGCAGATGCTTCCATGCACCAGAGCTCACTGAATCATTTGGGAATTATGAAAATGATGTGAATAAAATGCTACAGCCTTTACATTCACCAGACAACAACCTAATTTCACACCTATGGAAGATTTTGAACCAACCTATAAGAAAATCACCTACACCAAAATCAACATAACACCTAATCATATAAGATAAACTTTCATTTTAAATGATTCAGCTATGTGTGTGAATGTCTCTGAGGCTATATGTCATTTGTTTTTTTTTCTTTGTGTGTCAGCATGGGTTTTCTCCGTATACTCCGGCTTCCTTCCACAATCCAAAGACATGCAGGTTAGGTTGATTGGTGAATGTGAATGTGAATGTGAGTGTGAATGATGGTCTGTCTCTATGTATCAGCCCTGCTATAGTCTGGCACCATGTCCAGGGTGTACCCTGCTTCTCGCCCAATGTCAGCTGGGATAGACTACAGCACCCCTGCGACCGGTTACGGAAGCGTATGTAATGTATATAAATGAGGGAATACCTTGTGGAGAAATGGTGTTCATCCTTCCAATAAAGTTTCACAGATTTGGCAAGGAGCACTTTAGCTGTTCTGGAGGCCCATGGTGGCCTGACTCATACTTACATAATTAATGTTGGTTCTTCCTTTAATTTGTCCTCTATCTGCCAATATTAAAATGCAGTCCATTCACCAAAATGAATGATTAAGCAATCAAATTGATAATAAACCATCAATAATGCTGCTGTGTTTGCAGTGACAATGCTAACATGGTGTTCACCATGTTTGTGTTAACTGGTGAGTCAGAGAATGTTTTGCAGGTATTTGGTCAAAAACAATCAAAATTTTGACTCGACGATGACACCAACAAAAGTTAAGCCAGCACCAAAATTACTACAATTCATCCTGAGGGGGGTATGAATGTGTGTACCAAATTTCACGGCAATCCAGTAGATGTGGAAACATTTCACTAAAAACAAATGTCGACCTCGTGGTGGCACAGGATAAAAGGTCTGAGGATCACCAATGTCAGTAGGTTTCATCCTGCGGTGCCATGACTGTCTGTTAAAAATTTTGTGGCAATTTGTCTAGTATTGGTTAAACTATTTTAGTCTGGACCAAAATCGTTGACATATTAAGTGATACCCGTTAAATTATATTATTACACGGCTTAGTTGAATACTTGATTCCAATTGGTCAATTATGGCATTCTACGGTCTATTATTCATGAATAATAGACCGTTGCAATAGATAACAGACCAACATTGTGGAAGCAGTTCTGATCATAGACACGTAGCGGAAGCAGTAAAATCATTTTTAAATCGAAATTTTGTGCCAGAATATTTATTTCTTTAGTAAGTAGCTATGTAACTAGCAGGGTAGTGTACAGCAGGCAGGTCATTATTGCAAAATGAACCCCCTTCATCACCCTTGAAACACTCCTCAGGACCACTCTGCTTCACTTCGAGGTCTAGCATCACTCTGTCGAGGTTCATTTAGCAGTAATGACCCGCTTGCTGTACATTATCCATTGCATATTACATTTGTCATTACATGTCTTACATCTGCAGTTTCTGCAGCACTGCTCAGACACTCTCACTTATTCTATACCATAAATGCCACAAATAACCTGGATGCTAAGCCGGAAACAAGTGGAACAAATACACAAAAGTGTCTTTGTTGGAGATTTAAGGAGATTTATGTAGCTTACTTTGGCCCCTACGAGGAGTCAGGGGGTGTGTGCGTGAGCTCCGTGACTCTTAATGCTTGTTCCAGTAGGCCTCTACTGTGCCCAAACAAGCTTACACCTCAGCCAAACCTGCGTCAACTGATTATGCTGGCTTACATTTACACATGTGTAAGTGTGTCAAAGGGTCTCTGTTGGTTCTTGTGGTGTTTTATCACACATCCATCGAATGGTGAGACTAGAGTCAGTGTTGCATTAAACTGCAAACTAAGTGGAACTTGTTTATGACAATTTCTAACACTGCTTTTTGTTTACTGACGCAAGCTGCAGCCTATTTCGTCAACCCTCACACTTGTTGACACAGTGTTCTAATAAATGGATGCTGTGTGACTTTGGCCTTGGAAATGAAACATGTTTCTGATCTTTTGAAGGAACTGAATCACACAGATCCTCACAACAAAGTTAAATTACACAGAGGAAAACAAGAGGAAGATGTGTAGGGGACAAGTAATTCTGGAAAGCGGGGTCACCGATCTCCTCTGCGGTTCAAGGGTGCACACAAATTACTGCTAATTCTAAGAATGTGTATGTGTGCGAGAAAGTTAGTTTTGTATTAATTCTTTAAAAAAATAATGTTTAACTAGCCTTAATAGTAAATGTGACTCACTGAACAAATGACCCCAAGCTGAACAGTTTTCACCTTGACATACAGGGTGGAATGCTAAACCAGCTGAGAGTGGCATTGTTCGTGTGTGTGTGTGTGTGTGTGTGTGTGTGTGTGTGTGTGGCTGATTAGCAGTTATTGGAGCAACAGGGGCACTGACTCGCAAACCTTTCTGAGCGTCACATCATGGCACTCATGGATTACCCAACTTTGGCTTTTTCTTTTGACCAACGATCATCCATCTAGCTAACGGACAGCTATGCGTCTAGAATGCTACTTTAGTAACTACAAGGCCACCAGCTATTTCAGATAGTGTGTGAAAAGTGTGAAGGTTGCATTTTTATACAGTGGAGTATTTGAGGTCATGGGGAACTCAGAGAGTGTTTGGTGGATTGTGGTGGAGTGCGCCTGCAGGATCCTTGGTGTTTCCACAGCAACAGGTAAGATATGAATATAAAAGCAAACAGAAATCTATAACAAGATTAAAATCTGACTCTTGTGTATCTCTTATTGTTTCAGTATGGGCATCATTTTGATCTTTGGATACACTAACAGATGCATAACAGACTCCATGTCCTCTCTCTGATACGTTCCGCAGTCATGCTATTTTAAAAATACAAATAAGGGCAATGTTTGGGGTTATAAAATGCTTAAAGGGACAGTTTCCCCCAAAATCAAAAACAGATACTTTTCCTCTTACCTTTCGTGCTATTTATCAATCTAGATTGTGTTGGTGTGAGTTGCCAAGGGTTGACGATATCGGGTGTAGTAATGTCTGTCTTGCCTCAAATCTAATGAAACTAGATGACACAGCTTGTGGTGCTCAAAGCACCAAAAAATACATCTGAAAAACTAAACAGCAATGTCTCTTTCCAGAAATCATGACCCGGTTACTCAAGATAATCCACAGATGTTATTGTGAGCAGTTTCATGTAGGAACTATTTTCTTTCGACAGAACTACACCCACCAACCATACCACTGCGCAGAGGAAGGTGTGCTTCTAGCTCACCTAGCACTATTGAGCTAGCTAACATTACACCATTAATGTTTACATCTCATGCTGAGTACGAGCGTCTCACCCATGGGTCAATGCACACTTCCTTCTGCACAGTGATAGGGTTGGTGGGTGCAGATCAGTAGAAAGAAAATAGTTCAAGGTCGGTGGATTATCTTGAGTAACCACATCATGATTTCCGGCAAGAGACATTGCTGTTTAGTTTTTCAGATATATTTTTTGGCGCTTTGAGCTCCACAAGCTGAGTGCCATCTAGTCCCATTATATTTGAAAGAAGGCAGACATCTCCACGGCCAATACCTCCAAGCTCACACCAAAAACAATCTAGACTGATAAACAGCTCTACAGGTACGAGAAAAAATATTTGTTTTTAACTTTAGGGTGAATTGGCCCTTTAAGGATTTCATGAACTCAAATAGTTAGGAGGTCAGGTGGTAATGTTGGCCAACTGTACTCTTGACCTCCAAGAACACCACACCATGTCTCGCATGATATGTAGAGCATATGAAAATATACTTGATCATACATAAACTCAGTATTACGGTCCCTCCTCTGTTTTCTTCAGGCACACAGGGACAGATTGCACGCAGCTTTCTCAGCCACATTAAATCATCATGGGGGAAATAGCTCTCTGGTTGCTGCTTCCATCAAAAAATATGGGACCCCCTCCACTTAAATCCAAACAGCTGCAGACACTGAACATTTACTGAGAGACATGTGCCTCAAATCACACCAAAACCAGGCCTCTGCATCCAGCTGGCTTACAGGGCTTGCATGATCACAAGCTGGTATACATTCACACCTATATGAGCTGTCTGTGCTTTCTCTGTATGTGTGTATCTTTATGGTCTGTCTACATGTGCCTCTGTCTCTCTGTCTGTGTGTTCACATGTCTACATGCCTGTGTTTGCCTGTCTGCCACTGTGTGTGTTCTGTAGGCAGATACATGTGCCGGGAGCACATACATGTTAATACCCAGCTGGTCTATATGCAGCGCTAATTCCTCTCACACTCTATAAACTACCAGAAACTATTCAGACGCATTCCCCCGATTTCCCCTTTGGTGCAGATTCTATCTCTGAATTTCTGGTAAGCCAGAGAAATTGTTTCCATGTGTTTAGTGGTGATCACCACTCAACCACCTTTTATACCTCACAGGGAAAAGATTGATCCACTAAACAGGCTTTTCTTTATAGTTTTAAAGACTTTGTTGTCATCTGATTTTATATCTTTCCATGTGTGTTCAAGTGTGTTTTAGTGTCATCACACAGATTTGGGAATCTTCACAACAAAGAAATAGTTTGACATTTTGGGTTTCTTGCAGAGAGTTAGATAAGAGGACTGATTCCAATCTGCTCATCCAATTTTTGAGAATAAAGCGAATAAGTATTTCCCTAAATGTTGAACCATTCCTTTAAAATACTAGGAATGTAGTGGTAGCAGAAGTATAAAATCAGATAAAATCACTTTATTGTTCTCTTCAGAAAAAATTCTCTTGGCACAGTGAAGACTGAGGTTAAGGACGTCTGTAGAGGAGATTCAGCATCCTGCTAAGGTTGATCTTGCAGACAAAGTTTTTACAATAAATCTGTACATTAATTTACACATAAACCAAAGATGTCACGGAAGGCCTATCAACATACCATGACGTCTGATTACCTCTTCACCTGCAAGTGGCAAGTCTTTTTAAAATGTTGTGATTCCCCGGCAGAGGATCTGTGATGTATTAAGTGCACTCATATAAAATTGCCCAGCCGCCAGCAGTGATATGGTAATTACAAGCATGAGTAAGCGATTATCAACATTTTGTGACCATGACGGAAACTATTGCAACAATTACCAACATTAAGTGCTCTTCAAAAATCTTCACATAACGTAGACTATATAATATCATTTCAGTACTGCCCGCTGGGGCTTGGACTATGAGTTCAAGCTGGATCACTTCAGGGCAACTCAAGTCAGTCTTAAAAGTCTGACGAGGGGAGAAATGGTTTTCAGCCAGGACACAAATTAGTCACAACTGCTTCAAACATCATGGCTGCAAGAACACAGTAAAGACTACCTTGAAAGCAATATGACAAAGTAACATTAAAACAATGAGAGAGAAGAGGAGAAGCAGCAGAATACAAAGCTGCATCGCAGTGGAAATTAAAACAGTGACATTTAAACACCCAGGTTTAAACCAATTGACCTGCTGGTGCAACTCTGCATGCAACTATAAGGAGAAAATCATGAACTTAGTCTGACATCTGGTGGAGAGAACCTGCTCACCATTAACTCTCTGAATTTAAAAAAGGGACATTATCTTCCTGTTTCTTTTTCAGTGCTGTGTGCTGTGGGCGCGGAGACCCTACAACAGGGAGAATTCAACAGCCTCGGCATCTACCTGGTGTAAGTGCTTAGTATTTGCAGTACACCTCATAATACACTATGAATTTAAACCTACCACAGCACTTCTGACACTGGCTTTCTTGAGACCAAACTGGTGGCATTCCCGAGTTACAAATACACTGCCTGGATTTTAATATGGCAAAAAATGTGTGACTTTACAGCTTGTAAAGACAATTACAACACTGTACCTGCTTATATAATCACACAAACAGTGAATACACACACACATGCATGGAGATGCTGGGAAGGAGTCAGAGGGATGAAGCGAGGTGCAGAGGGTATTATCTCTGTGGCTCGCAGCCAAACTCCCACAGAGCTGCAGGAACACATCTCCCAGGGGAGACCAGAAATGCACAACTGTTTATTCTTTCAGTACACACAAATGCAGATGAATGCTGCACTCACACACAGAGAAACACACAACTCAGCGATAACTCTTTAAAGAGAGGGCAGTGTTTGATGATGGTTAGTCTGCGGGCATTTTTCTGGATGACTGGATTGAAGGGTTATCAGACAATTAAAACGCACAACTGAGACAGGGCCTATACTGTAGCAACAAACAGTAAAAAAAAAAAAAAAAAAAACACAAATGCCAAGTCCTTTACAGCACATGAAGATGATATCTCTTCACTTGAAGCATCAGTTTAGAAAATGCTAGGCATAATACACATAAAATGACATATTTAGATCTAGTTGAGAATTTGTTTACTGATGTCATCACTGTCACTGTATCAGTATCATCTGGCTCTGAACACATTTCTCCTCCCAGGGTTTCATCTATTGGCATCATGATGTTTGAGCTGGCCTATTTCCTGGACATGCTTCTGATCATGTGTCTGCCGTGAGTACACAACCTTTATTTGCATCATCTATGTTTTGCATAGATAGCATGACTGCAGAGAGGAAAAAGACATCAAGTTAAATTCTCTAAGGTGATTTAACCAACTATAAAGTTTGCAAAGCAGGTGAAAAAGTCCTAAATCTGAACATGGATTGTCAGTTTTATTAGTTTATGTTATCATAGCTGTGTTCTGGATTGCATACTTTTCCACTTTTAGTAAGTACTGCACCTGCCCTTACAAAGTACGTACTGTTGCGTGCAGTATGCATCCAACCGGGACATGCTATTTTGTTAACATTGGCACTGAACTTTGACCCCGTTATATTTGTCACCTCTGAGATAAAAGAGAACACCATTCATGAGCTTGCCAGAGATACTGTGACATACTATATGTCTGCCATATCAGCATTCACATAATTACTGTCAAAAGAATTTAAAATTGTAAGAATGTGACTTTTCCGTCCTCGTTGCCTCGGTCCTCTTCTCCTGATCTTTCTTTCTCTGTAGCTGTCCTCCAGACTGGCAGCTGTTTGTGCTGTGGGGGAAGATGGCTCGCATCGGAGGCTTCCATAAGTTCCTCTATTACTCCATTATGTCAGTGGTCTGCTTCCTGCACCCTGTGTTGGTGTGGCATGCAATTATCCCAGGTAACATAACCCTGGCAAGTGCCATGCTTACACTGGTAATTACAGTAGTTTATTGCACCGTTAGCTACATAATGAGGCTTTTTAGCAGCAGACATTTTCACTTGTTACAGAATAGGAAACACGTACATGTAGCTGCAGCCTTGTCTCCTAGAAATTACTACTTTTTAATTATGTTGTTGTGGCAACGTAATTGCTGCATGGATTATGTTCAGAGACAATGTTTCTTTCAGGAAACAAAGCATCGCATTCATGTCAAGGCTTCAGAGACCTTGATAGCAGGAACTTGGGGTTGCATCCAGACTCCTGTCTTTAGTTTGTGCAACAAAAGTTTAAGGTTAGGGAAAGATTGTGATTTTGGATTGATTTAAAATGTTAATAAAGAAGGAGAGTAAAAAAGAATGCTGTTGCCACTAAGTGTGGATAGTTTTGGCAGAAAACAACCAAAATATATCACTGAACCTTTTGCTGATACGTTCAGTATCAACATATTTGTGATTTGATAGGCAGGTTTTCAGCATTACATTTCTCTCAAGACAGATTTATTCCAAAATATTCTGGGAGACAGGGCTGTGAAGATTTAATAACATTAACCTTGATTTAAGTGCCCCAGTAAGTCATGTCAGTGTGACAGTGAGCCAGCATGTACAATATGAGGACCCTGAAACTGAAGCAGCTAAATGGAATTCAGACATTTCCTACTGTAAAATGTCGAAATGTCTTCTCTGGAAAGAAACAAATATATTTTCTGTTTGCAGGGATCATGCTTCTGGTGACGGCCGTTTTCAACTTCATACTAAGCAAGAAAACAAAGATCAAATCGCTCAAAAGGCCGCAGGAGAGCCACAGCGACCAAGGCCCGACCACTGTCTGTGTGACAGAAGGGACAGCCTCAAACAGCACCGCCTCATTCTTCCACATGACAATGGGAAGGAGAGGTGGGGGACTGGCTCTAACATCCAGAGACCGCTGCCTCAGCCCGGGAGAGAGAGGAGAGAGCGTCCAGGCCATGCTGGAGCTGGAGCAGACAGCAGCACCTAAAGGCACAGACAGGGAGAGGAGGAGGTGGAAAGAAAGGAGACTGATAAGCTTGAGAAATAGGGAGGAGCCTGTGGAGAGAGAGATGGAGGAGATGGAGGGCTACAGTGAGCCAGAGCCAGACACCACCTCAGACACTGCGCCTATGATTACTGACTGAATGTCCCTCTGCTCTCAGACTGAGCTCCTTCCTGATATCACACAAAGGAAAGTATGTGTATTGTATTCATACTGACTGAGTGCAATGAGCTGGTGCTACACTGTTAGCTGACAATAACATTTTAAAATTGCTTTTGAGCATTTTGGAGTGTTCAATGTGTAATTTATGTAATTAGACAACTAAAATATGAAGATTATTAGATTTTTTTATTAAATGTTCCACTAATTTGTATATTTTTTATTTCAAACATTTAATTTTTAAGCACTTTGATCTGCAGATGCACAAATTCAAAATTAAACCATTTGTACCTACACGAGCATGTGGGTGGCTTTTAGTCTGATTTTTGCAAAGCCAGCACGGATTGAAGAGAAGACATTAAGGCAATCCAATCCAGTTACTGCAGCATGCATTATTCATGAGGTAATAAATTAGATCAACTGTTATATTCACTCAACGTCAGAGAAAATGTGAAAGGGAGTAGCGAGCGTTAGAGCCTGTGCAGGTGCGTGTGTTAGTCACATTCAAGTCTCCTTATTGTGTGTTTGTCATGTGCAAGCGGTGACCATGGAGACGGAGCTCTGGGAGGAGTACTCACGTTATTATGGTGATGAGAAAACCATCAGATCACCCACCAGAGCGCCACCATAGCCATAGACCCACGTTTCACCCAAACATCACACCAACCAAACATAATTACAAGTATTATTCATGCATTGATAATGTCGTACGCTGCACATTGATGCTATGAACAGGGTGTGTGAATCAGACTCTATAAATCACTCTGAAATTAGCATATTTCTGATACAAAAGCGGGTATGAAAAGCCTGTATTTGTTTTTGTTTTGTTTTATCACACTAAAAATGATACAATTCTCCATTCAGACGTTCCTCTTTTGTTCAGGTCATAAATCAATACTGTTTTGTTCTGTCAACACACACACACACACACACACACACACTGTACACACACTGTATTCCTCAGTCTTTTGTTCACTGAATTGTAGATATATAACTCGATGTAGCTTTAAGAGGCAATCTCTCCACAGCATCAAAGCTAAGGAGAGAATCAATAAAAGCAGAGAGGCTCATTCATCAGAAAGCACCTCACTGAGAATGGGGGCCAGCAGGCAGCAGACGCGTGAAAACGCATTGCTGGTTAAAGAACTGGGCTATTCTCTATTTCTGACACAGATTACATGCCCAGCAGCTACACAGTGTCATACATTCTTTCAGCATTTTAAACAGGTCTCTTTTTCACAATATATCAAAGCCATGACATGTGAGTGCAGTCAGGAGGGATGAGATGTTCTGGTGTTTTGTGGTGAGAACAGAAAGTCTTTGTCCAGAGTTTGCTGAGGCAGATAATCAGGGCTGTATTATCATCTTCACAATGATCTCTGGTCAATTAGGAACTGAGTGACCCAACACTGGAGAGGAAGAGAGCGTCAGTATTTCCAGTCTGCTTCCATCGAGTCTGCCACATCCTTTAGACTGAGCTGTTCTCTTTAGGGGAAGTTATTCAGCTGCTGGAACAACTTACTTCCTCTTTGCACGTTAAATCATAAATCCTATTCAGACAGAGAGAGAGGGAGACTTCCTACAGTTTTTGTTTCCACCCTACAATAGTTTCCTAGATGGCAGATCCAGGCGCAAAAACAGGATGGGGGAAATAAATCTTTACAGGTCACAGAGACTTCTTCCTTCAGTGCTGAGCTGGAAAAAACAGGATAGGTACTGTAGAGGTAAACGGAGTTCAGTTTTCTTATCACTGCATATGCAAAGACAGAAAAAAAGAATGAAGATAACTGGTTTATTGTATCATTGTTTATGCAATGGCTTTGATTTGAATCTGTCAAACCACATAATGTAGCACACACATATTATAAAACAACAAAGCCCAGCTGGCATTCTAATGTTTATTCAATGTCAAATCAATGCCATTCACCATGGTTGAATCACTGTTGAATTATGATTTAATTTTGAAAGATAAATCAATATAGATTTTGAGACAGATGTTGATTCAGTGTTGTTTCATAAACTTCAAATGTTGTTTTCAAAGTTGAAACAATCTTTCTGACATTTTAATGTTGATTTTGTTAACCTTTGTACAACTATTAGAATTAAAAGTTGTTTCAACGTTGTTTTAATGTTGAAACATTAACAACTGACATAAGTTTAACATTGAAGGTCAGTCATGTGTCGGCTGGGGAGAAGGGCCAATCAAATCCTGCACCTTTTTATCCATTAGAGCTGCAACTAATGACTATTTTCATCATGGATTAATCTGCCAATCATTTCACGATTTGGCGATTAATCGTTTAGTCTGTAAAATGTCAAAAATTGTGAAAATTTCACAGAGCCCAAGGTGACATTGCTGCTTTTGTCCAACCAACATTCCAGCACCCAAAGAAATGGCAAAGAAAAACAGCAAATTGTAACTTTTAGGAGGCTGGAAAGAGCACATTTTTGACATTTTTAATATTAAAAATGACTGAAAAGATTAATCGATTATCAAAATAGTTGGCGATTAATCTCTTTTCAATTGACTAATCGATTCATGAACTAATCATTGCAGCTCTATATTGTCCATACAGGGGAAGAAGACATTTACATCCAATAACTAGAATCATATTTCAAAACACAAGACAAGCGTGTCCATTCAAAACATTTTCTATACTCACACAATGCAAAGGAGGGAAATGCATCCAAAACAGACATTATATCAAATAAACCTAACTGTTTATTTTTGCATTAAAACACACAAAATTCAATGTAACCTCTAACCTGAGTTTTCTAGCTGATTATAAGTAAAAAAAAAAAAAAAAAAAAAAAAAAACTGAAGGAAAAAACAAGATAACAGTTTAAACTGATGGCTGAGACTGATGAGGCTGAGGTAAAGCCCTCAGGATACCTTTATCAAGAGGAGAGAGATATGAAACCTTGACTCTCTTCGCCCCGCCCACGCTGAACGCTGATTGGCTGAGCCGTAAGAGTGCAGCCTTCTATTGGATCATCGTGTTGTCAGTTTTATCTTCCAGCTCTGAATACCGCACGGCCAGGGAGGCATGAAGACGATAAGCGGGATACATCGCTGGTGGATATACGGAAGAGGACGGAGGACGCAGTCTGCTATGGTGAGAAACTGATCAAATGTACTGCAGGATCATTTCACACTAACAGAGGGAAGGAAGTTTACTGATGTGATCAATCTGTTTAACCCTGAAAACAACATAATGTTCTGAAGGAAGGAAATGTTTTAAAGTTGGATGCAGGTTACTAACGGTATAAATTCATTTATTGCATTAAGGGAAATTAATGCAGTGACTGGTGTGAAAAACTTAAATTTACGTCTGCTTTCATCTGACGCTACTACAAAACTACACGCTCGCCTGCTGCAATAGAAACAGATCAATAAATCAATCTTCAGCAAGTGATCTGCCAGTTAATCTCTTTCTCTCCAGCCAGCGTTGTCCTTAAATATATAAATGTCTGTGTAAAGGTTGTGTATGCGCGTTACTTGGAGGTGCCCTGGACATTCTACGCATGGGAATGGGAGTCTTCGGGCGCAGCTGCCAGAATAGGTGCGATAATTGGATACGAATCTCGCGATGATCAAACCAATTAGCAGACCTGCAATGAAGGCTCTTTGTCCACCGAGGGAGCTTTCACGCAGAGGTGGTGCGTAATTTAGTCACAAAGAAGAAAAGGAAGAGAAGAGAAAGCTTATGTAAATTCACCCAAATCTGAGCATCACCCATCAGAGTGACTTCAATTTTCTTCACACAGCTCTAAGCTTTTGGTCCATCTCCTGTGCAGCCATGTGCAGTGGATGAATAATTCATAATAATGGTGACAGACTGGAATCTTTAAGGTAATGGAAAATTTATATGGCCATTATTGTGTATAAATATGCATAAGAGATAGACTGACCATCCCATTATGCACCCACTTTGTCAGCACTTTCCTTGGATGAAAGGTGGACAGAGGTCATGGAAGGGAGGATGGAGGGCTGATAGGTGCTGCTACTGGTTCAGGCATTAACATTTTATTTCCCATCCTCACAAAGATTAACAAGTCCATTAGAGTAGCAGCTGTGTGACAGAAATCTCTCTTTTGTTCACAGTGTTCATTGTTTAGCTGAATTTGCACCTCACTTCCCAGTCAGGCAGTGCTGTGGTCAGTACTGGGCAGTCTGTTTCCTGGTTTTTGTGGTGGCTGCCGCTGCTCATGCAAGCAATTTTTTTTTCGTCTTCTTCTATTTTTTTCGCCTAAGAAACTTCTGTTTCAGCTGCAGGATATGCAAAAGAATCACTTCCTGTGTACCAGAGCTTATTCTCTGGAAAGATCTGCTTTTAAGAATAACAGCTGTTGACGGTTTAATGAACCAGGTTAGATTTATTATTATAACTGGTTGAGTAGTATATCAAAATGGAGTGAATCAAAGTGGAGCTGCATTTGTATGAAATAAATCACACACCAGTACTTTAATTCATTAACCTCCCTTCTTTATTATGTGACCAAATGATGCTCTACACTTAAATGGATCATTTTAGAAAGCACTGAATCCCAACTTATAATTCAGACAGTGGCACTTTTAAATAGACAGTACACTTTACAGATCAGGTTGAAGTTCAGTGTGCCAAATGCTTTAGTCACTAGGTGGCAGCATCATAACACCAGCATCGTGATTGTGGCTACAGTGATAGGTATTTTAGATACCGTTCGTGAAAGTGTTTAACTCACCTTGTCAGTCCTTAGCAAACAGCAAGCTTTCGTCAGAAAAGATAGAAGATAAGATGATCTGCCTTTTTTAATGAGGCATTTCATTTCACTTTCTACCCCTATAATCTGCTGAATCTTTCAGTATGTTTTGGTAACTGCCAATTTTTCCCACTTCCTTAAGCAGAAAACCAAAAACTCACAGTTGCCAGACCAAATCTCAGACATATAATGTAGTTGAAAATACTCAAAATCGTGTTACCTTATACATTCAGCTTTTACTGAAATACCACAAACACAATCTATTATTAGTGCAATACCATTACACATGGACATGAGAAACAAACACTACCATAAAAACACACTACTATAAAAGTTGATTATCAATCTTTGCAACTACGTATTTTATGATTTGCACTCTCAGTCATGTGGTTACATTTAATTACAGGAGGTTGTGTTTCGACTGCTGCAGAAAAGGTGTGAAGTTTGTGTGAAGGTGTTAGGGTTTTTTGTATTTATGTGCATCTTTATTTATTAGTCTGGATTACCTGTATCTGAGCTGAGTCTGGCTCTTTATTTATATATATATATATATATATATATATAGCAATGTGTTTCTGATCTTGGGCATTGAGTTTTATATTTTCGTTACCTTTCAGCTTGTGATAAGTCATTGTTATTTCTGATTATATTGCGGTCACACCTCCTTCATTACGAGAGGATGCTTCTGGGAGGTTCATTCACAGATAGACCCTGTTGTGCAGTTACATATTCTCTTCCCTGACTGGTGTTTGAACCTCACCTGTTTATATTATTTACCATTTCTGCCTTTTGATTACGCTGATGATGACTTCTAGTTGAAACATGTTTAGTTTTTTCCACACAGTAAATAAGAATACAGTTTACCTGTGAGTGTTGCTGTTCCATTTGTTCTGTTAATAAGTTCGGTAAAACTCTTTCTTAGCTGGTAGCTCATGTTAACATTTGGGAAATTTTGTTAATTAATAGTGTCTAATAATTTTTCAAAATTGTAAGTCTTAAATGAGATTTTAACAGTGATGGATGAAGTATTCAGATTATTATCATCATAATACACTTGTATTGATATGCAACAGAATAGTTACTCTCAGTGTTTAGTGTAGTCTAGTATTTGTAACTGTTTATGTATTATTATTACTGATGCATTTAGGGCCATTGTGAAGAATTCTCTATCGGCAGAAATTGTGTTTAATATTAATAACTTTTTTTCTTTTTTTTTGTTTTTTCTATCTCCACTGAGATAGAAAGCCTGTTCGCATGTGGAGTTTTCAAGGATTTAAATGAATGTGTCATGTAGTGTTTTAGTTTGTTTTGGATCTACACTATAACATTATGCAACGTGACTTCTGACAAAAGACCTTAGTTGATTTGATGTGTTTGGGCAACAATCTAAGGAGTACAGTAACTGCAATACACTCCTTTGTCACCAGGGGAGACAGTACCAGACTCCCTTCGCAAAATCGCAGAGTTTTGTGAGATGTTGAATTTGGGAAAGCTTTATAATCACTCTGAAACACTATCTACAACAAATTCTTAAGGATCTGTCCACTCTTGTTAATTTGGCAAATGTAATACACAAAGGTATTTTCTTCTTTTTGTGAACAAACCCATTTTGGCAGTTTGTCTCTCTGTGTTGTAGTGTGGGTTTGGAAAAAAGTCTTTGACACACCGGCTTGTACGTCCAAGAATAGACAGACCTGTCAACCAATAAGACACTAGTATTTCCACATAGTTTCTTGTA
This sequence comes from Epinephelus fuscoguttatus, assembly GCF_011397635.1. Lineage (NCBI taxonomy): Eukaryota > Metazoa > Chordata > Actinopteri > Perciformes > Serranidae > Epinephelus > Epinephelus fuscoguttatus. The sequence continues at coordinate 22,636,082 of NC_064767.1, forward strand.
AACCCTCTCCGACTGGTCTCGTCTTGCCTCTGTTGCATTTACTGAAGAGAAAAAGAATACAACACTGCTGTTTTCATTTGTGACGATTAACTGTTCAAAGTGAGAATTAATAAAGAACATGTCAATGTTTTCTCTGGTTGAGAAGAGGAATATTTGAAATTACTGATATGCTGTTGAGTTTATTATACACAGCACTTGTAATAAGAAGATGGTCTAGATTTGGTGTCTAACATCTCAGTCTGCAAAGTAACTACAGCTGTCACATAAATGTAGTGGTGCAGATTCTGTATAAATTGAAGTATGAAGGGTAAGCCTACTTATAGTCAGTTGGATATTAAGGGGCTTCTGTTGGTCACTTGCCAGTAACAGTTACCACAAAGTTATCTTGACAGCTGTTAACAGATCCTTTCTATTGGTATCCTGTCTCATCCTAACAATAAACAACCTGACTTCAAAGGAACAGCATGACAACAGGAAAAGTCCCTTAAATTATCCTGCCCGGCCCTGGACAAAGGTTACCTTGTCAGCAGTTTACTTTCACTTTCCATATTACCTCTTTGTGTTCTCAAGTATGAAGTGATAACAGATCACATATCAGATCTGCAGAATCCCATATCAATTCCAATAGGTGTTTTAGGTGAAAAATAAAACAAGTTGGTACACGCCTTAGGTATTAACTTTCCATTACCAAGGTTTATGTGGGTGCATGGCAAAAGTAGGCAAAAGTATTACGTGTGTGTGTGGGTGTGTTTTCTCTTTGAGATCTATTGGGGTCTAATCTGTCACATGATTTACAAGAAATCACAGAGCTGGTGTGAAGCATGTTTACCAGACATCATAAAGCAATCACTCTCACCAGTTCACGCCCTGATCACCTGAACATCTTAGTTGTGCAACACTAACAGTGGCCCATAAAGGTTTTAAACAGTTATTTGTAATAGGCACAGTTAAGGTTTTCTAAAACACCTTACATCAAGTGGTCACCTCTGCCAATTTAACATGTAAAGAGATTTTTATATATTTAAAATACAATACAACCCACAGTTAGGTCTCATTATAGCTTTGAGATGTTTGTGCAGATGTTTAAGGGAGATGTGTTTGCTCTCTGCCTTCTGCTGACTCACATCCTGTAGTTTATTAACTAAAGCTGGGACTGCGGGTTAGGTGACCTCTCATATCCTGTCAAGCAAGTAATCGTCATTCCCATCATTCAGCTCTAAAGATAACAACAGGAGTTTTAACAAGAAATAGCACACAAGGCCACACAGTTGATCTGATATATTTATTTATAAAAACAATGCTCACATTGATATAAAAATAAATAACTGGCTTAGTGTCTTCAGTTAGCTTTTCCAGCTGCATCCACAGAACTACACATAAACAATATATTGACCATTTAACAGTGTGTAAAAGCTAAAACTGTTAACATTTATGACAAGCCTCCAGGGCTTAGTTTTCAACGCTACATCAGTCATTTGCACAGAAAAAATAAAGCCCCCTGCTGCAGCCTGCAAAGAGATTTACAGCTCAGACGACAGTTTAGGGGAGCTTGATGTCTCAGCCGTTTGACGTTCAGGGAATGAAAAGTGGTAGGGTGTTGGTTTTTAATGGCCTCTGGTGGCCTGGGTGTCCACAGTGTGGCAAGAATCAGCATGAACAGATTTCTCTCCATGCAGTGGCTTTATATCATCTGTCAGACTCGCTGACTACTGGGAGTTAGAGGATGAAGCTCTCCTGTTGTGCCCCTGGCTCCTCTGTCGAGAGCGCTGGCGCTGACCTCCTCTGCCCCTCCTCCTCCTCCTCTTCAGACACAGCCTCACATCACGACCCAACTTGTTAGTTCTAGAAAACACAACAGTACAAACTTTAGCCTGGAGGAAGGGCTGCGTATTGATACTCCTGTGCGTATTAGACTCAAGTCAGATACAATGTAATGTGCATTTGTTGTGGCATGAACTGCTTTTATGGAAGAATCCAAACCAACGGCCAGAATACATGTTGGCATTGTGCGTCCCTACAAACCAGGGGTGTGTTACAATTGTGCATTTTGTATGTGGCGGATATGGTGAAACATTATTTTTCTTTACATTTCAGTTTTCAAGTTGAACGCTGTGGTTAAACTGTGGTTACATTTAAGCACAAACACCACTTGCTTGGGGTTAGAAAAACATCTTATTTTGTTAAAATACCATATATTGTTGCAACAAGCACGGCTGGAAATATCCTGACACGTCAATAAAAATACACGCTTTGTTGTTTGTTGGTCTTGAACAGTAGTTTGCTACTGGCTCAACAAGGTCTCACGCCATCCGCCACCCCCTCCTCCCCCCGATGAGAAACTTAAATATATGTAATCTGAACTATGTCTATTTATCGGTGTTAATATGATACGCATGAATTGCACAAATGTAACATATCCATAGTTTGCAGGAACACACGATGCCAACATTTTATTCTGGCAACTGGGCTGAAGAATCCATTATATACACTGAGAAAGGAAAGCATGGAAATATAGCTCTAATACAAAATTAGTCGATTACCACTGTTAGAGGCACGAACTGTAACTCTTTTCTGTCTCACAAGAAGCAAAACATGTAGAGGAAAGGTGTAAAAACTGCTCAGCTAGGTGCTTTGTTACTACAAGAACTGGCCTGGCAACAATAAGATACTGTTGGCAGTGATTTACGGGAAATGTGAAGAAAGGTGGGACTGTTCCATAACCAGTTACGACACACGGCTTAAACATTCTGCAGTCGTGTAAAAAGATAGAGCATATTGCTGTTGTCGTGTGCAAATTAACCCTAGTAAGTGATTGATTACATGGTACTCTGAGGGTTGCTGAAGCTGTAGTATCCCTTATAAAACCCTACAGAGGCAGGACACAGTTGCCATGCATGCCCTTAGTGAGTGTGTGTACTGGTTTGCTAAAAGTTTCATAGATCAAGGTTCTCACCTCTTCCAGCAGCGAACCAGCTGTTTGCCCATGGGTGCCTCTGGATTCAGACACACTTGAGTATTGTCACTTCTTAGTGTCACTCTGAAAAACACACATAAACCCACACATTTACTCATCTGGACATGTGTGTGTTAATGAATGTGTGTGTCCACATGATCTGGTTGTTACTCACATTACTACGACTTTGTCGCACTTGGGGCTCTTTGGGTAGACTTTGAGGTCTTTCAGTTGCCCCCTGACACCTGGTTGCACGTCCTGACACAAACATCTTCCCGGGACAAACGTGCTGTCTGACTCTCTCACTGCAGAGACACAGTAACAGGATTACAGGTTAATTCAATACGGAGCAACACGAGCAGATATTGAGTTACTGTTCACATGCTCAGACACCTTTGCCCCAAAAAAACAACAGTCCCTACTTTTACTATATCCCCATTTTATGGAAGAATACAGAGATCATATGCATGGATGATTGTTACCTGTGATCAGTACGCAGCAGAGGCTCAGGAAGGCGAGCTGACAGGCTGAGTGAAGATAAAGCTTCATACTGGAGACGAGCTGAACGTTGACACTGAGCCCCTGAGCCACATGTTGCCGTTTTATACCCATGCTCCTCCCCCTGCATACTCAGGACTGGGCTTTCCAAACCAGGAAATTCCCTATGGCTCCCTCTAAAGAGTAAGGACACAGGAATCAGGATGCCGAGATCAGGGACAACATTCCTCTGTCCTGTCAGAAAAGACCTGACACCCACAAGGACACCGTGATTAATTGGTGTCCTCCTGTTTTTACTGTGCATTCAACATATTAGGCAAAAATGAAACTGGTGTTGCAGACTGGTCATTTTTTTTAAGAAACTGTGTCACAGAGATGACTGATTCATGTTTATTGTCATTATTATGATGCTAACTGTTAAGAAGAAGCCTGCCACAGTAGCAGAAATTGTTCTTGAATGAGACAGAAGACACTGTTTTCCAGGCTCCGAGCTTTGCCGCGACATGTTACTCTGTTGGCTCTGTGTCAACAAAGAGCATGTGATTTCTCCTAATTTCCTGTCCCTGCTTTTAGGACTGGATTTTAAAGGCTGAATCAAAAAGAAATATTTATTGTTTTTGTTTTATTTCTATGTGATTGTCAATCATCTTTTCAGAAGCACATGCTCAAAAATATTCTCTCTCTGGGGATAATTAAGATCATATGTACATGCACATCATAATTTACATTATTAGACATGGTAATACACAATGTCATAGACCTAATTCAATCTTTATTTCTACTACAGCTGGGCTCCAGTCAGAATGGGTGAGCATCAGACCTACGTGAAGCTCAGTGAAGAGAAACTTATCCCAAAGTAAGTCGTTTTAGTTCACTTACTGCACAGTAATTACACAGAGTGAAGTGAAATCTCAATGGTGATTACATGTATTAAATTCCATCACTGTTTGCATTGTGTGAGAGCTGTGAGTGCTAATCTACCCTTCATGGTGTTGTGTTAATTTCAGGCCTGACATCTTATCTCTGTTGAGGACCTACAACTGCTACCACGAAGGGAAAAACTTCCAGCTGAGGACTCGCGAGGTAAGAAACGTTCAGCCGCAGACAGATCACCTGACAGAAGCCAGTGCTAACAGAAATAAAAAAAAGGTAAACAGGGCGAGTTATTGACAAGTGTCGGGTGGTATGTGTGTGGGCGAGCTTGATTGTAGGACATGTTGTAAAATGGGTTGCACACATAGCAAAACTGGAACCAGTTCAACCAGCACTTTGATTTTAAGACAGATAATGAGGACAAAAAACCTGAGACCAGTTCAGCTTCCAATGTGCCAGCAGCTCAGAGCACAGACCTGGCATTCCTGGGTTTATTGCAACATGAGAAACCACAAAAAAAAATCCCTTTTCCCTCAAAATGAAAATGGAAGGAGTGTCAGGTTTCAGTCATATACACTAACCACTGAGCAAAGTATTTCCACCGTTAACGTTTTGCTGTTGTGGTGTTTTTGGTTATTTGTTTGATAGCTATTCTATGGGTTTTATGGTCAGGAGTTCCCCTTTGTGTTAACCAGCAGGTTTTTGAGAGAAAGCCAGTGTGTGTGTGTGTGTGTGTGTGTGTATGGTGCAGGGCAGGGTGGTCACAATCTGTCCCTCTTTTTTGTCCCACCAGCCAGACTCACTCATTCTGGGAAAATCCCCCCACAGTCGCAGACACAACATGTGTACATGAAACATACACATGTGTAGTAGAGGGACCAATGATATCACAACATCGACATAATATTAACCAAAAATTAAGATGCAAGAGCTTGAACCTTTTAAAATGGTTGTATTTACTGAACACTGACATTTGATGAGCAGATATTAAACCAAACTCATTATGGAGAATGACTCAACACATCGCATTACATCACCGGAACTTGTAATGGTTCTTCCGAAGCTTTAATGTGGATCTTGCTGAAAATGATGCAGAACAACCATCACTCCACCCAGCCTGGACTTGGCAAGGTGCTAGAAACATCAATAAGTCTGGACTGGTAGAAAAGATTTTCACACACTTACATCTATGCAGTGTTTCACTTTATTGTTGAGCTTTTGGTCTATCAGACCTTTATCAGAGCATACATAAGGTGAAAGTAACCAATCTCAGTGTAATCATTGGCAGCATGCAACACACCTAAGCACAACTAGAAGCTTCACCTCCTTGGAGAACTTTGCTGAAAATGAAAGTTAAGTAATTCAACCAAAACGTGTTGCTTCTCTAATAGCTAAATAGATACAGTCCAGATTTATAGAATAGCCTAAATATATATAACTTTTATTATATGTAAGTGTGATCGCTGTAATGATTCCACATTATTTGTTGCTTTTTGTGTTATCACACAGACTGTGCAAGGCTCCAGTTCGGTGAGAATGTGGAAAAAAGATAAAGGGGAACAAAGGGTCTCAGCCAAAACAGGACAATGACTCACCTTAAAGTGACAATGACTCATTCATATGTAGCTTAACTTTCTATTTGCTTTGTTGGTAATCAAAAACATCATAGCAGCCTTTTAGCCACATTGTTTTGATTATGTTGCCTGAATTTAAAGGTGCTATATGTGACATTCAGACCATTAATATAGCAGTAGACAGCTATTTGCTATGTAAAGATAAAGTGGAGTAATGGCGTCCTGAGCAGAGAATGAAGTCACACACTGTGTGTTGTAATCTGACTGCATATGAGTCCCTCTGAGTGTGTCCCACTGGCGAGCTTATCGCCACTGCTCTTCACAGCACTCATACAGCAGGTTTTGCAAAAGCAAAGCTCCCATCCTTTGGTCTCTCCTACTACTCGAGATAATATGGCTAGCTCTGTCAGCACTGTTGCCCTTGTTAGCGCTGTTCATGCTGTTAGCACTATTAGTTGCAAGCTGTGGACTCTGCCATCTCCATTTTGAAAGCCGTGTGTAGAATATACCCGGTCAGACTGAAACATAGATACTCTGAATGTCAAGTAGCTATAGCACCTTTAATCAATTACCAGATATTCCTTAAAATATTGTTTTAACTAAAATACTTTTCTTTTTATCAGAGATTAATGGTAAGGTACAACAAGGCAGCTTTGTTTGTATAGCACATTTCATACACCAGGGCAATTCAAAGTACTTTATAGAGTTATAAAATATAGAACATAATAAAGGATACAGATTTACAATAAAAGAGTACAGAGAAAAAAAGAAAAAAAAGATGTAAAACTAATTACTAAATGCTTAACATTTTTTAAAAACTCACCTTTAAAAATAGCAATTTTAGCTTTGACTTAAAAGTGGTCAGAGTCATTGCTTGTCTAGCATTATCTGGGAGGCTATTCCAGGTTTCTGCTATATGATAACAAAACGCTGCATTATCCTGTTTTGTTCTGACTCTTGGGACAGTCAACAGGCCGGCCCCAGGGTCCTAGAAGGTTGTCACATGCATTTCAGATATATATTTGGGCGCTGAGCCACAGAGTGATTTATACACAAGCAGCAAGATTTTTAAATCAATTCTCTTAGTGACATGTAACCAGTGTAAAGACTTAGCTTTTTAGGACTGGAGTAATGTGGTTATATTTCCTAGTCTTTGTCAGGACCTTAGCAGCAGCATTCTGAATAAGCTGAAGTTTCCCAAAAGCTTGTTTTGAAAGGCCTACAAACAGATGATTGCAGTGATCTAATCTACTGGAAATAAAGGCGTGGGTGAGCCTTTCAAGGTCATGTTTTGACATTATTCCTTTGACTCTAGCAAGGATTTTTAAATGGTAGTAGGCAGATGACGTTATGGATTTGATGTGGCTATGGAAATTTAAATCTGAGTCCAGGATAACGCTAAAGTTATAAGACTCTTAGTTATGAGAGAGAAGGCCTCAAGGTGAGAGTTGACACTTTGTCTTTCTTTATGTGGCCTGTCTTTCTTTATGTGGCCCAAAGACAATTATGTTGGTCTTATCTCTGACACACACATTCTACAGGTCCATAATCACCTGGTTAAAAACGATATCTGTATTTGTGTGTCATCTACATAATGATGATAGGCTACGTTAGTATTTTACATGATTTGGCCTAATGGAAGCATATAGAGATTAAACAAAAGGGGTCCCAAAATGGATCCCTGTGGGACCCCACATGTCACGACCATCTGCTTTGACTTATATTTACTAATCAAGTACTTCCTGTCATGAGGAAATGAACCATTTACGGACAGTTCCATAGAGTCTGACCCAGATTTCTAGTCTTGTGTGTCCACTCTGTCAAAAGTACCACTGAAATCCAACAGCACTAAAACAGAGATTTTGACTGAGTCAGTATTCAGGCACAGTGCTGTGCTGTGATGGGGCCAAAAACCTGACTAAGAGTTATCAAAGCAATTGTTCAGCTTCAAAAAGTTGCCAGTTTGGTGGTAGACAACTTTTTCAATAACTTTAGTTAAATACAATAAGTTTGAAACAGGCTGATAGTTGTTCAGTACAGTGGTATCAAGACTGCTCTTCTTTAGGAAAGGCCTGATGACTTCAGTTTTCAGAGCATTTGGAAAAGTGCCAGATTGGAGGGAGGCATTAACTATGAGAGTAAGTTGTTTTACCAGGCTGCTTAGTACAGTTTTAAGGAAGCCAGTGGGTAAAACATCAAGGCAGCAAGTGGAAGAACTGAGACTGGAGGCAATTTCTTGCAGTGTTTTGTCACTGGAAGAAATTGTGGAAAGCATAAATTAGCCACAATACTTTCAGACACAGGAAGGAACAAATTTAGCCTACTGGTTTGTAGTCTGTAAGAATGATCAATGTCATAAAAGACCAACCTACACACTATGTGTCAACAATAAATTCTGCTTGTAGTAGCTTACAAGAACCACTTTGTTGATGTTAAGTCTTTAATCTCACTGAAATAATAAGCTACAGGTACATAGAGTAGTTTTCCCTTTTGTTGTTTTAGTCTCCTGTTTGAAGGCTCTGTTCGTCTTTACTGACTCAGCCCTGTCAATATCAGTCAATATCAATGTTGGACAAACATTCTTACATCACTGTCTTTACTAAAACATATGCTAAGAGAAATGAAACTAAGACATGAAACCATGAGAGCTAAAATCATGATTCATAGCTACAGAAGCTTTTTTTGAGATTGAAAGTTCATTTTTGATCTTGAAAACAGCAGCTGACAAAACAATCTCACCGCAAAGTCTGTTCAGTTGTTGTTTATTGAAGAAGTTCAAAAATCAAGAGATACTATATGAGGGAACTGAATGGTGAATTTGAATATCCAAAAGCATCCACTGCGAGAGTACATGTGATATGACCAAAAGCTTCAGAGCAGCTAGCCAATGAACTTTCGTGTTACTGTATTGTTAGGGTACAAAATACACTGTGACAGCATGCTGTCAATAATTCATACCTATCATGAGGGCAGCTTTGGCTTAGGAGGTTGAGCTAATCCGAAGATTGGCCGGACGTATCCTTGGGCAAGATGCTGAACCCCCAGTTGCCACTGATGGCTGTGCCACTGGTGTGTGAGTGTGTGTTAAACTGAGTAGCAGGTGGCTCCTTGTATAGTCGCCTCGGCCACCAGTGTGTGAATGTGAGTGTGAATGGGTGAATGTGACAAGTAACAGCACTTTGAGTGGTGGAAAGACCAGAGACGCCCTATAAAAGGGCATTTCCATTTACCATGATATAGTGACATTGTTAGAGGTGATGGAGTTGAGGCCAAAGTTTACTCATGACTGAGTCATTACAAACTTTACTCAGCAGCGACATTCTTGGGTTGGATGCTGGCCTAAGACCAAAATGTGGAAACCCCTAACGTGATTTAGAACATACAGTGACCATGAATTTTAATGAAAAACAGCTGTAGACATGCAATGTCATTCCAAACAGACTTTAACTGTGATCATATCGTGACATGTCTGACTGTTCGTTCATTTCGGTTGATTATTCAGACTGATGTAAACAGGTTCTGTGTGGAAAAAAAATAAGTTGACTTGTAAGTGTTTTAAAATTACATCATTGTCACGCTCTGCAGGTGTGGTCAGGTAATGAGTGTTAGTCATGTTGTGAGTGGAAATGTCATGTTGACATGAAAGCCCGGTGCCATCCACGGTGAACTCAACTGAACCAAAATTTTGATGAGAGAACAAGCTCTAACATGAATGCCTACCAAGAATACAACTGTATTAGCTGTGTTAGCTGTATGTGATGCTGATTGTTGAAGGTATGTTCTGCTCTCTCTGCTCAGAACGCAGGGCCACAGCACTGCCTGAATAACTGTCTCACTCAAGAGAACTTCAGCATGGTGGATCTGTGTCAAAAGGGCTGTAAACCCTGATCTTCCCATTAAAGAAATGTTTTAACCTCCAGGTGATTTGTTCAGATGATAGCAAAAGATTTCAGTCTGATCCAAGTCAACACTGGGCTCAGTTTAACACAGGAGGGGCTGAATGTATTTGCCTGTGCATGTCTGTCCACTGTGTTAACCTAAATACCAGTCTATGGACATGCAGCTCCCTCTTGTGGCTGCGTCAGATACTGTTTGGTTTAAAAATGCCACCACTGTAGCACCATTGAGTACCACTAGATGGCAGAGGGATGCTGGTATTTTTTTTAGATGTGAGGCACACTGTAGTAATTGACTTTGGTGGTGGTTAATGTTCAGATTATTTAAAGTAGAAGTAGCAACACTACACCAGAAATTCTTCATTTACAAGTCTCATTTATAATCTTAGTTAAGTATTATAAGCAGATTGCAGTAGTGTGAATAAGTACTCATTAAAATGCCCCCGGTGTGAGTGTTATTACATAATATAGGGTAAGATGGGGTGAGATGCCCCCACCCCCTTAATTCCACTCCTAACCAATATATGGCACTAAATCTATTCTCAACACAAGCACTTTGGGGCTTGACGCCTCCCTTAGAAAAGGGTTGAAAACCCTCAGGGGCGTCCTGCCTTGAAATACTATTCAGTTATATTATCTAGTATATAGTCATGTGAGACTTTATATAGCCTAGTTTATATTCACATATAGTAATAGTATAGTATTGTAGTTTCAACAGCTTACTAGTGCTATTAGCTAGATAGCTAGCAAGCATTAACATTGCTAGCTATCTGAAATTAGCAAACATTTTTAGCAAGCCTGCTGGAGGAAGACATCTTGAAATAAAAACAATTAGACTGAAGGAAAGGCTTAAAGGCTTGTAGATGACCCATTAATTGGTCAAGGTTGGGATTTTAGTTGGTTTTATTCAGTTAGATAGATTGTTTTGTAGCTCGGGGGCTACTTGCCTCTTTACAAGATTTTCATTTTTGGGCTATAACAACAAAAATGGCTACTCTACCAATTTATTTCTCCCAAGAGTGTGTTTGTTTATGCATCATCATCCTGTACATGCTAAAATTATATCCATTTTTTTTATCACAGTAAAATTACTTTGTTCTTAAGGAGGGCACCTTCCCCTGTCTAATGCTAATATTGGATAATTATTACTGATGCTTTAATATGTAAGGAACATTTTATTTCAGCCCAGCAGGTCAAAAGAGGTCATTTTAATTAAGCAATATCACACAAGAGGGAGTGATGTTGTACTGTGATATTGTCACGGCTGTGATTCGGTCGTAGGCACAAGGCCGCAGGGCCGGAACTAACTGTTGTATAAAGCACTTTATACAACAGTTAGTTGTCTAAGTTGGGGCGGCAGTAGCTCAGTCCATAGGGACTTGGGTTGGGAACTGGAGGGTCGCCTGTTTGAGTCCCCGTCCGGACCAAAATATGGACTGGTGGCTGGAGAGGTGCCAGTTCACCTCCTGGGCACTGCCGAGGTGCCCTTGAACAAGGCACCGAACCCCCCAACCGCTCGGGGCACCTGACCAAAGGGCAGCCCCCTCACTCTGACATCTCTCCACTTTGTGCATGTATAGGTCCTGTTTGTGCATGTGTGTGTCTTTCAGACCTGTGTGTAATTGACAAGCAAGAGTGAAAACATTGAATTTCTCCTCAGGGGGATTAATAAAGTGAATAAACTTAAACTTAACTTAACTATCCTCCAGGGGATCAGTACATTCTTATCTCATCAAGTAAAATACAAGTAGGCCTACCAGGAATACTTGAATAAATTACTTGACTGTATGTAATTAGTTACTTTCCAGGACTGGCTAATAATGTGGTTTGCATGTAAACTATTGTCTGAAAATTAGCTATTGATTTAAATAGCCAAATAAATGTATTGGAGTGGAGAAAGTACAACATTTCCTTCTGAAATGAAGTAAAGTTGAAGTAGGAGAATAAAATAAAAATACTTTAGTAGCCTACTTTAAACGTGTACTTGAGTACAGTATGTGAGTAACTGTACTAAGTTACATTTTACCACCTTTTTATACAGTACATCCATGGATGCAACCCTGGCAGCAGCATTCCAATGATTACTTTTTATTATCAGTTAATGTCATTTAGTCTTTAAAATGTCTCTGTTCCCAGAGCCCAGGTTAATGTCTTCAGGTGTTTAGTTTTGTCCAACCAACAATCAGAGACTAAAAGAGATTCAGTTTAATTTTTAAAGCTGAAACCGGACATTTTTTTGCATTTTTGTTTTGACCGGAAGGATTAAACAATTACTGAAATTGCTGCAAATAATTTTATCTCTGATTAATCACAATCACTAAGGATTTCAGCTCCGTTTGCATGTGGATTTGAGATGTGTTGATATTCAGCTCTTTTGTGTAGTAATCAGCAGAGAATAACAATGTTCAGGATTATTTTAGTAATTTATTAGACACTTTAACTTATACATCTTTACAAAACATCAATGTAAACATGTAGACCTCAGTCCTCAGTGCATAGAAATAAATAGATCTTCACTTTTCTCCGGAGCCATGTGAACATTTTGTCTTTGTTCACATGTCATAATAAGTCCCATCACACACTCTGTTTTAATCTTGATCAACAGAACAGGTTCTTCCAGCCGTGTTTGATGTTGAGATATTCCACCAAAGTGCTTTCAGGGCGTCCCACAACAGCGTCTCTCTTTAAGTCCGTATCTGTCCAAACAGCCAGTCCACGGGGTCTTTGCCCCTGCAATCTTTTTCTCTGCTCATCTTGAGAGAAAAATCCTCTGTGCTGTTTAGACCCAGACTGTAATGTCTGGAAGTCCTTAGTGTGCGGGGAGAGCCGCGAGGAAGTGAGGCTGACGCAGAGAGCTTCATCTGAGCCTTTGAGAACTGCCGCAGCCTGGGGGACCTCTGGAGTCGGACGGGGCCACAGCTCGGGGTCTCAGCAGGACGAGCAAGAGCCTGGATACTGCTCATGTAGTCTTCCAGAGACGGGGAGCTCTGGGTAGACTGGGAGGATGAGGGGTGGACAGGCAAGTCCTCGAGTGTCTCAGTGATGGTGGGCAAGAGAGGCAGGGAAGGCAACAGCCGCCTGCGTTTCATGCTGCAGCAGGAGAGGAAAAATCACATAGTTAGACAGTGACTCTTTGTCTTCAATGACATAATAAGTCCAAATTTTTATCAACAGAACAAATCTAGAGTTGTGTTTTCACTTTGTTTATAATCAGGGTCTGTCACTGTGCTGCTGAAAAAATCTTTACAGTGGTCATGTATCTGCATTTGTGGTTTTGTCTGCTGTCTCTTCAACTGTTCATACCTTCTTTCCTAGTTTGATATCTATAATTAAGATTTAAAAATTATTTCTTAATTTATGTTCCCAATTTTCTATATCTGGTTTGTAACAAAGTGAAATATGTAATATAATGTTAAAATCTACTCATAAAAGCGGCTAAATTGTAAGCCCTCTGTGATAAATACGAGCAGATAATGAAGAACAAAAAGTAGAAGCATTCTCACCTTTGGTGCTTGACTTGTTGTGTTGACATGCAGAGCGAAACAGTGTTGTCTTGTCCGTTAGTCCGTTCAGTTGAGTATGACTGGAGCGGAGTGTGTATCCAGCCTTTATAGAGGCACGCTGAAGCAGAGCGATTAGCTGTTACTTCCAAAAATAGCTCTACTGACCTTACTCACATCTGTGTGTGTGTGTGTGTGTGTGTGTGTGTGCGCGCGCGCGCATGTGTGCGTGTGTGTGTGTTTGAGGGTGTGTTCATGCCTACTCAGGAAGCTTAGGAGTGGTGGGTCAGCAAGGTTCAGTGGTGCAGCTGCTCTGAATGTTTATATTCCAGTAACAATGAAGTCCCTGGGAACAATGTGTCTTACCTCTGAAACTGTTTTTTTTTTTTTCTCTGATATTTCAGTATTAATATGATGACCCAACTAAAAACTGACTGATTTCCTCCCCAGCATTTTTCTTTTTTTCATTTCTCACTGACAAGCCTTCTTTTAATCACATTATTGTACAACTATAACATAGTTGTCAGAAATAACTATGTCAGACACAATTTATCCATGCAACTTAAACCAGTTACAGTAAATAAACATGAAAGGCCTACATATAGAGGCCTCAGCATTAAGAATTGGTTCGGCTCCATAAGCTTTTTGTGTGTAAACACCAACTGTTCACGTGGTTCTTAAAGCAGTCTGAGATCCTCATGTCAACTGCTTTAATGCAGACATCAGTGTGTGAGTGGTCACATGCTCCCAGACGACAGGAATAGGCTTATTGGCCTCATTAACAGCTTTGTGCCTTAATATAACTTGAACAGTTTTTAACTATAGCCACATTTTTTGATCAGAGTTCTTAGGTTTCTAGTAAGGCAGGTGATAACGTAGAGTTGAACATTGGTGCTATCAGGAAATATTTACACAATGGGATTTTTGCTAAATAATCATCAGTAATGTGGATATAATGATTAAGTGGGTATAAAGTGCTCCAGGTATGACATTCTTCTGTAGGCCAACGCGGAAGTTAGCATTGCCCTGGTCAAAAAGCCAACAGGATTTTTTATTTGGGTTTTGGATTATTGCCAAAAACAAGCTCTGTGGCAAACAAACGTTTATGATACGTACAGGTATTGTTCAGCAAGATAATGTTCACAAATGAGCACCACTTTCATGACTTACAGCCTAAATGCAATCGCCAGAAGTAAAAAGCTAATGTTAAGCAAAAAACTAATTACACCATGATCGCCTGATAACATCAGCATCACAGCGACGCTTTTAAGCTGTGTTCAATGAGATAACATTCTGTGGTCCCATTAAGCCACTTTTTTGAAACCACACTTTTATAAGCACATAAAACCTTCAGAATTCATTAGGGTATTAACTGATGTATTTTATGACCTAAAACAAAGTGTGGAAGGCCCTTAAGCCTGTGTGAACCACCGACCTTATTTCAAATGTCTAAACAAAAACCCATTGACATCAAAACGAGGGAACCAGGACTGATGAAATACTAACTCATTTCTGGGTTTTAGGACTCATTCCTGTGGCACTTTATGGGCAAATTTCACAACAGCTAAAACAGTTTTCAGATAATGACATCACTTTACTGTAATGCAGTCTTTCAAAACCGGAAAAAGACAAGACTTGTTATATTACGATATCCAAATTCTGAGCCAATATCTAGAATCATAACACAAAATCGATATATTTACATATATATTTACAAGCCCTAGTTTCAAGATGCGTCTTGATTTTGTTTGTCTGTCAGACAAGTTGTTTTAAAATGACAGAAAAGGTTCACACACACCGACCCTTTTTGTAACTTTTTTGTACTTTTGGACATTTGATTCCTTTTCCTTGAGACAAATTGTTCGCAAATAATTCCCCATTTATCTGTCATGAGCGTGAACTCTCTCTTCCATTGACTCTTCCTGTTTTAACAAAGGCCCGGTGCAAGACCAGTAAGTCCCATATACTGTACAGTATGTGTATACGTATATCTTTAAGTGCAGTATGTTTTCTGATACAGGAGCCTAATTAACATGATTATGATTTACCGTCTAAACTCTGTAATTAGATCTTAAGAGTTTTCAATATTATAAAAGTCATCCCTTTTATAATATGTCTCTCTGATGTATAGGTACAATACATGTATGCATGTGTTTACAGTTAATCTATTACCTTGAATTACTTGGGGTTTCACTAAAAGCGCTACTGGGTAACAGTAAAAAATAAAAGTAAAATTGATTGAGTAAAATTGATCAGAAGGAGTTGACATCATCGGAATCTCGGTTAAAAGATCTGCATTGTATTCTGGGGTATCAAAGAAGACATTGTGATGATGTAACACGCTGTTTGAGATGAAAGGAACTGAGTCTGTGATTACAACAGTCACAGTAAGTGTGTTATATTCGGTTTATTTCTGGATCTTTTTTAATATCTGCACAAACAAAATGATCACAGGCTTAACCATTCAGGCCAAAACTTGATCTGCCACACCAAGTTTTAACACAATTGCAAAGTCTAAGATGTTTAGGCGCATGCGGCTTCAGAGGCCGAACCAGACCACAGTTCTCTGAAAAAGCAATTTGTATTTATTGTGGTCATGTTTAAAGATATTGAATATTGTGCAAAGTTTTGTTAATCAGCAGCCTCAGTACACATCTGGAATCTGTATCAGACTTTTATCTAAAAAACAAACAAAAAAAAAAACCAATATTGCTAAGGCACCGGAAGACTTTTAGATTTGTAAATGGTTTGTAAGGCAGGGGAAAACTTCACCTGCTGTCTCAGCAGCTTCTTCTTTTATTTTATATGGTGACGCAGCATTGCTGCGCAGGAGTGGAACTGTATGGAGAAATGCATGTGATTACAGTGAGTGGTTGACTGAATGAATGTGGAAAAACTGGCTGTTAATCATGTGTTTTATAAAAGGATGATCCTTTTCAGAATGTACTTGTACTTCTTTAAACTAAAAGAAAATGAAACATTTGGAAGCATTGTGACTTATAGGTGACGTATGATGCAATGGTTTTGGTTTGGCCCAGTTGGAATCAAACAGGGCTGTATGTGGCCCATGAACTAAAATGTGTTTTACACCCCTGAGACCTTTTTCCATTGTTATTTTTAGTTTTCCATTCAAAAGCCAAGTGAAAAATATAAACAGGGGGACACTGTTTTAATCCACACTCAGAATAGAGAGATAAATGTGACCTTATTTTTTCTAAATTTAGTTTCAGTTCTGTGAAATCAAAATGCCTTCCCCCCTGCGTGTACGTGACCCAAAGCAGCCATGTCTGTGTTCTCATTATTGCTGCCATCTCAGACGTGACTTCACCCTTGTACTGTGTAAAAGAGGGTGGGTCGAACTTGATGGGTTTCTCCAAGATGTGAGGGTTCACCCTGAAGCTGTGAGCGACTGTTTCTGCACGTACACCTGATATTGAGCCACTGTGGCAGGTAGCCAAGAGGATATCCCCCCTCTGACCACGAGAGTTGATGATTATTGTTTTATTGTCGTGTGTGTGTGTGTGTGTGTGTGTGTGTGTGTGTGTGTGTGTGTGTGTCTGTGTGTTTTTGCACGTGTGCAGGAGGATGGAGAGCTCATCCTCGAGGGGCTGCTGAACATCTACTGGGGTCTGCGCCGACCTATCAGACTGCAGATGTACGACGACAACGAAAGATTCCGTCTCAACCGGTATGACAACCCGTGCAGACTGACACGGATTCATGTGTTAAACTGCTTGTCAGCAGAGACCTCTCACACAATAGCAGAGAAATTCAAACTGTAAATGCTGACCTCATTCACCTGCATCCCCACCCTGTATTATGTAGTGAAGGATACTGGGAAAACTCCTCTCCCTGTAAAATAGATAATGCTGCTGTACTAAATATCTAGCCATATGTTAGAGTTTAGAAAAGATAAAATAAGAGAAAAGACTGATCGCTAAAGGGGAAATGTACATATTACACCATATAGCCTAACAGAGAAGGTCATATGAATACATAAAAAAAAAGATATTAAGGAATGGCATACAAAGACTATTCACATTATTTTTTATCTTTGTATTGGCAATATATTTTGAATGTCCAAAACTTTTTTGACTGTCATGTAAAAACAAGCAGTTTAAATCCATCGTCTTTACTATTTTGAGACATTTATGGGAAAAATGATTAATAAATTGATCAAAGAAATTATGCAGATGGCAGGCTGATCTATACTGAAAATAAAATTGACCTTGGAAACAGTAGTTAGACAGAAATGATGAGTGATCTTAGCAAACACCTGGATGCATTTAAGTTTAGCTTAGCATGAAGACTGTAAGCAGGGACAAACAGCTAGCCTGGCTCTGTCCAAAGGTAAAACCATAGAAAAAGAATGAAAGGAGAGGGGACATTGCACTGTTTGCTGTGGTCATTTGACTAGTACAAAAGAAAATAGCAATTGTTGTTAGTTGTTCTGGTGACAACACACACAGTTGGGCTGTAAAGTGTGTCACACTCACAAGTTTGAGAGCGGCGTTTTGGCCTGTCCGTATACCTAAACAAAAAAAAATACAACAGTACACTAATCCAGATTTAATTTACAAGACTACTGTTAGCTTTATTGCTTTGTTAACTCATGTTAAAACACACTTCATTCAAACTCGACTCGACTTGTTAGTCATCTAAGTAGTTAGTCCACTGTTTCAACAATCAGCATCTCTGTTGTGGTGGAAAGAAACCTTTGATTCAGAGTTAAATGTGAAAATATGCTGATCTGTACACTGTTTATCCCTGTGGCCTCTGCTTCTCAGCTGCCCGTTAAAGCAGCAGCTCTCACTCGCTGTTCGCATGCAGCTACAGTTTTAGCTTAGGCTACGTGTTTCAACCAACATGCAGAGAAAGAAACAGGGAAATAACAGTTATTGTGATATTTTAGAACTTACGGATTGGTTATTTGAGAACGTCACTACTTCACTGCTCACTTGGTTGTTACTGCAAAACTGCCACATTAGTTTACACAGAAGTTAGTCCACTACAACGGTTGCAATTTCAATGGTGCACATAAAAATGTCCGCCGCTCTTGCCTGCAAGCAACAAACAAACAAACAAGAAATAATGTATTAATTAATGAACTAGCTGTTTCCCCTTGTTTCTAGTCTCTGAGCTAACTGTCCCTGTCTGTAGCTTCATATTTAAATGGCACATATGAAAATAGTATCAATCTGCTTGTCAAACTTTTGGCAAGAATGCAAATAAGCATACTTCCCAAAATGCTGAACTGGTGTTTCAGATAAAGCTCCAGCTGCTAGCTTTTTCCTGGATATCAACCACATCTTAGTCTTCATCCAGATGTAGTTAAAAGTTCTGGAAAAAAGCTAGCAGGCAGACCTTACTGAGTCAAGATCAGCTAAATCTTGTTTTTGCAAAACACCTGGATGCATTTTAAGTATTGTTCATTATAAACAGGTGTTAGCAATGTTAACTAACATAATCACATTGTTCCTCTGTCTCTCTACAGAAACGATAGATCTGCTGTGGCAAAGCAGCTCTCAGCTGAGTCTAATAATAACTCCCTGGGCAGAGACACCGCACCAGCTAGTGAGTAACATACACGTGCAGTCATTGCCCCACACACACTCACACATACACCTGCTGGATTAATGTAGATTACAAGCACATGTTGAAACAGATTAAAGCTCAACAAGCGCCTCATTCAGCAGTTTCAATGGAAAAGCTGGCTCACATGTTGAGCACAGATTATCATGAGATGCCACCTTGATCAGATCACCAACACTATAAATAACTGGGGTTAGAATACTTAGCCACGGGCCTGACATTAGCCTTTTTAGGCAGTGTCCAGAGGTCCTTCTTAACCACAGATAATCAGTTTTTTTCTTTTTAAACATTTAATTTACTCCCCCCTGCTAATCATGATCATTTGTCTGGGTTTCACGATGAAGTTTTTTCACATGGTGATCCTAATTCTGTCTTAGAAGATTTAAAATTCTGATAGAAAGTTTGTGGGTCAACATCTCATGACTGAATGAATACCATGCAAAAGATGAAAAGTGGGCCACTTATTTATTTAATTATTGATTTAAACAGAGTTTGGCACTTTCTACTGTAATGTCTAATGATGTCCAATTTTATAAATGAAATGAAATAAGTAAGGAGAATCAACACTGCTTTGACTAATAACAGTATCAAGGAGCTTTAAGGGGGAAAAAAGGCATGACTTTCAGTGTATCTACCCAATGATTTGTTTCTAATTCAACCCACCCATCCCCCAGGACGCCTTCCATTTTTCGTAGAGTGGCATCTACCAATAACACAGGACAAAAGTGTGAGGTAAATTATTCATTTAGTCTATAAAGACCCTTTCCAACTGGACAAAACAAAAAACATGAATACCCACTTAAATCTGGCTTTTGTACTTCATGGGAGAGGTTACAACTCCCGGGACAAATGACTCTGCAGTAGCTGCAAGTATGTATCGGTCTCAACTCAGATTGGCTCCAAGTGGCTGTGATGAAAATGCAACAACCGGGTGGACGTGCTAATTGTTATCCCTTTACTGGGGCAATGTAATGACGTGCTGCCACAAAATCCAATACGTCTCCATCCAAGCAACTCTCGGGCATCACTCAAAATTCAGTCTGCACCAACTTTGAGAGAGAGGCTAAATAAGAAAGAGATATGAAAGTCACCACCATAAGATTTTCACTGGCCTCCATGCTGCTTTCTATTGTTCACTAAACTCTTTTCTGACTTGTCTATGATGACACACCAGAAAAAAAATAAAGTACATACTGGTCTACTGGCAATGGAAAAATATTCTATGGCTTATTTTAACCAGTATTCAATTTATTTGTTCTGCTGATATATATAAAAACATGCACAACTGATGCATGCATAATGAGAGGTGTGTTTTTTTACCCTGAGGTGGTGACATAGGTGCTCAGGAGGAGGAGGATTCTCCTCAGCTGCTGAGGACCAGGAGTGACGCCTCCTTCATGCAGGTTCAGAGGAGGTCAAGGACACACACTGCCAGAGATCTGCAGCGCTTGCGCACACACAGGTTCTCAATTAACGGACACTTCTACAACCATAAGGTATACTAAACAGAACATACAAACAAGCAAAGGCCTTAATGTATCCCATTGTTGACACATCTGCAGCTGCAGAGGGGCAGGAGTTTCCTGTGCTGGTGTGCCTGTAGTTGGGCTGAATTTCACAATAGCCTGCTGTGAGCTGATTTCATTAATGTTCCACAGAACACAAGGTTACACAGCATGCAGTTTCTCCTGAATACAGTATGCGTGTGTGTATGTGTTTTCATTGAACAGATTCCAGCTTCAGACTGAGGGATTTCCTTCCTGTTCAAAATGTCCAAGGTGTTCATGTCCAGGAATCCCTACTCCACTGTTGATGAAGCAGAGTTCCTCATAATTTGTGTCTTTTCACTTATTTCTGTGTATGTGTTTCTCTTGTCTTCAGACGTCTGTATTTACTCCAGCGTATGGTTCAGTCACTAACGTGCGAGTGAACAGCTCCATGACAACCACACAGGTTCTCAACCTGCTGCTACACAAGTTTAGGGTAAGCTGTAAGACAATTGTAACATCTCAAGTGTTTTAGTAAAACTTGAAATAATCTGTTTGTGTCTTTTTAAGGTGGAGAATAAATCTGAAGAGTTTGTTCTTTATATGGTGCACGAGTCTGGTGGTAAGTCATAATTTTCCTTGTGGTTTTGTCAATGGAAATTTGTGTGTGTGTTTATGGTCATTTGTTTTCTTTTTCTGTGGCCTTGTAGAGAGGACCCGACTGAGGGATGGTGAATACCCGCTGGTGGCTCGTGTGCTTTACGGACCTTGTGAGAAAATCTCTAAGATCTTGATCACGGAGGCCGACCTGGGAGAGGAAGTTACATATGATGTGAGTCTGGGACGCCTCCCACAGCTCTGTTCTCTCATGTTCTCAATAAATGACCACTTTTTCATTTTTTGTGTATAGTTTTCAACACAGACACACAATGACACAATGGACCAATGACAGACAGCCAGGTTAAATTTAGCAAGCTGAGGAAAGGTATCCTGTTTTGGGACTGATGTAACAATGGGCTAAGATGGCCGATTGCATGTTGTGACTGCACATAGTAATAAATAAAACACGTAGCTGGAAAACTTTCTGGGATTGTCTATAATTAGAATCACTTTCATACAGTACACATAAAGTCAGAAATATAAGTTAAAGGGCCAGTTCATCTAAATAACTAAAACATATCTGACATACCTCTGGTGGTATGTAGCCATAGTTTTGTTTTTATTTGTCCAGCTTTGGGAATATCCAACTAATATCTGCTTTGACCTGTCTTAAAAGATTACATTTAAAATATTCAACAGTAATATTTTTTTAGACATAATTTTCAGGTTACCGTAGATGAACTCATTGGAATTCCATTAGACTGAAAATATAGACTGCATCCAAAATGTCATGCTGTCATGCTATTTAGTGCACTAAAACAGTGTGTGAGATTTTTTTAGTGTGTCTGAAACCTTAGTATGAAACAAGTAGTATGTGAATTGCACACTATTTCTGCTTAAATATTACAGTATGCAAACACTGGACTCTATGGTGGCATAAGGCCCAATCACACCGAAATTATTTTTTTTACTAATTTTTTTTTTTTTGGCATTAAATGCCCCACATCATCTTTGCTTTGCTCTAAGTTGAAGTTTTTTCAACTCAAGGAGTTCATAGTGCTCCAGCAAATACACTAGGTGCCTAGAGCGCAGAAACAAGAGGCTTGTCGCAAAACACAAACCTTGAGCAAAAAGCTTCATTCTTATTAAAAACAACTACAAAAAGCCACCCCCACCTGCTAAAACACTTTAAGTGTGATCAGGGCCTGAATATGCCAAAATGCAATGCGGTAGTGACAACAACAGTTATAATGAACAGCGATTGCAGCAGCTCTGTAACATCAATTTAAGTGTTAAAATAAGTATTTCACTCCTTTTCATTAAACTAGGCTATCTATGCAGTAGAGAGACACAAATACTCTTTGAAATATTCGCTTTTGCTCAAGAGGTAGAACACCTACAAATTCTAGAGTGCACTGTGCCGCACTGGACATAATGCCCCTGTGATGTGGACTAGACGTTTTGATACAAGAAAGATATGGCAGCCATTTGATAACAAACAGTCTTGTATTACAGGTAGACAGTACACTAAACTAACTACATTTTAGGCAAGAAATGCTTAGTTTTACCATTTGATCTGAGTGTTTTCAGCATCCATTTTCACAGTACAGGAAACAGTATGGCGCCCACTTCTTGTTCACAAATTCTCGCATAACAGCCAAACAGTGCACTAAAATGTGTTCTCAAGACATTTTAGAAGAGAAATAGACAACACAGTAACAGAATCTTGATTCATATTTGATCAGCACTGCCTAGTTTTACTGTTTGATCAGAGTTTGATCTGCATTTTAAAGAGAGAATGTGCTTCTATACTCTTTGTGCCTGTACTGTTGAGTTTACGGATGAGCAATGAAAACTGGGCACTGGTAAGATGGAGGGAAGTTTACCACAGTTCATTTTTTAAATTGCCAGTAGAGCTGAGGTTGGCACGGTTTACCAATCTTATGCGTTTCCAAGCCACAAGGAGGCTCCCAGGAGGTGACTTGGTTATTACAGCTCAGTGGATCTAAAAAGATACATCCTACTGTTTATTCACACAAAATTATTTTTAACGATAATTCATATATTGGGTATGTAGTGTATAACCTGCAATTTCGGTTGCATCGATAGTCTGGTGTTTATGTTGCTTTTTTATATGTAAAAAAAAATATTTTTGTTTGTTGTGTTTTTTGTTATTAAAGTGAACTGATCCTTTAAAATAGTGGCAGAGCTATTCTTTTTGAGATTTACCCTCTACTTAAAGCTACTATATTATTTTATCTTTATTGTTTATATTTTTATCTGGACAGAGAAATGTGCCTGTGCACTTAAAGTATGGCTGACGGTGGAATCTTAAAATCAAGGACACGTTGTAGCTCCTTCATGCTGATGATATGTGCTGATATGAATCTTTTTCTCCTCAGGTTGCCCAGTACATAAAGTTTGAGATTCCTGTTTTAGACAGCTTCGTAGAGAAACTTAAAGAGGAAGAGGAACGTGAAATAAACAAGCTGACCAAAAAGTAAGTCAAGAGTCTGTCTACCCAGCAAACAAAGTTACGAAACTAGTTCCGATCCAGACAAAGCCGACCTTAATGACATTTCTATTTCATTATGTGAAGCCAATATCTGTGACCGAGCACCGCAGCACGTACCCGGAATCAATCAAAAGAAAACCCTCAATGAGGACAGTGTTTGTATGACATATTTATTACTCACTGTTAACAGGGTTGTGTAACCATTAACTCTCATGACTAAGATTTCTGCCCTGTGACACATTTTACTTGTGTGTGACTTGTGGCATGTGGGTTCAGACATATGGTTTATTTAACTACATACACAGGCATATTTTATCACGCACACAGTCACTTAACCGCCACCATTAAAGGGTAAGCCTGGTGGCCTTTTTATATTGATCTCAATGTTATGTAATTGCATGAAAAGAAAAACCTCAACAGTGAATTTTTGTGACTAATAAGTATGTGACACCACCTGTGACAGCTTACTCCTCTGGGCTATTAACACGGTCATCCAAAACCACACCA
The DNA here is from genome assembly GCF_011397635.1 of Epinephelus fuscoguttatus. NCBI lineage: Eukaryota > Metazoa > Chordata > Actinopteri > Perciformes > Serranidae > Epinephelus > Epinephelus fuscoguttatus. The sequence goes on from NC_064767.1 coordinate 22,660,077, forward strand.
GTTAGCCACACTGTTACACTGAGTGGCTTGTTCTTTCATTACAATAAACACAGGCACTGTGGTTTATTTTTATAGCCAAACCCCATACACACCTTCATGCTTACTAATGTGTCTTATCCGCCAATTAAAATAGTCCCCCACAAATTCACTGTTTACCCCTGTTTGAGTAACGTTTGCTTTGTTTTAAAACATTTATTTACTTTTTAAAAATGAAACTTCATATTCATGACCAGTTTTTTAAGGTTTACGTTTCAAGTCCCTGCTTAGATTTTTTTTAAAGTGTTTGGGGTGCATTTATATCAATGTAAAGAAATGTATCAGTGTGTGTATCTGAGCACTTGTGCCTTTTGTGTCATATCAACTCTTTTACATGTAGCCCGCAACGGGAAATTGTCCGTGTCAGTAGCCTTCTCACCTTCTGGAAATATGTTGTTTAGTTTCGGTGAGGGGTGGCACCTGGGTAGAGTGTGCAGTGGCAGGATATTACGCAGATTACACCTCAGCCACTTAGCGGGTTTGTGATTTGGTCATTAACAACAGTCTCTTTGAATTTGTCTTGATAATTTCGGCTTTGTCGCTTACCAACAGAATTTCACAGATCTCATCATCTCTCTAGTTAGACATTTTTTTGCCCTCTTCGTGTAAATGATCCTTCTTCTTCACTCTCAGATTTTTGTTTTCTTGATGGGAATTCTCCAGACATTCACTGACTCTATTCACACATGGGCTCGATCAAACATGACACAAACTTTGTGCTAGGGAGCTGGCAGGGTAGAATCGGTTCAATGTCCTTCAAACTGATAGATGTGTTCTTATATACAACACCTTTGAGTAATGTCTAGATCATTTCAGGATTGTGGTGCATGTATGGAGGGACTGAAGAGTGTCTCAGAGATGGAGTCTTTAATTGTGTGTGTTTTGTCACCTCTGCAGGTACAGCGCTCTGAAATCTATGATTCAACATCAGCTCGAAGGCAGAGCTCACACCAGTGACAGAGTATGAGTGTTCTTGTATGCACTAATGTAACGTGTGTGTGTGTGTGTGTGTGTGTGTGTGTGTGTGTGTGTGTGGGTGTGACTGTGTGACTGTGTGAGAGGGGAAGGGTGGGTTCAACACTAATGATTGTTTGATTGTTGATTAATTATGGGAACATTGCCAATGCTGTAGTGAATGTAGAGGCAAAGGTAAATGGGTAAAAGTTAAGGCTGCAATAGAACCATATCAAACACCAATGTGCTTCTACTATTAGAATTACATATCTTAACAGTTTGTATAATCTGTTTTGTTAATGTTATTACAATGAAGTGTATCACTGCTTTGATATCTCTGCTGTTAACATACTTGCATTTTCTACAAAAATTCTTACTGCAAGTTTGAATATTTATACAAGCTGATTTTGGTAATGTTTTCTCTGACTTGGACCTTTTTATGTAATAAATCTGTTTTAGTGTGGCCTTTATAAATGCTGTTGAATCTCTGCTGACACCAAACATAATACCCAGCTTGGACTTCCCACACAGCTGTCTTTATTATTTTCTGTACTTCCATGGTGACTGGAGCACAGATTAGCATTGTTCTTCTGAGTGACCCTCTTTGCCAGCTAGTTCCCATGAGCTTTGTGTGCATGTGTGTGTGTATGTATGACTGTGTGTGTGTGTCTCTCTAGACCTATCAACATTACACAATGAGGGTATCCTGAGAGATGAGGGCTGTTCCGTTTTCCCACAGTTTAACAAGCAGCAAGACTGATGTAGTATTTTGTGGACCAACATTGACCGACATTGCTATTTGATTAATCAAATGATAAAAACAATTTGATTAATTGTTGAGACACACACACACACATCTGTTGTGCATAGGCTCATGCAACACAAGTGAAGTAAATGCCAAAAAAATAAAAAGCTCACAGTTTTTTGTTGAGTGTGTCCGAGGGGTTTTTCATGATTTCGCAACACTTGTGACTGTGCCAGGGACTCGGACAGAAAACGTATCACATGTAAAAAGGTAAAAAAAAAGGCCAGTTGTAGCCTAAATTCCTGGTGCATCGGCCCCAGAGACTGTGAAATTTCTCATGTTGTCATTGTATGAATTGTACTATTATTATTAGCACAGGGGCACCAGGTTTGCTGTCACAGTCTGCTCTTTACTGTGAACACCAACTGACAGAAATAGGTACAACAAAGGCTGTTTTTTTTTCATAAATGCCTTAAAGGGAAACTGGTATTTTTCACCCAAGACCCAATTTCTCATGTTTTTGTGTTTAAGTGAATAATGGGAACAATAATTATTTAAACGGGTCCAGAGCAAGGGATCGGTGCACTATTGTCTTTGTGACAATAGTGCACCGATCCCCTCCCTGATCCCAGACATTATACTAACAATCTGAGCCTGTCTGTGGCAGAAGCAAGCACTTACTTACTTCCGATACTGCCCCGAACAACTACATTGCAGCCTATTTTGCAGCTGCCGGCTGCAATGCTCTCACTCAATATTGGACCAGTTTTAAAAACTGCTGTCCCCATCAGGCACCTAGACACAAAAACATGAGAATGTAGGGTCCAGGTTGAAAAACCTTAAAGATACCTCTTAAGACATTTGATGTGTGTGTCTCACAGACTGAAAATAATGGACATAGTTACTGTGACTACTACTGGTTTGTGGACTCCTGTGCTGAAGCCTCGAGTTCAGAATTTTGGCCATCTTGGTTTTTTGGAGCCAGAGGTGGCCATACTTGGGTGAGAGGCTGGAGCAGGAGGAGCGAGGGGTGGATGTGACTAAGAAGCGGAGTATACTGTTGTCAGACAGCCTCTCATACAAAACAGCCTGCCCTTAATCTTAACTTAAAGCCGTAATAAAATCTTAACAGCTGAATTATATAAAAGTTCACCCCCTGTACAGCTGTCATGAAGGGGAACATTAGCAAAAGAGACCAAAACTGCTTTGTGCCAGGCTGTAAAGATGATTATTTCTGCTGTAAAGTTAAGCATCATAACATGGAGGTCTATGGGGATTGACTGGCTTCTGGAGCCAGCCTCAAGTTGGCGTCATTACTGAGGGTTGACGTGTGTCTACAAGTTATAGCAATTTCAACTGGTGCCTGATGAAACATGTTCCTAAAGGCAGGTCTGCCCACAGAAATGGCAGGGTCCCAGGTCCCATGAATAAGCACTTCCTAAATCTGCTTTACTCATATCAAATCAAAACTCTTCTGTCTCGTGGTCAGCCGCCTGCCCACAGTGGGTTTTAAGTTGGGTACAATAACAATATAATGTTTATTTTTGTCTTTTTCAGTCATGGTGAATATTTTGGTTCAAAACAAAATGTGACTCTCACTGCTTATAATTAGGATAAACATGATTATTGCTGACCTCTAAAGGTGACTTGGCTTTTGCCATCAGGGCCCCTAGGAGGAGGAGATTAGGCTTGCTAGCACATTACTCATTTTAAATCATTGCTTAAAACATATTTCTATGGGAAAGCTCCGGCTCTGAATGCCTAATTCGTACTTTTGTGATTTATAACTAATTCATTTTTTTTTTTTTTATGGTGTCTTAGCTTCTAACATTGTTTTTAATTATTGTAATCTTGTTGTTTTATTTTTATGCACAATCTGAAGCACTTTTTACCCTTGTTTAGATAAGTTCTACACAAGAAAAAGGTTTAAAAGTGTAATTTTATCTGTTATTGATTTTACATGACTCTGGAGGCATCTAAAATAATAGAAAGCAATCAGCATACTGAATGAGACATATGATCCTAGGGGCAGTAGAAGAGCACAAACCATTATCAGAGGCGATACTCCTACAGGCCATCGCTTATTTTCACTGCTATTATTGGGTAAGCAATATTGAAGCAACAATGCACACACACTCAAGTCAAATTCAAGTCTAGGCCCACTTATTTATGTTTTTTATACATGTATACTGTAACACCAGGTAATAGTGACTGTATCCTGTGTATAAATTGCGCATGTTAATTGGTGAACAGTCAGGGCACCGGTTTTTCATTGTATGGAAATGTACTGGTACGAAAAAACTGCAAACGCAAAATTGGTAAAGAGGAACACTGGTCACATGTGGGCACATGATCTCACTCACACGAATATTTACAAAACAGTTGCAGCCTCAGAAATTGCTAAGATCAATCCACATGTGAGAGGCTACAACTGTATATTATAAGCTTTTCCAAACTGATACATACTGGAGAGGGTAATGTAAATGTAATATGTTTCAGTATTTTGTTGAGCAGCAAGTCCAAAACCAGATTGAAGTCTGGAGGCTTGGGCAGGCTACTGTAAAATTAGGGTCAGTCCACATCTGTGTGGAGGATGACATTCAGTATGCTTGAAATGTGCTACACATTGCCAATTGTGTGTGCTTTGCTAATGAAATATCAGCTGTGTGTTTACCAGTCTGACCTGAAAGTTTTGCCATTTTCTATGTAGTAACCACAGTGACACATATTCTCAAAGTTAAAGGCGAGTGCTCCTGCTTTGCTTTTCCAATCACATCTCAAAACCTGATTTACTTATATTTAGGTCCTTGTCCTGCTTTATTAGTTGTGAGCTTAATACTATCTGAGGATGTCCATCATGTTTCTTTTTAGATACATTTCAATGAGTTGGGTGAAGTCTCAGTGGTACATCCAATCTGCTCAAAAGACTTTTAAGTTAGACATGACATGTGTGCACTCGCCTCCACCTTCACAACTTGTGTTTGTAAGAGTTCAGTCTGGCCCACTCGATGACTTAACACACCTAATGTTGATGCACTTGTGAAGGCTGAGAGGTTTCAGGAGCAATTTAAATAGTGAGTAGATACTTCAAAATGCTGCCCCAGAGGCTGTTCCACCCTGACCAGTATACAGTTCTCTAAAATAACAATGAATGAATGTGGTCATATTTAAAGGTATTGAAAGTTGTGAAACAAATTGTCAGCTAGCAGCTTCAGTACAAAAGAATCTGTATCAGACACTGCTGCTGAGGCACTGACAAACTTCAGACTGTAACTGGTTTATAAGGCAGAGGATGACTTCACCTGCTTCTTCAATAGCTTCCATTTTATTGGAAAAATATGGGGGGAAAATGCAGATGTAATGAAGGTGAGTAGTAGACCGACTGAATGTGGAAAAACTGGGACATACTATTGAATTTGCACATATTTTTCTAAGGATATCACGGGCGGTTCATCGTTTGATAAATGGACGAGGAAAAAACGGGGAAATTTCAAGGGGTTGTTATTTATAGGTTATTATGCAGTGGTTTTACTGGTCCGGCACTGGGCTGTATGTGGCCCGTAAACTAAAATGAGTTTGACACCCCTGCAATAAGTTTATGAGCACATTATAGGTTATGCATTTTTGTTCATGATATTAGAGTATGATTATTCCCTGACAGAATTAAACAGGCAGGCCACGACAAGAACGGATGACGAAATATTTGAATGGTCCATGAAAACAGCCTGTTTGCCACGTCCAGCGCACACACCCCTCTGTGCACCCCTGTCAGGTGTCTCCACATTGGCACCGTTTACAGTAATGGAGACCTCTGTGTTCCAACGAGCGTGGAAGTGAGGCGAGTGCTTATATGTTTCATCACATATGTCTAAAGGCATCTCTGTGCAGCACCTGGTTCACCTGAGCTGGCCTGAACAGTTACTGAACAGACAAGCTTTGGGCATGCAGCTGCACAGCTCCGCCTCCTGCACCGGGGCTTCGTAGAGCTGTCAGCCCCAAATTAACAACACTCATAACGGGAGGCGGAATTCACGGTAGGCCTACGTATACGGAAGCAGACAACGGGATTCATATCTTTACATGTAGGCTACGGTTGTGACTTTGTGTCCGGTGCAAAGCGAATATGGCTACAAGCGCAGACCCGGAGATAGTTATTATAGGGTGCGGGATAGCAGGTATAGCGGCGGCACAGCGGCTCGTTAACGCTGGGTTTCATCATGTGAGGATACTTGAAGCGACTGCAAGGAGCGGAGGAAGAATTAAAACCGAAAGACTGGGTGAGCAACTTTATGTGAGCTGTTGTTATCAGGCAGTCTTTTAGAAAATTCAATAATAATAATAATAAGTTACAACAAACCAAAGCCTTGTATGTACAGCTAAAATACATTATCTGCTGATCTATTCTCTTCTTTATCTCTATTTAAATGATCGTGTAGGCTATCTAAACTCCAGTGCTTGTGTCAGAGGGGTGAAGGTTGATCTACGATATGAAATAGGGGAGAACGGGGATGGTTGTAACACTTTTTGCTTGAGCACAAGTAACTTGATGAGTGTTTGAGCTAGATCTCTAAAACTTTGATACATGGTTGCCATATAGGTCTACTACAAATAAAATCACTTGGAGAGTACTACACAATCACAGAGTTATGGGAGTTAATGTCATATACAAAGAGTGATGTTGTTACAACCCTCCCCACTAATGTGGTAGGTTGTAACAAGCTAGTGGTAGGTCTCACTAGCTGGGGATGGATGTAACAGTAGGTAATGTGATTAAATGAGACAGACACTATCCAATTTATGCAACAAACCTTAATGAAGAATAAAGAATAAACAGTTTTAACAGAGTGAACAATTTAAAGTGACAAAAATTTAGCACAATAACAAATGTGTGATTGTGGACCGTGTTTGTGTGTGTGTGTGGTCTATAAGAACCTAAATATGTAGGCTACAGTTGTTTCAATCAGACTCACAGTTGTGGCAAACGTAGACACCTTTCCCTGGGGTGCAGGCTTCATGGGCCCAGAACGTACAATCAACACACTTGACCCACACTAATTTTGACTTTGAGTTTGCAAAATGTTCCATGCACACAATGCAGAAGGTGTTACAACCCTACCCATACCGGCAGCCATTACAAAGCTAACATTTTTCACCATGTGCTTGCTAGCTATCATGAAAGCAACACATCAAATTAAAGTAGAGAACCTGACACTTAAGGTGATACAAGTGAAACAGTTGTATCTACAGCACATCGATGACATCACCACAGCTCCTTTCTAACTGGTCAAACTGTAACTGTTACAACCCTCCCCATGTTACAGTCATCCCCAGTCTCCCCTACATATTTAGAAAGTTTGTGGTGAAATGAAGGCATAAAGCCTGAAAACAAAAAACGGAAATTCAGCAGTGTGTAGGGCTTGGTTACAGCTGATCTACAATGGGAACACATCATCACACTCATGATTATGACAGTTGTGTAATTGTGTATTATAGTTTTGTATATTTCAATCATTTTTCATTTTCATTTCATTATTTTGTTCTTGATTTTATTTTAAACTCAGTTTTAGTTAGTTTTCGGAGTGGATTTGCTTGTTCCAGTTTAGTTTTTGTTAGTTTTTCTTTTGTTTTTAAGTTTTAAATTAAGGGGTTAATTGTCAGGGGTGGGATTTAAGTTTAGAATAAGTGTTACAATACAGTCACAACACTTTGTGAAGGCACTTGACTCACAGTCATGTAGACATCACAGTCTCAGTGAACATGCACCAGTGCCTCGTCATGCTTGTTGCAGCTCAGCTAAAACTTAAGACATTAAAAGTGTTTTATTTTAGTTTTGTACATACCCAGTATCATTTCAGTAAGTTTTCACATTTTTTTACTCCTAGTTACAACATTGTTGTGTAGCTCTTTTAAAAGTCTCTTGAGATGTAATTTTACATAATTAATAATTATATAATGAATGGAGGAAAACATGTGTTTTCTTAACAGGTAACAACATTACAGAAATAGGTGCAAGTTATATCCACGGTCCGTCTGAGGAGAACCCGGTGTTTCGTCTGGCACGTGACTATGGCCTCCTGGATCCAGAGGCCCTCACCCAAGAGAATCAGGCCATGGACCTTGATGAACGCCTTCCCTGGGTTCCCAACTGGTTCAGCAGTTCAGGTCACCAGATGGTGAAATGCAACATGTCACCAGCCTGTTTTAACACATTCAAGTTATCTGGCTTTGTGTGCATTAGCTGTGTCCTCATGACAAACATTCTGTGTCCAGTAGTCTGGCTATTGTTTACTTTGTGCAAAAAAAAAAAAAAGTGATTTCTGTTATTGTGTTCTGCGGGTGATGTGCAGGTCAGAAGCTCAGTGCTGAAGACATGAAACCTGCTCTGGAGATGTTTGATGAGCTATTGGAGGATACTTTCCATTTTCGAAATCAAGGAGAAAAGCCCTGGGCCAGCGTAGGACATTTTGTTCGATCAGAGGTATATTTTCTCTCAGTGACCAAAATTATATTCCCTACTGTTGAGATCTGAGAACTTCTTAATGATAAACTGAAGTTTGGGTGTTTGGTGCTATGTGCAGGCACGACAGCGAGCAGCAGAGAGGTGGGCCAATAAGGATGAAAGCACCAGGAAGCTGCTACTGTGTGCCATCAGTGCCATGTTGAAGGAGGAGTGCTGTGCCAGTGCAGCTCCCACCATGGACGAGATAGACCTGGCAGGATATAACATCTACAAGGCTCTAACTGGACTCGACTGCACATTCCCAGAGTTTGTTCTACACTGTCCCATAAACATAGTCATACACACTAAATAAATGTTATACACATTTATTAACATCTATTAAAGGAATACTTCACTCACAAAATGGCCATCTGTATATCAGTAACTCACCGTGTGTCACCTTGAATTTGTTTTTTAATTTGTTTTTCCCGTTTGCCTCCACAGTGAAAAGAAAATCCAAAAAAGATGAATATTTTTATGAACTAAAGCAAGCAGGGGTTCTGCAGTATAATCCAAGTCTCTTTTATCCAGTCTGCTCAATACTTCCCAAACACGTTCTGAGGGGTGCCCAGGGCGTGCTACTTCTAGGTGGAAGTGTTTCAGTCATACTGGTTTGACAAAAAGGCACGTGTTTGGAAAGTTCTTAGCACATGACTGGATAAATGAGAACCCTTTACCCCCAACTCATGAAGAATGTTCACCCTTTTTGGGTTAGATAATGAGTTTCAGCCCTCTAAATAAGTCGTGTTACCAATATCGATCTCCACTCAGCTCCTCTTTTTACTCAGTTCACTGTTTTTATTCATTTGAGATTGTTTTTGGGGCATTTTTGCCTTTATGTGATGGGGGAAAGAGAGGGGTGTGTGACATGCAACAAAGCTCCTTAGCTAGAATTTAACGGAGGATATTGTTATTATATGGTATTATTAGCTGTGGTGAAGTGGTAGTTGATGAGGTGGGTGTACTACTAGGTAGATTGGTATGTTACCAAGGAGGAAGTGGGTATTCTTTCTTATATATTCCAATGGCTTTTTGGCTGGTAAGTGGGTATACTTTAAATGGCCAGAATAAGAGATGGGTTAGTGAAAGGAGATGTACGTTAAATGTTATGCATTGCCTTACTAAGTTAGCACTTCTACCCTGCTTTACAACATAGTCTTATTCCTTAATTTCCCTGTCCTCTGCCTCAGTCACCAGATAATGTGGTGGTTCACTTTCCTCCTGGGAGTACAGTTAGTGACTGTTATGGTGCAGGCTCCATGCTCGCTGGCAGCTTGACGGAGTAGCAGAGGCTAACAACAAAGGGATGGGACTTAGCAAAGGGACAACTTGCTCCCCAAGACCTGATCCCCTTGGGGTGCTGAGACTGAGCCTTTTTGAGATAAACCAATATCTAAGTCCATTAAAGTGTCGCACATATGCATGTCGGTAACTATTATTCATTGCCGTTCTCTTGCAGTGGCTACGAAGGCCTAATCCAGAACTTGATGTCGGAGCTCCCCAGTGGTTTAGTGACCTACAATCGGCCTGTTCACTGTATCCACTGGGACAACACAGAGAGCGGAGACAGCACTGTTACGGCTGAGTGTAATGATGGGGAGAGGATCGCTGCTGATCATGTTATTGTCACAGTGCCTCTAGGTAGACCTCTGCACACTTACTATACTATTGTTCAGTGTATGATGAGTGCAAATGAGCCATTTGGCTTCTGTCAAGGAGTTAATTAGTTGCAGGGTTATGTTTTTTTTTGGCAACATTATTTTGGCTCTACAGTGGGGGTTGTCAATATGGATAAAATCCTCTATTATGGTATTTACAGTATTTACAATATAGACTGTGATATGTAATATTTTTTGGAAAAATCTGTAATCACAAATTAATTAAATAATCTAATTGGCTTTTTCATCTAATTAAATATTTGACAAATCAAATTAATTCATCACACTGAGACAAAAAAGTTATATCAAAATCCATCACACAATCCTGCAATATAATAAAATCACATAAAAGTAGGAGGGGTAACCTCAGTTTTAGTGGTATGGAAAAATGTCTTACCCCACTCACCACCTAACTCTAAGCATTAACTTCTTGTGTGTTTGTTTCTTAGGATACCTTAAGAAGCACCATTCAACCCTGTTCTCTCCTCCTCTACCTGCACACAAGCTGAACTCCATCCAGAGACTGGGATTTGGAACATGCAACAAAATATTCGTCGAGTTTGAATCTCGGTGGTGGGATGCTGACTGTGAGATAATCTTCCTGGTGTGGGAAGATGAGGTCTGTAGCACATCCTTGAACCATAAAATACATTTATAAGCATGCACAGAACCAGTGTCTAATCTGGGCTCACTCTCGACTCATCAAATACAGACTCTTGGTCAGGTGTCAGACACCAATGCACAGAAGTACCCTTTAGCAGCAGTATGAGATGCACCGTGTGGCGGTATTTCTCAGTAATTCAGGCAACTACCATAGCACAAAAAGCAAGAAAGTCCACAAAGGGCAGGTGGGTTAAACACTGGACATTCACCTGGGAGCCCTTGACCAAAGGCCAATAGAGTTATTTTAATAACGATGTAGTGTGCTAGTATGTGTAGCATAGACATATGTCATGTGATGTTGTATTACGTCGGTAGCAAATGTATTTATTTTAAACCTAACTACATTCTTTTGTTGCCTAAACCTAAACATGTTATTTTGTTCCCTAAACCTCAACACGTTATTTTGTTCCCTAAATCTTAACACGTTGTTTTGTTCCCTAAATCTTAACACGTTATTTTGTTCCCTAAACCTAAATGCGTTATTTTGTTACCTAAATCTTAACACATTATTTTGTTCCCTAAACCTAAACACGTTATTTTGTTCCCGAAACCTAAGGAAGTACACCTAAAACAGAAGTTTTTATGTCTCTGTGCCAGCATCAGCTGTGGCCAGAGGGATTATGTTGGTGGGCTGTGTGTCCGTCCATCCCCTTCTCATGAACACAATGTCTCAAGGATGCCATCAGAAGGAATTTCTTCAAAATTGGGTACAGACATTCACTTAAACCCAAGGGTGAACTGATGAGATTTTGGTGGTCAAAGGTCAAAGTTACTGCGAACTCAAAACCACCATGACAGAATTTCTTCAAATTTGGTACAAACTTTCACTTTGAGTCAAGTATGAACTCATTAGAGTTTTGTGATCAAATGTCAAGGTCACTGCGACCTTACATCTGTCCCATTCTCGTAAAAGTGATATTTCAAGAAGGCCTTGAGGAAATTTCTGGCGCAGACATCCACTTGGACTCAACAATAACCTGATTAGAATATGGAGGTCAAAGGTCAAACATCACTGTGACCTCATAAAATATGTTCTTGTCGTATGTTTTGATGATTGTATAGATCTTCTGTGCTGTTGAGAGGAAGATGTGTGTGAAGCATCCATGTTTTCACAGACATGGATGTAAACTGTTGACTGTAACTTCACTAGTTTGCAGAGGCATACAACTGAGAGGCAGTAATTCTAGTTTTACCTATGTTCTAAGTTTATTTTGAAAACGATTGCTTGTATTTAACAAGCAGAAACTGTACATTTCTTGTGAAGGAAACCCCGAAAATGTATTTTGAAAAGAGAGGATGCAGCTAAGAAGTGTAATTTTTTTCCCCCCATGAAAGATTTTTTGGGGGGAGTTTTTCCTTATCCATTGCGAGGGTCCTAAGGACAGAGGGATGTCGTATGCTGTAAAGCCCTATGAGGCAAATTGTGATTTGTGATATTGGGCTTTATAAATATAATTGATTGATTGATTGATTGATTAAATTGACATACCATCCCTGAACATCCAAAACTGACGTAGGAGGGGTGTCTAGCGCGTTATGTCTTGACTGATCACTGACCAAGCGTTGGTATTTGGTAGTGACAATGTGTTTGGACAGAATATGTGTAATTTAATTAATAATTTTAATTTAATAGGCTTCTTCAGTAGCACATTAAGAAGTTTTATTTGCCGGCAAAACCTTAAACTGACCTTCCACTATGATTTTATGATCCTAATAAACAGACCTACGGCAGCTACCTGCTGGGAAAAGCCCTGTTATACATAATGGATAGGCATTTACACCTGATACTAACATGCATCTATGGGATACTTTATCAGTCCTTTCTTCTCCTCATCAAAGTACATGCTAGTGCATAAATAACTTCCTCTGGTAACATTTTTTCTTTAAAAACAGCAGTAAACATATTTGTTTGCCCAATTTTCATCAGCAAATAACCCTGATAATCAATTTTTGTTTTACATCCTTTGTCTCTTTAGGATGACATTTTGGACCAGGTGTCCAACAATTCCTGGATAAGGAAGTTGTCAGCGTTCACTGTGATCAAACGTTCTGAAAGGTCAGTAACATGTTAGGCAGCTGAGCAGTGACTGATGCTCTTTCCTCCCTATTTAAAGCTCCCTGAGTGACTCATAGATTCAGAGAGTAATGCAGCCATGTGACCCATCTTGCTAATTATTGTTTAACTCTCATTTATAGCCACGTTCTCTGCGGCTGGATTGCTGGGCATGAGTCGAAGTATATGGAGACACTTTCTGAGCAGGAGGTCAGACGTTCAGTTGCGGAGCTCATCCGTACATTCACAGGTGGGTCTCAACCTGTAGCTGCCTCCTAATCACCAATATGGATGACAATAGTAATACATTACTTTTTTACTTTCTTCTTAAATGTAGAGGTGTAAACTGCTTTACAAAGAGGAAATGCAGCACAACGAATCACATTTAAGAGGTAGAATAGATCAGTAAAAAAGCCTGATGACAAAATAAAAAGATACCTCAGATGAATGCACACATTGAAAAATTAAAAAAGGATTGTACGACCATAACCGGCAACAATTAGGTCAAATGTTAAATGGGACAGTTTGGGAAAACACATTCATTCCCATCCAGGTAAACAGGTAAGGAAAGAAATGAAGAAAACTTCACACTCTCACAGGATTAGAAAGAGGTGTTGCTGGTACTTGTACTAATAATTCATTGTGTAACAGATTAACAGATTCAGCTATAGTTGTGTGATTTTAATCCATCATGTGCAAGTTTATCTCGCCCGATGTCAGCTGGGATAGGCTCCAGCCCCCCCACCACCCTCAAGAGGATGAATGAATGAATGTGCAAGTTTAAAATACTGGATGCTTGATAAATTGACATTAAATTAGTGTATCATTATCTGATTATCTTTCCAACTCAGTCAGATTTTCAAAACTATACAAGATTCCCATTTGTAAGTACTACTGTGGTGTTGACACAAATGATGTTCACACTGTAAAGTTGGTTATGTTGCACTGTAACTTCCCCATGACATGGCCATAAGCTGACAAAGTACAGATTAGGGAGAGGACAGACACAGAGTTGAGCCTGGCAAGCTGAGTCAAAGACAAAACCAACCGCTGTACAATGGAGCCTGCCAGTGCAAATATTTCACGCGATTGTACTTGTGTAACTGGAGTAACAGTCTTCTGATTTAGGGAACAGTGGTAGTGTTTCATTCATTTTGCATGCCACCATTGACTTCTCCTCTGCTCTTGCCCTCGAGGGGAATCATTTTGTGGGAGGTGTGACGCTCAAAAAAATGTATTCACCGATTTGCAGATGTCTATTTCATAATGTAAGATCTATGGGGGAATAGTCTTTTGGGGCCCAGAGACATCAAATGATGATCTTGGAAGATGTCATTCCAATATTTGGGCATAACAAATATTGGCTTCAGTGCCAGAGCACTTCCTGGGGGCCTGTGCTGGTTACATGGTTTGTTGGACAAACCATTTTTTTTGTACTGTTAGTAACACAGTTTAAAAAAACTGCATTTTCATAATGATTTAGAACTATTAGATAGATAATGCTAACTTGAGTGTTTTTATATTCATCATTTTGAGGCCAAGATGCAACCAAGTGAAAAACTGACATTGCAAAAACTATTTCAACTTTAACAATTTGAAGCTACATGAAACACAGTGGGCATTAGATGTTTGTCTGATTTTATAATATGCTTTCCTTTGATTGGTAAGATATGATTTTTTTTTTTTTTTTTTTAGAAATTGTTTAAAAAAAGATATCATTATCGTCAATGGACATGAAATGTACCTCCAGTTACAGTATGACTCAGAAGATGAACCTGTAGCAATAATAGTAAATAATGATGACAGACAGAAATTTTAAATCACAAACTGATGCAGCTAATTACCAGATGCTGCAATTATAGTGTAGTTATCTGCAGAAGATGTTTATGATGATTTCTAAAAAGAAGTATCACACTAAGCCTATAACTCATCATAACATGATAGTTTGGGCTGAAAGGGTATACGCGCAATACCCAGACCGGAGGCCAAGTGATTGAGGGGAAGTCGATTTACAAATGAAACACAGCCAATGTGGCCTGTCCTGTAGTGCCACCTTCTGGTCAAACTGTATATGTTTTGACTCACCCATGGGATTAACAGAGAAGTATCTCAATTCTTGGCAATATATGCAGTGCGTTTTGCAGCGTGGAGGGCCACAAGTATGGCTGAAGACTTAACGAGTTGTCACTTTTGCTTTTATCTTGATGTGCTAGAGGATCTGAGATGAAAGTTTTCCTGTAATTCATGTTCAGTTTACTTGTTTGGATAATTGATCCATAACATTGTTGAAGTGATTGAACTGGTAAACTTAAACTTAAAGCCAATACTAGATTCAAAATTCAAGACCCAAAGCTTTATCGTTATCACACAGACGACAAGTTGCACTGTATAAAGAAATTCTTAGCTTGATGGTGAGTAACTGGCTTGCTTGGCTCACGCCTATGTGTATTATTGGCTGGATCAACTTCTCTTTAAGCAGTGTGAGCACTCTGTGGGATTTTTACTTTTTCTACTTGTGTGTGTGTGTGTGTGTGTGTGTGTGTGTGTGTGTGTGTGTGTGTGTGTGTGTTTAGGAAATCCTACCATCACCCCAACGAGAATCCTCCGCTCCCAGTGGTTTCATGACCCCTGGACATGCGGATCGTACATTTACCCAGCAGTAGGCTGTGTAGTGCAGGACCTGGAGAACATGATGGAGCCCCTGCCTATGAAGGGATCACAGTCACAGGTACAAAGATGGGTGTTGCTTACTCACACACACACGTACAGAGTCCATATACACTAACCCACGAAATATGACTTTTGCTACCAGTTCTAACTGCTCGGGTGTGTTTCAGCCCCTGCAGGTGTTATTCGCTGGAGAGGCTACTCATCCATACTACTATTCCACTGTCCATGGAGCTCTTCTCACTGGGTGGAGAGAGGCTGACAGACTCATCTCTCACTACTCCTCCATCAGTCCAGATTAAAAAATTTAAAAGAGGAACACATAAAAACTGTTTTTTAATCCCCAAAACATAATGCAGTAATACTGAAAAAAAAGACCTCCAAAGATTTTGCACATCTGTTTCCAGGTTTTGGGGAGTACGACTGCATACTGTATGTGACGTAAGTTCTGAAGCACCTAATAATGTAATAAAACTTGCATTTAACTTGATTGAAAATGTAATAAAACCCAATAATGTAATAACTTGAGTGATATTGTATTAACATTTTACAGATAATGTAATACCTTTCAGACTGGTTATTGTTTTTTCTTTTTCTTTTTTCAAAATTAATGATGTAATGTTATGACAGAGAAGTATGCTTTTTATCAAAACATTTTGAATACTGTCAGTGTTATGTCTGTCTAATTAAAACACTTACATTTGACACTGATTTCATGTTTTGGAAATTTAATCTCGAGGCTTAGAATCTGAAATTTGCCACATATGACAAGTTGTACGCTGTTATCAGGCAAAGATGCATTAAACTAAACTCCCACCACTGCAAGTACTGTCATTAGACCAGAGTGAATCTGAGATTAGACAACATCAGAAAATGACAAAAGCTGCAGACGATGTTACGCAAGCAAGTGTTGAAGGCAAAGTCTCCATAAAATGTTCTTTTTCATCTGAGTCAACAGTGATTCTCATTAAATAAAGTGTCTCCTTTGCCTTATTTTACCTTGTGACTTTCATGCAGGGTAACATACCACATGTAACTGCTATTAAATGGTGTAGCTGTTGTCCATGTAACATAAACAGAAAATGCATAGTTTGGTCTCAAACACAAGAGATGAGATGTTACAACTCACCCTACAGTCTAATAGTCTTAGTTGTAACATAACCATGGGTGACATGTAACATACTTAATATATTCAAAGCTTTTTAATTCAACACTTACATGCCTTGTGGTGTGCGTGCGTGCGTGCGTGCGTGCGTGCGTGCGTGCGTGCGTGTGCATTAATGGTGGTGATGGAGGTTTAGTTATCGAGGGGGGTGTTATTAATGTGTAATTAAGTAATTGTCAAGATAGAACAGAGGCTATGCAAAGCAGCAAGCAACAGCATAGCACCAGTACAATACAATGACACAACAACAACAACAAACTGCATGATAGCACCAACAGACATGCAAGCAATGGAAAGTAAAAATAGATAAAACATAACAGTCATTATGTACGGTCAAATGCACTGACAGACAAGCCATGCTACAGAAAGTTGGCTATGCTGTTAGTAAAATAGATAGAGCATACATACCCATGCAGAGTTGGCTGTCTGGCATTGGGCAAAGACATAAAGCAAGTTAGCAGCAATTTATCCAAAAATAACAATATATTGTGGTGATGGTGAGCAACGTACTGTGTTGTTTATGTTCACATGTCTGATTGTCCAAAAAACAGGTCCTGAGCTTTTGTTTGAAGGTGTGATAGATTTTATTGTTTCTTATCTCAGATGGGAGATTGTTCCATAGTTTAGAAGCTCTGCTATAGCCTATATATTTTGGCAAGACAAGATCCTGTTTTGTTGTTTTTTTGTCTCTGTGGGTGAAAGCAAAACATGAAAACTCACACAGACAGAAAGAGAATAAGCATGTTTCCCAAAATGTTGAACTACTTAAGTTTTACAGCAGCTGTTTTAATCACATTTGATTTGCCTTAGAGTGGGTAGATGATTTTGGTGCTCTCTAAACTCAGCTCAAGATATGACATTTGTTTCATGTTTTGTACATAGACTGTATTTACAAATACATCTACAGTGTATGGTTTTATAATTACAGTTTTCAGATTTGGGATTTTATGTGCTGTAATCAGGAAGACTTTCTTTGTGCTCATCCATTCACAATTCTCTCCATCCCACCCCCACTGCTTCCTCTTATCAGCTGACTATGGGTATTCACTCTTCTAGTTATCCAATGAAACTTTGCCACGATCTCCATCAGCCAATCAAGATGCTACTGCAAAATTTTAAACCTGCTCTCTCTTCTGCTGCTGTCAGCCGTCAATTTATTTCAAGCTGTAGTGCCCTCCTCCACCCTGTTCACCTCCAGTCATTATATCCAGAGTCCAGGACAAGCTCAAGCAAAGGCTCATTCCTCTACTCATCCAGATCATCAGCACTTCTCCATCTTCCTGACATCTCATCTTCACCACCTTTACCACCACCACCGTCTAGACCTCTTGGGATTTGGTTGGGATGATGTTGGACAAAACATAGCAGTACCACTGGAGATCATGAAGGCAGTGTAATGTAAATCAAGCAAGAA
Source organism: Epinephelus fuscoguttatus (assembly GCF_011397635.1). Taxonomy (NCBI): domain Eukaryota; kingdom Metazoa; phylum Chordata; class Actinopteri; order Perciformes; family Serranidae; genus Epinephelus; species Epinephelus fuscoguttatus. The sequence continues at coordinate 22,677,931 of NC_064767.1, forward strand.
ACCGTGGGTGCTGGATTTCCTGACTAACAGGACGCAGACTGTTAGGATCCATAGCAGCACATCCTCACCCACCACCCTCAACACCGGTTCCCCCCAGGGCTGTGTATTGAGCCCCCTGCTGTACACACTGTTGACATACCACTGCTCGGCAGGGTACCCAAGCTGTCATATTGTCAAGTTCGCAGATGACACCGCGGTTGTGGGACTAATATCCCACAATGATGAGACAGAGTACAGGCAGGAGGTGCAGCAACTGGAGGTCTGGTGCAGAGCAAACCTCGCATAAATGTGGCGAAGACCAAAGAGCTGATTATCGACTTTAGGAGGAGCAGCCACCCCCCTACCCTGCCCTTCATATTGCAGGTGAAGCTGTACAGGTAGTCCCCAGCTTCAAGTATCTGGGACTACACATTACAGACAACTTCACCTGGTCTGCCAACACAGCCTGTGTGGTAAAGAAGGCCCACCAATGCCTTTACTTTCTAAGGAAATGAAAGCATGCTGGCCTTGGGTCCCCCGCCCTTGTTGCCTTCTACAGATGTGCAGTGGAGAGTGTCCTGACCCAGGCCGTTACTGTATGGTATGGCAACTGCACTGCAGTGGACAAGAAAGCTCTGCAGCGGGTGGTGAAATCCACTGAGAGGATCACCGGCTGCAAATTTGCACCCATCAGAGACATTTATGTCAGCCTCTGCAGGAGCAGGGCCTCTAACATCAACGAGGACCCAACACACCATGAACATGACCTGTTCACCCCACTGCCCTCAGACAGAAGACTGAGCAGTATTAAAGCAAGGACCTCACGCCTCAGATCCAGTTTCTTTCCTGAGACAGTCAGACTTCTGAATAATACATAGCCCACAAGCTGAGCTGACTATGCTGCATAAATTGACTGTCACTTCCTTATTTATAGTTTAACTATGTGTTTTTTTCTTTGCCCCTCTTTTTACCCCTCTTTTTATTTATTGTGCTCTCACTGGGCCTTGAGCGCCTAATTTCGTTCTCTCATGTACCCCATGCAGGAATGAAAATAAATGGACCTTGAACCTTTATCCTTGAAGTTTAAATAATGGTGGAACAGAGCTAATCAGTAATATAGTGAGAAGAATTCTCCATCCACATGTTGGGATGTTTACAATGGCTACACAAACCACCACTGTTAACAAAGCTGTCTCTTTTAAAATGTTATGATCAATGTTAAAATATTATATGACCTCCTCCACTCTTCAGATTTGGCACAAATGGCCATTTGGACGTATAGATGGACTGATTAGATTTTGGTGGTCATAGGTCAAAGGTCAAGGTTACTCTGACCTCGTCTATCTCATTTTTGATGTCTGAAGAAACCCTTTGAGGGAACTATTTTTTAATTTGGCTCAAACATCAACTTTAACACAAGGATGAACTGATTAGAATTTGATGGTCAAAAGTCACTATGACCTTGCGTCCATCTCATTCCACTGAAGTATCCACTGTGAGTCAAGGATGAACTGATAAGAATTTGTTGGTCAAAAGTCAAAGGTCACTAGGACCTTGCATCCGTCTCATTTCATAAATGAATATCCCAATAAGGCCTTCAGGAATTGACCTCAAATCTGGCACAAACGTCCACTTGGACTCAAGAATGAACTAATTAGATTTGGTGGTTAAAGGTCAAGGTCACTGTGACCTCAAAAAACATGTTTTTAGCCAAAGCCCAAAATATCATATGCTAATTATGACAAAATTTCACACAAATGTCTAACAGGATAAAATGAAAAAGAAAAAAAAAAAGATGAAGTCATTACATTTTTCATCCAAAAGGTCAAAGGTCAACTTGACTTTGACATCATAATATTCAGCAAAAATATTTTTCTGGCCATTACTTAACCTCATAACTCAGAAACAAATACTAAGTTGGTGACACTGATCTTAGGTGTCGACCTTGAAACTGTACTGACTGTAAAGATCTTCTGTACTGCCAGTGGGAGAATGTGTATGAAATATCCATGGCACAGACATGGATGTAAACTGTAACTGCAAGTTGACGGGTTCACTGAGGTAAACAACCACAAGGCAGTAATTCTAGTTTCTTCTTATTTTCTGTGTTTGGGACGTATACCCCCCACAGCACTCAGGTGAGGTCAAGGATTTTTACAAAGGTAGCAAGGTGCAGACAAGAGACACAGTGGCAAATACAGCACGCAAACAGAGTTAATACCATTCAAAGTTCAGTTATACAGCACACAAACAGAGTTAACACCATTCAAAGTCCAGTTATAAATGCCATGCTTGGATCAAAGATTTGTGGCTGTGTTTTAGTTATTAATAACACATTAATCCTTCATCAAGAACAGACAACACAGTTATTTTTATGAGCTTCTGGAACGCTCCTGAAACGTGTTGTGCCACATTTGCTAGAATTAAAAGTCTTGATCTCTGCAGAGTGGAGATCTGCACTCTACTAAGACATCTAAGTGCACTTTTCTGCTTCTTAATTGCATTGCAGAAAGTGTATTTACTTAGTGTGCCTACCATGGATGTCTAGATGACGGCTTGGTAATGTGTGAACAACTTTAATTTCGGAACCATTTTGAACCAGTAATGCAACTTGTGAAGTTTTGTTAGTCTGCAGTTTGTAGCCAAGTAAACATTTTAGACAGGAAGTCTAAATGTCCCCCCCCAGACGTCCCATGGGCTAATGGTTCAGGATGTTCCAGGCAAATATTGATCCAGTTACTTGTTAACTTAGTTAGGTAACACTGCAGAAGCACATTTTTGGCATGTGTGGACTGTGAGGACTAACAAAACCATAATCACTCAATGTAATTAACATTTTTGAGATTAAAAATGAAGTAATAACTTTTATGTGTGGTGTTAAAATTGCAAGTAAATCTTTTGATTCTCTAAATCAAAATGAGATACTGAATTTACTGTATCACATTTTCTGTTATAAAAGTTAGAATTTTGACTGAATTGGGCATAATTTTGAATTCAATCACCGGATCACATTTTGTTTTCCAAAAGTGTTTTTGAGCCTTGGTCATTTTTGGAATGATCTCTGTCAGCAGTCGTGGACTCATAAACTCTCCCATCACCTCAAGGTTAGTCCTGCACTCCAGGGAGTGCTTCAGTCATCTGAGGTGCAATCACTCAGTCTACCTTGCTACAGTGTTTTCAGCTGTCAGCATAGTAAACTGTATGCTTTAGTACAAACCTATCTATGGCTCTGAGTGTGAACGCTAGAATATTTATAATAGGATGTGGAATATCAGGTATAGCAGCGGCACACCGACTTGTCAATGCTGGATTTCGACGTGTGCGGATACTTGAAGCAACTGCAAGAAGTGGAGGAAGAATAAAAACTGGTAGACTGGGTGAGTAACAATGTACAGCAACTACAACTACTGCACTTTCTCTTTCAGTCAGTTTTACCTAATCACTTAAATATATTTTCTTCTGGAGTCTTAAATTCCACAGCAGTTTTTAACCACCTTTCCAATCCCCAGGCCCCGATAGGAAAGCCGCTCAGCCTAGTCACTCGCTGTACTATAGCAGAAATTCCCCTGCGGCCCAGAAAGTATTGTCCCCATAGAACACCATGAAAAAAGAGACATCTGTAAAACTGTTGACAGAACACCTTAAACTGTAAACCAGGTCAATAATGAATCTTTATATTCTGAATTTTTTAGCAATGGGATGTTTTTATACGTAGAACTTTCCTCAAGCAGAGAAAAGCGACTTAAAAATCTGTGACATAATCACAACGTGGGCAGGACCGGCAGGAATGAATAGGCGCCATCTTGGCACCCACTATCTATTTTTTATTAAATTCTATGCCAGTCCCTCTCAGGCAGGAGCATAGAACATAATTCTGGACCCTGTACACCAGCAATAAGGGCCCTTTCTGCATCGACGGCTATTTATTCAAGTATCTTTGTGGGTTCTCTGCACATGCGGGTCCTCTGTTCTCAGTCCCATGTTTCCCCTTTTTGACATTCCCTGTGATCTATAGAGCAGGGCTGATGTATTATAATATGATGTATTTGTTACAACCTTGCATCGTTTTACAGCTACTATTCAACCTGTGTTTCTGTGGAAAATGGGATTCTGTACTGAGACAGATTTTACAGTACCGTCACACCTAATTTCAAAAATGTATTGTTTGTTTGAGACCAGAACTAGCTGTGTCTGCTGTAAATCATGTGACTAACTGATAGATGCAAGAGATGACTTAGCAAATGTTGTTTCTCTAAAATAACCAGTCATATCCCATTTTAATAATGATACTTTATTTTCTGCCACTGCACAATGTTTTCCATCTGCAGGTGATAATATTGTTGAGGTAGGGGCAAACTGGATCCATGGACCGTCTGAGGAGAACCCAGTGTTTTGTCTGGCCCGCAAGTACGGGCTGCTGGATCCAGAGGCCCTCAATCCAGAGAACCAGGCTACGGACGTCGAAGGATATCCCCCCAAAGTTCCAAATGTCTTCAGCAGTTCAGGTTGCTCAGATGAATATTGACAGTCATGTCATTGTTTCCTACCCTTGCAAACAGAGTTTTTGGTTGATTTCAGATTATGTTTATACAGCAGTCTGGTACACAAGCCACAGACTAGTCTGGTAGATTAGGTATTTTAATACTGTGTATTATTCCTGTGCGCAAAGTGTGTGCTTTGTAGAAATCCACCTATGCATATGAATGACAACGTACAAGGACAATGGTAAAAAAAAAAATTGAATAATACAGATTAACAAAATGAGTAAACTGCATTATGGTGCTGTAATTCTAAAGAAAAAGGCTTTGACATGCCTTCTCTTATGGACCACCAGTATTTAAGCAGAGTAAACCCAACTGAAATTTTTATATTTCATGGCACATATAGCAGGTGTCAGTGAACATTTACTGTTGCATGTGAGTGTAACAAGATAATATTTTCCTAATTAGTATTCTGTGGGGGGGGCGGCACGGTGGTGTGGTGGTTAGCACTCTCGCCTCACAGCAAGAGGGTTGCCGGTTCGATCCCGGGCATGGGAGCCCTTCTGTGCAGAGTTTGCATGTTCTCCCCGTGTCAGCGTGGGTTCTCTCCGGGCACTCCGGCTTCCTCCCACAGTCCAAAGACATGCAGATTGGGGACTAGGTTAATTGGTAACTCTAAATTGTCCATAGGTGTGAATGTGAGTGTGAATGGTTGTCTGTCTCTATGTGTCAGCCCTGCGATAGTCTGGCGACCTGTCCAGGGTGTACCCTGCCTCTCGCCCAATGTCAGCTGGGATAGGCTCCAGCCCCCCCCCGCGACCCTCAAGAGGATGAAGCGGTTAGAAGATGAATGAATGAATGAGTATTCTGTGGGTCGTGTGCAGGTCAGAAACTGAATGCTGAGGACATCTATCCTGCTCAGGAGCTGTTTATTAGGTTAATGTGTGCAGAATTTGAGAGTCAAGGAGGAGAACCCCAGGCCTGTGTGGGAGATTTCATACGTTCAAAGGTACGTTTCTCTCAGTGACTATAATAATAATAACAATAACACTGACAGTGTGTTTGCAAGCTACCAATATTTGTGACGCTCCAGCTCAGATGTTGTTGATAATAAATTGCATCTTGCAAGAATTAAGAGTTTGTGTTGTTGCTTGTTGTCTTGTGCAGGTTCAACAACGAGCAGCAGAAGAGTGGAAAGATGTTGAAGCAGCCACCAGATCTCTGCGACTGTGTATGATCAGTAACATGTTAAAGGAGGAGTGCTGTATTAACGGGGCTCACAGCATGGATGAGGTGGGTCTGGATGCCTTTGGCCTATACAAGACTTTTCCTGGGATGGACTGTACATTGCTAGGGTTCGTACTCCAACATTGCTTATATATAGTGCAGCAACTAACAATTACTTCTATAATCAATTTCATTAAGTCATTATTTCCTACCTAACCTACTGATTCAGTATTTTTAATGACTGGTGGTTTTAGGACACAAATGCGTGTCTCACTGACTTAAACATAATTTTCTTTCTTATGCAGTGGCTTTGAAGGTCTTATCAAAAACCTGATGTCGGAGCTCCCCAGTGGTTTAGTGACCTACAATCAGCCTGTTCACTGTGTCCACTGGAACAACACAGAGAAGAGAGAGAGCCCTGTGATGATCGAGTGTGATGATGGGGAGAAGGTTGCTGCTGATCATGCTATTGTCACAGTTCCTCTAGGTAGAATCAAACATGTTCATTAACGGAGAACTACACACACTTTCGAAACTTATTCTTGTGGTCTAATGCAGTCTAAATATATTAGTAAACGTGAATGACCCCTCCCAAATCCAAAACCTAGAGTGCTAAAACTCACATTTGTGAGTCTATGGAGCAACTCCAGACTTTATATCCTATGACTCTGGTTCTCTGGTTTCTAGCTTTGAGAGAGAGTAGCTTGCCCATCCATTTTCATCTGCTTATCCAGGGCCGGGTTATGGAGGCAGCCGGCCAATTAAAGCCCCCCAGGCATTCCTCTCCTCCTGGCGGACCCCAAGGCATTCCCAGGCCAGATGAGATATCCCTCCAGTGTATTCTGGGTCTGCCTCTGGGCCTCCTACCAGAGGGACATGCCTGGAAGACCTCTAACGGGAGGTGCCCATGAGGCATTCTGATCAAATGCCCGAACCACCTCAACTGACCCTTTTCAATGCAAAAGAGCAGCGCCTGTACTCCAGACTCCATCTGGATGTCTGTGCTCCTCACCCTATCTCTAAGGCTGAGGCCAGCCACCCTTCTAAGGGGACCCTTTTCGGCTGCTTGTATCCATGATCTCATTCTTTCAGTCACTACCTATAACTCTTGACCATAGGTGAGGGTTGGGATGTAGATGGACCAGTAAATCCTGCTCAGCTCCCTCCTCACGGACGAGGCACCAAACCACCTATCCATCTCATGCTTCTTTTAACCCTCACTCGTGAACAAGACCCCGAGATGCTAGAAATCCTTCACTTGAGGCAGTAACTCTCCCAGCCAAGAAGGGGCAATCCACCATTTTCCGGCAGAGAACCATGACCTCAGATTTGGAGGTGCTGACTCATCCCACCCGCTTCACACTCAGCTGCAAACCACCCCAGTTCCTGCTGGAGGTCACAGTGTGATGAAGCCAACAGAACCACATCATTAGCAAAAAGCAGCATTGCAATTGTGAGGTCCCCAAACCGAATCCTTTCCTGTCCTTGGCTGCATCTTGAGATCCTGATTAGCTCATGTGCACGAATATTGATTGAAATTTCCTCATCTTTATATGGTACCAAAATATGGTTTTGCATACCACATAAACATTAAGTTTTTTACTCTCATAAACTTCCTCATCTGTAGACATAAAACCAAAAAGGCAACAACAAAATTAAAGAATAGTACCACAATAAAATAATGATGCTAGTCAGTGCACCCTGAGACAGATCAGCAACATGCATGAGTGACAAGAGGCTTTTTGCTTTGAGTCTTTAGCAACATAATAATATTCAGTACTGAACGTAACACAACTTGTTCTGGTTTGCTCTGTTTGTTCAGGATACCTAAAGAAGCACCATTCAGACCTGTTCCATCCTCCCCTCCCTCTACACAAGCTGCACTCCATCCAGAGACTAGGTTTTGGAACAAGCAATAAAATTTTTCTGGAGTTTGATTCACCGTGGTGGGATGCTGACTGTGAGGTCATCTACCTGGTGTGGGAGGATGAGGTGAGACATGTATGAATAAAGATAATACCATAGGATGTCAGAGGGAGGGCCTGTGGCTTCATCCAATTTATGTCATATCCTGAAACCCTTAAGAAAGTCTCCACTTGATGGAAAAGTAGGCATCGACTAATCAGGCTGTTTTACAAACATTAAAATATCATCTGCATACAGCATTGACTCTTGTGAAACCTGGCCAATCTGATGGCCTGGGAATAAGGGATCCTGGTGAATAGCTTACACCAGGGGAGGGGAGACACCCAGCAAATGAATCTCTCCCCAAAGGCAAAAGCCTCCACAGTACTAATTAAGAACGACCATTTCACCCTATCAAACACCTTCTTGGCATCTCATGAGATCAAGATCAAGGCATAATAGTGTTAGAGGTAGAGAGCCCATTTTAAGAGATGAACCATACATGTCTAACAAGAGTGGTGAGAGCTCGTTCACATGTCTTTAAAAATTTGTCCTGGAAAACCATCTGATCTGGAGCCTTGAGTTTGAATTTCTTCCACTGTGATGGGGTCGTCCAGTGATTTTTGTTGCTCCCCTGAAATTTCCTCATTTATGGCTTCAAGCTTAGATAAGTATAAGTGCACATAGAAAGACAAGCATGTTTTTAAAAGCCACAGTATCAGAATGAGGCTGACCCTAATGACTGGGATGACACATGCAAGCTCCTTGATTTTCACCATCTTGTTGTCATTGTACAGTTTGAAAATATAGGGAAAGTATTTAAAATTATTTTTTTCAGAATGAAACTTCTTATGCTGGCCTGAATTAGTCTAATCAGCATTCATAATACAGAGATTCTGTTCATTTCATTTTATCTGTTTTATCTCTTGTCATGATTCAGGATGTCATGGTGGACCAGGTGCCAGATGTGCAGAGGTCCTGGATGAAGAAGTTGTTTGGCTTCACTGTGCTGAAACCCACTGAGAGGTCAGCAACCACAAATGTTGCTGCTTGCCTTGTTCATGTTGTATTTAATGGAAAATAACTGGTGAATGCATTGATTAGGAAGGCAGTAATGTTTTTGGTTTACCTTTCAGGTATGGCCATGTTCTGTGCGGCTGGATTGCTGGGCATGAGTCAGAGTATATGGAGACACTGTCTGAACAGGAGGTCACACACACCATCACACAACTCATCCGCAGATTTACAGGTGAGTCTAAATAATTTGCGAGCATCGGGATACACTTCTCCTCCATTCAGAGTGAATCACTTCCTCAGCAGGATCTTTATATTTTCTAAAAATGTTTCTGAGCCCTGGTCATTTTAGATCTTTGTCAGCACTCGCAGACTAACTCTGTGTATTTAGGAAATCCTACCATCACCCCGAGGAGAGTCCTGCGCTCCCAGTGGTTTCATGACCCCTGGACATGTGGAGCGTACTCTCACCCAGGAATAGGCTGTTCAGCGCAGGATCTGGAGAACATGAGGGAGCCCCTGGGATCACGGTCACAGGTACACAGAGAAACATGTTTTATTTACACACACACATACACGTACAGAGTACATTTACACTAACTCACAAAATATGACCCTTCGCAAAGTCCCGCCCCTTACATGCAGACTGGTTCATGGATTTTGAGCTAGACGTTGTGCCTGGGGTATGTGTATTAATGATACTGATTACCCGGAGAGGTTGGTAGGAGATCTCTTCCCTGTTCCAAAACCAAACCCTGAAAGCTGTAGGGCTGGCTAACTAGTTAGCTACTCAAGGTACAGCCTACTGAAGAAGATACACACATTTGCTTTGCTTACGTTTGCTTACTAGTGATTATGAGGCTGAATAAAGACCGACCCTGCTGTACAGGAACCAGTGAAGGGAATCTGCACACACTGCAATGACATGTAGCTGGATGAACATCTGCAAAGTTTCCCTTTATATTCATTGTCTTCTGTGGCGATCAGCAGTGATGTGGTGGTTCACTTTTACACTGTGATCTGTAGCCTATAGTTCGGCTTTAGCTTCTAACTATCTTTGTCTTTTTAACCTGTTGTTGCTGCTGAGTCAGTTTGACATCCTGGATATATCCTTCAAACACAGACTGTCTGCTTCTCTTTCAAGTCACTTTTTTGTTTTTTCCAAAATTATGATAACATTTCTTCAGGGAGGGCTCAATACTAGCTCCGACAGCTTAGCGGGACATCACAAAGGGGCGGGGCTTGGCAAAGGGTCATTTGCTCACAGTTCTAACTGCTTGGGTGTGTTTCAGCCCCTGCAGGTGCTGTTTGCTGGAGAGGCTACTCATCCAGACTACTACTCCACCGTCCACGGAGCTCTTCTCACTGGGTGGAGAGAGGCTGACAGACTCATCTCTCACTACTCCTCCATCAGTCCAGATCTAAAATTTTAAAATGTTTTTAATCCCCAAAATTTAACAATCTTGTACATTTCATTTAATGGATTTAAAAGAGGGAACTCCACCGATTTTGCACAACAAAGTCTTGGGGATTACTACTGCATACTGTATTTGACAAAAGTTCTGTAGCACTCAATACTGAAATGATTTCCTGAAAATATGATATTGCCTGAAAATGTAATAAAACTTAACTTGATTAAAAATGTAATAATACCAAATTATGTTACAGCATCGCCATTTTAACATAACATTTTTATGTTTGTTTGTTTGTTTTTTCAAAACTGATGATGTAATGATTTGGATTCGTCAAATTATAAACAATATTCTTTTTTTCCAGAAGTGCAAAGTTTGCAAGTATACAAAATGTATATGCTGTTAGTGCCATGTTAGCCTAATGAAAACACTAACATTTAACAGTGATTTCATGTTTGGAAATGCAGGCTTTATTTTTGTAGCTAGGTGTAATTAAGTGACACCAGACTCACAACTCAGATGTATTTATTTGTTGAATACTCTCACAATGGGAAAGTGGTACTGAATTAATTTGAAATGCTCAATATGTGGTAATTTTAAAAAGATTTTTAGATATGATACTATTTAATCATGCCAAGGTTTCCACCAATCTGGCTTAACATACTTATGTGAAGTGTAAAAAAGTGACTTGAATCCTAACTTAAAGTGATTTAACTGTACCAAAATCAGTGAAACAGCTCAGTTCAGTGAAGTGGTGGGTTATGCCACGGCTACCTGGGTACCAAGTGGGTATGGGCCTTAAATGGACGTCTTATCTGGCGCCCACTTGGGTAAAATCCCCCATGTGGGCAACTGGCGTTAGGCCATTGTGGAACCTGTGGACAATCCCATGTAGGACCCATTTTTCAGCTCATTTACTACCCAGGTGGGCTCCACATAGAAATGTTGGCCGGGGCAGTATGTGAACATGAAAATGTGATTGGATTATTGCATTTTAATTTAAAATTACACTCAAATAGCACATACATATGTGAAAAATTTTAAATGCTATTGTAGGATTACATGATCATTGAACAGGCTTCCATAAATCACACTACTTGTATGCTGTTCCTGTGACTCCAGTGAGAAGGCACACAATCAGGAGCCACTGCTATGATTTTCAAGAAGGTGGACATTTACCGTTTTATAAGTGGATTTTTAGGAGATTATAAGTCAGACAATCAGGAATAGTCTTCACCTGAAAATCCCATTTTGCTCTGCCACATGCATTAATTTATATATTACTCGGTTCCAGTCTAATAAACACGACTTTTATTTTGAAACTCCTAACCGGAAAATACTTTTTTTTGTTTTGTTTGGGCTTTGGTAATCTTTTAATCCAGGAAGCCAAGGGACCGTAATGCCCGTAATGGTTAAGCAAGTATGGTTGTGAATGTGAACGCTAAAATAGTTATTATAGGATGCGGGATAGCAGGTATAGCGGCGGCACAGCGGCTCGTTAACGCTGGGTTTCATCATGTGCGGATACTTGAAGCGACTGCAAGGAGCGGAGGAAGAATTAAAACCGCTAGACTGGGTGAGAGCAGCTGTTTACAACTTTGACTGCAGTTTATCTTAATAATAATCGGTTTTACCAAATCACAAAAATACATTTTCTTGGGCAGCCTCTGAGGTCACAGTGTCATTTCTTTGATGGCTTTCCCGTTACCCCTCAATACGTTTTGCAGTGTCTCTGAACCATACGGCACTTTTTATTGTCTTGCAACTACTATTGTAATCTATGTTGTCCTCCTGTGGACACACTGAGCTATATCTTACAGATCCAAACATTGTCTCACCTATTTTTTTTAAAGTATTGTTCTGTCTTGAGACCAGATGTCCGCTGTAAAACTTGTGACTATCTGATAATACAAGAGCTGATTACGCAAGGGTTATACATTATATTACCCTGTTATAAACGAACAGCAATGAAATGTATGTTAGGGGACATAAAAAAAACAATAAATAACTTTATTTTCTGCCTCTGCGCAATGTTTTCCATCTGCAGGTGATAATATTGTTGAGATAGGGGCAAACTGGATCCATGGACCGTCTGAGGAGAACCCAGTGTTTTGTCTGGCCCGCAAGTACGGGCTGCTGGATCCAGAGGCCCTCACCCCAGAGAACCAGGCCATGGACGTCGAAGGACATCCACCCTGGGTTCCAAATGTCTTCAGCAGTTCAGGTTGCCAGATGTTTTAAAAATCATAGTTTAAGATTGACCACTGACCTCTAGTTCGAATTAATGTGGAGATAATATGAAAGTGTACCACAGAGCTGAAGCAGCCTTTCTCACACTATAAGTAAAAGATAGATATTCATATTCACGTTATTGTGTCTGACCCTTGTAGAAAGAGTTGTTGGTTGATTTCAGACAGATGTTTACACAGCAGTCTTGTACACAAGCCACAAACTAGTCTGGTAGATCAGGTATTTTACTCCTGTGTGTTATTCCTAACCGTCAGTTCCTTTTAAGGTGTTTGCTTTGTAGTGTTGCATTGTTTCCTTAAACTAATACTGGAATGACAATTTGAGACATGTATAGCCAGTGCCATTGATTATTTACTGTAGGGTGTGATGATATTTTCCTAATTAGTATTCTGTGGGTCGTGTGCAGGTCGGAAGCTGAATGCCGAGGACATCTATCCTGCTCAGGAGTTGTTTATGGAGTTAATTGATGAAAGTTCAGAATTTGAGAGTCAAGGAGGAGAACCCCATGCCTGTGTGGGAGATTTCATACGTTCGGAGGTATGTTTCTCTCAGTGACTGTAATAATATGTTTATTATCATAGTGGCAGTGTGTTTGTGAGCTACCAATGTTTGTGACACTCCAGCTCAGATGTTGTTGATAATAAATTGCATCTTGCAGGAATAAGGAGTTTGTTTTGTTGCTTGTTGTGTTGCACAGGCTCGACAACGAGCAGCAGAGAAGTGGAAAGATGATGATGCAGCCACCAGTTCTCTGCGACTGTGTATGATCAGTACCATGCTGAAGGTGGAGTGCTGTGTTAACGGGACTCACAGCATGGATGAGGTGGGTCTGGGTGCCTTTGGCCTATACAAGACTCTTCCTGGACTGGACTGTACATTTCCAGGGTTCGTACTAACAATTATTTCTATAATCATTTTCATTAAGTTGTCATTTCCTACATATATATGTTAGTAATTTCATGAGTAAAGGTTTTGCAATAGCTTATCTGATCATCAACCAAAGGATGCTCCAAGTATTTTTAATCATGACATAGAATAAAGGCCCATCCATCCATCCATCCATCCATCGTCCACTTCTTCGGGGCTGGGTTGTGGTGGCAGCAGGCTAGGCAAGGTAGTCCACACATCCCTCACCCCAGCAACATTTTCCAGCTCCTCCTGGACAATTTCCGGGCGCTCCCAGCCCAGATGAAATATATAATCCCTCCAATGTGTTTTGAGTCTACCCAAGGGCCTTCTTAAAGTTAGACATGCCTGGAAAACCTCCAAAAGGAAGCGTCCAGGCATCCTGATCAGATGGCTGAACCACCTCAGCAGGCTCTTTTGGACAGGACAGACCAGCCAATCTTCTCCAAGCTCCCTCCCTCTTATAGTACACTCGAATCACCTTACGCTCAGACATTGTGTGACTGGCACAGAAGTCCAATAAGGAAACACCAATCAGGTTCAAGCCAGGCAGGCCCTCTCAATCACCCTCCTCCAGGTTTCTCCATTGTTGCACACGTAAACGTTGGAGTCCCCCAGCAGTACTCCGAACTGCTGTTTGGTGCATGAGCACAAACAACAGTCGTACTTCATCCCAGCAGCTTGTGGTCGTATAAAGGCAACCTTTACGTTCCCCCAGTAGAACTCCGAGACAGCGATGCTCAGCCAGAGGCTTGTGAGTGTCCTAACACCCACATGGCACCTCTCGCCCTGGGCAACTCCTGAAAAGTCCAGTCCCTCCAGGAGTTTGGTTCCAGAGCCAGTGCTATACTTAGGAGCCCAGTACCCCTAGTCGGTACTGTTCCACCTCCTGTTCCAGCTCTGGTTTCTGCCACTAGAGAGATGACGTTCCATGTCCCTAGAACCAGTTGGATGCCAGGGGTCAGCACGCCTATGTCCCCACCTTTGCCTGTCTCCTGGTGACAATGCCCCCAATCTCAATGCCTACCCCTGCGAGTGGTGGACCCTCTGGATGACAACTGGCTCCAGGAGGGGGCCCCAGTAGTTTTACCTGACACAGACAGGGAAGACACTGTAAGAATTCAGCATATTGGCAGTACATCACTCAGACAGTTAATTAACTGGTTGTTTCAGCATACATGTGCATGTCTAACTGACTTTTTTTTTTTTTTTAAGATTATTTTGATATTTCGCTGCAGTGAGGCTATGCCTCTGTACATGGGGTGCTGGCACTATCCACTAGGCTACCGACGCCCCATATCTAACTGACTGAAACATCATTTTCTTTCTTATGCAGTGGCTATGAAGGTCTGATCAAGAACTTGATGTCGGAGCTCCCCAGTGATTTGGTGACCTACAATCAGCCTGTTCGCTGTGTCCACTGGAACAACTCAGAGAAGAGAGAGAGCCCTGTGATGATCGAGTGTGATGATGGGGAGAAGGTTGCTGCTGATCATGTGATTGTCACAATACCTCTAGGTAGAATCAGACATGTGTATTCAAATACTTAAACATTTTAGTTTCTGTTTCTAATATAAACATTTTAATTACTAAATCCTGTCACTAACTTCAGTTAAACATGATATACTGTTTTCTGCTGCTTTTGATGTGTTTATGAAATGTGCATTTCTGATGTAGTTTTAATCAGAGATCAAGCTATTCAGTACTGAACTAGAGTTGCAACCATTAATGCATTAATCGATTAGTGGTCAACTGTTTAATCAATCACCAACTAATTTGATAATCGATATATTGCTTTGAGTAACGTTTTAAGACAAAGAAAAAATCAAAATCTCCAGCATCTTAATAGTGAGTTAACAGTTTACTGAATATCTTTGGGTTGTGCACAAAATAAGACACTTGATGATGTAATCTTGAGCTTTGAGAAATTTTTCACCATTTTCTGACAAAGATTATTCGAGAAAATAATAATCAACAGATTAATAGACAATAAAAATAACAGGTAGATGCAGCCCTATACTGCATAACGTAGCATAACATAACTTGTTCTGGTTTGCTCTGTTTGTTCAGGATACCTGAAGAAGCACCATTCAACCCTGTTTCGTCCTCCGCTCCCTCTGCACAAGCTACACTCTGTCCGGAGACTTGGTTTTGGAACAAATAATAAAATATTTGTGGAGTTTGATTCACCGTGGTGGGATGCTGACTGTGAGGTCATCTACCTGGTGTGGGAAGATGAGGTAAGACATGTATATAAAGGTGTAATACACTCTGGATTAAGTTACACTTGAAATTTAATTTAAAAAAAAAAAAACAATACTAAATAATGTAAATTTTGATGTGGATAAAGCCTTTGCAAAGAGTATTTCAATTATTTTTAAAGCAATCAAAGGATGAGGAATCACCAAGGCTTGTTGAAAGAGATCAAGGGTCTGAGTTTGAGGCTGGTTTGGCTCAAGTCGGAGTCTCTGGTGCGGTCCACGACCATACTATTTGGTCTTATTCTCCACCCACATGCATCCCAAAAATGTTTTATGTTTCTGCAATTAGTTAGCAAAACACAATCAAACAGACAGGATCATTTGAACTGATCTGTGTCATCTCTTGTCATGATTCAGGATGTCATGGTGGACCAGGTGCCAGATGTGCAAAGGTCCTGGATGAAGAAGTTGTTTGGCTTCACTGTGCTGAAACCCACTGAGAGGTCAGCAACCACAAATGCTGCTGCTTGCCTTGTTCATGTTGTATTTAATGGAAAATAACTGGTGAATACATTGATTAGGAAGGCAGTCATGTTTTTGGTTTACCTTTCAGGTATGGCCATGTTCTGTGCGGCTGGATTGCTGGGCATGAGTCAGAGTATATGGAGACACTGTCTGAACAGGAGGTCACACACACCATCACACAACTCATCCGCAGATTTACAGGTGAATCTAAATAAGTCGCATGCATCAGGATACACTTCTCCTCCATTCAGAGTGAATCATCCTCAGCAGGATCTTTATATTTTCTAAAAATGTTTCTGAGCCCTGGTCATTTTAGATCTTTGTCAGCACTCGCAGACTAACTCTGTGTATTTAGGAAATCCTACCATCACCCCGAGGAGAGTCCTGCGCTCCCAGTGGTTTCATGACCCCTGGACATGTGGATCGTACTCTCACCCAGGAATAGGCTGTTCAGCGCAGGACCTGGAGAACATGAGGGAGCCCCTGCCTACAAAGGGATCACAGTCACAGGTACCTACTGTACATTTCCAAACACAAACACACACCAACTCAGAAATAATTAACCAAGGTGTAAGACTCTGTACTGTAACCTTTGATCTGTCTCAGCCTCTGCAGGTGCTGTTTGCTGGAGAGGCTACTCATCCATACTACTACTCCACCGTCCATGGAGCTCTTCTCACTGGGTGGAGAGAGGCTGACAGACTCATCTCTCACTACTCTTCCATGCGTGCACCTGAGCCGCTCAGATCAAAGCTTTAAAAGAACTGCACTGCTGTGATGAAAAGAGATTTATCAGATTTATAGCCAAAATTTTTATCTTATTCATACTATGATCTCAGAGTTGATTTGGAGGATGGTGTGAGAGCTGCTGTTTATTTAATGCAGTCAGTGCAATGTATAAAGTGCCCCAGCCAGTGACGTGTGATACTGCTGACCTTATGCTGTTCAGTGCACAGTTCTTTCCTTTTTTGGGCAGTTGGTGAGAGGGTGGCAAATGTGGGCTTGGTGGATGACGAAAGCTGCCCACTTGGCACTCAAAACTTTGCACTCAAATGTCAAGTTTGGACCTGAATCAGTCAACAACTCTATTAAATACCCATATATATTGCTTTTCAACTGAAAAAAATCAATGCAGTTATAAGATTTTCATTGTCTTGTTATAATAGTGATTGAACTCCATGCTGTTTTCAACTTTCTGCTTTGCTGATCTCATTATTCTCTGTCCATTGATTGTAATCAACCATCAGATTCTATTGATAAATAAGACATTTCTCAATAAACTATTTTTACAGTTCTGTCTTAAGTCATTGAGTTAATTGATTCCTAAATATTCAAAATAATCATTATTTTATTGTTTTTATTAATATTATTATTATCAGCATTATTATTATCATTATTATTATTATTATTATTCACCGAGCTCACCAGAGATGGAGGTCAACCTGAGAGCTCTGTTGTTGTTATTTTACTACTTTAACCCACTGGTCAGAATAGCCAGAAAAGCATGCTGGCTTGCATTCTGCAAAATCCGACCAGATGTAATGGAACCATAAACTGTATAAAATATGGAATGGAACATACTGGTATTTTTGGCATACTGTATTTGCCATAGCAGCATATGTATTGGGACGTACTAATTTTTTTTCTGGCATACTACACAGTATGGTTGTATGGTTTTTATCCGGCAAGTGGCAGTAACGCTCCCATTAGCGAAAAACTGCAAAAAAAGAAAACGTAGAAGAAGTGGTCTCACACCGGAACGAACGAAGCTGTCTGACTGGAGATGCTAGTCGGCATGTAAACACGGAGGCACATCATGACCAGCACGTCCGAGCCGCCGCAGCAAGATGCTAAACTTTAGCCAGATACTTTGTAGCTAGCCGGGTCATAATAATAATTCCGTACACACAAACCACGGTCACATATAGACGAGCAGCCGCCATGAAACTGCACGAGGCGCTCCGTAATGTCAGCAAGTTCAGGACCGTTTTCGACTTTGGAGGACGGGAAGTGGCTCACTGGTTCCCCGGACACATGGCTAAAGGTGACAGCTTGGCTTTAAGTCATCTCTAGAGTATATCAGGTGTATGAACCACGAATATAAATGTTTGTATTTGTGTAAAGCAGGTAATTCCGTGTGTAATATAAGTTACTATAACAGTTTTCACCTGACTGTGTGTAGGACTGAAGCAGATGAGAGCCAGCCTGAAGAGTGTGGACTGTATCATAGAGATCCATGATGCCAGAATATCCTTTATTCTCTACTGCACTGTTGGTAGAATATAACAATGCAAAGTGTCTTTTTGTTATTTATATGTGAAGGAATTCTGGTTATTTTATCATATTATCATTGGTAGTACCAGAAAATGCCTGCTGTTTTATTTATTTAACACTGTTCAAAACAAGGTTACACATTTCTTTACAAAGCACACAGCCGGAGAAGAAATGTAGAATAAACTAATGAATCTAAATATAAAGTGAGGCACTGTAAGCGTTATAATTTCGACTTTTAATTTATTTCATTTAATGGAATTTAATCAACATTTTCTGGTAGAGGATATTAATTCTTGACACCAGACTCACCAACTACAGCAAAGATGCCATATAACAAAACAAACAAACAAGTTTAATTTGTATTTCCAGTTGTCCACTAAACAATTTAGGATACTATACTTTTGATTTTGTTTGGATAAGATTAGTAAGTCTTGTTTTCAAATGTCAAATTTGGTTATTTATCTTTCTTTGAGTTGAACAGCACCCACCAGCTCTTTTTACTTTGTAGTTAGTTTGCCTCACATTTTGTTTGTAACTTTAATCCTAACTTCCTTTATTCATAAATAACTTTATTTTATAAAAAAGCATCTGGTTTAGTGATGCTTCTCTCTCCCTTTAAGAGCTGGGTTGTAAATAATCACAAATCAGTTTGAAATGATAAAAAATATCCTTTGTTGACCAGAATTAATCCAATCTGTTTTTAATAGAGTTCACTGAAGGAACCCTCACTACATCCTCTGGAAGCCTTACTGCACAAAGTGTGAAGAAGTTTTTTCTCTTTGTAGAGAAACACCTCATTGGAAATAATTTTAAGGAGTTCCTTCTTAAATCATATCTATATTATTCCAGAAGTGGATGATGGGCTCAGCCAAAATATCATGTTCTCTGTGAACAAGCGTAGAGATCTCGATAATCTCGATCCTGTACGCTAGAGGTGGTAAATCTCCTCTCCACATATGACAACTTTTTAAGACCTTTTTTTAAATGCATCAGGCTAAAACACATTTCTGAAATATATAAAATAAAAAAGTGCCATCAACCTCACAGAATTCAGGAGTATAGGAGCTCTAACAGCAAAGAAACATTTACCTTTGTGATTAAGTCCAGACCTTGGTACAGCCAGAAAGAAAGCACTTGTAGATTAGAAGTAACAGCCACCACAAGAGTCACTGAATTACAGCTATCTCTTCCCCACTACAGTTAAAAATCTGAGCACTTTACCTCATTTTAATGCAGAGATAAAATGAGAACTGTTTGATTTTTCTTTAACATTAAGGACATCCCCTTCTCGGGAAGAAACCCTGTGTTTCAGGAGACTCTAGATGTCAGACCCCATCTGCTGGTCCTCAACAAGATGGACCTCGCTGATCTGTCCAACAAGCAGGTCAAAAGTCTTGCTATTATTTTTGTAAAGTTGCATGTCATCACGTGTACGCACTAAACTCTTCCTTTCTTGCTGCAGCTAATAATATGTCCTGCTTGTTTTACAGTGTTATTCTGTGTGTGTATATATATATATATATATATATATATATATATATATATGTAACTACTGCCTTTAGTGCTTTTAAAAAGAGCTTTTTCTTTTCCAGGTTTTAAATTGCATGTCCTGTTCTTGTTCTCTTAAACTCTTGTAGTCTTGTTTTAAATTGTTTTAAACTGTTACTTTACATTTGCCCTGCAGAGAATCCTGAAGACGTTAGAAAAGAACAGGGTGAGGAATGTTCTCTTTACAGACTGTTTAAAGCAGAGAGATGACAACATCAAAAAGGTAAAAATCTTCTCTGGATACTTAACGTTTGACTGTGTGCAGACGTGTCCTCAGCTCATCTAACATAAAAAGTATGAGCATGAATGTGCAAATTACTGCTGCTTGTCATTTTTCTGCAGTTGGTGCCAACGGTGGTGGAAATGATTGAGAGCCAACCACGCTTTAACAGAGTTGAGGTATGATTACTGAAGGCAGTTTGATAATATATTTCATCTACTTTCAGCTTTGAGAGAAACAAGTTAAAAATTGTAGCCCAATAGGCATTTTACAGCTGACGGGGCAATAAGCTACATATGATAGAAGAAGTATAAAACATAAATAAAAGGACATAGCCTCACAGAGCGATGATCAATGCTAACCAAAATACTGTAAGTTTTTTCTGTCGCCTTAGTGGAGCTGAAACCACATGGAACAGGATTTCACCACATTCAACACACTGTGCTGTCAGCTCAGCATCACTGCCTGAAACTGTGAAACCAAATTTAAAGGCATGCTGTGCAGGACTTTTTACTTACAGTTTGTAACTTAAGGCCCACTTGGCTGTTATAAAATTTGCAGTGGTCAAGCGAGCTAGAGAATAAATTCATAGGAAGTTAGGGAGGACAAAGCAGTGAATCAGAGAAATAAAAATGTATTGTTTCACGGCGGTTACATTCTAAAGCACAAGTAAACACACACATACCTCGGCACAACCCTGCAGGAATGTGCTGCATTGATGGATTTTGTGTGAATTCATCCTGTCCATTTCTCAACTCTGAGTGTGTGTGGCTCAACCTCACTGTCGATCAGACAGACACTCAGACCTGCAGCTCGCATCCACATAGCAGAGGAGAGAGGCGGCTGGTTGCTACATTTTTATAGAGTCCACTACTCAAAGGTTGATGACCAGAAATGTCTCAAATAAACCAAAATAAGTAGAAAATAAAGGCAGATGGCACGCTCTCTTTAGATACAGACACTGCCACACACTGTCATGCTGCAAGTGATGATTGTGAGGGATTACTTTTGTATGAGAATTGTTTTAATCTTGCCTAGTATACCTTTAATGTATTCATGGTCATATTTCCTCACCACATGCTTTGGAGCTTTTAAGGTTGTCTCCCACATCACCTCTCTGGCTCAAAAAATGATCTATTTTGTGTCACTATACTCCAGACAACGTCAGCTCAGTGATTAAAATACATGTGTCTCTACCTGATGATGTGTCATGACTGGCACAGTGATATCCAAAAGTAACTTGTCATTGAAATTAAGCATTTTAAATTGATGTTTTTAATTCATGTTCTTGAGCACATTTAGCTTTATAAATAGCTTTATAAATTGCCAAAAAAAACTTTGTCATGTAGCCCTGCGATAGTCTGGCGACCTGTCCAGGGTGTACCCTGCCTCTCGCCCGATGTCAGCTGGGATAGGCTCCAGCCCCCCCGCGACCCTCAAGAGGATGAAGTGGTTAGAAGATGAATGAATGAATGAACTTTGTCATGTAAATCTTTCAGAATACAAATTACCGCCTGATGGTGATTGGAGTACCCAACGTTGGGAAGTCGTCTCTTATTAACTCACTGAGAAGAACAAACTTGAAAAAAGGTATGTGTAATAAAGCAGCTTTTGGACAGTGATTCAGTTTGATCACCTCCTCAGTGATAAATATTTGGTGCTGTTATATTTCAGGTCGTGCATCTCGAGTAGGCGGAGAGCCAGGCATAACTAAAGCAGTCCTGACTAAAATACAGGTGAGTGTAGAGGACATGTTTGTCTTTGTGTATATGTGTTCATGGGTTCATTGTGTGTGCACGTCTGCGCAGTATTTGTAGCTGTCCTTGTCCTCAGGTGTGTGAGCGACCCATAATGCACCTGTTGGACACGCCAGGAGTCTTGCCTCCGAAGATTGAGAGTGTTGAAACGGGCATGAAGCTGGCGTTATGTGGTGAGTACGACTACTGTCATTCAGGAAACACAGTGTAGAAACATCATCAGGTTTTTCCAGTGTCTTCAACAAGTATTTTAATATTTTTTTCTTTCCCTCTCCAGGAACTATTCTGGACCATTTAGTGGGTGAAGACATAATCGCTGACTACTTACTGTATTCCCTGAACAGGCTTGAGAAGTTCAGGTATGGTAGAAAGAATATTTTTACATGGTCAGTGTCGTACTTTTATCACATTGCTGTGATTGTTTACTGTACCTGTGTGTGTGTGTGTGTGTGTGTGTGTGTGTGTGTGTGTGTGTGTGTGTGTGTGTGCGTGTGTGTGTGTGTGTGCAGTTATGTAGAGAAATACGACCTCCAAGAGCCAAGCGATGACATTCAGCATGTCCTCAAACGTATTGCTGTAAAACTTGGAATGACACAACGGGTCAAAGCCATTACTGGAGTCGGTAAGAAAGTCCTATTCCTACAGATAGTCCTGCTACACACAGTATTATTGATCAGTTGTTATATTAGTTCACTTATTTGCTTTCAAGCCAGTTTGTTAGATTGATTACCATCCATAATAAAATGGAATAGACTGAGAGTAGGGCTGACATTCCCACTTGTATCAGCGGCTGAATCCAAATGTCTGGACTTCACCGCACTTGCAGACTTTGTGGGCGCGTTCCCGGGAAGTCTGGGGCTGTCCAAATCCACAATTCAACCAGTCCACAAGTGGTCATAAAGTAGCCTTTCTGCAGACTTCCAGAGAGTCTGCTTGGGCTGAAGACTTCACTGATTCAACTGCCCACAATTCATTGCAATACAGACGTGACATGGTAGTTTATTTTCCAATAGCCAACTAAAAAAACAAAACTTATGTGTCTGTAGAACAATTACTGTAGTTTATTGAAGCAATACTTGAACTGTGTATGCCAAAAATAATATTCAACATCATGATACAGAAATATGTAGAAATATGGGCTGTAGAGGGGAATCAAAATGCATTGTCTTACTGCAGCCTATCCTACAGGTTGCACAGTGTAATGCCAAATATAAAGGCTGGAAAAGTGGCTGAAAAAGAACAAAAGTAGATCTTGTGATGTAACTAACAGGCCTATCTGATTTATTTAGGCATAGCTCGGTCCTTATTCACAAACGTCTTTGTATTTAAATGTCTGCAGTGTGTATGTTCGTTCACTCACAAAACAACCATGTAGATGGAATTTATATCTTGTTATCTGCAGGGACAGACGAGCAGACAAAATATGGCAGCAGTTACAATGATTGTAACAGTTGCTTGAATGTTTCCATGGCAGTGAGTAAAAGTCTCAACGATGATGACGGTGATATTGTCACAGTACATACAACAGAAGTCCACAAGAGCTCAGTCAGTAAGTCCTGAGGGCGGACGTTTAGATTTAGCCAGTGTAGCAGGACGGTCAGAGCAGCAGCCACTGTTGGAATTGCAACTGCTGTAGTGGGCTGACTTCGGTATAAGCTTGTGTATAAACAACTGACTTGCGCCAAGGTGCAAACTCACTGAAGTGAGGTTCTGCAGTAACAACAAGCAATGGAGTGGTAACGTTACATGTTCAAATAAGCAATCCGTTATTTTTTAGAATATTACCCTAACTGTTATTTCCCTGTTTCTTTTGTTGCCATTAATTGCATGTTTGTTAAAACATGATGTTCTGTAGCTGCCTCCAAAGAACGAGTGGGAGCTGCTGCTCAGCAGACAGCAGATCTGCATATTTTCACATCTAACTCTGTGAATTAAGGTTTTATTTTGACCAAACCAGAGTTGGTGATTGTTGGAACAGTAAATGATGAAAGAATTAGGTGACTAACAACACTGACTGAGACAGTTTTGGTGAGTTTTATTTTGTTTCTAAGTTTGAATTGAGTGTGTTTGATGGACGATGAGTTCTAATTTAGCATTAATTTTAGTTAAGTTAAAGAGAGAAATATGGATTGAAAAATAGGTGTAATAATAGGCACAAACAGAGTTCTCAAACTGTGTGACACACTTTACAGTCCCACTGGCGTGTTGTCACCATAGCATCGAACAACAGTTGCCATTTTCTTTTGTACTCTCTCTCGCAAACAGTTCAATGTCCGCTCTACCCTGATTCTATTTCTATGTCACCATCATAGAAACATTGTAAAGATAAGTCCCAATATGAAAATGTTCCTCGTCTCCCTCAGGGAACATCACCATCACTGTCCCAAACTACACAGCAGCGGCTTACAATTTCATCAGAGCCTTCAGGAAAGGAGAGCTGGGACAAGTAATGCTGGACTGACCTCAGACATTTTAACGAAGACAACCGGGGAGTGTTTCTAGGTTTTACCAGCGCTGCCCCACAAAAGCATCACCAAGGGAAGTCCATCTCTGTCCTCATTTCAGGGACATGATGCAGTCTGTTTTGTTTATAAATGTTATGTAAGAAAGCACTGTATCCTTTGTAAATAAAAGAATCAAACTGGACTCAGATACCACATTTTTTTAGCATTGCCTTTGGAATACATGAGGCAGAAATCTGACATGGTGTAAACAGGATATTTATTAGCATAAAGACAGTGATAACAAACTCTTAATTTATTATGTACATAAGTGTTGTACAATGTAAGAGAGTGCACTTATTGATATGGAACAGTCTGTTGCTCCTGAGTGTCTACTGCAGGTAAAAAAAATCTCTCCTGGGACGATGGACAGCCCATCAGAGACATGAATAACTGAGAGCAGCAGCTTGTTTTCTAGTGTCCCTCGCAGACATGACGTGGCTTAATTTCAGGTATTATAAAAGGGTATGGATTGCACAGAGATTCAAGATGATTGTGGGAATGCACTTTAGCTTTTTCAGCAAACAATACTCTCATTTGCCTTGTCTGATGGTAGAGAATCGTCTTTATGGCTGCAGATGGGACTGCCTTAATACATAGATCTTTAAATCCAGTGGTGAATTCAGTTCTGCAGAAAGAATGGAGTGAAAAACTTCCACAAATTGTAATTTTTTTTTTTTGTCTCAAAACAAAAAGTTGAATTGAAGATTATAAAAATTGCTGGGGGATGTTGTATTTTCAATAATGCTGGTGCAAACTTGGTGCTTTGAAAATTTTTTGGAATGTCTTAAAGTGTTAGCAGGCTTTATATTTAGCCCCAAGTTTGCTTAATACATACAAATTATTTGGCTCAGTTGTACTCATGTTGGTCATTTACTTTGCACCTTTTTGTGCATATTATGAAAATAAAGATTTTTAAGATACAGTTGAGATTGGCAGTACACTTACAAAGGTTATTCATTTTCTGATTTTCAGAATTAGATCAGGAATCTAGCTTTAAGGAAGCAAAGGAGTTCGGCCCCAGTTTCTGTCACACACATAGAGATTTGACACTGACGGAGATGAAATGTCTCATTAAATACTGTGCTGGTTATGTACATTTGTCTCTTGGTATAGATTAGAAGTGTAAAATCATACAGTACAGTGATGTTTTTGTAATTGTCCTTCCCCCACTGTGTTGCACCTCTAACTGGTCATTCCACTGCAGGTCCAGCCAGTCCTGCACATTACAGTCAGATCCAGAGCAGAAGCTCAGTCATAGACTGATTCAGGAATTCATCCTAAAAAATAAGCTGAGCATCTACAGTATAGTGTCGACCAAGAGTCCATAGTTTGGGTAAAATGTTGCAATAATTATAGAAACCAGCTGAGAGAGAGAAGATCCATTTTGAGTTGAGCCTGACATGAGTGCATCAAAGTAATTGGTCCTGTTGTAGTAATCCAGCTCTTCGTCTGAGCTGTCGGCATTGCTGCGGCGGTAGGCAGAGGCGTACCATTTCTCCGCTGTTAAGGCCACCGCTGCCCCTGCTGCTGCCGCTGCTGCCACCCTCACTGGAGACGAGCGCCCTGCGGCCCTGAAGCGGGAGCGGGTCCCACCGTAGGAGCCTGCTCCCCGGTAACTCCCCGCTGTGGAGCTGCGAGAGTGGGTGCCCCGAGATGAACCCCGGGACCCTCCACGACCGCCCTTGGACAGCACCGGCTCACACAGGAAAGCAGAGAGCAGGAGGCAAGTCCAGCATGTTGCAAGCACCTGGTTCATCCCTGACATCTGTGCAGGAGGAATACATAATGTAGCAAACAAGCAAACCTGAGGAATATCCGCACCTTTAATGTGTGAAATGGAGAAATCACCCATCTGTCTTGAGTATGTAGGCGTTAAACACACAGACATCTTTTGATTTGAGGTTGTAGGACAGTCAGTGCTTTCTATTCACTCATCAATTCTGAATAATCACAACATCACCCTAAACTGGTGTAACATAATATACCAGCAGCACTGACGAAGTATTTTCACACTGCTGGTGGACAAATATGAGACGTCCGTGTGGTGTTCAGTGTTGTTGTCTTCATAAAGACATTTCTGTGTTGCAGATTGCCCCTCTCCATTAAAGTAGGTCAGTATAAAAATAAACATGCTCACCAGAGAACATTGCTGCTGGCTTTCAGCCTTCACTTGAAATAAAAAAACATTCTGTCTTAGGATGAATAAGAAAAAATAAATAAATATGGCATTGTCAGTACCTAATAGGCAATCATTTGAAATGTATTACTGAGCTCTAACAAGGAACTGTATCATTGAGTAGAAATGTACAAGACATTTTCACTATTATCCGTGCAGTGATATAATAAAACGATTTGTAGATGCATGCATGATGTCCCTATTATCATAAATCAGCCTGAACGCTTCTGTGCTGTAGCCTGAAGGAATCACACCACCGTTTATAAAGA
Source organism: Epinephelus fuscoguttatus (assembly GCF_011397635.1). Taxonomy (NCBI): domain Eukaryota; kingdom Metazoa; phylum Chordata; class Actinopteri; order Perciformes; family Serranidae; genus Epinephelus; species Epinephelus fuscoguttatus. The sequence goes on from NC_064767.1 coordinate 22,704,579, forward strand.
AACACATTGTCGCCATACACACCCACGTCCCCGTGTAGCCAGTATATCCTGATGTTCGGTGCTTACCTTATTTCCGTGTGTTTTATCCTTCCTTGTGTTTTGGCACTCGGTGGAAAGAGGAGAAGGGGTTGTCACGGACGATGCAGGCTCGTTCACGCAGAAGAACACCAGAACGCGCAGCGCGCTCACAGGCACATCTGAAGAGATGCTGCTTTATGAATCTAATCAAAAGCTTCTCGGATGTGGAGCCTTTGATATTAGTTTTTCTTTTTCTAAGGTGTTCACTGGATTATTTCTACACGTATTCTATGTAGGCTATGAATGGAAATGGAAAAGGGAAGCTTGCTGTTGATTAAAATCCCTAACCTAATATAGTATTATTATTATTATTATTATTATTATTATTAATATGTATGTGATCTTTTCATAAACGAATAAGGGCTTAGGTTTTATTTTCACACTAGGGAGGCACCTATGAGGCTGAGATTTAGAGGCCCTCTGACAGAAAATTTTCAGCATCAAACACTTAATTTCCTATGTTATGGTGTTTTTTATGCACCGATGTGTACCTTTTCTGCAGCATCAGTCTAGTCAAAATAAAAGTCCTCTGCTACTTTCATATTTTTAATATTATTTTCATTTCAATTCAGTCCAATAGAACTTGATTTATATCAAAGGAAATTCTTGTGCCAGAGAATGCTTCAAATTACACAAAGTACAATAACCACAATTTTAATTACTCACAACCAATACCAACCACACAACCAGTGGGTTCCCCAGGTCAGGGTCACTCACTTGGCCCAGCTTTACAACAGTAGAGTATTAAATATCTGGCAAAATATACAAGATAGTGGTGTTTGAAGAAGCAAAAGCAAAAACAGGTGCCTAACAGAGTAACATTAGGAGTATGATAAGTACAAGAGTTACTAAAAAAAACTAAAATGGTGGAAAAAACAGACTGCTCCTTATAACCAATGTTATATTGAATATGACATACAATGAGGAGTAGCATTGCACACGACCCAGAAAATGATATTACAAACACAAAATATTTAGGGGAATGTGTCCCCTGCGTAAATAAATAAAAATAATATATGATATACATTTTCATTTGTATTGAACACTTTACCAGATATTATAAGATAATGCTATTAAGATCAGATAATAATAATAATATATACATTTTTATTTTATTTCACCAGGATGTATGTAACTCCTGAGACTCTGCATCCTCATATGAGGACATCTCATTTTGGGTTGTACTTCATTCTACTTAACTCAGACTTGTTGTCCCCGTTCATGGACACTTTTTGTCCCATCTAGTGGCCCTGGCAGAGCGCAAAGAAGACGATCAACCATGATCATCTTGAGGGAGTAAAAGTTGTCACAAGGTTTCTGTCATTGAACTTGGGGAAGGATAATTTGCACAATACACAAGTCCACGTAAAAAGAAGATGGCAGCCATCTCTGTCAAGTCAGTCTGCAGCCAATCCTGACACAAAAGTGAACTAGGTTGAAAACCTGATCACATTTTATGTTTGAAAGAGGCGTTGTTTATTTATGATTAATAATGTTTGTAGTTTGATATGGAATACAAATGTGACTGATTTAAGTCACAGTAACAAGCTAAGACACTGTTAATTAGGAAGTACTCATCTAAGGACATTGGGACATTGACATTGTTTAGTTTTTTATACTTATTGGGTCCTACTGATCCAAATAGCTAGGAGAAATTAAAAATGCATACCAAACAAAAGTCTCAGGAGGATATGAGACAATAGGCTAATACTGTGTGGCAGCCTTTATGAAAATGGTATAATAAATAAATAATATCAGCTAATTGTTATTGTTTTATATGTGACCCTGGAGTAAACAATAAGAAGAATTAAAAATGCTATAATAACACAGCATTTGCATGAATACAGAACACTGTATTTAATTTTATTGAAAGTGAGAGGACTGATCAATAAGCTCAGAGGAGGGCGGTGGGGGTAGTTACAACAACAGACAGCAGGGGGCAGTGATGTGAGTTTGTGAAACATGCTACTTCATGGAAAAAACACCAACGACGAAGAAGCAGGCGGAAGTAGGCTCAGCGATCTTGGAGCAAGTTCATTTGACAACAGCCTACCGTCGTCGCTGTCATGGCTTTCCTCTGCAGAAGTGCTGCTTCCCTCCTGAAGTCCTCCAGAGCAGCCCCGGCCCTGCTGTCCGCTGCCCGCCTCTACAGCTCAGGTGTGTGTCTAAAAACATGTCCAGGGTCAGGTTACTGCAGCTGCACGAGCACAGTGGCCCTGCAGCCACAATGTCAAGAAACCTGCGTCACTGAATGTGCGACACATGTGGAGCAGACTGCCACATAACTTGTTTTAATTCAGCTGTGTGTGGTGTTGTTTGCACCATGTAACGTTTGAGCGTCTTTAATGGAGGATAATCTCTGAGCACGTTGTTGACATGAGGACCTGAACTGTGTAAAGGGAAATTCCACCCTAAAATGGAATTTACAGGTGTTACTATTACTGTACAGCCTAGAATTTATTTGTGATTTTTAGGTGTTTGATATGATTTATTTATGGATTACAGACCAAATATCTAAAGAATATGGTGTTAAAATGAAAACACCTATTTCCAGTATTGTCTTAAGATGTTAGAAAACAAAAGACAACTAAACAATTTAAAACTACATCACCAAAAGCTGGATAAGAATATTAAAACTCCTAAGTACAACAAGGACAATTTGATGGCAGCAGTTAACATTTAATTGTTGATTTTAGTCCAGAGACACATCCTGAAGCTGCTCCAGAGATGTGGCTGAATAACAGTGCAACAGCAGTCAGAGTGACTGTGCAGATATGTGGACAGATGTGCAATAATTAACACTTTTAAGACCCTCTGGCAGATAAGAGAGACTTTACTGCCATCCATCTGGATATATCGCAGTACACAAAAGAATGACAGATTAACATACAGCGGGAGTGAAGCAAACATTCAGAGTACACACAAGGTTCAAGGTAGTTTGAATAAGTGGGATTTGAGATTGGATTTGAAGGATGTTATGCTGCTGGACTGTTGCATGAGTGGAGGTAGGGAGTTCCAGAGGCTTGGCCCTGGCACCCATGGTGCTAGGGTGTGAGGTGGGAATGGTGAGGAAACCAGCAGAGGAAGAGCGTAGAGAGCAAGAGGGGTTTTACTCCTGGAGAACGTCAGACAGATAAGTGGGGGCTAGGTTGTGGAGGACTTTTAAGATGAGCAGAAGGTTTTTGTAATCAATCAGGTACTGATCAGGGGGGCAGTGTAGCTGGATGAGAGTGGAGATGATGTAGTCAGATGATTGGGTGCGGGTAATGATCCAGGTAGCAGAGTTATGACTGATTGAAGCCTGTTAAGGAGTGCAATGGGGAGACCAGAGATAACTGTGGTATCATATCAAATTTGTGATATGACACTAGATATTATCTTAGATTTTGGATATCATACGTGTTGTGTTTTCCTAGTTTTAAAGGCTGCATTACAGTAACGTGATGTGATTTTCTGAACTTACCAGACTGTTCTAGCTGTTCAATTATTTGCCCTTATGCACTTAATCATTATATCCACATAACTGATGATTATTTATCGACAATCTCATTGTGTGAATATTTTGTGACAGCACCAGTAGTCAACCATACAATATTGTCACAATATCAATCATATTTGGTCATTAAAACCGTAATATTTGATTTTTTCCATATCACCGAGCTCTAAAAGCAAACATTCAGGCCACACATAATGTGCAAACAAAGCAGAGGACAAACACACTGTGCAATAGTGTGCAATATACTGGACAACTACATGAGAGTTGTAGAAGTCGCAAATATAAAGTAAGCTGTGCAAAAGTAGTAGTTATCTGATCCCTGAGGATATTCACGTATGAATGTTGCAGGTAGTCATACAGGTTATGATGGTGAGCATTAACATGAAGTAGGCTACAGGAGAGGTCTTTTAGACGCCGTTTGTTCAGTGTTTAGTAAAAATGTCATCGATGGAGCACCATCCTCTGTAAAGACTAAGAATGTTCTAACGACTCATTTCCTGGGTGTTTAAATCATAGTTGCAACTTGGACTAGCCAACTAGTCTAAAAGTAGGAAAGCACTCAGGGAATAGTCAAAACTAAGCACAGTATTATCTATAAGGTCAAATGTTGACTGAAAAAAAGAGCCATTAAAAATTGTTAAACGCTTTTTTTGCCTGATTATTACAACAGCATTTTAATTGGGTAAATGTAATAGCATACAATAAAAATAATTCTAATAATAAATCTAAATGACAAGTATTTTTGAGGCTGACAATTGAGGGTAGCAGCATTTAATCAACTAGTTAGTTAATGGCACACATCCCAAGTAGAGATTTGTGGTCTGAGTTGTTACAGATCCCTTACCAGTGATGCAGCTGGTCAGGACACACCTGATGGTTTCTGTGTAGGAGGTGAACAGGATAAGTGCGGGGAGGGTGGCTCTCCTAAGACGGTGGAGGTGGTGGAGACGTCGTGCTCTCTTAGTGTGGGAGGTGTTGTTGCGTGACCACCTGAGGTCATCAGCAGTGTGCTCACCAAGAAACTTTGTGCTCCTGACTGCTCAATACAGGAGCCGTCGACAAGAAGAGGGTAGTGTGCAGCGTATTTTCCATGAAATTCTGAAATAGTGTGGTGCACAGATGATAAAACGTTGAAATGGTCGTTCAATTTTGATGTGTTTTAAGTTTGTTTTCTAAAAAAAATCTGTAAAAGAAAGCAAGATTGTCTTAATTAAATGTTACTATGATGTCAACAGTTTGACATGTAAAATGTCCAAAACAATTGAAGTAACTCGAGTGAATTCTGTTTTTGGGGTGGATTTTCTCTTAAAGCCCTACCTTACATAACAGCTGTATGCCAGCACCAACCACACTCTTAAAGGTGTATCAGGGGCCTCCAAGGTCTCTGTAAGACCTCAGCACAAGGCCATCAGAGTCGATCCTTCACCTTTTCTTGAATGATTAACCAGGACTCAGACCATTTCGGTGACCCGGCATCACCTGTTGAAAGTCTACGCCGCTCCCAGTTAAGGAGTTGGTGACAACCCGTGTACAGTAGGTCTTTACAGGACTAAAAAAGGATCGAATTCAGTTTCTTCAATAAGATTTAATTTCCAAAGATCTTAGATATGTTCTCTAATGTTGATAAAATGTCAGAGGCACTTTCACTACTGCTGGCTCCAGTAGCTAGGAGGCTGATCGTCACTCCTGGGCAAGGCTCGCATTATTGTTACACATAGCTGGGAAGTACTGAAAACAAAAGTGATATAAGAATAATTAACTTTAGGTCATATCATTCCTACTGGTTTTTCTGTCATTGTTTAATCCTTTTGCCAGCGCAATTGTGAAACTGTTCCTGCAGAAACCAGTGATACTAAATACACAATAGACTTATCTGACCATCGGTGTTGGTTCTCTCTTCCTGCAGGGGGTCAGTATGAGTATATCTTGGTGGAAAAGCGAGGTGAGAACAAAGATGTGGGTTTCATCCAGTTGAACCGACCCAAGGCTCTCAACGCTTTGTGTGACGGGCTTATCAAGGAGGTGGGATCAGCCCTGGATGCCTTTGAGGAAGACAGCACCATAGGCGCTATCGTCATCACAGGCAGCGACAGAGCCTTTGCTGGTAAGCATGTTCTCTGTGCTTGTTTTTGCGTTTTTCCTCCTATGAGGAGCTGAAATAACAGCTCGACTTTTGTGTCTTTCAGCGGGAGCAGACATTAAAGAGATGCAGAATCGAACTTTCCAGGAGTGTTACGGGGGAAACTTCCTGGGTCACTGGAACAGAGTGTCCACAGTGAAGAAGCCTGTGATTGCAGCTGTCAATGGATTCGCTGTGAGTGTGTTTTACATTTTATTTCTATTATTGATGTTTTAATTGAGTGAAAGGTCCTTGAGCCTCTTCAGGATGCATAAACTGTAAATGGGGTATGAAACAACGTCAGTAAGACAAGTCACTGTACACGTTCTTCTGTTTCAGCTGGGTGGAGGCTGTGAGCTGGCAATGATGTGTGACATCATCTACGCCGGAGAGAAGGCACAGTTCGGCCAGCCTGAGATCCTGCTGGGGACCATTCCTGGTAAAGACTCATTAGTACTGACTTTCCTTCCTGTTCAGATTTAACTTCCTTACCAGATTCTTGCTGTTGGAGCAGCTGTAAATGACGCCTGTCTACCTGCAGGGGCGGGTGGCACCCAGCGCCTGACCCGTGCGGTGGGCAAATCCCTGGCGATGGAGATGGTACTTACAGGAGACAGAATAACTGCGCAAGACGCCAAGCAGTCAGGTAACAGCAGTGTTGGAAAGTAATAAGGACTGTAGTCAAGCAAAGAAAATCTTGATCGACTGATTCTGCCTTCTCTCCAACTAATCGATCAGTACGGAAGAATATTTATGACCTCATTATGACCTACTCAAGTGTGGTGGTGTATTTTTGTACAGAGCCTCTCACCTGTACTTGACTTGAGAATTTCCATTTCATTTATACTCCACCACAGGCAAGAGGGAAATGTTGCGCATATTACTCCACTGCACTTATTCAACTGGTTTAATTACTTTGTTACTTTGCAGATTAAGATTTCACATAAAACATATATGTTATGCTTATAAAATACAATGCATTGTAAAGAATGAAACTTGACTTTTGTCTCCCTGGTGCTGTTTGTCAGATCTTAGATTGCCATTAGTTGTTGGCAGTTCCACCAAACAGACATTTCCCCTGTTAACTTCTCTTATGATTTCATTTAAATAATTGAGGTCCAAAGAGGTAAAATTATCCAATGCTCCAAAAAAGCTAAGATTACAAAAAATGTCCAAAAATGGAAAATAAATTTGTGAAGTAGAACTTTGTTGTTTCTCCTTTGCTGCCCCATTAATCATGTCATGACCCCTCAGATTCATCTTGTGACTCACTGAAGGGGGCCCGACCCCAGTGTTGGGAACCACTGGACTAAACTATCTAACTTTTTATATAAAGACGTTAAACCACCTACGGCAGTTTCTTTAACATGTCAACATCACTGACAATTTAATGATGTAGTCTATAATAATATGTCAGTCACAGGGGGCACTTATCTCTAGAATAAGTCATTTTACTTCTAATATGTTGAGTACATTTTGCTGAATAAAGGACTCTTTAGATTATTGTATTTATACTTTGGCTCACAGAAAGGGTCTGAATACTTCTTCCACCACTGGGTAACAGAGATATTAAACATGTTACAGTGCAGACATGCACTTTACTAAAGTTAGGATATGAGCCTCTTACATTAGACTGCACCAGTGTACCTAATAAAATAACCACTCTTCATATATGTATCATACTTGCTTCAGTAGCTTTTTGTGTTTTCCAGGTTTGGTGAGTAAAATTTATCCGGTGGACCAGCTGGTGTCTGAAGCTGTTAAATGTGGGGAGAAAATTGCTGCCAACTCCAAACTGGTCTCTGCTATGGCTAAAGAGGCTGTTAACGCAGGTGTGTAAAGTTTGTTCAGTTAATTTTAAAAAAATGTTGAATATCCTTAAACCTGCTAAACCTGATTTAGTGTCTGACTTGTTCTTCCGTGTGATTGCAGCCTTTGAGCTGACGTTGGCTGAGGGTAATCGTTTGGAAAAGCGCTTATTCCACTGTACCTTTGCAACAGTGAGTACAAGAGCCCATCTGAGAGTGAGTGATGGAGGGGTGTGACTCTGATTTTGACAGTTCAGTCATGATGTGTGTGTCTGTGTTTCCCTGCAGAATGATCGTAAAGAAGGCATGACAGCATTTGTGGAGAAGAGAAAAGCCAGTTTCCAGGACAGTTAAAAAAAGAGCAAACCAAGAGCTCAGCCAAGAACACAACGTCCTTGATATCAGCTGGTCATTTCCTTATCTGCAATAAGCTGAAGACTTAAAATCCTGATTGTAGTGAAACATACAAGATGTTTGAATTAGGGTTTGGAACTGAGTGATTGCACATTGCTGTTTTATCACAGTGAAGCTCTGCCTGCTGAGGTTTGGTATCACAATCAAATGGGTGCAGGAGTGCAGTGGGGTTTGACTGTGAGTACTGTTTGATGACTTTGCCACTGTGTTACAGGAGGAATCAGTCCTGATGACTCGTACTGACTTTGCCTTTTCATTTTCACTACTAAATGTTTGTCTGCATTTTGTAGGCAGCTAATTTCTTTGTACATTTTACAAATAAATCTTCAGTGTGGTTTTCAGCAGTGTGACTGAGACATGAACTCAAATGGAGAGATTGGTCTGCTGTATTTGTTCCAGGGTTCCCACGGTCAGGGAAAACCTGAAAAATACATGGACTCCACAATCTTGTTTTCCTGGGGATGTCATGGAATTACTAAAACCCTTGAAAGGTTTGGGAAAAGTCATGGGATATAGTTGTTAAACAAAATGTAACGTAATGGCAACTTTATTTCCTGAAGCTGTTGAGACTCTCCCTCCATGTTTGCCCGCTGGCTTTAATTACATTTGAATAGACTTTAAATCTGATATATTTGATATGACAGTGTGATTTAACATGTAGGGTCATTAATTCCAAAGTTTCCTTACCTTTGTTATGCCCCACTATCACTTTTAAATTGTGCTACATTTTTTAGATGAAGCAATACTCATGTTACACACTGAGAATGGTAATTGAAATTTTATTATGGGTCCTTAGAAAGTTAGGCAAGTTTTCGAGTGTTTTTAACTATACATATACAATTTTAGGTGATGCAGAGTGATTGCATATACCGTAAAACTTTAATTAAACACCCAGTCCCTTTTACTAGCCTGGTGTAGCTATACTTTTTGACAAAGAAAGGCCTGTCTTTATTAGACACCTGGTCTGGTCGCCAAGCAGTTCATTTATTATAGAAGTTCTTTAGATGTATAAAACCAGATTGTTGACTACCCTCTTGAGCTAACGTTAGTTCGCTGTGAAGATCGCTGATACAGATATAAATATTCAAAATTTTGTCAGTATGGAGATGCTACACATCGTTAGCTCAGTACAGTTCATTTTACTGAGACCATGAGCATCAGAGATGACTGTAATTCATTCAGGTTTATTAGCATGATGAAAGCAAGTGGTGACTCCCTTCCTCTGAAGCTGCCATAAAGTCAGAATGTGTCCACTCCTCGATTACCCAGTAAGGTATATTCCTTTAGTCCATAAGGGTCCAACAATCACAAGAATTAAAGGGGTTTTTCATAAAACTTAATCCAAGTTATGAATATAATTTTAACAGGGAAAAGTTGTGTTGTGGCAGTATGCTGGGTGCCGTAATCCTCAGGTGCCATGAAACAAGTGTCACAACATAACACATAAATGGTAGGCTATTTTATTCAAAGCCTAATTTTCTACAAACAGTATTCATACTGGTTCAAATAAACAATCTGATCGTATTTTCTCTTTGCTGAGCAACAGTTTTTTGTAAAATGAATTAAAGGCCTGTCCCAAATATAGGCCTGCTGAGGTCAGTAACTTAAACAAATAACATCCTGGGCTACCAATTGAAGTTTTACGGTAATTAACAGTCTAAGTCCTGGTTTCAGAGGCTGATTCCTAATGTCTCTTTGAAATATACAATTCAGTAACTAGTGTCTTCCAAATCTCAAGCTGAAAACTTGACTCTAGTGAGTTCAGTTCACTCAGGACTCAATCAATGTGTCCTTCACACCACCAGGTGTGGCTGTTGTGCTGCTTCACAGGATCAGACACTGGACAGACTATAAATTCAGTGGGACGGACGGGCACCGGGCTGTTCGCAGATGAGCCTTTAATTTGGTCCAAATGAGTGTAAAGTGACAGTTATAATGTCAAGTAATTACAATACTGTTAGAAAGGGAGAAGTCAGCCACGCAGAAAAACATTCTAAAAGCTCACCTGTCAGCCCTGTGAAATAAGACTTGAACATGTTTCCAACAGTCTACCAAAGGAAAATGGGCTTGTTTGATTCCTGTATCACAGCACAGGCGTCAGTGGTTTCAACTTTAAGGGCTTAGGATCAAAATCTTTTGATAATGTGTCAGTGAATATGATTATTTCTGATAGATTTAACTCCAAGGATTTTAAGGAAATTATACTCCCAGCAGCAAAAAAGACAAACAATGCTTATGAGATAGCCTATAAAAAGCCTTACAGATCCTCTGTGTAAATTCTTGCGCATCATCTATTGGCTGAAAATATTCGGGAGCACATAAAACGATGATTTTGACTTCAAAGAAAACACCAGAACAAATTTGGTTAGTGTGCGCTTTCTTTGGCCGCTCCAATCATCGCCAGGCACCTTTCTCTCTCTCTGATCTTCACACGGCGGCGCCCCATATCTCCACAAGGCCATGGCCTAATTGATTTTTATTTTCATTCAATATTCCCCTGGAGCTCGCTTTCTTGTCAGCCCGCTGGAACAAAACTTTAAAAAGGGAGGAGAGAGAAAAAAACTCGTCTCCTCTCTCTGCGGGGAAGCACAAAAGTCTGCAGAGAAGGGCCAGAAAAGAAGCTCCTGTCTTTGAGGCTACCGAAAGGTCAAAATAATAAATGTAGACTCAATTGAGCCTCTCCACACAGACAAAGGGGGCAAAACGTTACATTTTGGCAGCGCAGACCCTCATAGCGTGATAAACTCATTTAAAGAAGGCGAAATAAAGAGGGAGCAGCATGTGTCCGGAGAGGGAGAAAGGGGCTTTCAGTCCGGCAGACAGGCCTGGCTCCTGCAAGGGCCTTTTCTCCTGCACAGCAGCAGACTCCCATCCCTCTCCAAAAATCACTCTCATATTCCTAAACTGCACTGCCTCAGTCCTGTTGGTGACTTTATCTGGTTTTATATGTTTTTCACTTTTATATTTTCATAGATAAATGCATGCACTCTAAAAATTATTTGCACAACTTGAAGCAAAAGTGACCAAAAACTGCTTTAAAGAAAAGAAAGAAAACAGGCTACTTACCCGTTTCCATAGGAACCTACTTAAAAACATATAAGATTTAATGTGTGATTTATAGGTGAATATTACAGGGATAAAGTCAGACATTGTAGGTCTGGAATGAAGAAATATTACGAGCATATATAGGCTGGATATCTAATATTTGCAGATTAAAAACACTCAATAAAGTACCAACACGTTTCTCCTGTTCATTATCAACAGCAGCTGTATAAGGGTTGTAAAGTCACTATATAAGCCACAAGCCTGCAGTGCTCAATGCCGCAACTTGATTTTTATGATAGCCTGTTTTTATATGCAGATTTTTTTTTTCTCACAGAGCCAGGATCTGCGGTCATGGAAAGGATTCCTCAGCATTTTTCTGCCATCCAGCTGAGAGTTTCTCTGGCTCAGATGAAACAGGCCGGGTGGAGTGGTTTTCATCTGACAAATATTTTCATTATCTCACATTCTTGGCACCAGAGACCGTGTCGGAATAACACATTCACCGGTGTCTGCTTTGAATTATGCCCACCCAAGGCTGTCAGGAACAACACAGACCGAACATTAACCGACCCTGAGGTCTGAGGACTAATGGCACTTTACCCTATTTTATAACGAGAAGAGACAGGCTGCAGCAATGTCATTAGATAACTTTTACTTAGGGACTGTTCGTTAGTTATGTGAGGAGGAAGGGTGGTGCAAAAGGGGAGGTATGTCAAATGTTTTTTAAGCACTGGGGAGGGAGGTTTTATTTTGGTGTAGGGGTGGGGCATACAAATCTAAATGGTTGTCTTTTGTATTTATTTTACAGGTGATTTTTAAAGAAAAAATGCCTTTTAAAAAAATCTAAGACTCACCAAAATTACACCATTCATCATAGGCAGAAACTGTAAAAACAGAAATAATCACTGGATTTTCACATTTCCAGTGGGCTTTGAATACATCATGTGCAATGATTTCTTTTGTCAGGAAAAAAATATATAAAAGCATCTGAAGCTCAAATAAAGATATTTAATCAAAAAGCACTTATCTATCAAGAACAGGGGCCGGTTGCACAAAGCACCTTAACTTTGCTTCTTAAGTGTGACATGACAAGTGTGTGCATTAAATACCTCTCCAATAACTGACTGTAAAGATCACATTGCATAAAACTACAGAGCATCATTTTTGTAAAGGGGCTGGAGCACAGCTTTTGAAAGTTGAGTGATCCAACCCCAGGCAGTCACAATTATGAATTGACTTCTGGTAGAATTTAAAGTACAAAATCATTTGCTCACCATTCAGTGTGTCCATCAGGTTCTCTCAGTCACGAAACACTCTTCTCAGGATGCCTTCATTGTTCCCATTTATATTAAACTCAACCATTTTGTGGTTAAGATGGAGCCAGAGGTACTTTATGTTTTTGGTCTTACTTTGCCTAAGGTTCTTTGCTTAACAAACTTTAAGCAGTTCCTTAAGTAGCCTATAAGGCTAGCCTACACCAAGATAAGAAGAAAAACCTTAATCCTTATGTAGACATTTTAAGGAAACATTAAGGAGAAGACTTGAGGATGTTTTGTGCAACAGTTTTATTTGGTTTGTTTTGGGGGTTTTTATGTTGTTGTTTTTTCCCAAGTAAACCTTATCTGGGACTTTAAGGAAAATCTTAACTTAAGGTGCTTTGTCCAACAGGCCCCAGTCCCTTAGCTGCAAAAGTCACTGCACATTTTTGGGAATAACTAATTAAAAGTATAACATAAATATTAGCCATACATTTCATATTGCATGTAGGCTAACATTTGTGGTGCACAACTGCTCTTTTTCACAATGCTATTTAGGCCTACATGTTATTAAAATTAAAATTAAAATAGATAATGATATCGCTATTTATTTATTTAGTTAGTTAGTTATGTCAAAAACTAAGCTAAATAATGTGTTTGATGATGTTGTGAACTTATAATATTTAGATTTAAAATTTGTGAAGGGTACTCCACCTCCAACCAATCAAATTAGAGTCCCTGATCACATGACGCGTATCCTGGTCCTCGCGTCTACAAAGACGAGGGATGTAAATAACAAGATAGTTAAGTTGCCTGCAAACGTTTCAGTTTGGCAAACCGAAACATAAAACAGTGTAATATTTGCCTTGACGACCAACAGGGGATACCACCGCGACACACATGTGTGACTAGCAACGCGCTAAACTGCTTTTGTTATTTTATTAGTACGTTATTTTAGTCGCTTAGCACGTCTGGCGGATGTAAACGAAACCGGAAGTAAGCTGGAGTGATTCCTCTCGTTTCGCTCTTTCCCTTGTTGAAGGCAGTTAGTATGGTCGTGCTGAGAGGAATCCCCTCTGTTATTTCACCTGAGCTGCTGTATGCTCTGGCTAAAATGGGCCACGGGGATGAACTGGGTATGATACTTAATAACATACTTTATTTATTGTGGGCTATGCTAGCAGTGTTAGCCTGTAACGTGTGTACAGTCACTGTAGGGTAGTAGGCTAAGTTCAAGTCAACAGCAGTGTAAACAGTGACAGAGCAGACTCACAGGATCATTAACCTGTATAGCTGGAAAGGGCACAAATATAAGATGTAGTTCATTCAGTGTTTATTCTTTTTTTTCCAGTTCTTGCTGATGCAAACTTTCCAGCATCTTCCATTTGTGCTTGTGGTCCTAAAGAGATAAGAGCTGATGGTATGTAAACACATCTGTCTGTCAATGAAAATGTTTTTTGAATAGATGTATTTATATCTGTGTCTGATCTTTATGTAGGTTTGGGAATCCCACAGCTTTTGGAGGCCATTTTGAAGCTGTTGCCCTTGGATACCTACGTCCCTTCTCCGGTACAGGACCCATAAATCTAAAGTTAAAACCACTGAGTGATGTCTTGGGTAAAAAAAAAAAATCATTTGTTCAATCTGCTTATGTTTCCACAGGCTGCAGTCATGGATCTGGTGGACAGTGACAAACAGAGGTGTTTACCTGTACCTGTGTGGGACACCTACACACAGCTCCTGGGTCAGGCTGGGTCTCAGGTAAACCAGATTTCAGTGAGTAACATTAAATAACTTCCTTTGATTTTTGACTAATTTGTGTTGATTTCTGTTGCATGTAGGCTCCTCTTGAAAAGGTGGAGAGGTTTGCTTTCTATGAACGTGCCAAGAAAGCCTACGCTGTTGTGGCAACAGGGTGTGTATTTACTCTGTCTTCATCTGATCATTGTAGCTGCATGTTTCATTCTGTGTCTGCTAAATGAGCACAGCAGCATCAGCAGCATATGTCTCTTTGGTCCAGTGTGTAGGATTTTGGGGCATCTGTCAGCAGAAATGAAATATAATAAGCATGTTTTCTTTAGTGTGTAATCACCTGCAAATACAAATTAAATAGGCTGTTTATATCTACATAAGGAACAGGCCCTTGTCCACGGAGTCCAGCATGTTGCACCACCATGTTTCTAAAGTAGCCCAGAACAGACAAACCAAACACTGGCTCTCGATAGGGCCATTTAGGGTTTCGTGTCGGGCTCAGTAGTTTTCCTACATGCTTGGCACACATGAGAAGTTTCACTTGGTTGCGGTCTGCAACCTCACTGCTAGATGCCATTGGATCCTACACACTAGACCTTTAAGAAAAAATACAGAATGCTCTACGAAAGTCTCATTATTTCAAATATGTCTTTTAAATGAAGCTGGTGAATTTAAATACTGTCCTTTGCTCTGTCTACACAGGGAAACAGCTCTGTATGGTAACCTGATACTGAAGAAGGGGGTCATTCCTGCTGAGCTGCTACAATGACACACACACACGCATTAAAGTAATTAAAATCTAATGATTTTAGTCACAGCTGTACTTCTTTCCATGAAAATGTAGAGAAGGTGAATGTTTTTCCATACAATCAATTTTCAATGGTGTTCAGTTTCCACCAGAAGCTGTGAGTTGAAAATATAATTTAGTCTTTTTCATGTTAAATAAAAGGTGCTGTGTGTAGGATTTAGTAGCATCTAGCAAGGATTGCAGATTGCAACCAGCTGAAACCTCAACTGTGTGTCAGACGTGAACCCCAACTTATAATTCCTTTAGTGTTAATTGTTCCGGATGTTTTTCTCGGGAGCAGAATCATCTGCACAGGTCTCCTCATCTCCAAAACAAACAGATCAGGTGAATAAAACAGTTTCCCATCACAAATTAACATTTCTCAGACACTGTTTGGCATGTGTGGAGACAGGCCACTAGCCCAGCACCTGCTAATGTGTGCTCACCTTTTTTTTCTGATAACTTAAGATCCAGACATTTAGGAGGTTTTTACTGGGTGCTGAAATATCTGCAGAGGTCTCTTACCCTCCAAAACAAACACACCCAGTCATTTCAACTGGTAAAAACACAGAGTAAAGCAATTTACCATTACAAATCAGTTGAGTGTCAATTCTGGGCTACTGTAGAAACACGGCGGAGCAACATGGTGATCTCTATGGACAAGGACAAGGATCTGCTTCCTGTGCAGATAAAAACAGCTCATTCAGAGCTAACGAAAACACAACAATTGTTATTTTCAGGTGGTTATACACAAAAGAAAAAATACTTATTTTCCATTTTATTATCTTCCATTTCTGACAGTATATCCTCCTAAATCCTACACACTGAACCTTTAATACTGTAAATATGACCTGATTATTCTCCAGTTTACATGGAGCAGAAATACTTTCTTGCTTTTGTAACTAACATCTGTTTTGTACATACATTTCAATAAATAAAACACACAAAGTCTTTGATCAGTATATTTATCATCAAGACACATTTGAGTGACACTGAGATTTAGATGTGTTCACAGTTTGATGAACTCAAATGACACTTGTGATTTATTAACCTGTGTATCAGCTGGGGGTGGGAATTACATTATTGCGATTTTAAATATGTTGTGATCTGCTGAGTATTGCAATAAAATATATTGCGATGTATTACCCTTTTCAACTGTAAATTATGTCCCCAAAGAAAAACTTCGTCAACATCTGTATTATCTAATAAGATGAAGTCTGTTCATCTCACTTCAGCCATTTTTTGCAGCAGCAAAACGTATCTATTGGACTGAAGAAGCAGTTGATTATATTATTTTAGTAGGCTACCCAAAGTTTAATTTGTATTTGTAAAATTAACAATCTATATAATTAAAAATTGATACGATACGATATTGCCACACAAAAATATCGCGATACTGTGCCGTATCGTTTTTTTTCTCCCACCCCTAGTATCAGGTTATGTTTGTGTCTGATTTGAAATGATAAGCATTAACACAGGTTGAGCTGTTGAAGGGTTATGGGTGGTAGAGATGGTCCAGATCTTCCTCTGGCTCGCTGTGTTTCCTCTCAGATGGCAAATAAACAGGAGCAGCAGCCTCATGGTCAGGGATGAGCTCTGGGAGATCTCGGTGGTACACGTCGTCCATGTCCTCCTCTGGTTGAAGGTGAAGTCTCGCCTTACTTTCAGCCACAACCTCAGGTCTCAGTGGCTCCATCTGCACAGGTGAACCCTGGTCATCATGGTGATACAGCGCGTCCTCATCCTTCTCTGGTTCAGAGTGTGAAATGCGGCTCTCTGCTTCAGCTTTGTATTCAGCCCGTAGTGGAGCCAGATATCCATCCAGCTGCTCCCTCGCTTTGTGGTAGACTTCATCCCAGTCTTGCTCAGGCTCGTTCAGCGCCACCTCACTAAAACCAGGGTGGTTGATGTCATCTTTGTCCTCCTCTGGTTCCTGATTGGACTTCATGTCAGCATCTTCCTGCCAGGGCTGTGCCTGGATGTCAGCAGCAGGGAAAGTATCCAGGTTTTGAATTTGAACTTTGAGAAGATCAGCCATTGAAGGATGGTGTAGCTCATCCAAGTCTTCTTCAGCCTTCAGGGGCTGTTTGTCCCATCCTGTGCCTGCCATGCTCTTCCAAATCATCATGCTAGGGTCAATGTCATAGTCAGTCTCGTCCATGTCCTGCGGAGGCTCCACTTCAACTCCCCAGGACATCCTTCCTTTGTCATCTATGGATCTGAGATAGATATCATGCATGTCAGTCTGCATTCCCTCAATCCAAGAGACAAGTATTCACTTTAGGTTTAGTTTAAGGAAATTACAACTTACACAACAGTATCCTGGAAGGCTTCATCTGTGAGTTTATTCTGAAGAAAGAGCACAAATGTTACATACATATAAACATTTGTCATTTTAAATTCGCCAGGAATAATTTATCATATATATGATTTAGAGCTGGAGAGTAATATTGCGGACAGCCAGGAGCAATACATACCCATGGTTTGTATGGCTTCGCTGTGATACCGAGTATCAGAGACGCACAGACTACCAGAGAAAACCTATGAGTGAAGGGAATCTGTATTAATGCTCAGATTTTACATGTGTTACAGACATTACACAACAGATCCTCGTCCAGACAAAGAAACTAACCATGCTGTCCACACACTGTTAAACATTAAAATCAAGTTAACAGCCTTGGTAATCAGAGTCAGAAAGAAGAGATCTGTTTTCTTACCTTAACATGTTTGCTCTCAGCTCGACGTTTTGGATCTGAACAGGAGATTTTCACTTCACGTTCTGTTGGAGATAAAGGACCAAAGTTCCACTAATAAACCAGTTATATTTTCTTGACCTTTGTACAATCTGAATACAAGAACGTCAGCTGTAAGTAATTCATTGCCTTCAGCAAGGCAATCGTGTCTCTGTGCCAACGGCTGATTACAGCTAAACTCCTCATGCTGTCATCAGGTCTAATAGGTGTAAATGTACTGCATTTGTATCTGTCCTGAATAACATTGTTAGCCTACATTGTTGTGATTAAAATGTAACTTGTTTCAGGGGCGATCTCTAGCTCTCATGTAAACTGAATCCTTGCAGTGGCTTGGGTTCGTTTCCAACCTGTGGCCCTTTACTGCATGTCATCCCCCTTCTCTCTGCTGTCCTGTCATTCTCAAACTGTCCTATAATAAAGGCAAATAGCCAAAAAAATTATCTTTAAACATCTGTCTTCTTTCCTGCAAAAATAATTTAACCTTATACTGATCTCATACACTTGTTACCGGTCTTACAACTACATTAATCTTCTTGTCAGCAATCAGTAATCACATGGTTATAATACCCTCTGTCCTAAAAGCTGAGGTTGAGATATTTTGTCATGGGACAAACTTTATCTTGCACAAATAGTTTTTCTAATCTCCTTAAGGGGGTTGTTCCTATTTGGACTCAATGTAGCCGCAGTGCAATCCAAATAACATTTATTATTATTTATTAGATACAATAAAAATTGCTTTCCGCCATTTAGCAGAGCAAGGATCGTTGGGTTCAACTCGCAACTTTATTCGTCCCCGGAGGGTGATTGGTCTTTGCAGCAAGACAGAGACACAAGATGATAAATTTACAAAAAAGCCCACATAGGGCGCATTAAAAAGGGGTGGGGGCAGAGGGCACTGAATGTTGCGGACTCGGGGAAAACAACAGTGGTCCCATGTTGACCTTCCCATTATTGTACAATTTAAATGAGAATGAGAGGCTGTATGGTGCACTCTCTTAGTTCTTTTAATTCAAGGCTGCAGATTTTTCTGTTTGCAGCTGCCTTTTATTAAATCAAATAATTATTTATTTCTAACACTGCACTGTAACCTCTGTTCATGCATTTTATGCCTGTCCTACTCTATTTTAGCTTGTTTTGAATATCTATTCTCTCTGTCTTTAAAGTCTCAGTGTGTATGATTTAGGGGGGGAAATTTTGTCAGAAATGGAATACAATATAATAAGCATGTTTTCTTCAGTGTATAATCACCTGCACATAAAAAACGTGTTTTTGTTACCATAGAAAAAGCTGTTTATATTTACACAGGGAGGGGGTCCTCATCTATGGTTATCGCCTAACCCTAACTCTAACCCATGCTTCTACTGTAGCCCAGAATGGACAAACCAAACATTGGCTCTTGATGGGATCATTCACATTTTCGCATCGGCCATTGTAGTTAGCAGCCCCTGAGCACCAAGAGCGTCAGAAAATGTGAAACAGTTTTATTCAGTGTTTTTACTGGTTGTAATCACTAGGCCCATTTGTTTAAGAGAGGAAGAGACCTCTGCAGATAATTTAGTACCCACTGAGAACCTTCTGAACATCTCACCTGTTTTTTTCTGGCCCAAAAAAAGGTGAGCACATATTAAGTTATCAGAGAGAATAGGTGAGCACACATTTGCAGGTGTTGGACAAGCGGGCTATCTGCAATGTGCCTAACAGCATCAGAGAAACACTGATTTGTAACATGTTACTGCTTTACTCAGTTTTTTTACAGGTGTTTATTACCATGTTCTGGAGCGGTAGAGATCTCTGAGGATAATTCTGCTCCTGGTAAAAACCTCTGAAACAATGAACAACGAAGGAATTCTAACTAGGAGTTTAGTTAGAATTAGTTTCAGCTGGTTGCAATTTGCAGTCCTCACCCCTAGATGCCACTAAATCTCCCCTAAGTCTTACACACTGGGCCTTTAACGGCTGTTTTTAATTGTATTTAAATTTCCTTTTATGTTTCATTTGCATTTTGTCTCAGTGGTTTTGATCTTCTGCGCAGAGCACTTTGAATTACTTATTGTTACTGAAATGTGCTATATGAATAAACTTCCCATTCTTTAAGAATAATGTTTCAATCCCAATGTGATTTACCTGATTAAATGAAGGTTATAAAAATAGCAATAACCTTCTTAAGTTCCTGTTGTCTATTATTGCAGGAGTTTTGACCTGACTATTAGTCATGCTTTGGAGGCTTAATGTGGGTCATTCTTCATTAACAACACAAAAAGATCAAACAACTTCTGCTTGACTGTTTATTACATACAGTGACTTGTGATTTATGAATATGCTGACTGATCATTAGCATATTATTTATTCAGAAGGGGCAGTGTGCATAGAAATGTATATCATTAAGAGTTGTATCAAAAGTCCGGTCTTGTATATGTGTAATATTACCATGAAGCAGCAAAGCACATTCTCCCGTGCTTGGCTTACTTTCACAGGAACTCTCTCAGACAGACTCCCTCCTGCGAACAGCTTCAGTCATTTCAAACAACTAATTACCCTTCACATACACACCCACTGAAGGAGGACAGATTGGAGGCAGATGATCAGTCTGTGATCTTATTGCCAGCCACAACGCTTACTGAAGCAACTGTTGAATGTGTCATCTCTCATCTACGTCCATGCCAAGATCCTATCACACTGTAACGCTCACTGTTTCAGGATAAACAGCTTTGTGATTGATGTACAGAATGATAATTACAACTCACTTTACAAATCCATTTTTTCTTATACGTGGCAAAGACAGAAAACTTTGAAATTACAATAAACATCTGGAAGTTGCAAAACACAGCCATAACCTGATTTAAACTAATGTAACGTTACATATACACCCTTAAAGAATGTGATTTAATTTCAGATCAGTGTTTCAGCATCTGGCGGCCCCTCCATCAATCTGCTGTGATGTAGCTCATGGGAGAGTTTACTTCTTAGGAGACCGTTAGGACTATGAGAACTCTTCTTTCGCTGTTCATACAACGGGAGGAGAGTCATTAAGTTAACATATGGGTTAATAACGTCTCATGACAACAGGATTCAGCACATACACACACACTGTACAGTACAACAGGAGCAGACAGACACGCCACACACTTCCTGTTCTGTTCAAGGGATGGCTCCACTGTGTCTGCTGGTTATCTGCCCTCTCGATCAGATCCATATGTACAAGTCCTATGGACTAGCCCCACTCCCGGGTCAGTCAGTGGTCTACTGTCTTCTTCAAATCATGAAAAAAACGTCATAGTATAGTATGTCATCCAAAATCATTAAAAAAAAGTCGTAGTATAGTATGTTGTCCAAAATCATTTAAAAACATTATAGTATAGTATGTCGTCCAAAATAAGAAAAAATGTCATAGTATAGTATGTCGTCCAAAATTATGAAAAAAAGTCATAGTATAGTGTGTTATCCAAAATCATAAAAAAAACGTCATAGTATAAACCTACAGTATGTCGTCCATAATCATGAAAATAACGTCTTAGTATAGTATGTTCTCCAAAATCATGAAAATAACATCTTAGTATACTATGTCGTCCAAAATCGTGAAAAAACGTCATAGTATAGTATGTCGTCCCAAATCGTGAAAAAACAACATCGTAGTATATATGTCGTCCAAAATCATGAAAAACATCATAGTATAGAATGTCGTCCAAAATCGTGAAAAAACATCTTAGCATAGTATGTCGTCCAAAATCATGATAAAAAGTCATAGTATAGTATAGTATGTCGTCCAAAACCATGAAAAACGTCATAGTTGTCCAAAAGCATGAAAAAACGTCACAGTATGTTGTCCAAAGTCATGGAAAAAGGTCATAGTTGTCCAAAAGCATGAAAAAACGTCATAGTATAGTATGTCGTCCAAAATCATGAAAAACATCATAGTATAGAATGTCGTCCAAAATCGTGAAAAAACATCATAGTATAGAATGTCGTCCAAAATCGTGAAAAAACATCATAGTATAGTATGTCGTCCAAAATCATGAAAAACGTCATAGTTGTCCAAAAGCATGAAAAACATCATAGTATAGTATGTCATCCAAAATCCTGAAAATAATGTCATAGTATAGTATGTCATCCAAAATCATGAAAAGACTTCATAGTATAGTATGTCGTCCAAAATCACAAAAAACGTCATAGTATAGTATGTCGTCCAAAATCCTGAAAAAACATTGTAGTATAGTATGTCATCCAAAATCATGAAAAACATCATAGTATAGTATGTCATCCAAAATCCTGAAAATAACGTCATAGTATAGTATGTCATCCAAAATCATGAAAAGACTTCATAGTATAGTATGTTGTCCAAAATCACAAAAAACGTCATAGTATAGTATGTCGTCCAAAATCCTGAAAAAACATTATAGTATAGTATGTCATCCAAAATCATGAAAAAACATTATAGTATAGTATGTCATCCATAATCATGAAAAACGTCATAGTATAGTATGTTGTCCAAAAGCATGAAAAAACATCATAGTATGGTATGTTGTCCATAATCATGAAAAAAAAGTCATAGTATAGTATGTCGTCCAAAATCATGTTCACTTTGGGAAATATGCTTTTCGCTTTTTTCGCTGAGAGTTAGATGATAAGAACATACCATTCAAGAGTGGTATCAATCTTCTCATCTCACTCTCAGCAGTGTATTTCACAAAATGTCAGTCTAAACCTTTAAATAAGATCACTACCAGATTAAAGCTGGTGACAAACTCACTCTACGCTGGCTGTTAAACTGACACTGAGGAGTATAATGTGAGCCATTATGAAAATGCTCTGTCGGTTTCCCAGAAACCACAACCCTGGGAGAAGACATCCCGCTGCACCAAGCCTTGAAAGTGAGGTTTGATGGATAAAGTGTGCTGAAGCTTCGACCAATCCATCCCCTGTGTCCTGCACACATCACTGAAACCACTTTCATGTGAAGCCCAGCGGCCGACGGCAGCTACCAACACAGACTGACCACAGGGCTCTGCTCCCTGAACTTCTGATGGTCCTACTGGCTTACAGAAAAACACACTCCTCTGTGGTTTAACCAGTCTTTGGTTGGCTGAGCGCTGCAGCTCAGCACGAGTTGCTCTCCATCACAGTGAATTGTGTCTCAGTCACTTCACTAATGTGATGAAGTGTCGGAAAGTTAAAAGCAGTGGTGCTGTTAGTAGAAAAGTTAGTTTGTCAGAGCAACAGTGGTAAGTCTGTGTGAAACAGGAGCGGTATAGACAATATACCAATGTGTAAACTTTAAATTAAATGCATTCAGAGGCATCTGGTTTTAATACTGAAACATTTTAAAGGAATAGTAGTTTGCCACTGTTAAAGGGAAATTTCGGTTTATTTCAACCTGTCTCCTATCGTCCTAAATTTGTTTCAAGTCAGTAGTGACATAAAAATAATAGTTAGCATGTTAGCTGTTAGCCTAGATACAGCCGGGGCGCATAGTAGCGTCAGACCTGTTAAAATGTAAGTGAACGGGCAATCTTTCAAGTGCAAAGTTAGTCCACTAAACAAGCTTTTTCTCCACAAAGACCACCTCATATCATTAGGATAAATGTCAGAGAACATATAGAAAACGACATGTAAACGTGTTGTCTTACCTTACCGGTGTGCTGCCATGTTTGTTTATCCCTCTAGCTCTGCTTTCCAAAGAGCGGCCGAAATATATCTCGCCAGCTCTAGATAAAGCCCAGCTGGATACTACTCCAGGTGGAGGTGTCTCGTTCTCGGTCACATCCAGACCTTGAAAATAAGTCTGCAACCAGTCCCATTCCTTGCAACAGAGGCATTCCTCTTCTGTGGGCATTGGGGCACAGCATTCACAGGTACACCACCAATCTCCAGAGCTACGCAGCCTTGCAGCAGCCATTCCTCCCCTCTCGTCCTCTACCTGTTGTACCTCTCTCTCTCTCTCTCTCTCTCTCTCCTCCTCCTCCGTTCTTCAATTTCACGAAGCTCTTCGTCAGTGTATTCTGGCTCAAATAAATAAGGGCGGCCATCAAACTCTGCAAAATCAAATTCCTCCTCCACAAAGTCAAAGTCTGGCAAAAAAGTCAGCCATTATTCTATAAATCTTTCATAAAATAAATGAATGAACTTTTCAGGCTCCTGCCCGTTTCTGCCTTCCAGCTGTTGCTGCTTGTTCAGGCACACTATGAGATCGCTGCTTGTTCTCGCGATATTTTGGCCGTGCTTTGGAAAGCAGAGCTAGAGGGATAAACAAACATGGCAGCACACTGGTAAGGTAAGACAACACGTTTACATGTCGTTTTCTATATGTTCTCTGACATTTATCCTAACGATATGAGGCGGTCTTTGTGGAAAAAAAGCTTGTTTAGTGGACTAATTTTGCACTTGAAGTGTGCACGTTCACTTACATTTTAACAGGTCTAACGCTACTATGTGCCCCGGCTGTATCTAGGCTAACGGCTAACATGCTAACTATTATTTTTATGTCACTAGTCACTTGAAAACAATTTAGGACAATAGGAGACAGGTTGAAATAAACCGAAATTCCCCTTTAAAGGCCAAGACAAACCAAACCAACATCAAAGAACAAGTGGTGATGAAGGCTGACTGCTGCAGTCATTTGCATCTAGTCACATCTTTACATTGACTTAACATGTAATTCACTAAGGCAAATTGTTTTACTCGCGCCTGGTGTGAACACAACAACACAATCCAATGTTGAAAGAACAAATCATATTTATTGTGTGCCAGCAAACAATAAAACAAACACTTACGAACCATTTCTGATAAATAGCTGAATGGATAAAAACATTCCAATCAGGAGACACGTTTTTATAGTAAAAAGAATATTCATTAACATGTGCACATAGGAATACGAATGTGAAAAATCTGTGGCGATTAGACCCCATAGAGATGGTATGATTTAAGGAGGGTGATGAATCCACAGTTGAATAGGGAACGCCCCCCGGGGTCTAGACGCTTGTGGTGGTAGAGATGGTGAGGATGAGATGAGAGGAAGATGGAGAAGTGCTGATGATCTGGATGAGTAGAGGAATGAGCCTTTGTTGAGCTTGTCCTGGACTCTGGATACGATGGCTGGAGGTGAACGACGGGGTAGAGGAGGGCATGAAGATTCTGCCTAAAATGATGGCTGACAGCAGCAGAAGAGAGAGCGTATTTAAAATTTTGCAGTAGCATCCTGATTGGCTGAGAGAGATTGTGGCAAAGTTTGATTGGATAAGTAAAGGAGTGAACACCCGCAGTCAGTTAATTAGAGGAAGCAGTGGGAGTGGGATGAAGAGAATTGTGAATGAATGAGCACAAAGTAAGTCTTCATAATCTTACCTCATAAAGCAATTTAGTTTCATTCCACACCCTCTTCACTTTAGCCATTTGTTTAAATTCCTCACTTCCATTTCTCTTCTTGCACTGAGCTGAATTGTCTGTCGGGACGAGTCCATTCAGCGACAGGCTCATTGTCTCTGACATGGATTCAACAGGCCAAAAAAAGCCAACAATGGCCGACGAGTGCTAATAATGCTGAACACACTGCAAAAACTAGAGCTACAGAAGCTCACCAACAGCCACCATTTGCTTGGTGTCAGGGCCCTGAGAGTCGCTGGTAGGGCAGATTACTATCATTATTTTTTTAATCTTTGCAGAGCCAGGCTAGCTGTTTCCCACCTGTTTTCAGTCTTTATGCTAAGCTAAGCTAAGCTAACTGGCCACATGTATGACCTGTTCTCATGTAACTCTTGGCAAGAGAGCAAGTAGGTATGTTTCCCAAAATGCCAAACCCTTGTTTCATTTTGCCGCCTTTTACACATAGGCTGCAATACATTTGTCTCCAGGCTCAAGAAAAAAATCACTAATTAAAATTTTAATATCAATACAACTTTGACATGATCATACATTAGAAATCATATCTATATTTATATGTCACTATATCCCACTAGAATGATATATGGCCCATGTGTCATTACAAGTTTATATTTACCTACCTTTGGTGGGGAAGAAGTTTATATAGCTTAATTATCCAGCCTGGAGGCAAAACAAGCACTGGAGATGGTGGAATAGTTCTCAATGAGCTCCGAACAGCCCCCCAGATCCTTTTCTTTTAAATTGGCTGCGGTCAGGTGATGTGAGAATAATTGAATCTTTATATGTGGTGTGTACAGATTGTGCGCTGACACCTCTAGAAGCCATCAGAGGTTTGGTTTGATCTGCCAAGTGCAAAATATGTTTCCCTCTCCCAACCACACTGCATATTTCTGCTTGTATCCTGCTGTTGGCTGGGCGTGTGTGCCGGTGTGATGTGCACATGTATCATTTGAATGACAAGCCTTTTAGAGAATTAAAGGGCAACAATAAAGACCAGAACGAGTGGGAGTTGTCAGCAGGTAATGATCGCTGCCAATAAACTGTGAAACACACACACACACACACACACACACACACACAGTCACACAATGTTATTGCACAAAATGCGAGGAGGGAGCCAAGAATAAATTGCCTGTCTGTAACTATTTAAATGCGGCATTAAGTCGTGATTTATGCCTGTAAATCTGGGATAGAAAACATGCTCCAAATGTTGCAGCTTGCAGCAATTTATGAGGGAAACCACTAAAATGAATATTTGACTAAATTCCCATTTTAAAATAAATGATCTCGGCTTCATTTTAATGTTTCTGTGATGAGGTGCATGAGTATGTGTGTATGAGCATGCATGCACGTGTGCACAGTATTTACTTACACACATGCACAACATGTAGTCAGATATCATAGATTAATATGTCATTTCCACTGATGACAGCACTTTCTTCAAATTGTAACTTTAATTGCAGGATCTGATGTCCTGGCTCTGTCTCAAACCAATAACAGCTCATTACTGCTAAGACTGAGAGGAATGCAGCCGTCATGTTTCTACTTGACTTAAAGTGGCGTCTTCATCAAGAGTTCTCTACCAGTAAAGGAACAAATAGAAAACAATCGGCGGGAGACATCAGACTCCACGCTAAACCTCAACACATAATGTTTGAGCTGTAATAATAAACATATTGTACGCCTCATACGAAAGGGAAAAGTCACCCCTCCACACTAAAACAATCATCAGCGCCAAAACCTCATCATCACCGTCATTACTATCAGTAAATCCCATAAAGGTCGTCCCGGAGCGCAGGGCTATATTTGAGGCTAACCACCCCTCTGTCTTTACTCACAGTCTTCCGTCATTTCCCCCCACACTCACAACATTTAGGAAAGCTGGGGTTTTCTAAATAACTAAAATTAACTCAATGATCTACAATTAACGTAATTGATGCTTCACCAACACCCATTAAACACACATTAGACATCTCACGGTGGAGTTTAACCGCACCAATTACAGGGCTGGGGGAAGGACCTCCATGGAAGAGTGGAGGCGAACATGAAATGTTGTGATGACGGTTTTTTGAAGCTGTCAGACTTATGAAGCGGCCACAGAACGAATTAGTGAAGCCATCTGCTCTGCAGTTGCATGCAGGCACTTCAGCTTTTGACACTGCCTTTAATATATTTCACTGCTTAATAAAATGTCTTCTCAATGAACAGGTGGGACTGTAAGGGGGTGAAATGAAGGGAGAGATGAGCCAGTCAGTCTGGGGCCTGGAGCCACCTGACTATCTGGCTCCACAGGTAATGCCTGAGACAGTTTTCAAGCAACAATAGCTCTGATGACAGCCGAGGCAGATGAGGGGAGGCAGACCAGGAGCTGCACAGCTACAAACAGACAGACAAAAATGTTATGTAACTGATGACAGAAGACTGGGAAGCTCTTTGTCTGTCTGAGAGGAGACGCACAGGTATATGGTTGACCTTTGTCTCCAGGGAAGCTAATCTGAAAAGCTGATCTGAGAGTATCTGTGTGAAAGAAGGCCATTAGCGACGTTAGCTGCTTGAGCCGACATGGAGCCATTACACTGTTTTGACAGTGTATCAACCATGGAAATATTATATTATAGACACAATAATGAGAGGGAAAGCTCAGGTGGTCCCTCTCTCTCTCACACACACTCACACACACACACACACACACACACACACACACACACACACACACACACAAACATACCGTACACCCTCATCCTGCCTCAATCACATCCCTCATAAACCCAGTAAACATGTGGGAGCTGTTAAAGTAACTTTAATGGCTATTTACTGTGTTTTGGACGCTTCTCATTAAACACATTTTCCACTCGAGGAGAACTAATGTTTTGGAAAACACTGTTAGATGAAACACACATCATGCCAACACTTGGCACATGTGGCTCATTAATTAAGAGACCTGCCCTCTGCAGGATAAAACAGGGAACTGCAGAGACTTCACTACTGACATGCACTCACAGGAGTTTCACAGGTAGGGTTTTATCAGCTGCTCGTTTTTCCTCCCAAATCTTTAGACGTGCAGTGACTGTATTTTTTGGCCACTCGGGACCATCTGAAACAAACTGTAAACACAACACTGACATATTATCACATTTGAAGTTGATATGGTCTATTGTCTATTCACACATCCAGCAATCAGTCGGCCTCATCTTGACCACATTTTTACTTGATCTCGGTCTCAGACAAAGAGGACTTAGGATTATATTTCAAAACCAGTCAAGACCACAGCTGCAGGGATATCACTAAATCGCCTGTGCAAAACAGGGGTGTTAAATAAACTTGGTTAAAATACTTTTAGCTCCTTAGTGTTTGTTTGTACCTGTTTGCACATAAAAAAAAAGCAAATAAAAATTCCCAAAATACATTCACCTCTGCAATGCTTTTTCTCATGGCACACTTACATGCACACATAAGCATAAATGGCACTAAAAGAGGCAAGTGAAGAAGAATCTATTTGTTTTCTGTGGGTGTTTTTTTATGGGAATGTGGATCTTTCATATCACCCTGAGGACTGCCTAGTCAAGTACAATATTCACTGTTTTTACACTCCCTGATCTCCTGAGAGAAATTTGGTTGTAGCCGCTAGGGATTTTTAGAGCATCATAGCTGAAAACAGCTGCCTGCTGTTGACGAAAATGACGCTATGGCTCTGTTTACACCTGGTGTTACCTTGCGTCTTAGGTGATCGGATCACAAGTGGACAGCTCTAACAACAGGTGTAAAGGCACCAAATGCATCCTCGATGCATTCTAAGATGCAGTCGCTCAGACCATATTTGGAGCTGGTCTAGGCCCATGGACACATAGCTACCGTAATGTCACCCATTGGTTTGTGGACTCCTGTTTTGAAGCCTCAAGTTCTGCATTACAGCTGTCGCCATCTTGATCTTCTGGAGCCAGAAGTTACCATATTTTAGTGAGAGACTGGCTGAGAAGGAGAGAGGGGTGGATCTTACTGAGAAGCCGAGGGCACTATTGGCAGACAGCCTGTCACTCAAAGCAACCTGCTCTCAATTATGCATAACTTTAGAGCTTCGTAAAATGTAAACCAGTGAGTTACATAAAAATTCAACCCCTGCACAGTTCTCATGAAGGGGGAAATTAGCTATAGAGGCCAACCATATTTGTACCAGGCTTTAAACATGTTGTAAAGTTGGGCATTGTAACATGGGGGTCTATGAGGATTGACTGGCTTCTGGACTCAGCCTCAAGTAGTCGTTGTCACTTCTGTGTTGGCTTCATTTTTCAGCCCCGGGCGGTAGCCAGTTGTCTTGGAAATGGCCACATCCTTTTCGTGTGGGCCATATTGAAGGACCGTGTCCTCAGCTGACGTCCTCTATGTAGGCAGAAGTATTTACACATTTGCATGCCAACAGCTATGGATTATGTCGCACCAGCGGGAGAAGGTTGTCATTCTTAGCTTGATCAAACACTCTTGCATCATGCACACTCCCCTGCTCTTCTTTTTCTTTTAATTTCAGGCAAACTAGGCATGAGAGGTGCATTGCTGCCTCACACTAGTTAAAAACAACAATGCATTTGATCTTTGCAAACAGAAATGGCGTAAGTGTTTCTTTGCATACAGAGCAGGAAAGCAAGATCTGATCACAGGTATCCGGTGTAAACAGGCAGACTGAGAGCTGTCCACTTATGGTACCCTCACCAGCGCATGTTACACCACATGTAAACGGGGCCTATGAGCAGTGAGAATGAACCAAAATCGTAAAGTTGCAGGCCAGAAAACCAGAACAATGAGCCTGAACTTGGTATAAAGCTCCACACAGCTGTTCACATACTAATGTCATCCACTGTCAACATAAATATCTTGATTATAGCCCTTTTACTTTAAGAGACACAGAGGTCTATACAATGCTATGTACATTTTTCAGCTACTTCTAACATCTGAGAAAAGTGATTTATGCCAGAAGGGGAAAAGAAGGGTGGAGTACATTGAACAATATATAAAGAGGAACAACATCAGCCTCCTCCCCTCCTCATCCTCCCCCTCTCCCCCTCCTGCTCCAGCCACTGAATGCCTCCTCACTGGAGTCCACTGCGGCCCTGGCTGCCAGCTGGAGTACCCCTAACCTTTAACCTCTGACCCCCAGCATCACAGAATTCATCAGAGTCGTCAGCTCAATGCACTCAGCGGGGAGCACATCCTGCGAAACACTGTCATGACGACAGAGAGGAGCAACACTCAGTGCAGGTGTTAACAGTGAATACAGGTGTTACAGATGTTCTTCACTGCTGCCCCTTCTGTTGGTATTCACAGCACATTGTATCTGTAAGATCATAGAAATCCTCTCGCTGTCGGTCACGCTCCAAATTTGTGTCTGTGTGTGTTTGAGTTTGCGTGTCACAGTCCCATCTGTCCTGATGCTCCTGAGTTAAAGAGAGGATCCTGCTGTTCCTTGATGGAAAGCTGCCTGCTACAGAGAGATCCGGTTACAAGAGCGCCGCGCTTTCATCCTTATTAAAGAAACATGTGCCCGCTCTGTGCAGTTATGTCGGCAGATGAAACTTTTTACTCTCCTCTCTGCTTTTAGTTTTTGCTCACTACAGATAGATACGATCTGTTGGCAGTACTCTGGTATTCTGAGGTTCATACACTCCTTTATGTTGAGAATAAACAAGATCAGCCTATGAGAATATGTAAAGATTAATAAAAGTTATTTGTATGTCGGTTATGCCTCCTTTTTGTGCATCTTCATACTTTGAATACCAATAGCTTCTTTGTTACACACTGAAAGGATAATTACAGGCACCCTGGTGACAAAGAATGTGAAACCCAGGGGATTCATTTAAAAAGATTACTTAATCTTTGGTCTTCATCATTTATCCACGACTAATCGGAGCACTGCTTCAAGGGTTGCTCTCATACACAGACATGGTATTAGAACAATGCTGTTTTCCACCATAGAAGAACAAAATTGTTTTAAAATCTTAACTTCCTGATAAAAATCCAAGTTTTCCAGCAACTTGAAAATCTGATGTGTCATCATAAAAGCAATTCCCAGCATCAACATACTGCCGAAGAGTTTCCCTAACAGAGGGACAATGATAAGTACCACCACTCATAATGTTAAGACAACTGTGTGTTTAAAACACAAAGAAATTATTATCAAGCCGTCCCGATGTCAAGACGAGGACAGGAAGTGGACATTGACTCATCATTAGAGATACAGATAAAAAGATGTGTTTGATGTGTTTCCAGTCAGTATGGTCTGAATGTGAAGTTTTCAAACTTTATTTAGGTATGTTTCAGCGCTGCTTAAGAGCAAATGTGAGGCAAATGTTGGGAATATTTTGGACATCTGTTCCAAGTTATATAAGAAAGTGCTGCAGCTTGATTGATTTTAAATTCAAGATGAAATCATAGCTAAAATTAATCCAATCATGTACCCATCATTCATAAATGCTAAACACTTAATACTGTGAAATCTTTTTGCTGATGTAGTTGTTAGGGAAGCGAAGACACAAACTACTGTCTTGTAATTGTGACTTTATAATGCAATTTTAATTTTTTTAACAGAAATGTTATTCTCTGTTTATTCTCTGACTCCAGATGTAAATTAGCTCATGGGTGTAGATTTTGGGTGGATGCAAGGGAAACATGCCTCTCAATATTTAAAAAAAATTGCATTTTTCCACCCAATAAAAACATAAAAGTAGTAGGAGATTTAACAGATTTTTTTCTAAATATAAATAAATACATTTACACCATAAATTAATGCCACAAATGCACAAATTAGTGCATGCTGAAATTAAACCCACACCACTGAATTAGCTTATAGCTAACTCTGCTGCGGCTAAGAAGCTTTGCATTGTTACTGTCAAATAAACAAATAAAATGAAAAACAAAATTAGAGTTGAAATGTCTCTATCGTAATTCCAGATATTATTTTTGTTATTATATTAGATAACTACATCAAACGATGTATCAACATTTATTTTAAGAAAAGGCACCTCAATAATTTTATAAAATGCCTCCATTTATCAAGGAGTGCTATTTCCAGTATTTAATATAATTAAATTGTCTGTTTGACCATTTGTATTATTTCTACATGTTCTCATGTTCAGTAACTGCAGTGCATCAAAATGACAAATTGTAATCGGATTTGAGGAATCCTGTTACGTGTAATGCATCGTTTCATCAACTATAGCCACTAAACAACCTCTATTCATGTCAGATTGCAAAGTTGGTCATTACACATCATTTAGTGCCACGTAAACTATCCTGGGCACAGTCGGAGGATGTGAGTCAGACCTCTGAATCGACCCCACTAACAGACTTGAGGATGATGACTGTCTCTGGATGTCTGTCTCCGTGGCTGCCGTGCAGCCGCTGCGCTCCCTGACCTCACCTCCCAGACCCTGCTTTGTTCCCACGCTGTGCCCAGTGGAAAGTCTGGCTCCAACCTTTTCAAACCATAATTACATACCTGCAGAACGCAGACAACAGGGGAGCAAAGACAGACACAGCATGAAAGGGAAAGGGCTTACCACCACTGATATATGATAACTTGTTGCTGTGGTCTCGCTGCTGTATCTAATTTGCGTTAAAGGACAGACCTAAAAATAAGTCTATTGAATGCATTGCTTATTGCAACAGTAATGTTGATTCTCTCCTGAGTTCCTCTGAATCCCACCAGCCCAATGTATAAAGTAAGCACCACTGTTACATATGTCTCTAGTGATCAGATTGTTTCTGTTGGACATGTTTAGATGGCTTGGATGAAAACTATACAGATACTGTACAGTCAAACAGCGAGATAAGAAATGGAGTGGAAGTAGAAGGAAAAACAGACGCCATAAAAGGAGACATGCAGCAGTGATGTTTATACCAACCCATTCTCATCCCAGGTCGTCAAAATACCAATGAATTGTCTCACCCCTCGTTGTTTTATGGTGCCACACAGCTGAAACACATTGTAACACGTGTTAAGTGTTGTGAAACGCTCACAGTTAGTTTCAGAATAATGATCATAATTTGGGTTAAAATAAGTACACTTGTAAGGTAGCCTCACATAAATATGTCATCTGAGCAGCATCAGTGCACGATGACCATGTGTAAATTGTGTAATGTTATGTCAAAACAGCATTGACTTATGGTTGAACTGTGGTCTCCTGGCTGAAAGTCTGTGTTTGTTTGACCCATCTACCTCTTCTCTCTACTGCGCTACTAACACATTTTCATCCCAGCTCATTAGATATCCTTTTTGTCAGTGGACTTTCATGGCTACATATGACGCGCAAGGTATCCTGTCTGTTGTTGACATTCCAGGACAAGTCAGTCTTACTCTGAAGTCGTCAAAATCTGGCGCGGTGAATTGGAGCAACAGATGCTGACGAAAAAAGCCGCCCCTTAACGTCAGCATGATACACGGCTGGCCGGTCGCCGTTATGATTTAATTGCGCTCGTGATGGGACAAGAACAAAAGTTAAGGTACCGAAACTCCAAATACGGCGGGCAGGAGGGGTGGTGGATGGGTCCAACAAACACTGCCCTTCACCTGGGAAGGCGACATTTGCATCCCTTAAGATCATAAAGCCAAACCCTGTTCTTTTTACCTGAACCTAACTACATGCTTTCGTTGCCTAAACCCAACCACATGCGTTAGTCGTTGGAGGAATAAAAATGTAAATTTGTATTATTGTTCTGACGCAGTGTTTTTATTTTGAAAGAGATTGTATGTTAACTGTAAATTTCCTGTGAAAACGGAAGTGTATTCTAAAAGAAGACAATTCCTATAACAGGCAGAACTTGAAACGGCATCCCAGAACGTCACCAACCAACCAACCAGGGTACCTTTCACGTCGTATCTGGACCTGGAAGATCCATGACCAAAAGTCGATATGTGACAAGGTCAGAGTGAGAATGTGTTGTCCAGGAAGCCGTGTCAAGTTATGCTTGTTCCAGGCATTATGTCTTTTCAAAATACACTTCTATTTTCACAGGAAATGTACAGTTTCTGCTCGTTAAACGCGCTATTTTTTAAAAATAAACTTACAACATTGGTAAAACACCTCATATTTATACGCATACTGCTGCATTTATGTCTGACAATGAAATCACCAACAAAATGGCGGTATTTGAATTTCATTTCAAAATGAGAACAGGTTAGCCCCACATGGACTCTCACTCTTTATATCACATCAGTCGCTCTCAGCGTTAAGTATTACAGCAGACTGGTTTACATTGGATTTAGCTGAAAGCCCAGTGTGTCTTATAAAGGTGTGTCTGCCTTTGGGGTTGCTATCACACACCGAGAGTTGTAACAAAGTGGCAGTATCTTACAGTGTACACCCTGGGAATGAGAATGGTTTGTTTACAGATCTTCTGCACTATTTAGAGATTATGAGATGAGATGAGATGAGATTATGAGAATAAGATTGCTGAGGTTAAACTAAACAGTGGAGATTATAGAATTTAATTATGATGCAAGTTTCATTACTTTAGTTCCTCATGTTACTTGGGAAGAGCCTAATAAAAATCACACACTTGTTTAAATTGATTTCTGGTTTTAAATTTCTCACTAAGCTCAGATTGCTTTTTGATGACATAATCAGTGACTCATTGCTCTAATTATTTGGATACTTAGGCATGCATTTACAAGCTCTTATAAAGTGCAACGTGACAACATAGCATATCTTCAAGAAGTTGATAACGTATGAGAGTGTCAGGTGTGTTTTTTAGATTTACATTTTATTCAGCAGCTGGTTCGGGAGGAGAGAATTTTGATTGTGTGTCTAGTGGAAGACATAAGGTCTGAGAGTCATTTTTAATCTCTTCTCCCCTGGTCTCTTCATCATTAGTTATGAGATGTGATGAAATTCAGGGATAAAGTACTCAAACAAGGTGCTGAGGGGTGCACAGAGCAGTTAATAGTTACAGACATGCTATACTAGCCTGCAGGCACACAGCAGAAGCTTTTTCACAGCTCACATGAGCAAAAGTGTGATTTCTGTGCAATAATACAAACATAGCCTACTGAGTGGAGGGCACTGTACTGAATATTGCATGTAAGCACTGCATTGTACTGTGTTTCAGGATCTATTAATACATGTCAGCAAAGAGACAGACAGAGGTTAAACTCAAAAGTCACAGCAATCTTTGCAAATTAAACTAACACAATAATGATGCCCACTGTGTCCTCTCCAAACAAGCCAACACAAGATGAGTCTCAGTAAAGAGGGTTACTGTTACATTATGGTTTATATAGCCCTATGAACTTATCCCTGAGGAAAGACGCTTGCCAGAGTGGGATTTTACTAATGTCACTAAATCACTCCCAGCTGGCCTGACTGCAGGAAATGCTTCTTTCTTCTCAAAACCTCAGAGCAAATAGTACATGAAGCGTGGTGCATTCATGAGCATGTCTGTCCTCGGAACTTGTGTTGAACTGTCTGTCCTGGATTTCATAGCGTTTAGAGTTCTGCAGGGCTGCGGTCACAGTCGGTCTGTCTGCTCAGCCCTCTGCGCTGCCATGAGAGCCCCTATTCACCACTTAACCTTTCAAAAGTGGTCGACTAACATCAGAGGGGAAAAACTATTCCTGGTTTAAGAAGGTGAGAGAAACGTCAGATCAGCGAGCACTGATTCCATAATGATGGAAACAACCTCCGTAAGGTTAGCCTCACAGTGACTGCGGGTCTAACGGGTCTAATAGACATTTGAGGAGGCTTTGGTGTCATGCTTGTGAAAGCAGTTTAGCAGAGAGGTAAACAGCCCGGGGCCAGCAATAACAGAGTGGAACTGATTAGAGGAGGAGAAGGATGGAGGGAGAGGGAAAGAAAAGAGAAGAAAAATGAGACAGGGACTGATAGCATCTTCTTACCCAACTTAATTATATTAGCTAAAGGCTCCGTAATCTCTCAGACGACTGTGTGTTTAAAATCTCATGTGAATTTCAACAATAACAAAAGAATATGCCGTAGAAATATTTCCGTATATTGAAGCAGGGGCGGGTAATATGGGCAGAAATTAAAATTACCATCATTACTTTGATAGGAATTTGACTTAAGTATTCCTAAACACATGGAAAAGATTTAACCTCGTGCTCATGCTATTAAGTCACAGGGGTTTCAGTGTTTTACCAGAACAAAATCACAAAAGTTTCAGAAGAAATATTTATCTTGATGTATTAAGATGTCATCCTGAGATCAGTCTGCCACTTCACATAATTTGTTCTGATTAATTAAAACACAACCCATGTAGCCAGCTTTAAAACACCTTATTGAGGCAATGGTTATATCAGATTTTGCTCCCCATACATTTCTGGACAGAAAGGAGATTAATGCCAAAATAAAGTTTGATACGATGCTGTATAAATTTTTAACTTGTGGAACGTTGTTAGACAAACAGCCACTAACACTTTATAGCCTCATAAGTGACCTCAGCATGTATTTTTGTGATCGCACAGGTGTCAGCTGACTTCCCTGGATGACAACGTCTTTGCTTGAAATCAACATTTAAATCCAGTATTTTCACAAATTGTGCACGACAGAAACAAAAACATGGCCTCTAAGCACTCCTATCTAGCAGTTGCATCACACTTTCCTTCTCTGATCTCCAAATGATTGCTAACGTGCAACAGACATCAAGAAATTCCCCCCAAAATCTGTGTTTGGTAAAAGTTGTGCCTCTGAGAGTATTAATGAGACTCTTGATGAAATTTGTAGACATCGCTTTCAGCAACAAAGAGAACAGTGGGGTCATGTTTGGAGTTCTGTTTCTTTCGCTGGGAAAATTCATTTGTGGTGCCAGTGTTGTCTCACTGGATTGGCGAGCTAATGCTACAAGGCAGCTGCATTTTACAAAGTCAACAAATAATCAGACTGCATTTTACTATGCTTGAGAGTCTTGTGCTCAAAATTCAAATGAACTAGAAAAGACAGGATCACACCAGCCACGATACAGCAATCCACGACTCAAAGCAAACGGCGATCAGGGGTGTGAAATCAGGGGACCAGTGGCCCCTTCCCTACTTCCTAGCCTCCTAATTACGGCCCCCTTGCTCGGATCCACACATCTTCAGACTTGAGCTTCATTTTGATCTTTTCACACCTGTAAAGTTCCATGACTGCATAAGGTTATCACCTTGACAAAATCTGTCCACAGACAGACATATAAACACCTGACAAAATACTCAAAACTGCTTATGTGGTAGTTTCCACTATAACTGGTGTCACCAGCATAACATTTTGCCATGAGGACACACACACACACACAGACTCATGAGATGGAAGACCAGCCATCTCGATGTTGTTGCAGTCAGTAAAAGTGACAAATTTTTATACAAGTTTAGTTTACTATTATATATTTAGACCTCAGCACTCCAGACATTACACTGGGATTCTGTCACATAGCGTAAAAGTCATAATGTTAAATTTAACCTGTATTCAGCAGCACTTTCTATCTTTCAAGCATTTTTTGTAATCTTAAAGATTTCAACTTTCTGCACCGAATAATCAACTGTTTGGGGCAAAACCTGTGCAGGAATGAACGGACATATGTTCCAATGAAGGCACACAGCAGGACACAGTCTGTGGAAGTGTTGGCTTTAAACGTCTCGCCCTGAGCAAACATTGTATCAGCCCAGGCAGACAGTCTGTGAGATAAAAAAAAATAGCTTTGAAGACACAATTTGCTGCTACATAACAGGGAAGACATTTTGAGTTTGACCCTAAGGTTTGCAGTCTATGTGATCAAATCACAGAGTAAGCATATGGACTGCTAAGGTCTCAGATCGCTTAAATGAACCTTAAGAAACCATTAGATATGGAAGAATTTTCTCACAATATGATTAATTGTATTCCTGTTTTTTTGTTTTAGATTGACAGGATGTGGACATGCTGCAATCACTGACAAAGAGAAAGGAAAAACCTCTTTTCTGTTCCTTCATCGCTCCTTTCTATCTCCACACTTTTAAACCCCCTCTCCATCTCTCATCCCCTCCCTCGCAGTGTCTCTCTGTTGCCAACTCTTCATATGTCAGTTAAAGCTGTTGCTAATAAAAGTTAAAAAGCAAACTATGAAAAGGAGGTGAGAGGGAGCAGAGGGAGGTGCATTCCTTCCTGCCTGTATGGGAAGAGTTTTGCCGAGTTCCAGCGGTCTGAGATGGGAGGGGTGAAAAGAGGGGAGATGTGGATAGGAGCTGAGTGTCACCCCTGTCACCCCAGGACATGGAAAAAACATTTTGTTTCATCAGGTTTCAAAGGCACAGCAATTACACCAGAGATGCAGGATGACAGGACACCCCTGCTCTGCAGTGGCAGAGAATTACGCAGGAGAAAGAACCACGCCTTCAGAAAACTTAACAGGGGGAACTCATCCTCTCCTCTCTTCTCTCATCACCTCTCCTCGACATGGCT
This sequence comes from Epinephelus fuscoguttatus, assembly GCF_011397635.1. Lineage (NCBI taxonomy): Eukaryota > Metazoa > Chordata > Actinopteri > Perciformes > Serranidae > Epinephelus > Epinephelus fuscoguttatus. The sequence goes on from NC_064767.1 coordinate 22,742,879, forward strand.
ATAAGCAGCACTAAAGCAGCACCCCAATAGCTCATCTCCATCTTCTCTGTGTCTAGAGAAGGCGGCCATTGTGTGCCCGTTCCTCTCTCCCCAAGTCAGTTTCCTATTGAGGCTCTGAAAGAGCCTTTGAGGGGCCCTGTTTTGGCTGTGCAGCTCACCTGCAGAGGGGAAACTATGGGTCTATTCTAAAGCCCAGCAGCTGCCAGGGCAGAGAGGCTGGCACCCAGTGGGAGAGAGAATAGTGGCCGCAGAGCCTTTCAATATGAAGCCACTTAGTAACAGAAGGCATGTGCCAAGCCTGCAAAGCCAGAATGAAGAGTCACCCTTTGGAGTTTACTAAATATCAGAAAAGAGTGAGACCCATCTCCTCTTTGCTCCCATTCTCCCTTATGCACAATGTTGCATCTTCGTCTGTCTGTTGTTTGTCTGGCCTGTCTGTATATAGAATAAGAATCAGGTAGCAGGACACAGAGAAATATAAAAACCCGTAGGTCAGGAGGATGAAGGGAAATAAGGTTTTTGGCACACCTTATAATGTTACCTTGATTTTTTAACACAAATCAACAGGTAAGATTGAGAATCACGTCAGCAAACGCCACACAGTTCCCAGCTCGTCCATGTTTAAGAGTAACCGCCGAGCTCCATGTCATGCGACGGATCGAGCCATGACACTGCTGTGAGGATCCCAGTGGCTGCAGGCCTGTGAAGAAGCCTTCACCACACAAAGCCCCTTTTCTGTCAGCAGGCTAGCTCCCACACTGGCGCTAATTTACGATGCCCTCACAGCAATTTCCACAGTCAGAGAAGTTCAATTGTGTTTTCCAGCTCATTAAGCATCAGCACAACAAAGCTTTCATCTTCTCCTTCATCCCCCTCTTCTCTCCCTCCACCCATCGTCCTCGCTTTATCTGGCTGTCCACTAATCTGCCTCTTTTTCCAAGCATCCAATCTAAAAAAGATTAAGTAGTAAAGGTAAAATGGGCGTCCTCATTCAAACAATTTTCTCTTTCCCTACATTTGACTCTGTGTCTTTGTGGTCTCCCGTTTTGGTTTGTTTAAAGCACAGCCCCGAATCTGAAGGTTCTCCTCATACAGGCGCAGGGAGAATTTAATGGTTGTTTATTCAGGGGCCTCTGCAGTGCCCTCCCATCTCTTTCAGAGCTTCATGAGACGACGTGGAATCTATTGTAATCTCAGAAGAATCAACTCAGCGTATTTGTTCAGGTTGTCACTGCACTGAGATCACAGGCGCACACTCACATTCTCACAGAAACCCTAAATATGCTTTAATTAAACAATATTTTTTATGCAGAATCAGTCCTCACATGTGAGATTAATAGACAGTTAAAGTATTTAAAGTTAAAGAAGTGGGAGTGTGATGGCCTGAGACATCTGTGCGAGGGTTAGTGGATGCAAAGGGATGTTCCCACCATCAAGAGCTAGCACAAAATGCCCCTGAGCAAGTCATGTGACCCTAATTTGTTCCAGTTTTGGCTCCTCTGTGGTCAACATTATCAGAGCCATGGGTATAATTAATGACTGTAATTTATTGACATCATCGACATGCCTAGAACATCTTTTGAAGTCGGCGTGAGTCACAAGCTTTGAGTAAATATGTATTAGAAATACAGACAAATCCTCGCTTAAACTGTGTGATACTGCTTTAAAACAAGTCAGTCTCTCATTAAGTCATTTGTTCTGAGAAGGAGGAGTATTATGCTCTAACAAAGACTGAAAATGCACAGCAAGTTCTCATAAATGTCAAATGAATTGTTTTTGGCCCACAGTTTTGCTCTGGTGGATAATAGAATAAGACATCTTGTACTTAATATCTTATTTGGATTGAGATTTACAAAGAAGTAGAAAGCATTAGAACATGGTGGCTTTATCTGCCATCCATTAAAGGAGTAGTTTGATATTTTGAGAAATATGTTTTTGCTTTCTGTCTCGAGATAAGATCAAAAGCACTCGCATGCACTGATGAACTAAAGCTACAGCCAGCAGGTTTCAGCTTAGATTAGAGCAAAGACTGAAAACAGGGGAAACAGCTAGCTTGGCTCTGCCTAACTATTGTTGCTCAAAGTGTGACCCGCACGACAGCAGCGGCCTTTAGAAACATTCTGTGCGGCCTGCAAACATGACATAAAATGCATGCATTATATTTTAAACTGCAGTCCAATTCAATACTTTCACTTTCAATAGTGTTGTGCAGGAATGAGTCCTTTTGGTGAGATGACTAAGATAAGGTGATTCACACAAGCTTTCACGTTTTGTTCTACAACATGAAGTACATCAGTAAATACCCAGCTTGTGAATTTTGAAGCCTTTTTGTGTCTTTAAAAAAGGGGTTGCTACCAAGTGGTTAAATGAGTCTAGAGAATGTCATCATGCCGAACACAGTTTAACAGCCTTGTTGTGATGGGGACTTCAAGTCATGCACCAGTAGTGTAGTTCAGTTGTAGCCTAACGTTACTTTTTAACGTCAGGCGACTGCATTTATGCGTCAAAACTCATAAAAGTGGTGCTAATTTGTGAAGATTATCATTATTATTGTTTGCCACAGAACTTATTTTCTGCAATAATCCAAAATCCAGTGGAAAAATCCCATTGGCTTTTTGACAAGGGGTGACACTAACTTCCATATCAGCCTACAAAAAATATCCCTGGAGCACTCTATGACTTACATTTAATAAACCATTAGGAGACTGCATCAAACTGCACTGTCCATGAAAGTTAGCTGTTTTGGGGCTCTTAATCATTTGCAGGCTAGATTGGCACTCAGTTATCAACACTTTAAGCCCGCTTGGTCTAAAGGCAACAAAATCCCCCTACCAGCCCTCTGAAGCTCAACACAATATATATTGTTTGTTTATTCTGTAGAAAAATGAAAGTATAAAAATGACACATTATGGTAGGCATGGCAAAAAATGTCCCATTGGATCAAAAAGCCCAGTTGTCGGAAAGCCTGTTATCCTGAAAACAAACTGCCATTGCTCTGAAAGAACACGTTCTCAAACAGATCATTGGACCGTTTCTGGGTACCAATTTTTTCCTATGAGGGCGACAGTATGACCTTCCCCACTCTGCCTTTGACTGACTATTACTCATTGCCTTAATGGCTGGGATTGGTTGGGTGTAGACATTTGGAAAAAGACTGGTTAGGGTAAGAATATCAGGGTATATCAGGTCCACAGTAGGAAAAAAATATTGCAGCAGGGCCAACTGATTACAGGCCATGGACCTTTCTAATGACATGGAGAGTTTGTTTTTGTTTTTTTTGTTTTTTTTTAAAGATATTTTTTGGGGCATTTTGCCTTTAATGGACAGGACAGGTAAGTGTGAAAGGGGGAGAGAGAGAAGGGGGGATGACATGCAGCAAAGGGCCACAGGCCCACAGCCTTGTACATGGGGCGCCTGCTCTACCACTAAGCCACCGACGCCCCGGAGAGTTTGTATTTTTAGAGTAATGGGCCTTCACAGTAATGGGCATTTGTATTCAGGATAACGGGTTGTTGGACAAATCAGCTTTTGGTCAACTGGGACATTTTGCTAAACATAGGGTCTTCGGAGTAATGGGTCATCGAACAATGGCATGGCACTGAACCAGGCTAGCTGTTTTTCCAGGTTTCCAGTCTTTGTATTTAGCTAAAATCCAAAATATTCCATGAAGTTATTTTGTTTTCTTTTCAGTAACAATTAGTGGGATTAGTAGTCAGCTGACTGTCTGGTACAATATATCATGCACAGTTTGACACATTCACAATTTCTTTAACAAAGTTAAAGCAGACAGCAAACTTCATAGTATTAAAGCATATTTAACATATGCAAACTAAAATGCATACCTTTATGTAGTCATAACCTTTCAGACAAACTTAACATTGTAACAATGTTTTTCAGCTCCTGATTAGATAGTGTCACGCTGTAGTATTCCAATATATTGTGCCAGGACATATTGTTAAACTTATTAGCTTCTTAACTCAAAGAGGTGTAGTAAAATTAAAAAGCATGCATGATGAGTTGACTTCTTTGTGTCTCAGTGGACCAGTCATCTCCCAACAGGTGCTGCTGTGTGATTTGTCACAGTTAAATTGTCACAGCATGTTGCAGTGCAGCTGCCATCACTTGAGCGGTTTCGGGGAAGTCAATTGTCATATTGTTGGGAAATGTTTAACCTAATTTGCAAATAGTCAATTGGTAACAGCTGTCACAAACAGCTTGACACAAATCAGTGCGCCTTTCTCAGCTTCCAGTGGGCCTACATCAAACTGTGCTCAGTACAGTCTCCCAGTGTGCTGCGGTCTGACCTCATTCTGCAATTCATTGAGAGGCAAAGTGGGAAACTGATGCTGTGGCAGAGACATTTGTGAGATCTAATTCACTGTAAATCTGCAGTCTGTGGGGGGAAACTGGGGAACTGAGACAGATAAGAAACAGTGAGTGAAGACGATACAGTATTATATGTCGTGGTAAAATTCCCTACTAGTTCATCTGACCACAAAATAGCTACAAACAGTGCAAGGCCATCCCAGTCCTCTGTATCCCACTGTAAACCACTGGAATGCTGCTCTTATTACACTCAGAGTTGTTCAGTAGTTTACAGTTTAGCTTCTCTATATTTCAAGGCTCAGACACTGCATGGGTTACCGAGTGTGTGAGTATTTATGTGAGTGAGTGTGTCAGGTTTCCCTTGCCTCCATTAGTCCTGTGATGTCCCCTGCTCCTCTGCTGTCATCACCCTCAAACTAACGACGCCTACATCTGCCATCATGGCCAGACAATAAAGGGCCTATGATAATTTGACATCCCTAGCCTCTGTTAGTGGGTCACTCTCCAACATCATCATCATCGTCGTTATCATCACTGTGTGCAGGCTACCATCTGAGGTCCCCCCCTGCTGTCAGCACCATCACTGAGCTCACCCTAACCCCCGGCTCGCTCCAAGTCCAGAGAGGGTGTCCGGTTCCCTTTGTCCCCCTACGTAACCAAACCGCAACAATACAGCAACAATATCTCTATGTTCGCCTGTTAGCACCTGGCACCGCGTGCAAGACTCACTGCCGAGTCCCCGTCAGCCAACCACTCAGCTCGTCTCTGTCAGACGCCATGTGGAACGCGCCTTCCTGTCACCAAACCCAATATCCTACATACAAAACACACAGAGGCATAATAACCCGCTCGCTGCTCGCCTGTCAACGCTTTCCCCCGGCAGCCGAGTCATGCTAACATATAAAGGATAAATGGAAAGCACTTAACCAATCAACATCCCATCACGTAATTACAAAGGTTTCAGGCATCATCTGCCATGTGAGTCCCCAATATGTCATTTGAAAGAAGGAAATTACTGAGATATCCTCATAATAAATGATTCAAGCAGACAACATCAGCTTAGGCTGTTGAAAAATTAAAATTGGAGTTAATGGCTGTGGCAGAACTGTAATTTGTGTTTCAGTTGTCTGAATTTGCACCATTCTTGATCAGATAATTGCTTTATAAACAAGTGCAACACCATGAATTCATTCAAGGGCAGACTGTCTGAAAGAAGACCCCATTATTCCAGTACGTACAATTATTGTGTCTCAATTGTCTTTATGAAAGAGGGCTTTTTTTTTTTTTCTTCAGACATGGTTTTTTTTATTTTAGCACACCTCAGTCTTGGTCATCTTGTTATGACACACAACACAATATAAAGCGACAGAGTATCGTGCCTGAGGCTTATTTTGTTTCAGGAATTTTGGGCAAACATTGCGTTGATCCTGCCTTAAAACCGCAGCCCAGCAATGCCCATACAGCTTGTTTGCAATCACGTGACTATTATGACACACAAAATTCAGGATCCAGGAGGTAATAAATCCATACTATACAAATTGGAAACAGGAAATGACTACATGCGTGGGTTCTCTCCGGGCACTCCGGCTTCCTCCCACAGTCCAAAGACATGCAGATTGGGGACTAGGTTAATTGATAACTCTAAATTGTCCGTAGGTGTGAATGTGAGCGTGAATGGTTGTCTGTCTCTATGTGTCAGCCCTGCGATAGTCTGGCAACCTGTCCAGGGTGTACCCTGCCTCTCGCCCGATGTAGCTGGGATAGGCTCCAGCCCCCCCGCGACCCTCAAGAGGATGAAGCGGTCAGAAGATGAATGAATGAATGAAATGACTACATGAAAGGTCTGGATGAACGTGCAGGCTGAAGGTATGTCAGAACATTGAGACATGTTGGATGTGATCAATACAAATTTTTCCCACAGCTTGACCGATTTCCCCAGGGTGGACCCGGTCATTATTACAACTGACCTCATGCTCCAGATTTCCCACCACAAAGCAAGCCAGATAAAAGCAAAGGCTACAAGAATCTAATGGACTTTAATTATTTTGCATGGGTCCACAACCTCAGCACCCAAGCTGAATGACTGGCATCTTGTTTTTGGTCGGGTGAGTAAATGTTTTCTTACATTTTAGTTCTGTACATGAATGCACTGCTGTGAGGACGTTAGCTGACTTTAGCCACCATTTTCTACCTACTAGGTCGACAGTTGCCAGAGGTCTGGTGAAACACTGTTACAAATCTGGATTGTGGTCAAAAAAGACAGAGAAGTTTTCACAGAACATTGTAATTGCATTGCAATACCAGCTCAAGACATCTTTATCCCAACGCTTAAACATTAACATTGACGTTTGACATTATTTCACTCCCCTCCTCCAGAATTAAGACGAAGACATTTGAACTACATCTGCCATTGTTTCTCTGTTACTTTTTTTTTAACCTCTAATTTTGTTACGTACAACTAGTTCTGGCACTTAAAATAATTTTTTTCTTCCAATCATAGGCATTTGAATAGTGTCAGTAGTTGATGCCACCAGTTGTCTGCCCTCCATCTGGATTGCGCACCAATGTATAACATATGCAAACAAGCTATCAGGTATGTAAAATGTGTGTTACAAAGAGGGGCTTGATGTGATGATCACATGAGGTTTAATGGTGCATTTTTTTGAGTCTTTCCTGAAAGGCATTCCTGCCCTTGTACACACAAAAGTGACGGCAATTGTGTGAGGACTGAAAAAAGAAAGCTTGAGAGAGAAGTCCAAACATCAGAAAAGCACTTTTCATTGAAGCATAGTGACGCCTTAAGTATTTCTCAGTAACTCCTGTCACATTTTACTTCGTGACCCCCTGAGAAGGCAGGTTGGAGGAGAAAATCTAAGTGTGTCACGGTGGTGAGCAGGTAATATGATTGACCTTTTTCGCAGTTGTCAAGTGAGACCTGACCTTGAGTGGCAGCTCACATGACACGATGTGCTGACGGTGGGAAAGATGAAACAGCTAATCAAAGCTGACGTGTTGTTGCAGTTCCCTTCGAGCTCAGATCAGATAAGGAGAGACATCACTGGGAAGACCTCAGGCCTTCCACATCCTCTGAGGCATGATTGTCATGACTGGGCCTGAGTGAAGCTGAGCTGGAGCCAAGTGAGCTTGTATGCTTGACTTTATTATTCCAGTAATTAATGTAACAGTTGTATCAATCATGCCAATTTATAGTGTGAAGGCTGCAAGCATGGTGTATAAGCGATAACTGGGGCTTTATAAGAATAAATAGTCCTGAAAATCTATAGTAAGTCTCATGGAAGCATGTTCGAATTAGCTTTGCTCATATTAAAGTCCTCACTATGTCCCCATTTTGCCTTGTGACACGGTCATCATGTGACTGCAGGAAATTAACCAGTCACAGAAAAAGAGAGTTAATATTCCTCAGTGATGGTGTCATGATATGCAGACTAGATGAGGCTCTGCAGTGACCTGAACTCAAGTCAGACTGCAATCCCAGTTGTACAAGGATTTTCCTTGGATGGTGTATAAAATGAGGATGACACAGAAAAGCTTTGATTCTTTTCACAACATGATATACCATTACAATGTCAAGATATGTTTTATTTCCGATAATAAAGTGGTCACGGAATGACTGCGACTCGAGTTGTGACTGGACACTAATGATATTTACATTTGAATATGAGACTTGAGAGAACGATTTGAGGACACGCGCAGAGCTGACTTGGTCACATCTCTGCATGAAATGAGCCGAATCGCAAATATGACACTTGTGCATACAGAGATTCATTCTGTCTGTGAGGATGAGGAGAATTCATAGAATGTGAGTGATTGTAAATGTCAGTGTGGAAAGGAAAGTTTGTGATCTCACATCCATTGACATTTTGACATACCAATGTTGGCAGGTCCACTCAGACACAGGATAATGTTCTGTTATGCTTCACCGGGCAGGCCTCCCGTCTCTTTTAAAGATGATACACTTTCACCACAAAGTTCCCCGCTGTGTGTTTCATAAATGTTTATCCCACATGACTCCGGCCCCCCTCCTCAAAGTTTGCTTAGCAGAGCTGTAAGCTGTGCCAACTTTCATGAAAGAGAAAGATTTTTTTTAAAAATGAAATATATAAAGCCTGCTTCAACATGTTTGGTTCGAAAGACAAACTCTTTTGGAAACCGCAATTACCTCCTTAAACGGTTCTCCACTTTGGCAAAGCAGCAGGGTTCACAGAGGTGTGTATTAATGTGTGTGTACAAGAGACAGACAGATAGATAGGTCTGTCGCTCCACCACATTTAAAGACTGAAATATATCTATATATCTGTTGGATGGAATGCCATTCAGTTTTTTCAGAGTCATGCTGGCCACAGGATGAATCCTAAAGACTTAAAGGTCCAGTGTGCAGGATCTAGGGGGATATATTGGCAGAACTGGAATCCAGTAAGTATGTTTTCTTTAGTGTGTAATCACCTGAAAATAACAATTGTGTTGTCATCATCTTATAAAACTTTCTCATGCCAACCTCATCACATATCGTTGCTTGGTCGTGGACTTTCCACACTGATATATGATGTGCAAGGCAGCCTGGGTGCATCTGTTGCTGACGCTCTAGGACGCCGTGTCAACTTTAGCCTGTCATATGCATTGAGTCTTTCAAAATACGCTTCTGTTTTCACAGAAAATGTACTGTTCGCATACTGCCTCTTTCAAAATAAACATATTATATATCGGTACAACACCACAGTTTGACTTTGTTTTCCTCCAACAAACACATGAGGTTACCTTTAGCCAACACACACATGTGGTTAGGTTTAGAAAAAAAGACAACAGGGTTTGGTCTCACATTTATATGGGAAGTGAACACCAGCATCCCAGGTGAAAGTTTGTGATTGTTAACCCCTTCTACCCACCCTATTTGGACATTTCGCCCCCTTAACTTTCGTTGTTGTCCAGCCGCGTTTCCCCCTGACACTGTCAGGTGCCATTACACACTGACAGCACCTGGCCACTTATCATGCTGATGTGAAATCACAGCTTTTTTTCATCAGCATGTAACACGGAAGTCATTGCCCAACCAGCGGTAGCTGACAACTTCAGAATGGGACCGGGTTGGGTTTTTTTTTTTTTTTTTTTTGGTTAAGATATTTTTTGGGCATTTTTAAGCCTTTAATTGATAGGACAGACAAGTGTGAAAGAGGGAGAGAGAGAGGGAGTGACATGCAGCAAAGGGCCACAGGCTGGATTCGAACCCGGGCCGCTGCGGCAGCAGCCTTGTACATGGGGGCGCCTGCTCTACCACCAAGTCACCGACGCCCCAGGACTGGGTTGGTTTATATCTACATGGAGCAGGTCCTTGTCCACAGAGTCCGCCATGTTGCACTGCCATGTTTCTACAGTAGCCCAGAACAGACAAACCAAACACTGACTCTAGATAGAGCTATTTGCGTTTGCACATCGGCCACCATAGTTCGCAGCCCATCCATGATGAGCCGAACAGTGTAGGAGAAAGACTTCTAACGTGACATTGCTTTCTTTAGTGTTTTTTTTTTTTTTTCAGTTTAAATCAATCGATCAGAGCACCTAACCGGAAGTTCACGCTTAGCACATGGGAGAAGTTTCAACTGGTTGCGATCTGCGATCTGCAATCCTCACCACTAGATGCCACTAAATCACATGCACTGCTCCTTTCAATAACCCACTGACTTCCTTTAGTGCAGGTTGACATTTATGATTCTCGCAAAGTTTTCATCCACTATTGGATAGATTGAAATGAAATGTGGTACAGATATCCATGTTGTTCAAAAGTTTAACGCTAATGACTTTGGTGACTAATCAGCTTGTGCTGTCACCAGGTCAATGTTTTCATTTATCTGCGGGATGAACTGGCGTAAAAATGTAAAATAAATAACATCATGTTGTTTTTATGTATTGAAAAGCAATTGTAATGACAGTGGTACTTTGTTATAGAAAAAAAACTGTAGTGCAGCTACTGCCCTATATATAGGTTTTACTTTCTCAAACCAAAACACTCATTGTTGACTCTTCTGGCATGTGCGTGCTACTTAGAGAGAAGTAGGAAATATAATTTACTCACTCATTATGAAACAATGGAAGAGAAACAAAACATTACAGTCAGCCCTACATCCCTTCTCAAACAGGAGCTGAGCGAGAGTGGTAATATTCACAGTAAGTAGAGGAGAATGTAATGTTGGGCGCTAAATTACAGTCATTGAAAGCTTGTATGGTTACCCAGCGATCTATCACTGTCACACAGAGAGGGAGAGGGGGAGAGAGAGCAGACAGGCGCCAGGCGCAGCAGGATCAAAGCAGAAATGTACCTCGGGGAGAGCAACAGTTAATTCCATTTAACCAATTGTCCTACAGACAGACAGTCAGTGTGCTGCTGCTGCTGCTGCTGCTGCAGGCACTGCAACAGTTCCCATAAGGGAGAAGAACTCTAACATATTGGGTTTCACTGAAAATGATTTGACTTGATTTGAAGAGCTGCAAAACCAGGCCAATTTGGACGGGCCTCTTCGACGGGCCTCTGCAACATTAGTTGGGGTTTTACTGTCTCTCAAAGGGATTACAGACAATGAACACAATAGGTTGAAATATGGGCAATACACAGCCATAGATAATTGGATTACAGGACACAGGATGGAAATTTATGGTGATAATAACTCTTAAGAGTATAAAAAGTACTGTGAAGCACAGCCTGTCTTACTGCTTTAATGAAACATAAACTACTGCAACATATTCTCAAGCACAACTTTTCAGATGAGGTCCTACAACAATAACGGCACTATAATTTTGGCAACACAATGAAAAGATTTCACACTAGAAAACTTTTGTAAACTCTTTCATTAAACCCTCATCCACCGATTTTTTTCACCACTTGGGGGCAAGCCTTAAACAACATTTATGAACATATAATCATCTTATAAAGTTGATATTGTGAACACATTAGGAATTAGTTGTTTATTTACACTTTCAGATGACACAAAGCAGCATAAGTATTCATTTTGAGTGATGCTTTTGTTCACCTGATGAATGTGAATATTCAGTCGCCTTTTAGCTTTATTTTGGTCTGCTCCAACTCCTGAGGAAAATATCTGCCCCTTCAGCTGCTAAATGTTCCACTATGTTCACCAGCTAGTTGTAAACACTGGGTGCTGGGCAGGTAGACCACAGTGGCTTTTTGGGGCTTAAAGGAATACTTCACCCGCAAATCTGCATGCTAGTTACTGTTTTTGTTTTTACTATCATTGTTTTTCTTGCATGCCTCCATGGTAAACGGAGAATCCAAGAAAAGTGAATATTCTCTATGAACTGAAGCAAACTGGGGCCCTGTTTAACAACAGCAGAACTATAACAAATCTGTTTACAATCTCTCATGCAACTCGAGTAGTATAATCCAAGTGTCATACTCGGTTGTGTGCCCAGGTCTTGCCATACACATGCAGTTTCATTAATCATTATGATTTAAAATCTGTCAGTACAAACAATCTCATGTAAACCAAAAATGCATGTGTATGGGAAGTACCGAGCATACGGCTAGATAAATGAGGCTTGGATTATACTGCGTGGGTCTTGTGAGAGTTTGTAAATTGATGTTATGATAAAGTTTTGCTGTTGTTAAACGTGGTCCCCAACTAGTGGGAACTAGTCGGGTGATAATTCTCTGTGAGTTCTTTAACACATGAAACACTTTTGACACTACAGTTTGATTCACTGATATAAATATTGATTCGAGCATCTTTATAAACAGAGTCAGGTATTTGATAAAGAGTTTGAGAAGGTTATGGTAAGGTATGGTCGACATATGATTAACATGTCATGACATAAAAGTTTTGATAATGAAAATAACAAATAAATGTTTAATATTATTCATATTATTGATATGAGACTATAAAATAAATGTTTCAGGTGATATTAAGACTGGGCAAATAAGTTTGTCCACTGGAATACATCCATGCAGTAACTGATGTCATCCTGTGATGTTTAAGTGTGCCCAAATTAAACCCATTGATCCTGGAGCATCAGCACTGTGGAGGAGGATGGTGCTGATGTAGGAGCCCACAGCTGGAGAGGGGCAATAAGAGAAAATCCCTGTATGAATGGAGAGGGGGACAAGAGAGCATGGAGGGGGGCGTTGGGTATTTCACTTTTGGGGACTCCGAACTTAGCGCCACGCCTCTGATCGGAGGTTTACATATGTCAAATGGACCGCAACGCTGTCATTACAAGCCTGACCTATCAGAAACAGCTTTTACAGAGTCACGTGGGAACATCGACAGACTGATAGGCAGGCGGAAAGATGAGAGAGGAACTTATGGCACTTCAGTGAAGGAGAGGCAAGTCCGTGCGTAAAAACTCAAGTGTACCACGCAGCTGCGCCACACTGGGGGACCCTGGGCAATAACACAAATTTCCTCGAGTAGAAGAAGGGAGAAGCAAAAAAAAACAGCAACGGAGAAAGCGGCAGGAAAATTGGTTGTATGGCACCTCAGTCGTGCGTAATGAATCCTGCGCAGGGATCACCGCCCTCGGCTGCTTCGGGGGAGACCTCACCAGAGGACCGAGTCGCTGGCGGGATGGGAACTGACGAGCTGGACCTGTCATCTGTCAGAAGGTGTAAAAGCAAAAGTTTAGAGCTGCCTTTCAGTGTGGAGTCGCTCATATCAGACAGGACGCCGGACGGGAGCCTCCACTCCCCGGAGCCTGGGTCTGGATGCGTCCGGACAGAGGAGACCGAGTGTACGTCACCGAGGGGACTTTATCGATCCAGAGGAGAGGCGGTGGACCTCAGCGACAAGGAGACGAGCCCCTGGTATCAGACTCCTTACGCATCCCCTCCAAGTGAGTGTAGGATAGTCTTTCTTTCTTAATTTTAAGCCACAGCTATTTTTCAACTTTGCAACAGTTTAACTGTCTCCAAATGAAAGCCTGGGTATGGATGTACTTTTGTACTATCTGGAGAACCTTGCAAAATAATGAATAGGTCTTTTACAGATGTTAAAAGCCATCTTCCCTTATTGGTTTTATCCTTAAAGAAATCTTGAGATGATGGAGATGGATTTTTAAACTTTAAAATGCTGCCAATAACAGCTCAGACTGCCTAAATAATCTTTGATATTTCTTTAATTTGGCTTTACTTTTATCCGTGCATGATGTTAAATGGAAACATATGAGTAGATCGGCGAGTAATATCGATCACATATTTTCTATTCCAGTTATCTGACTCTCTAAATATGCTTCCAGGACTCCCCAGCCCGTCCGCCTGCAATCTACGGAAACACAAGAACAACAGGAAACCCAGAACTCCATTTACAACCTCTCAGCTTCTCTCTCTGGAGAGGAAGTTCCGTCAGAAACAGTACCTCTCCATCGCAGAGAGAGCGGAGTTCTCCAGCTCCCTCAGCCTCACAGAGACCCAGGTCAAGATCTGGTTTCAGAACCGAAGGGCCAAGGCCAAGAGACTGCAGGAGGCCGAGCTGGAGAAGTTCAAGCTGGCCGCGAAGCCACTGCTGCCGGCCTTCGCCTTTCCCTTCCCCCTGAGCGCACCCATGGGCGCACCGTCCCTCTACGGGGCCCTGAACGGGCCGCGGCCTGCCTTCCCCGTACCGGGACTATTCAGTGGACCTTATGGGATGTACTACTTGTCTTAACCCTCGCTAACTTTGAACTTCACCGTTGGGACAGCTGCCTTTTTAAAATGCCTTCATTCAGCAAATAACCAAGACTGAAACAATGTCATGAGTCAACATGTCTCATGAGATCTTATGCAATTTTTTCCACGCAAATATATTCGTAGGCTATAAAAATCTGTTTTAATTTTGAAATAGTCGCTTCATTCAAGGAGCACGGGGACAGAAACAAGTATTTGGCTTTTGTCATCAATTTTCCATTAATAATAATTAGATTTATTTCACAGTAAACTATCTGTGCATTCTCATTTTTGCAGCTTAATCACTAAAATCCTTATTTTTGAATTTTAAATTTGACTTTTTTGGACTTAATTTCCAGATTTAATGTGTATTGTGAGCTTTTCAATTTCAGTAAGTATTTTAGTAAACGTTATTCTAAAGTTTTAAGACAATACATGATTATTTAAAGGCCTGTAGCTTTGGGTTTAAAGCAATAACTCGTGATGACTCAATAAAGTGACCAAGTGAATGTTTTATTTCCATTCCAGAGGCCTTTGAATATTTCTCACCTTTAAGGGACAGTTTGAAATCTGTGGTTAGGAAACACTGAAGACCATCAACATTTAATCATCCACATTCAGTCAGAGCACCGATATTTTAAAACTTGATATTATAGCTCACAGACTTTTTTTTTTTAAGCTAAAAATGGAAAGGAAAAGTTACCAACCGAGTCTAATTGGTATGTAAAATTAAGATCAGAGGCTATATAGAGGAACTTTAAAAAATAAATAAATAAAACCCACACACACACACACAATTAGTCCAAAAGTATAACCATGTATAGTTATAATATATGTGGGTTATTTGTAATAGCTTATATTCAGTAACAAGAACCATCATGAACAGACTACGAAGTGCTCATTAGTGCCTTTTCATCACTGCTGTAATAAAATCAAATGCCCATAAAAATGTTTAGAAGTTTTATCTTCCAAAATATGTTTACCATTGGCATTTTAACGTGGAGCTGACATATTGCACAGCGACTTTTTTCATTTTAACTACGAGATCTTTCTACCATATCTAAACCACACAGCTTCTGTTTCTAACTTTTTAATCATTCTTGGTTTCAAAAATACGAATCAGCTATGAGATAAATCTGCTTTACTTTTGTCATCTAAAAAAAATTGTATTATCTTTTTACATTACCTCAAGAGGAGAACTTTTTTGCACAGATGTTCAAAGAGCTCTTAAAAGTCCAGTTTCATTACTAAATGTAAATAAAAGTCATCAGCTATTTTTGCAAACACTCAAAATGCTAAACTTGACTGGTCGACTCATGTCAGTCATCACAGTGTATTTTATATCTGATGGGTAAAAAAAGATGTTTTGTACAATTATTAAAGATCTATTGTTATTTCTGATATCCGTCTTATTTTTCTCTCCAAAAACATCCTTATCACATGTTGTTTGAACACTGCTGACAAACGTCTACAGACATATTTTTTTCTTCTTATAAAAAACATTTTATTTTAAGTCATGGACACATATGATAGCAAATAAATTCTTTTACAAGACACTGCTTTCATTTCCTCCTTCCCCGTCGCCCTCTGAAGCCTCGGACGGAGCCGTGACCAAAGCAAACAGTTGTGGGGACCCTGAGAGACAAGAACACGGCTGTTGCTTCGTATCTCAGAATGTTAATTGTCTAAATAAGAAAAACTGGATAATGGAAAGATCAAATCACACACATTTTAACTATATAATATTGCATGTAAATGATTAAAAAAATCCTACAGTTTGCTTAACCCAGACTAAACTACATAATTGCTTAAGTTTAACGTTAAAACATCCCAAACATGGCTGACTTTGTCTCTTATAGTAGCGGGCTACATTGTTTAACTTGTTTAAGACTAACCTGTAGGTGTATCGTGGTTTTAGTGGCTCTGTGCTTGTGTTCTCTGTGCTGTGAGCTGCAGCAGAAAGATCCACAGGCTCCTCAGCAGAGACAGACTTCGCCATGCGATCAAGTTCTTCCTCGGACACATGCGTCTCCATGGATTCTCCCTGCTCGGGCTGGTCGGACGGGACATCACACATCACCTCACACACACCCTCAGACTCACACACGTCATCCACAACCTCCATGGCTGTGTCTTTCTGCGGCTGTCTCTTCGTCTGCCGGGTTCTATTAACAAAGATGATGATGATATTAGAAATGCACATACAGGGTTATTTACTGATGATATGATTGAGCACTCATTTAAGCCAGTTTACTGTTTGCTGCATCAGAAAAATAACAAAAAATAAGCATTTAATTCATTTACACTGTAGCTGAGCGTTTATAGGACAGTTTACCAAAAGTTATACAATGGTTTTAATTAACTGGCAAAGTAATCATAGTGTCTAACTTGCCTTGTCATGTTAACAGAAGATAATTAAATAGCCAAGTAAAAATAGAAACATTGCATCAACCATGAGAAAGTTTAATTTCAGAGGCATAAATCATGTTTACTAAAACAAACATGGACTCTCTCAGACCTAAACCATGCCTCTACTGAGGTTTTGCTGCCATCTGCTGGACAAAGTATGCAGTCTCACCCTCTGTCCTTTTTGGTTTTGTCAAATCTGAAGTCTGGAGGATACTTGTGAATTCTTATCAGGTGGTCCTTCCTGTGTTTACTCGTCCTGAACTTCTGTCCACAGCCCTCCACCAAACACTGGTACTGAAAAATGTAAAGGAAGCGTCAGGAAAACCCTTTAAAGACTTAATATTCATCTTCAAAGACTATTAAAAAAATAGAAGTTACAGCAAAGAACACAACCTGAGACTCTGCCTTACCATGTCTTGCCTCTCAGCGAGGATAGTGAAGAGAGAGTCGTGCCACTCCTGAATGTGAATGTCCAGTAGCCGGGCACTTGGCAGAGAGCGACGGCAGGTGCAGCACACGTTTCTGTGTAGGGAGTTGTAGTGGTGCTCATACTCCTCCAAAGTGCTGAAGACTGCACTGCAGCCAGAAATGTGACAGGCGAACTCGGACACACTGAGAAAAGACAAGAAGAGGAGGAAGGTGATTGACAGAATGACCGTTTCTAACTATATATAACATTCCTTATATTAATTGAATAATATTACATAGAAAACACAGATTTTCAATTTGTGAATGAACAACTGTCCCAATAAAACAAAACCTTTTTTTTAAAACAACTAATCAGTTAAGTTTGTATAAAAAAATGTGACAACCACCTGACACAAATTAGTCATACCTAAAATGGTTCAGGTGACATATTTGTCAAACATCATAACATTTCTTTAGCTCACAACCTCAGTAGTGACAGCATGATGCTAACTTGGGGAGGATGATTTAAATTAATTTCAATGCATAATCCAATTTTTGTGAAACTGTTTCATTGAATTAAAACATCTTGATGAGCTCAGTTCAATCTATCACTTAGCCAGCTAAGGCTAACTGTTGCTTTGTTGTATTTTTGTTTAACTGCATTTTTAGGTGTTTGTTAGTAAACCATGTCTGCAGTGTCAGGGGGCTCCTTTTTAAAGTGTAGCTTTGCAAGCTACCAAGTAATTCACACTGGAAGACCTACAGCTAAGCTCCTAGGGAGGATGTTAGTGA
This sequence comes from Epinephelus fuscoguttatus, assembly GCF_011397635.1. Lineage (NCBI taxonomy): Eukaryota > Metazoa > Chordata > Actinopteri > Perciformes > Serranidae > Epinephelus > Epinephelus fuscoguttatus. The sequence goes on from NC_064767.1 coordinate 22,760,478, forward strand.
AGATTCTCAGTCATCCAGGACATGGTAATCTTAAGTGCTATATCGTAGACAGCTGGACGTCCTTGAGTTTCTTGGAGATGTTTCAGCACTGATCCAAGAAGCATCTTCTGTTCTAACGGACAGCTTTTGTCTAGGTGTTTTGTCCTCCGTTTGGACAAGCCTCTGCCTCAGTGTATCGCCGGGTTTGATGTGCACAGGGATGTGATGTTTGTTGAAGATCCTCCTAATTCTGTAAGGGTTCACACTCACACAGAGTTTAAAGCCTGCTACTCCACACCTGTCCTTTAGTACTCTAGAGAAATGTAGTTTGGTTAGCTAAGGCTACTTAGACAAAGTAGTTCAAACTACTAAGTAAAGAAAAAGAAGACAGACAGAAAAAAAATCAAAGTGACAATGTAGCCTACATATGATAAAAGGATGCACAATAATATCGGCACGTCATAGGTATTGGCCTTTAAAGTGAACTAAATATTACAACATACATTGAAAAGCATTGTATTTAATATCTCCATCTGCCAGTGTGCCATCATGACAAGAGTATGCATGCATAATATGATGTTAACTCCACTACAGAAGAGACCTGATAATCACTAAAAATGAGGTGGGGGAAAAAAGTGGATATATTGCGGGATATCGCCAGAAAAAAAATCCAATATTGTGCATCCTTAATGTGATACAAAATCATAACGAGATAAAAAAAAAAAAAAAAAAAAAAAAAAAAAAATCATGTGCCAGTAAAAAAATGCCACTCAATTGACTGTATTGGGAAAAAAAACCCTACTTGTTGACAGGTAATATTTGGTTCTGTACACAATGTCCATCAGTCACACACCTGCCTTCAGAAGCTAGAGTCCAGGTTGGGATGATGCACAAAGCACGACATCTCTGTTGGCCAGATAACTTCTAAAATAGCACCCAACAACGTCTCTGAACATTTGTTGATGTTTGTTTGTTTTAAGAAAAACAAAAATAAGTCTTGCTCTTTATGGTCCCAAATATTTGGAGTTTCAGTCATTAACTGCACAAGAAATTATGGCAAAAACTAATTTAACTACTAGCAAGCTAATGTAGCTAGTTATATAAATGTAGTTAAATTACTACTTTAATTACATGTAAGTAACTACTCCCCAACACATGCATGTGCAAACTTTTAATGTGCTTTGCCTTTTACTGAGGAACATTATCTGACCTAACATACTGTCATTGGCACAAGTTACTTAAGTGAATACAGAAGTCTGTACCACAGCCACACACAGGATTACATTACTCACCTTTCTAAAGCTGTATTTTGTTCACTGATATGACGTCATCTGACTGTGTGTCCATACCTGAGTGTTGGTTTGTCCTCAGTCTCTGAGATGTAGAGGTCCTGCAGGTACATGTGTCTGTGGATGTCTCCGTCCTGTGAATAACATGCTGTATGTTAGGTTAATTAATGTAACAGTAAAGTAATGTTACTTTATCCAGGTGCTTCATGTTGTCACCTCAAACAGCTCGTGGTCCTTGTGCAGGTGGATGAGCTGCGGGGTGAAGCTGAACAGGTTTCTCTCATCTTCCTCACCCTGCCTCGGCTCCTGTGTGTTTCCTGACGGAGTATCTTCATCACAGCTTTTAACTAACAGGTGTCCCTCTGTGAGGAGTCGGACCCAGTCTGTCTGCGACATGCTGTCCAGGTTTTCATGTGAAGAAGTTTAACTGCCGCCAACAGTTGTCTGTTTTGATTGGAGCTGTCGCGGAATGACGACGTCATCAAATAGTGCTGGTCGGTGCTCTGCCGCCACCTACTGGCCAGATCAATGACTGCATTATGTATATTTATAGTGATGGATGAGGTACCTGAAAGGCATGCATGAGTGAAAGTACAGATTTCTTTCCAGAAAAAAAGCTTTGGTGGAAGTTAAAGTCCCCCTTTGTTTATATTATTTGAGTAAAAGTCTTAATGTATCTAATAATTACTGTACTTAAGCATCAAAAGCAATTTTGTGATGTTAAATGTATGTAAGTATTGAAAGTAAAAGTAGAAAAAAATGTTGATTAAAAAGCAGGCAGTCAGAATTTTGAGAATTATTTCTTTGTAAATACACCAATTTGTTTATTTTTTTTAAGGACCGTACATTACCCTTGAAGAAAAACACGCCTTTCTCACAACTTAAAAAAATTCAAAGAATAAAATCCAGTTTTTTCCTGTCTCCCATTCCTTCATTTGTCCATCCATCTATCCCCCTCTCCTTCCTTGCCATTTTTTCCCCCAGGTATTGTTAGGGACTGTTTGTTACTTATGAGGGGGGATGGGGTGGTACAAAATGGGCTATGCATGTCAAATAAATCAAAAGAAATTATTGTTGGAATTTCAAATTTCAAAATCATATAACTTAACTATGGTGGAGGGATGGCCATGCATTTTCCACCAGTCACTCAGAGTGACTCAAGTAAAAGTATCTGTGGCTCTGGGGACAGTTAAAATTGAAAAAAATAAATAAATAAATAAAGATTTCTCAACAGGCCAAAAAAAATTCAACCTGAACTGACCCGTATGAGCTAAAGGTCAAACTCGGCCCATCTGAGATCACCACATATAATACTGAACTGCCCGACTAAGCTTGACCCCCCAAAAAGTACTAGTTGACTTCTAATGCCCAGGACACACTGGCTGTGTGGCGGCACAAACCACTTGTGTCTCCGGCGGAAAGTGAACCAGCTTGGTGGATCACTAACTCTTTACACTGTATCACCCCAGCAGAAAAGCTCCCTGCTCCAGCCGAGAGGAAGGACAGAGCCTGGCACGGTGCCTGGCTGCTCCCTCTCCTTCTCACTGCCTACAGGGCGAGAACTGACACTGACAGTTCTATCACCCAATTTCCTCTGTTTTTTCACGTGGCCGGTCATTGGTCAAAAAACACCAGGCTACAGCAAAAGAAACGAGAGATTATAGGCGTTTCTCAGTCTGCGTTCTTGCCTGTACTTGTGTTCTTGCAGACTTGTGAAACGTCATCAGTCGCAGCCCAAGTACTGCTCCAATTCAAAGTCTGCATCCAGCCAAGTACAGTCCAAATGAACTTGCTCTGCCTGTTCCATTGGGGATGCACTGGGAGGTGACTTGTGTGAACTTTTGATAGCCAGGTATCCCAGAATGCATTTCTCACAGACCAGTGGCAATGGCAGCCATCCTTGGGAGTTTATACTCCCAAGTGCGCAAGTTCGAACTTGGCATACTTGGAATTGAGAAACACTTTATATCAATCAATCAATCAATCAATCAGTATATATCTATAATATATATTGGACTGACATTTAAATAAATAAGTACAGAGTGCTCACTTTTAATATTATTTATCTATTTTATTTCATTTTTTATTTATTTATTTTTCCCCACAGCCCAGTCCACCTAATAAGTGCACATTTTCGATGTGTTGGGCTTTTCGGAACCCGTCGGGCTCAGGTTGAGATTGAGTCAAGTCACACCCCAACCACTCCCCTTCTGTCACAAGTATAGAACAGTCCCCAAGGGGCAAATAACTGTTAAGCTGGACTCTTTCTTTACAATATGAAAACACCAGCTCCGCCATCACACCAGTAGATGGCGACAAAGGCCAGCAAAGGGCTTTGCTGGGTTTGCTGTCCGCTCATGTGGAGGAGGGTGTTTGATATATTAGGTACTGGGCGTTTTTTAAAAAAATAAGGAGGTTCCCATAATTTCATACTATTAATCTTCCCAGTAAAATCTGTCCACATGCAGCTGTACTACTTCAGTGTTATTCTAGATTTCATAGAAATATGTGTGATGGGGGAAAACAATGTCTGAGAGGCAGAAAAAGTTTCAAATGGGCCTAGAGGATCCTAACATCTGCTAAATTAACTTTCACACATTGTCTGAGCGCGGTTGATCACAGTGTGTGTGTAATCCCACGTAAAACAATGCTGGCGCACTCAGCACCTCAACACAATTCATTCTCATTTTGTAAAGAACAACGTTTAACTTTTTTTTACAGGCTCGAGTTGTGACTCATGTGGTTTGTCAACCTCAAATGGTAATTTTCAGGATATTACACAGCAGAGAGGGGCGGAGAGCTGAGGAGCCTATTTCCTTCAGACTGCCAAGCACACAATGACAGAGTCGGTCCGGTAGAGCAACATGCCAGATACTGGATATTTGATATGGATTTTCTTCTCCTCATGGGGTACGACATTCTTTTTCTTTCTTTCTTTCTTTCTTTCTTTCTTTCTTTTTCTTTCTTTCTTTGTCTCATGAAGCATCTCTGATACTTGCAGGAATAATTGCGGGCAGTGTGAGGACTCTACCTCATGTGAAGAAGTACCAAACTGTGATACCTCAGAGGCTAAAGGATTCATCTCTCATCAATGATGCTGCTACACATCAGGTAATACACACCTCACTGTACCATCTTTTAAAATCATTTTCAACTTTATGAACAATGCATTAAAGTCTCCTCTTTGTGTGTGTGTGTGTGTGTGTGTGTGTGTGTGTGTGTGTGTGTGTAGACATTCCCTGATGTACTCCAGTACTCTTTGACGGTTGCAGGGCAAAACTACACACTGCACCTGGAAAAGAACAAGTGAGAAACATTTTTTTTTTGTAGTGTATTTTTTCTGACTGTGCCAGATCATCACATACTGTACTCTCTGTCTCACTGTGTCAATATTATTGACATAAAAAAAACTGTGCTCTTTGCAGGGATCTTGTCGGGAAAAACTTCTATGTGACACACTATTCTGATCAGGGCACCCAAGTCACAACTACTCCAGATCTTAGGGTATGTTGCATCCTTTCACTAGTATTTCTCCAACAGTTATCTGATCTCTGTATTCATAATTAGCTTGCATTATAATGAGATGTATCAGAAACAGATGCCTGTGTTATAAAAATGATATTGTCATAGAGTATAGTAGCCTGGTAATCAGACAGCAGTGCCATTTTGTTCCACTTCATTTTTTTAATCACTGAATAAACCAGAGATGTGGGCGATTCAGAGGTCTGGAACCAGGCTAGTGTAACACTACCAATGAATTTCTAACTGTATACGCGTGAACGAATGAAGTACAGGATATCCCGTGTCACCTGCCCACCCAGTTTCAGTGGTTTTAATGCACTTGCTCTCCTGTGTTTGCTCTTTTCTGTAAAACACAAGTATTATCATTTTATCGTCAGTCTAAAGGAAGTCAGCTCTGGACTTTTAAGATAAGAAACAGTGCCGGTAAAATGCAGGTCTTTCTGCACGTATGCACAGCCGTTCCAAAATACAACAAGTTTTATATTCTTACCAGATAATTTTTTAAACAGTGGCACCCCCTGAAAGCTTTTATAGGGGTGACCAGGTGGGGCCACTGGAAATATTGGGGTGGTGCATTGAAACAAAGACATGACTGAATTTCAGGAATTTGATTGTTGAAGTGTCCAGGCTAGTTGAAAACTATGCCAGTGCTGGTACAATTACCATTTTGAGGTCCACAATCCTGTTTCAATGTGTTAAGTATCTGCATGTGTGAGGTGATTCATTGTTCTTCAGATAGACTGGATGTTCTTTTCCTGAAAAAGACAAACATGCAGCTTCAAGGAACAGAACGTTTACTGGAAACAAGCCTTCTCAAGTTTATGGGAGACTCACAGGTCCCCATTCATTCAGTTATCTTGAGGTTCAAGGGACCCCTTTGAAAATGGCCATGCCAGTTGTTCCCTTGCCAAAATTTAACTTGACTTTGGAGCATTACTTAACCAACACGTTCTCATCCCAACTTACATGTGAAAATATGATGCGCTAGGTACGCTCCTGCGTCTGTTTTGGACATTCATAGATGGCATGTCAATTGTAACGCCTGTCACATACATTGTGTCTTTTCAAAATATGCTTCTGTTTTTAAAATTAAACTTACTATGTAGGTAAAATATTTTGTTTTTAAGTTGATTTCCTTAGGTTTAGGCTACAAAAGCATATGGTTACGTTTAGAAAAAAGCATCATGGTTTGGCTTAGATTCACATGGGAACTGAACAATGGGCTCCTGGGTGAAAGTCCAGAGTATGTTTGATCTGTCCGCCTCCACTCCCACCCACCCTATACAGACTTTCTCGCTCTTTATATAATGGTAGTTGCCAGCGGTGTTACAAACTGCCGCTGACCAGAGCATACCGTATTGCCTTGAAGGGTGTCTTTCTACATCCTTGTCTCATGCTGTGATCCCTTAATGAAGCGGGGGTATTTGACAAGTTTAGAATGAGAACATGCTGATTTAGCCTCCTTCCTGACAAGCTATGCCAACACGGTTGGCGATTTCAGTTGTTACCACTGCCTCTAAAACTGACACACCCAGTGCATATCATACCGCCACGAAAGGTGCCCCTCTGCGTCGATCTCTGATGCCGAAATCACTGATAAAGTAGCAGTATTTGACAAGTTTGAAGTGAGAACGGGCTGATTTAGCACCCTTTTCTGTCAAGCTATGTCAGCGTGGTTGGTACCAACGGATGCCTTTGGTTATCTAGTTTCACAAGATACCACTACCTGAAACTCTGTTTTTAGATGCTGTGCAACACAAATACCAAAACACATGCAAGCAGTTAAACCTCACCTTCAACACTGTCATCTAAAAACGTCATTTTAACTGAAATTTTATGCAGTACTTGCTGGTAATTTCTGATTTCAAAATCTCAAGTGACATACTTAAACTTAAGTTTCTCAACCATGAAGTTCCTCAATATGAGAGGTGACACCACCCACTGCAATCCTTGAATCAGAGGTGGAAGAGGAATTGACATATAAGGTTTTCATCTGACCATGACACATCCAGTACAACATTAACTTCTGCAAATTAGGCCGTTACTGTTTTTGCACTTTGCTTAAGAATCAAAGTAATTGTGGGCTGAAATCTCTCCTTTGAGTCTGTGACGAATAATGGATGTCTGTTCAGGTTCACTGCTACTATCATGGGCACATTGTGGGAGTCGAGGACTCGTCTGCCAGCGTGGGACTGTGCTCAGGAATAAAGTGAGTAATGCTGGATGTCAATTCTTTTTCATCCTCTTTCTCTAATTACAAAAAAGTTATTGTTTCTCAGCGTGCCAGATTTAATTTAGCCCGTGGTGATAAGAGACTGCGAGTTTCCCGCTGTGACTCATGACCTGTGTGTGCAATCCAAAGAGAGGATCAGTCTCTTAGCATCCATTTCCTCCATCACGAAGACCATTAAGACTGCATGTAGCTCTGTGTCTGAAAACCTATAACCCAATCAACAAAGGCCATGCAAAGTTGCCTTCTGTCTGCTATATAGGACACGACTGTATCTGTGCAAACTTTAAAGCATGATAAACAAAGGCAGGTCTTGTAATCAGTTTAGTTGAGATCTGTTTTAGAGTTAAACATCCTGACGTCTTCTCCTGTGTCCACTCTGAAATTCCTGTTTTGCTCTTCAGGGGGTTTGTGCGTCTCCAGGACCAAATGTACCTTATCGAACCTCTGGCCAGCGGCGAGGCGGGGCAGGAGGAAGACAGACAGAGCTCAGAAGCTGACGGTGATGAGGGCCTTCATGCTGTTTACAACTACAAACACCTGAGGAGGAAGAGGAGCTCCTGTTCCCATGGAAACACAACCACTTTCTATGATCACGGAGCTCGTCCGTCTGGACTGTTCCAGCTCGGCAGCCTGGTAAAGACACACAGCGTGTGGACACGTACAGAAATACACCAGGGTTACCAAGCCTGCAGCTGATATCCAGTACTTTGTGCTAGATTCTTACATTTCACAATTTTATGCAACACTAGAAAAAAAGAACAGGGATATGAAGCATATACACAGTTCTTTTATCAGCTTTTTATTTAAAAAAAACACACTTCCATCTTGATAGTTAAAAAATCTAACAATATAAGAGGCAAAAAAGGAGTTGATATTATTAAATAATTGCAAAGTTGTTGCACTTCACATTAGCATTCAGCTCAATATAACAAATCATGATACAACAAAGGGATGGAACAAAGGGGAAAATAGACAGGATATTAATAAAATGAGGAAGACACACTTAATAGAATAGAATAGAGAATATATTTGGAAAACATTCCTTGGCATGATGTGCAAACATTATTTTGCATATTTTAATAGATCAAAATTAGCATCTAATTCATCCTACAGGATGATCCGGATCTGTAAATAATCTGGACTGTGAAACACTAAAACTTTATTGGGCTATATTAAATATCCTCAAACCAAAGTTTTTTATTTTTCCTGTTCTACCCTGTTTTATGTGTCTAACTTATTTATTTTAAAGTTTTTTTATGAGATTTTATTCACTGTACTTGTGTTTGCTGTGTCCTTTTTATAGTAACGCAGATTTGTTTGATCTTAGTTTTTCAACAGCTTATTAGTTGAGATTTAACAATTAAACTGAATTGCTTTATTCTGTAGTTGTTAAACAGATTAACTATAGAGCATATGTGACAGCTCAGGATATGGAGCCTATGATGTCTTGAAACAGGCCGTATCACACCCTGTTGTTCTGGATGGGCTGGAGTTAACAGAAGAAGAGAGGAGCATGCTGATAGAACATCAAAAGGCGACTCACTCCACAGGCAGCCAGTGGTTAAACAGTGGTCTGCTTGAAAGAAAGGTAGAGCAGGAAGGCCAATGTCAACTGTGGGCTGAGATATTTTGGACCCATTGCAGGAACTCGAAGACTCTTCCATGGGAGCCAAACAGGAGCAGCATTCCATGAATCCACACTGGGCATATCTGGAGACGGGCTGGAGCTCTCTGGATGGGTTCCAGGACTAGATTACACCCCTTCCCCCTCCAATTGATATGGGAATAAGACAGCAGGATAACTCACATGGCAAGGATGTGCATGAGCACCTTGGGAAATACCTGAACCATGAATGTACCAACATATTGTCAGAATGATTTAGCTGAACCGGAACTTGTCACTCAACCTATGCAGCACAGGTTGAGTGCGAGGAGGCAGGAGCCAGCATGATCCTCATGAGGACAGTTCCCCTAACATGGAGGTGCACCCTGGCTTCCATTATGGCTCATCCCAAGGTGCTCATGCACAGCCTTGCAGTGCGAGTTATCCCTCTGTCTCATTCCCGTATCAATCAAAGGGGGAAGGGGTGTAATCTAGTACTGGAACCTATCCAGAAAGCTCCAGCCCTGCTCCAGATATGAGTAGTGTGGATTCATGGAATGCTGCTCCTGTTTGGCTCCTAAAGAAGAGTCTACGACTTCCTACACTGGGTCCAGAACATCTCAGCAAACACTTGACATTGGCCTTCCCACTGCACCTTTCTTCCAAGCTGGCAAGTTTAACGACTGGCTGCCTGTGGAGTGAGTCGCCTGTTGATGTTATGCATCAGCCGGTTCCTCTCTTCCTCTGTTAACTCCAACTCATGCAGAATGACAGGATCTGATACAGCCTGTTTGAAGACATCATATGCTCCATATCCTGAACTGTCACATATACTCTACAGATAATCTTTCAAACATCTGCAGACAAAGCAAAACAGTTTAATTGTTTAATCTCAACTAATAAGCTGCTGAAATGTTACAAACACTCTGTAAACTGTAGGGGGACTATCCAAATAATGTGTTAGCTTCTTTTATTAAGCCCTTTTATAATTGTTTTGAAAGGTGCTGTGTAAAAAAAAAAAAAAAAAAAAAAAAAGCTTATCATGATACAAAACCCGTGTCCAACGATAACACACACATTCAGTATATCTTTCATCTTTTGTGTTATTCAGAAAAGCCGAGCCCAAACCAAAGACCGCACAGGAAAACCCAAGATAGTGGAGCTGGTTGTGGTGGTCGACCACACAGAGGTTTGTAAATGTAGCATATTAATGATAATGAATTTCCCCTGATTATATTCTATATTTGAGATGCTGTTGATTGTATTTCTAATTTAAGTAATAATTTTTTTCTAGTATAAGAAGTTTGGCAGTAAGAGGACAATAGAGGCCAGAGCACTTGAAATAGCAAACCACGTGGACAAGGTATGTTTTTCTTAAAATGATACAGCCCTGAAATGCTTTTGCTCAGCACAAAAAAACACTGATCTCAGGAAAAAATAAGCCAAGATTGAAAAATAAGTGCGTACTAAAGTTCAAATGATCATAAAAGCTTAATTTTGTGTAATTTTGTGCAATTTCTCTTTTGGACTAATAAAGCACTCCTTCTACTTTTACCAGTAATTTAGTAATTAAGTGCATTTTCATTGGCAGCTGATAAGACTTTAAACTTATTTCTTACAATGCAGCAAACCAACGTGTGCGGCACGTCTTCAGCCTTCATTTTCACTCTGAATTTAATACAGAAATCTGTCCTGCTACTATCTGCTCTCAACTGACTGGAATCTGACCAATAAAAGGAAGGGAAAGTTCTCTCACTGTGAAAATCTAACTTTAACTGTGAATCTTCACACCAAAGCTGATATGTTTCACACATATCACACACTCCTTACTGCATACTTTGAAAGAGTAGGGCCAACTGAGTGCCTCATCAGACGGCAATAGACCCAACAGTGATTTCCTGTGACAGCATTAAAGACAACCTTTGGTTCTGTCATTTGTAGCGTCACATGTTTGACTCCTTCGCATTCAGAAATTTGACTTGACCTATTTGCTTGGCAATTCATGCAGTTTCAGGTTAATTTCCACTTTCCAGTTTGTGCTAACATGTCGCTCTGTTGCAGCTGTATCGCCCTGTGGGTGTTCGCGTGATGCTGGTCGGTCTGGATATCTGGTCATACAGAGATCAGATACAGGTCAGCAGCAACCCTGAGGTCACCCTCAGTCGCTTCCTCGAGTGGCGTCAGCGGAACCTGCTGCCGAAGACCAAGCACGACAACGCACAGTTCATCACGTAAGATGCAGATGTTTTTAACTCCCCACTAAAAAGGTGATGCCAAGATGATGTGTTGAGCTGTTAGAGCTGGCATCTAAACATTTTTTTTCTCATCTTCACTCAGAGGTGTGGATTTTGATGGTTCCACTGTCGGCTTGGCCAACACCAATGCAATGTGCACGTCTAACTCTGGAGCCGTCAACGAGGTAATATATTTTTTTTTAATCAAATGTAACAATATAGAAAATCAAATGAAATATGGGAGTTGCATGATATTAATTTATTCTGTCTACTGCACACACAGGACCATAACCCTAATGCAATAGGAGTGGCCTCTACTATTGCACATGAAATGGGTCACAACCTGGGCTTGTCCCATGACTCTGAAAACTGTGTCTGCGGCACCTTAACATCCAAAAGAGGCTGCATCATGGCTGAAAGTGTTGGGTAATCTCCGTTTCTTACTTGCACATAAACTCCCTCCAAAATTTTTTACCCTTAATTAATTTTTCCTTTGTTCTTGTGATCTCTTCGCTAGCCTTGTGTATCCAGAGCTGTTCAGCAGCTGCAGTCAGCAGCAGCTCAGCAGGTTCTTGGAGGAGGTCAACCCTGCCTGTCTGCTGGATACACCCTCGACTAATCGCATCTATGGAGGGCCAGTGTGTGGAAATGCCTTCCTGGAGCCTGGAGAGGAGTGTGACTGTGGCACTGTAGAGGTTTGTGCACGTCTTGCTCACACAGGTTACAGATGCATTATCACGCAACCAAAGCAGAAGAAAGGTGATTGTAATATTCTGCACTCCTCTTTCTGTCTCATAGGAGTGCAAGAATCCCTGCTGCAATGCCACTACGTGCAAACTTAACGCTGGAGCCCAGTGTGCAGAGGGGCAGTGCTGCCACAACTGCCAAGTAAGTAATACTCACTATGTCCGCTCTACTGTAGATGAGCAAAGTCACACCGGTACTAATTGTGTTACCATATAGCCAGACACTGTCTGACTCTGCCTTCTGGCTCGTTATGTGTGAGTGTTATTTCAGTAGTCGGTACATCGCCATCTGTGTCTCTCTCCGCTCTGCAGCTGAAAGCGACAGGCAGCGTCTGCCGACCGAAGACAGGAGAGTGTGACCTGGCAGAATACTGCACTGGCTTCTCTGCCACCTGTCCGACTGACGCCTACACCCAGAATGGCCTACCCTGCAACCGTGGAAAAGGATACTGCTACAACGGACAATGTCCGTCACGGCAGGATCACTGCAAGAGACTTTGGGGACCAGGTAAAACCCCAGTGAAGTACAGTTTGGTGTGGTCGCTCATCAATTCTGATGCATCACAAAGCTTACGTCTGCATCTGTCTTTGTTATGATTCTGTTAAGATGCTGAGCTGGCTCCAGAAGCTTGTTTTGCCAGGCAAGGAAACTGCAGAAAGGCTTTGTTTAGCCCAAAATGTTCAAACCGGTATGTAATCAAAAGCCAAAACAGCCTATAATCGTGTATATTAACATTGTGGTTTTGTTGGTTTTTGGGATCATTGCCTTTTGATTTTTGCTTACAGAGAACAATCCTGTGGGACGCTTTTCTGCACCGGTGGCTGGGAGTTTCCAGTGACATCCAGGAAGTCGTTCTACAAAGTAGGAGCTGGAGACATATGCAATGAGGCAACAATGAACCCTGAAGACAACTACCCTCCAGATCTGGGCATGGTGCCTACTGGTACCAAGTGTGGCCCCAACATGGTAAGACAACTGTTTTCTGTTAGCTGTTAGCTGTTAGCAGTTAGCGTCAACCAAAGTTCTGTGGACTTCAGATCTGTGAACTGTGTCGATGTCTTTCAGGTGTGCTACAATCAACGGTGTCAAGACGTCAAAAACATCAAAGTGTATGGAACAAATGACTGCTCATCCAAATGCAACAACCACGGGGTGAGAAATATGCTAACCTCAGTGCGTTGTCTCATGATCTGCTCATGGCAAACGATATGTTGTTACGTCGGAGTGGGAGAGTCAAATGGCAATTATGCGGTTGGGGGTTTAAACACAAGATTAACCACTGTCACAAATCATGTGAACTATTTATGTAAAATCAATAGTGCTCTGAGAAGTGATACAGTATCACAAAACGTTATATCACAATACTTACGTGTTTCCTTCTAATGATATCCAAACTGACTGTGAGTGTGACCTCTGGCAGGTTTGTAACCATGAGAATAAGTGTCACTGCGACCCCGGTTGGGCCCCACCTTACTGCGATGTGGAGCACTCAGAACTCCCCGAAGGTATTGTACAACTCTTTAATATGCTTGACCTTTAATGGCCATGCTTCATACCCGGCTGTTTGTGTCTGTTTCACGTCTGCTCTGCTTGTCACCAAGATTTAATACTTGAAATAGATTTCTCATGGACTCTGAAACAACAGTGCTCTGTTCTGATGAACACTGACTTAATGTAATTCCCCAGTCAGTCAGTACAAATGCAGTAATTATGTTACAGTGCATTCTGTTTCCTGAGTGGGTGACGTACTTTCTTACGTCCTTATCCTTGAGCAATATAAGGGAATATTGTCAAAATCAATGTGTGTGTTTGTCTGTGTGTACAGAGACAGGTCCGAATATAATGATAATTGTGCCCGTGGGTGTTGGCTTACTCCTGCTGTCCGTCTTGGTTATCGGGAGTTTGATGTGTTTCACCAAAAAACGGCGACCCAAAAAGAGGTACAGAAAAAATGTTTTCCTTTCTTTAAGTCTCTGTTTGATCAGTTTGTACACTCAGCCACATAGACGAACACTGTCCATCTTGTCCATCTTTAATTTTAACTTCTGTTTGTGTTTCTTCGTAGACGCTTCCAATCTACCTCAGGACAAACCAACCCGTTGTTTCGGACAAGCGGTGCTCGAGGCAGCCCTCGTATTGGATCCACACACATCAGCCAGCCTACATTTGTGGAGTCCTCAGCCACTCAGGCCTGTAAACCTCTGTCCTCTCCTACTGTCAGACCATACACTGGAGCAGTGAGGCCCAGCAGAGCCGCTCCAGAGGTAAGCGTAGTGATAGATTAACACTGTATGTCTTAGCTTTTTTTGTCTATATCAGACATGATATTTGAATCTATGGCAACTGTGAAGTCATGTCATTGTCGTGATTAGTTTTGGGTGACTGACCTAAATTTGAAGCTACAAAAGCAGCAAACATTTTCCTGCTTAAAGCCACATTTCCACCAAACACTTTTGGTTTAGTTCCCTCAAAACCAGTACATATCTCATAAACCCTTGATCTGAAAATCTAAATATAGGCAGGGTTGTTAGCAGATGATTGCCGCGTCACTGCTTCTCCCAGCTCTTGTTGCATTTCCTCTTCCAAAAAGAACAGGCTGGAGTGTTATAGTCTCTTTCACAGTCAGCGGAATATTTGGGTTTGTGGTTGAGTCCTTGTAGAACGTGAGGATTGTTTCTTGATCAATGGACTGCAGTGTTTCTAGCTCCACCTTTTAGTATCACATCAGTGTGCTAGGTACCTCAATAAAGGGGTTACAAAAAACAGGACTGAATGGATCTGTTCTGTTGATGCCATTCACAACTTTCGACTGAAAGCGCAAAAATAATCGAGACCAAGACTGAAGCAGCCTGTTTGGTGGAAATGAGGCTTTAGTGTCCCTGAGCCACACACCAACAACCAATGAGCTCTGGTGATGCTTTCCTAAATTCATAATGAAGCCATTATTGTAATCAAGCAGCAATACCCAGAAAAAATTATGGTAAAAAGACTAATCAAGCTTCTCTCATCTCTGCTTTCATCCCTTACAGCCACCTAAGAAAGTGTCAGCTCTACCGCAGCCTTCAGTGATTCAGCAGGTAATCTGAGCTACTGTTCTGTCTTCATTTCAATGTAGAGTTGTTTATTTGTAGTGTTGCTGATGTTATTGTTTAGATGTCTAGTGCTTCGACCACTAAATAAATGTTTGTCTTTAGGTTATGAGGCCGTTCATGCAGCCTGTTTCAAGCAAGCCAGTCTACACTGAGGTAAAACTGCATACAGATATGTCTCATTTTCTTTTTAAGGATGCTATTTGCTTTGTTAAAGTGAGTGTTAATGGTTGTTTTTTTGTCTCTTGTTGTTAGACTAAGCCTCTACCTCCATCCAGACCTCTGCCACCACTTACAACAAAACCTGTAAGTGACATTACTTTCTACCTACAGTTTTCATACGTTTGCAGTCACACATTTAACTGGTCTTTGCCACGTCTGAAATGTGAACATCTGCTCTCTTAAGATCACAAAGCCAAAGCCTCCGATGCCTCCAGTGAAGCCGAAGCCCCCCGCAGTCCGGTCTCCACTGCCACACACTCAGCTGGTAAGTATTCAGTCAGCAGCAGAGTCAACCACACTTTCCTAAATCCTCCAAAGCCTGGCAGTTGGTATTCAGACATTCCTAATGTCATTCAAGGCATTCACGTTTATAAAGACGTCTGTGGTTTTGGACATTGTCCCAACATAGCAGTGTAATGAACAAGCAGTGGCTCAGTGTTAGCAAGTTAGCGGGCACATAAACTTCTCCGGGCCACTGCTGAATATCCTAACTAAATAAAGCTTATCAGTTGTGTGTTTTTTAACAGTATTTATTTTTCTAGCTTGCAGGGAGATCTGCCCTGATGCCCCCCACCAGGCCCAGATGACAGAGGGAACAATTCAGCTTCATGTAAACACTGAGATCCTCTAACAGAGGACACTGTCCCACCTAAGAAGGACCAAGAGATCATCTCAGGAGACGCTCGCCTGCTTTAAAGTGGAAACAAGATCCACTGATGGATCAGCAACAATAAGTGACAGAGCTTTTCTGTCAGTTATGGTCTCCCTGAGGATTACCGCCGTCTGTGTCTTGCTTATGTAAGCCTTCAGTATGTTGATGACAACCTGAAGCTGTGATTGACAGACTCAACTTCTGTGCTTTCTAAATGACAAATGGCTACGCTGCCACGATCATGTTTTTTTTTCTTTTTAAGGGAAATGTCTCTCTGCCTTGATCCTTGGATATGTGAAGACTTTAAGAGGCAATTGCACTATCAATGCTGTAACTGTTTTACTAAATGTTACGATTCCCTTACATGGGTTTTGGTACTGCTTTTCTAAGAAATAATGTTGTTAAGGGATTTTAAAATGTGGCACCAACGTGGGCACTTTATAGATTGTTTTAATTAAGGATGACAGTAGTTGTGACTTTTTTTGTACTAACCTAGGTATGCTTGACTTTGTGAGACTGAATTATTACATGATGGTGTTTTGTTTTAAGTGTTGACTTGATACATGTTGATTGTAATTGTTCAAGAGATTTTATATTGCATATTCTATGCAGCAGACTTTCACTCATAACGCCAATGATTGTGGTCTTTCCTTAGCGACTGTTCTTTACTTATCAAAGGAGGTTTTTTTTACCCTCCCTGAGGCTACAAATATTTGTCCTTGAGCCTCCCTGAATGACTGGCGGAAAATGTATGACCCTCCCTCCACCAAAAATTAGTTATAAGATTTTTAAAATTTGCTCTTAGATGTTTGAAAGTTAAAAGTTAAACTTTGAAACCTGGAGCTGAAAAACACCTCAGTTTTTTACTCTTGTTGTACACATTTTTTAATTAAATTTTACATGAGACATATAGAATAAAGCGATTTTGATGAAATATGACTATTTTAAGCTTAGATTTGTTTTTTGATGTGTTCAAGGACAGTTGGATATTTGAAAATCCAATAATAATTCGGGTTTTTACAGTTTCTGGCTATGATAAATGGTGACATTTTGGCAGTTTTTAAAGGAAACATGCCTTCCAAACGAAGGCAGATTGTTTTCGCATATTTTATTTAGATTTTTAAAGAAAACATGCCTTCTGTGTGTTTGCAAGATAACCTTCTAAACATGCCTTCCAAACCCAAGGCATATTTTCTTTAAAAATCATTAGGTAAATAAATCCAAAATACAGCCATTTAAAGTTAATATAACCCTACCATCAGCCAAAAAAAACCCCACAAGTCCCTTCTCAGTGTTTGAAAAATTATTTGACATGCCTCTCCCTTTTTTGCACCACTCCTCCCCCCCTCATAAGTAACGAACAGTCCCTTACAGTGAGGATTCTGCCTTGATTTTTCCTGCAAACTTTGAACTGAAAATTTATTTAGAACCCCTTCCTATTTATTGAGAACTTCTTTTGTCTGTAAAATTGAGCTTACAATAAAAGAGAATCATTAAAATCAATGTTTCGCTCATTATTCTCCTCCTTTTATTACACATGCAGACGCCATCATCTTTGTTGCCGTGCGCGGATGCCTAGCAACGCCTCAAACAACCTGTTGTCAAGGGAAGCTAACAAGCTAGTTCATTAGCTTTGAAAACTGTCCAGAAACTGATGTCGCTTTAAGAATAATGAACCAAGAACTGAACGAAGAAGAACTTCAGGACTTATACGCATGGATAGACAAAATATCTCTGTCCCGGCCCAAGAGACACATCACGAGAGACTTCAGTGACGGAGGTAGTTAACCTAGCTTTCAGCTTTGCTAACAGCCGACAGGGACGTAACGTTAGTTAACGAAACAAAGAAAAAGAAATGTGTCATGTAATACTGTCTCCAGCCACAATAATCTTGTTTGGCTGTTTACATAGTTTATCATCTCAAATGTGTGTTTATTTATTTTTATTTACATGACCTGACTGTGTCTCTCTGGTGAACCCTCTGTAGTGATGGCTGCTGAGGTTGTCAAATATTTCTTCCCAAAGCTTGTTGACCTGCACAACTATATTCCTGCTAACTCCACACAGCAGAAGCTCAGTAACTGGAACCTTCTCAACAGGCAAGATACAATCATTTTTTATGCATTTGTTTATTTAAATTGCACGTGATCTAATAAAGGAGGCTGCACCCATGAAGTGGAGACTTCCAGATAATAGGCTGTGAATAGCATAGAAAGCGAGGGCACGAGGGGCATGTTGCCTCTGAGCTGGAAAGATTTCACAATCTGACTTGGTCAGTATGTCCACATCTCCCTAGAACATTCTTACACAAACACACACTCAAGAAAAAGCAGTGTTGGGAAGCTTCTTTGAAAGCATTTGCAAATTGAGTTCACACTGGAAGAAGCTGAACTATAGCAAAGTTTGGTTAACTAAAGCTACAAAGAAAAAGTAGTTCAAACTACTTAAAAAAAAGTGCCTACTTGTTTACGAGTCATATAAAAACCCACTATATATAAAACATATAAATAAACACCAGTATTCATGAGAACGTGCAGGAATGTCGTTGAAACTAGAGTCCAGGTGAGGGTATTGTACCAGGCAGGATGACTCAGTTAGCCAGGTTACTTCTAAAATAGCATGCAACATCTTCTCTGAACATGTAATAATGAATGGTAGTAATCAATCGTAATGACAAATTGTGGTCAAAGGGAGTTTAATTACAGTAGAGATGCAATGGTAGAATAAAAATAAAAAGAATAATTCCTGCTATGGCCCAAAATTGTTTGTAGTTTCATGGGTAATCCAGGGCACAACCTTACACATTTTAGTTTTTGGCTGAATGTCATATTTGAGATACATTATTTTGTTGTTTTATTCTAACAACATGCACATCTCTGCTACAAATAAACGGTTGTTGTTTTTTCTAGTAGAACTTACATATCTTCTACAATTGCAGCGAGAAATGGTGGAAGTGAAATGTTACTACATGTCCCATGGGTGGGGTTAATTGTAATAGGCAGACAGTTAGTCATAACACTTGCTGGAAAAGTCTGTTTAACTTGATTAATTCAATACAGTTCTATCTGTATACTGTAGGTCTCCATCTGCGTCAGGGGAAGGACAGGTATCCATCCATCTGTCAGTCTATCATCGATACTCAATGGTTGGACCCATATATGTACATAGATTGGGTAACCTAGTTCACATGTCAAAACATGAGTATTGAATGTATGAATATTGACAAGATTGTGAAACTGTGGGTCAATAAGTTACCTGATGAATTAAAATACTAAGTATAACCCATTTAATTAAGGACATTAGTTCAAACTGAACAGAAGTTTGAAGTGTAAAAATAGAGAAAATGTGCTATAGGAGGGTTTCCACTGTATGGAAGTTTTATCAAGCCGAGTTAACACTTGCTGGGAGTTGGTTACATAAAAGACGGTGCTATGTTTTAGGCAACAGGACAGTTATTACGATGATACATAGTTGGATTCGGTGACTTACATAGATAGCTCAGTAATCAAAAAACAAAGTATGACAAAGGATTTACTTAAACACTCTTTGTAACTTAAGTCTGCTGAAACACGTCCAATCTGTGGAATTTTGCGGCTCACTGTTTGGTGGTATTGTGGTCAACTGGCCAGATGCACAAAAAGAACGCCCCTATGTAACCACTTAAAAAGTCCATGTTAGAATTCACCCCACGTTAGGTTGTGCCCCGTGCTCCCCTAGATAACTACACAAAAAATGGCAAAAAGGTAATTTAACTACTTAATCGTTCGCAAATATGAATGTTACTGCAAGTTACTGCAAAATGTAGTTGAACTACTAGTTTAGTTACATGTGGTCACTTGTTCACCACTAAAACAGACATACAGTTACAATCCCAATTGATATATCGTAATCAGCAGTGAATGCTTTAACTGTTCAATAACTCTGCTACAAACACAGAGTCAGAACCTTTGTTAAGCACGACCACAGGCCTCTGCATTTGGTCGTGAGAACCAACCCAACACACACCCACTCATCCTCTCCCAGGCCACTGATATGGCTCATAGCCAGCTACAGATTTATGGGTCTTCACTGTAAACACATTGGCCCCTATGGTGTTTATCATCATCATCAGTTAAAACTTTCAACCTGCTGCTCCTATTGTAACCGGTTTGGTTGTATTCTTAGTTATTTAATAGCTTTATTAGAAACATCTGGATTTTTTTTACTGTGGGCAGGAAGGTGTTTTCCAAGCTGAACTTCCACGTGCCCGAGGAGACAGTGAAGAGGATTGTACTGAGCACTGCCGGAGTGATAGAGCCTGTGCTGAGCGCCCTCAGGGAGAAGATAGACAAGAAACTGGAGCACACCACAGAGAATATACTGGTGTGTTCTGTATGTTTAAGCATGTGTGCGCTTGGAGACATACATACTATAGGTCCCTTTTTGTCTGTTTAAATGCTAATGACAAACTAAATAGCCCTCTGACTTCCAGAAAAATAACCACATTTTTAACAAACCTTTCTTTTGAACCCAGGATTTGGAATACTACGACACCAGAAACCAGGAAATACCTCACACAGGTAGAGTTATTCTGTCACTGCATTTACACAAACCCTACCCTTACTCCACAAATTTGTGAAATGTTATCTTTAGGCTGACATGTCTGTCGTCATATTTGACCCTACTTCACAGGAAATACAGACTTCTGCAGAAGCTGCAACAAGCAGTTAGTGTGATTAATGCTGCATTCATGTGTCCCTTGGATGGCCCCACTTTCTGAGCTGTGAAATTGTTGCTCCGACTTGTGTTCATGCTAATAAACAACTTTTTTTTAACTAATCTAGGTCACTCAACACAGCAACTAACGGTTGTAACATATGAGCAAAAAATTGACACACAAAATGTGAATTAGTAAGTTTATTACTATTGATCAGAGATTTACTTTCGTCTACCATGTTTCTGCATATATGTGAATTGACGTGAATTGTTCCTGTGGGGAACTTATTTTTCCAATTTTTCTGACACCACATGAATGCAGGGTAAGTCAGGGAAACAGGGAAATCAACCATAGACTGCTGAATTATCAAGAATGTGATGATTGTGTCTTGACCTTATGTCTTGAGCATGATATGTCCTTATGTAAGTGTCATTTGGGGAGCGTATTAGCTGACACAGTCCGTCTGTAACTTTGACTACTGAGTCTAAAGTTTGTCTTTTTTAGCACAGGGAGGGAAGTGGATGTGTAATTTTAGACTATTTTAGACTATTTTTAATAATGCTGTATCTACTGGTCAGCTGACAATCACAAAATCAGCATATTTAGGACAAACTGATGTATTTTTTCTGTCTGAGAGGACACTGTTGATGCTGTTAGGGCTGATTCTGGCTCTGAAATTACATTATTTCCAGGATCTTCTCTGCTTCCTGCCCTGATATTGTCAGTGTGTGTCCTGTTAACATCTCTCAGTTAGCACTAATCTCTCCCACAGATAGCAGCGACCACACAGACACAAACATACCTACGTTTAACAGCATCAGACAGCACTGATTAGAGAATGCCACAACCTTTAGGGAGTGAATCGGCGACATGTCTCTCTTCCATTTCCCACACCTCATCTGTCCCTGAAACAACCCTGTTAGGCTGACCTCAGGCCAGCGCCTCCTCCCTGTGCTCTTTCCTTCTCCATCTACACCCCATCCGCTATCAGACACACAGCTCAGGTCCTCATATCAGCTCCCAACATCACCAGATGGCCTTTATCGCCGGCCTGAGCTCAGCACTGCAGGACTTAAAGGCCTCCTCATTTTTCTCTTTCTCTGTCTTTTAAACTTACTTTCCTGTTTCTCCCTCTGTCTGCTTACGATCATCGTCTATCCACCCCTCCTCTGTGTCCGTAAGATTTATTGGATGAATCCCTGCAGGTTTCTAACAGCACCAGAGTTTCTAGTCATCATGCGCTCCCATTGAATTTGAAGAAATGTAAATAGCTTTGTTTTTTTGTCCTCAGAAATTCCTCAGGCTGAAGCGAAACTTGTGGCTCAGCTGGCGGGAGAGGAGTTGAGAAAAGATGAAAAGAGCAGACTAAAACACGGGTATGACCAAAATGTTACTTTTAATGTTACTACAGTGACTCAAAAGCAGTGTTTACAATAATTATATGTTGTTGTTGTTTTTTATTGTACAGAAAACCACAGCACGCAGCGCAGTTTTACTCAAACATGGACCCTTCTTTACGGCTATTCCTGCAGGAAAAAGAACAAGCGGTCATGGCTTTGCAGGAGACCGTGGAGGTATCACACACACACACACACACACACACACACACATACATACATGCTTGAATCCTGGAAACACTCAGCTGACTGGCTGAACATCAGCAAACAAAGGGTTTTTTTCCGTTTTGATGCCCTGTAGGGCAACAGCTCTGTCATACATGTAATATTGTTGCAGTGTGTGTGTGTGTGTGTGTGTGTGTAAGTGAGAAAGAGGCATTTAGGTGTGTGTGATACGTATGCGTCATGAGCTGTGTCAGCAGTGGTTAGTGAGTCAGTATCTGCTCAGCGGATATAACTTTTTTCCCTTCTCCTCCCGTGGCCACATCTGCACATTAAGAAAGAACAAACGTGCAACAGCTTCTTTTACCTCACCAGGATGTTTTCATCAATGAGATAATTCACAGGTTTAGAAAGTAACCTTACCTAATTAACCACATCCTGCTGCATCTCTCTGTGTGTAGATCCTGCAGATGAAGGTGAACAGGTTGGAGCATCTGGTCCACCTGAAGGATATGCGTATTGAAGATCTGACGCGGCATCTGGAGACGTACAAAGCAAAAGGCAACACACGCTGATATGAACACATACACAGAGACTTTGTGATAGTAGCTCTGCGTTCTCACCCTGTCACTTCAACTCTAATAAACGCTTAACTTCTTAAAAGCTTTAGTCAAGGCAAAAGATCTTTTAATGTATAGATTCTGAGATTATTGTCCTGCCTGCTAAAATACATTACACCTGTTGAATGCATGAGTGGTATTACACGTGTTATGTCTTAATACTTTGCTGTTTTCTAAGTAAAGTATGTTTGGTAATTTATCTAATTTGGCATTGAAATATTTTTAAAATCATGCTTTAACAAGGGCAGTGCAACAACTCTGTATGATATAAATATTTTTGTAGATGTCTCTGTGTTTAAATCGTATCTATTCAGATTCTATGGTAAATGATTTATGAGAATTTGAGTTGTTTAATACAGATAGTTGCTTCTTTGTGAGGAGGAGAATGTGATTTTCATGTGTTTATGTATCCACAGTCGTCTCTGACCTTCTGTGCCTTTACACAGCCTATGACCTCTGACCTCCAAGTGCTCAATAAATCAGCTAACCTCTGTAACTTTCCAAACTGTGTTTTCAGTCATGAGCAGAATCTAGCAAATCAGCAGTATCAGAGGTCTGAAGCATTGGAAATAACCAAATTACGTTATATATGAGGTGTAAGGTTTATACACTGTGACTGTCACTTCCTTTCAATTCTAAAATGACATTATTCATTTTCTTTGTAACTCTTGTTCCTATGTAAATGCAGTAATGAATGTCATCATTTTCTAGTTTCAGAATGCACGCACAACGACGCTGACAGATGACCAAATATAGTTAAGCGCAGCTGGTACACACACCGCCTTTGTTCCGCTCAAATATAAAGTTAACTTCCCTTTCTGAGTATTAGGTCATGCCAGTGAGATGGGGCTGGGCGGGTCACTTCATATTGTGTTGTCTTTTATCTTAATCCCCCTCTGCAGGTGTAGAATAATAAGAGATAGACGACCTTCTGAGCTGTATCAGGAGCTGCCCATCTTCTCCAGCTGCCTGCTGCTGTAACTGAGTTCTGTCCTGTTGATCACCTCCGCATCACCTAATCAATCACCTTTATCAAGCTTACAGCTGTATAACACTGAGGTACAAATAATAACATCACTTAGTTTATTCAAAAAACATATTTGTACCATGAACTCCTGTCTTATAACTGTCTTCAAACTGTTCTCTTTTGTGAAGCAGTTTAAACTTCAGTAGAGTGTGTTAAATGAAACTAGATGGAGACTAACAGCTAATCTGCCACAATCAGTGGTGTAGTGTTAGTTGAAGAGGTGGGTGTATTACTGGGTGGATTACTGAGGAGGAGGTGCTTATACTCCTCTAAATATTCAAATGGCTTTTTGGCTGATATGTGGGTATGCTGTCAGCAGCCAGAAAAAAGAGGAGGGTATACTGCATATACCTGTATATACCTGCATATACCCTCCACTACACAACTGGCTACAATAGCTTCATTTATTTTGGACTCTCCAGCTCTCTGTCCCCTCAAAGGTCAGCACTGTGGATGCAGCTTTCTGTTGGTTAACAGTACAAATTTAGCTTTCTGTGTTCACCAAAGTTGAAAAGTGGTATGTGCCCCTGCAAAAATGATCACAAAAGGTACCCGTTTTACATGGCATAACCAGGCCTAAACTCAAGGGCCTTATTCAGACTGCCAGCCCAAATCTGTTTTTTTTTTGGCATATACAGATTGTATCCAGATTGATTTTATAAAATCTGTTCAAGAAAAAAAAAATACAGGAAACCCATAAAATTTTTGCAAGACAGATCCAAAACACATCTGGAGATGAATTTCTACAGATGCATGTCAGTCCGGCTGATCTGGCTGGTCAAATCGGATTTCAAGGTGTCTTTGAACGCCACACACAATTACAGTGTCAAATCCAGAGTGAGCAGAATACATGCTGCTGCTAGCAGAGCGCCAACAGTCCATGGAGAGACACCAAAATAAATTGAAATAAATAACCGCGATTTGAGGGTGAAAATAATGAACCTCCATTTATCATGCCTCCGCACTGGAAAGCCTTGTCACCATTATTGTAGATGCTGATGCCTACATCGTTACCATGGCAACCCATACAGATAGGTTGGTGATGTCTGGACACACAAATCCAATCTGATAACTTGCAGGTAACAGTGTGGTCTGATTTAGAGAAACATCAGATATGCCTGCAGTCTGAATGTAGCCAGAGTAACCCTAATGACATCATCAGAGTTACTTTGTCAGAATAAAGCTCCCTTCAGAGCCACAGAAGACTAAATATAATTGTTTCACTGGCTGAGTAATACTCATTATGATGAGTAAGCTGACTTTTATGTGTAAAATCAATGGAGTGCCCCTTTAAAGTCTGACTGATAATTCCCAACAGGAGGTTAATCAAGAACAAAGCACTAATAAGTTGATGAAAACATTCATTAGTGACACATATGCAACACAGAATCAGCTTTAGATTTTGTAGCTGACTCGAGTAATGACTACAAAATCCATCCTGAGAGTCACCAAAGATAACATAGAGGAGTGCGGAGAAAAGTGCTGAGAAATAGCAAAGCTATTGCTCTTTGTATGAGTGTGTGTTTTGCACCAACACACACACACACAGGATAGGAATGTGAGAGAAAACTGCAGAACAGAGCAGCTACTGATGATGGTGCTGACTGCAGCTGGTGAATCATATTCTGCTGTTTGGGGAGAAGATTTACAGGCCGACACGCAGAGATGAGGGGCCACACCCCTGAGTCTCGGGGGAGGGACAGATCCAGGCCAGAGTCAAGGCCAGATGGAACCTGCAGGATCTAATGATCAGGGACAAAAGGAAGGAAAGAGAAGTGCTGGCTCATCCAGGAAGCAGAAACCCTGACCTTGACACCACTTCCTGGGAGGGGGAGGGCTTTAAACTCACGGGCTGTGCACCCCTGACACTAAATCAGACCACCCATTAAAATGAGCCCAGACATCCACAAAAGAAACCCATCCAAAATAAACAAGATGAGGATGAGCGAAGTTTATTTTCACCCACAAACATGCTTTATGATCGTATTTCTCACAAATTCTGACATCAGGGAAATCTAGAGTCAGACTGTAACTAAACACCCTCCTTCAGAGAGCAAAGACTGAAAGTTTGGCTGTGAAAGGATCTGTAAAAGGACGGAGAGTTCATAAGAGGAAGCTATCCCTCATCTGGTCATTCCGACAGTGGTCACACGCACTTTGAATGCTTCCTGGAAAGCCTTTTGAACAACTGACTGGCCTTACTGAGGGCAGGACTTGAGGTTTGGAGTCTGTCTCTTGGGTGGACTATTTTACAGACTCAACAGACAAACACGTCTTTATTTGTGATGTTTACAACACATTATGTGGGTTAGAACAACAGGGACTGTGATAGATTGTGTATGTATATTCAGTTAATGTTCACTGAATCATCCTCGTGTCACCACAGTCACTCCGCCATCTAAATAAGTGACTCGCCAACACATGCACATTGTGTGAAGTCTTACTTTTTTGACCACAATATTTCATTTAATCTAAATGACAGTGAATCTGTATAGGCTCAAATAAGATTTTGAACTTGTGAAGCAACGTTCAGAAGTAAAAATAATAATCACAATTTCAAAACTTGTGAAAAACTTCTAAACCAGAACCAGGATTTAAGTTTGTAAATGTAAAGAAAACAGTTGTCAAAACCAGGGTCAAAATCCAAACTTGTAACTTCAGTATGACTGCATGCGAGGTTAAAGTGTCCCATAGAGAATCGGAACTTTAACAGAGTTTTCTTCTTTAAAGGAACAGCAAGATTTATGAGGGTTTAGTGGCATCTAGTGGTGAGGATTGCAGATTGCAACCAGCTGAAACTTCTCCTGGTTAGAATTCCTTCAGTGTTCATTGTTTAAGAGGCTTTAACTGGGAGCCGAATTATCTGCAGAGGGCTCTTTCTCTCCTAAACAAATGGACCAGGTGATTAAAACTGGTAAAAACACAGACTAATGTAGTTTTATGTTACATGTTAGTCTTTCTTCTACGCTGTTCTGCATGTCTGAGATGGGCCATTAGTCCGGTACTTGCAGTACTTTTTTCTCTGATAACTTAAGATCCAGACATTAAGGAGGTTTTTACTAGGAGATGAATTATCAGCAGAGGTCTCTTCTCCAAAACAAAACAGACTGGTTTAAACCGATAAAAACACTAGTCCCTTTTACACTGTGATTATGCTGCCTCAATTTTCTGTCTAAAAGGTTCAATCACAGAATGGGAGGACAAAGTTTTCTGGCCTTTAAAGCAACATCATAAGTAGTAACAGCACTGAAACTAGCTCTGTATAAAAAGGACAGCCATCAGGATGGGTGTGATGTGTCATGCATGTGACCCGCCGCGGGAGATTTAAAAAATAGCTGTTAACAGTTAGCAGCTAACTCAAAGAAGAATAGCAGCTGAAACTGTGCGCACATTGGGAAAACAATGAGGTTCAGGAGCTCCTTACCCTCTGAGCAGAGGACAAGATCAGCCGCGATATAACAGGGATGGTGAGTTTTATTGCCATGGTAATGTCATTGTTATTGTTTATCAAGCGCTGCGGTTGTCTATGTTATGTGTCACACTAGAGGCTGATGCCAAGGTGTTACACGTCATGCCCGTCACACTTCTTTTGCTTCCACGATGCCAACATGCTGTCTAAAATCTGCTACAGTGGCTAATGCAAAAACACAAATGGCTCTGTCTAGAGCCAATGTTTGGTCTGTCCGTTCTGTTTTAGTAGAAAAAACATGGCGGTTCAACATGGCTCCCTACGTAGATGTAAACAGCTCATTCTAAGGTAGTAATGAAAATACACAAGGAAACGTACTTATTTTTGTCCCATTTCTGCTAAAATACTGTCCTAAATCTACACTTGACCTTTAAATTTGTGCTCAGATACTAACAGTGCTTTTCCTCATTCTTTGTGTACATAAATCCTGACATTCAGTGTATTTCTACAACTACAGGTATTTTTCACATATTCACACACTTTCCCTTATTTGAGCCCATATCTTGGTGTTTATTCTTTTTTTTTTTTACTATGTTAAATTCATCTTATTTGTCACTCAATCACTACCTGGTAAAAATCAGGCTCAGAAATGATACCAGAGCATTTAGTATTTAACATGATGTTAGGGCTCCCCCTGTTGGCAACCAAGTGTACTGCACAATGTCCACACAAAGCAACACAGCTGGAGAAGAGAGATACCAAAATAGGTTTTATTTTACATAAGAACATTGTCAAAACTTGAAAACATTTTTGCATATAAACCTTTTAAAACAAGGAGACAATGTTTAAATTTCACAGATTGTACAAAATATCGACAAAAAAAAAAATCATTTTCATGAGTGATTCATACCCCTCTTTGCATCTTTATTTGAGCCCACCACCAAAGCAATTGCCGAGTGCAGCCTTTCACTGTCATTCATAGGTCAAGTAAACGTCACAACATCTTCCAAACACTCAGTGTCCACTGCTCATTCTGTCTTTCTCAGCTAGAGTCTATGATGAGGCGGTACAGTTCAGTATGTACAAACAAGCTCTTAAATAGTCTCACAGTTAAGTTCAAATGGAGCTTTTAAGTTTATTAGAATCACTGAATCTTTAAGTCTGGGGTGACCCATTATTATTTAAGGCTTGCATTTTGAATAGTGGAAGTATCATATAGTAGAGCCAAACAAAATACAAAAGCTTAAACACAATAAAAACTAGCACCAACTTGCATCTTATTTAAGCCCAAGCTCGATCAACATTCATTCTTTAATCAGAGCAAAGCTTGTTGTTGTGTTGTACTGGAATTCATATCATCACACAAAACTCATCAAAGGTTAAACAAAATTCTCACTTAACAGTAAGTCACCGCTGTATTTAGGAGCTGTGTGTTGCCAGACTAAAAACTTTGCCGTCGATCAATTCTTTAATTACAGAAAAATGTAAACATTGACTGTGGAAAGGAACTTCATATTATTCTGACAGACCGACATGCTCATAATATTCAATGTCACAGACACCCACTGTAGATAGATGGTGCAACACAATGGTTACGGCGCACTAAAAATGTCACCTTAAGTATTTCCAGAAGACACAAAGTTTCATTCTAGTGAAATTAAATCATTGCTTTGCTTATTTTTTAGTCAAATAGTTATTTTCTTTTCACTGTTTCCATTGGTGTGTCACCAGAAGAACTTTTGTTTTTTCTGGCACAATTTTTGATTCTGACTTTTAAGGGCATACGCTCTGTTCAACAGTGTGCTGCAGGGATGATGTTTATTTGTAGGCCAGCCTGGAAGTTAGAATCGCCCTGGTTCCCTCATCACAAAGCTACTGGGATTTTTCAGTTGGATTATTGTATGAAATAAGCTCTGTGGCAAACAACTGTTTATGATACTCACATGTCTTGTGCGGCAAGATAATCCTCATAAATGAACACGGTTTCATGATTTTTGAAGCATAATTGCAATCGCCAGAAGTAAAAAGCTCAAGTTAGGCTATGACCTCATCATCACTACCACCGCAAGGCTGTAAAGCCGTGTTTGGTGTGATGACGTTCTGTAGTCTTATTTAGTCACATGCTAACGAATCCATTTTTTAAGACATGTAACAGCTGTTTACTGACGTATTTCATGTCTTAGAACAAAATGTGAAACCATGTTAGTTCGAATTAACCACAGACCTTGTTTCAGGCATTTGACCCAACCACCACCACCACCACGAAAAAAAACTCTTGACTTCAAGACGAGGGAACTGGAGGTGCTAAATGCTATCTCACTCCTGGGTTTTAGGAGTCATCCCTGCAGCACTCTACTGAGCAGCTGTTTTAATCAAATGAAAAGGCAAATTTCCTGAGAATTTACATTTTACCACATCCAAATAAGTTGTGTAACAACAGAGTTGGCAGGCAATCGCAGGCACTACTGATCATCTGAATCAAGCCACTACACACTTCCACATGCATGGGCCTAATAATCAAAACCAGATGGAAGAAAGAAAGATGTGCTGACTTCTTGACAAGGAATCCAAATCATGACTTCCCCCGTGGCACCATCATTATACTGCTTTACTGTTACGCTCCCATATTAAATAACTTAAATTCACTTTAAGAGGAGAAAATCAGATTTTCTATGGGCAGCAC
This sequence comes from Epinephelus fuscoguttatus, assembly GCF_011397635.1. Taxonomy (NCBI): domain Eukaryota; kingdom Metazoa; phylum Chordata; class Actinopteri; order Perciformes; family Serranidae; genus Epinephelus; species Epinephelus fuscoguttatus. Next base: position 22,790,042 of record NC_064767.1, read on the forward strand.
TAGAACCTTTTCTTCTCACAGTAAACGCCACAGCAGGTCTCTGCAGCATCTCAAGTCTTCCTGAGGCGGCTGCACTCGCACCCACAACTACTAACAGCAAACTATCACCACGCTAAAAATAATCTACACTACCACCAACCTGACACCACTTTATATTAACTATAGAAACTGTGATCACAAAGACAGCCCTCCAACATCAGATACTCCAGTGTCTGTAGGTTTGTGTTTAACTTTATGCAATCTCAGGTGAAAATTTAACAGGCCACTTGTCTCAAGGACGTTATCCTTTAAAAAAAAAAAAAAATTCACAACTCCTTTGTAATGATTGATGATTTCAACCAGCTGGAAATGCTGTGAACGACCAATGTGTAATGCTCACTACTATGTAACCTGTCATAACTATGTTTAGTTCATCCACAAGCAGCAATTGATATGAGGTGTGACTCAACAGTCCTCACACTGACTCATGTTGAGAGAGAACTAGTGATTTAGTGGAAGAGAAGATGGCACGGAGATGACCTACCCACGTTACACACTTACACAAACCATACCGCTTTTAATTAATTAGTGTCTCCTGTTAGATTCCAGTTCAGCTCAACTAGAAATTAATTCTCAAATCACTCCTCTTGCATACAACAAACAAAATTAATGCAGATCCGACAGCAAAGTTAAACAACGCACTGGTTGCAAGCACATGTAAATTAAGGCGACTACTTGCAGTCGTCTTCCCAGGCATAAGCATTTATTATGCTTTTGATTTTTAACTATGGCATCATTCTCATTCCTAAAACTCGTATTCCCCCAAAGAGTGGAAGGTAAAAAAAACTTTCCCTTTTGTCTTGCCTTTCCCCGCTCTCACTTCTGCTTGTCCTTTAATTTTTCCACTGTTTCTTTGCCATTTAGATTTAAGAGTGAAGTGCATTATTCACCAAACTAGCCGCAAAGCTATCCCACCCTTCATCTTCAGTTCAGTGCTCTCCACCTCACAGACAGTCCCCATCAGGTTCCCCTGTCCTGTGCAGAGGCAGAGATGTGGGCTCACTGTCCCTCTGGCTTCCCTCTAACCAAGTCTGGTTGAGTATTGGACAGATGAGCAGAGCGCCCAGACTTAGGGGGGCTGGTGGTTCCCTCTACAAACATGTTCGGGATGTCCTGGCCAAAGTAGATCTTACTGTTAGCTGCTATGGCCTGGTACTTCATCAGCTCCAGGTACTCTGGGGTTAACTTCAACTGTAAAGATTCAAAAGAAAGACAACAGTGTGTTCATGATTAGATTACTGTCACTGTTCATGACACTACTGGTATGAATCTTAATGTGACCTGATGATGTACAGCACGGCTAAACGTGAATGTAACATTGCTGCTGGCTCGGCTGTGGAGGATGTGGTTCCAAAAAAGGAGTAAATTCAGTAGTGTGGAGGAGGCTGACAACATCAACATTCAGAGAAAAGACCTGAGGCACTACAGCACACAACAACAGCCACACACTCCGACACAGAGATGATGAGACGAGTCGCTTCACAGTTGGAAGGGACAAAGATGAATCGATCATGACATCAGAGTAATGCATGAACGCACTCAACAGGCACGTTCATTGAACATGCTCATATTTTGGTGCACAGGGAGTGAATGCAGTTTGCAACTTATGAACTCTCGGAGCAGATAACGACACTCATGTTAGGGCATCTGAGGACTTACAGCACCCGGCATGCCAACATGACACTTGCTGTGTATGTTTCTCTCCTGTTGGCTGGTGCAATTACAGCACTTCAGACAATGCAGCTACCAGTTCTGCTGAAGCCAGTTCATTTGAGTTTAAGACAGAGCTTTATGAACAAATCAATACAGAGTCTACCCCTAACAAGATCACATTTTTATGCAAATTGTTATGCCGCCAGGTCTTAAACATCAGCCATGACGGCAAAAAATCTGAAACGGCACATCGAATTGAAGCATCTGACCAGTCTTGGTAAATAGTTTGAAATTCAAACTATGAAACTAGTTTATTTTAATCTGTGTGAGCTGATATTTGAGCTAGCTCTTCTGAGGTGTGAACATGCATGACACTGAGTAACATTATGCATAATACAGTAGGTAATTAATCGAAGCAGCTCATTGTTATGTCATCCCCCAAAATAGTTGGGGAAAGTGAAGGGAAACAACGCAGTCAGTCACATGTGGATGCCGAAAAAAAACCCTGCTGCAGTTCATCACAAGTCAAAAGTCCATAATTCCAACATGGAGTTACGATCTAAACACATCCCAGTACATCTGCTGGGGGAAACATGGACGCACGCAGCAAACTGATGTTTATATGTCGAGTCTATTTGCTTCACAAGCACCTACAGAGGACCTACATCAGATACCAAAGCACCATTAGTGAAGACAAAAAAAGCATATAAAATAAGTCAACTGTCTGGATTTCAGGGAGTCACCAGTTTAGTTTAATCTTCACCAGCTGAACACGTTTTCCCCAAGTACGGTCTGCATCTAATCAAAGTTAGCTTAAAGTTTGATATTGATCAGCTGGTCTAAGATGACTAAGATGACAGCAAGTCCATTTGCACCAACAACTCTGATGAGAGAATGATTTCAGCCACAGCTCTGCCTCTACCACCACAGACAGAATACATGTACTGGCTGTGTAAATCTGACAACACCTGCTGAAATTGTGTTATTAAAGTTAGATTATTATTACTGTTGTACTATAACGATAATTGTACTGTAATTTGTAGACAAGGCAATTAGATACTGTATGTGTGTTTATGTGTTAAATTGTGTCACCAGCATTTCGTACCATGTTTGCTTCAGCGAACTTCGCAGCAGTGTAATATTCTGCATCAGCCCGAGCCTTCTCCCTCGCCATGAAGGCAGCATCTGAAACAAAGAGACAGTGTTGAATGAGACAGACACAAAACAGACCAGTCCCTGCCGCATACGGGAACACACATATCCATCTCACAGAAGGAAACAGAAAGCAGCGAGGCTGACCCTCTATTTCAGAGATCCTCTTCTCCGTCTCTTTCTCCATCACCTTCTGTTGGAACTGAATCTCTGCTACCTGGGCCACTTTCTGAGCCTCTGTGTGACAGAAAAACATACGAGCTTTAACAGCTGTGCACAAGGTGGAGGAGGATTGTTTGTTTAAACGTTAGTGACTGAAAAAGGGAAACAGCTAAAACTAATGCAAATGCAAACCTAGTTGGCGGGTTTACTGTAAAACACCATCACATTTACCAATAATGGCCCTCTTCCTTTCAGTCTCGGCTTCCTTTTCCACCACCCTCTGAGTCTGAGCTGTTATTAAAAGACGAGTCTTCTCTGCTTCCCTGCATATACAACACACATACACAAAAAACGGTTCTTGCAAATATCTTTTTCTTGTGTGGTCTCATCCGAACTGAGTGGGTGGGTAACAGGCGAGAATTTAAAACATGCACTAAAACTTCGCTGGTTAGTAAAGATTTACAAACTCACATGAGTTCAAAGTTCCTCCTGATAGATTCAGGGATCTTTGGCTTGGTAACACGGACTGCCTTCATCAGGATGTTGAAACAGTGCAGAGGGGGGACAAAGAGAAAAGGAAATTGACCCTTTGCTCACAATCAATCAGCCCATTTTACAGAGAGCTGGTTATCAGGCTAGTTAGGCTTTTAAGTTAAAATTAGTCTATTGGTATCTGTTCAGAATTTGAGTGGAAATCATGTGATGATGTGATGGCCATTGTCTTAAAGGGACAGTTTGGATTCTTTGAAGTGGGCTTGTATGACATACTTATCCATAGTCAGTGTATTAGCTACAGTAGGTGTCTGTCTGCACACCCACAGTTTGGAGAAGCAGCAGGAGTATCAAAGCGGAAGTTCCACTTCGATACTCCTGCTGCGGAAGCTAAGCAATGTACTGCTGCGGACGGGGGCAGTAGGAAAATGTTTTTTACCCACCTGAAAAATTCTCAAACACTTTATGCGTACGCTATTTTAAGAATATTTTCGCCTCTTAAACTTTCCGTCAGACAGCCACTCCGTTAGCATCTTCAATTCCCTATTTGTGTTCTTGTTGAAGCTATCAGACTCCATCAACAAAAACAGTAATTTGGGCTGGCTGAACACAGGAGCTCCTGGTTTAATGCTACCTCAATCACTTAGTTTATCTGGATTATTGTGGGACTTTGGTGAATCCAAACCAACCCCTTAAACTCCGAAATCACACACTAACAAATAAAATAACTGATGGAGGCAGCAGTAGATCAGCTGCTCCTGTGTTCAGTAACATTACTATATTACTGTTAAACTCAACGGAGTCATGGTCTGAAGAGAGAGAGATAAAGGTTTCAGTGAAAATATTCTCAATATAGTGTACACACACTGAATGGGACTTTTTTAGGTGGCTAAAATACCTTTTGCTGCTGACCCCCATCCAAAGCAGTATATTGCTTAACTTCCGTGTTGCACCCCAGCCTGCAACTCCAAACTGAGGGCATGCTGACTGACATCTACTGTGTGTAATACACTGATTATAGATAAGTAACTCATACAACCTCACTTCAAACTATCCTTTCAATGATGTCTTTCGGGCCACATGTTTCAATTTTACCCAATGTCATTAAACAACAGTTACAGTGAGTAAATTGTTATTGGCTCACAGCTCAAGCTGGATTTATAGTTGCCGCAGGGGGTTAATGTCAGTTCCACTACACATACTGTTCCTTTGCTGTAGGTTTTGATTTATTATTCAATATTAGATTTCACCATTTGATAGCACCAACACAATACTGTATGGATGTATTATGCTTTAGCAATAGTATATTCCCTGGAGTAACTGTGTTTCACATTCATTCATGTGAGCTGCTCACACACAGTATAACTGGAGTTAGATTCAGGTAACTTATATTTCGCCTTGTCAAATTAGGAGGCTACTACAAATACTACGATGTACAATTGCTGTTTACTTTCTTTCATTCACCGTGACAGAGAGCTGGCATTAAATTGAGTAGATGGTATGAGCAGCTTTGCTCGATGTGTGATACTGATAAGGAGAGACTGCTGAGTCTTTCTTCGACTTCCTTAATGCTGTCTTCACTTTGAACAATTTGCACCAGCATCAGAGACTTGTTGAAGAGAACACAAGCCCCCTGTGCTGACCAATCACAGCTCTTGCAGAGGACAAGTGGTATCTCTAGCTACGGCGTAGTCTACAGCTAAACTACAGCTTATACATGCTTAGGCTCTGTGGCTTCATCATAACCCCAGTATGCACAACTACAAATCCAGCTTCAGTCTTCAAAAGCCTTTGCAAACGTGATTTGTATTTAAGTTTTGTAACTAATACACTGCCACCTTGAGCAGGCCAGATTCTTCTGGCTGTCACTGTAACTTGAATCCAAGTCTTTCTATTTACTATGCACCTCAAGTCATGCCTGTATGTGCTTAAATACCTGTATTGTAAGTCCAGGTGCCATAGCATTAAGATCTTTCTGCAAAGCAGTCTTCAGGTTTTCATCTATAATATCTGCGAAACAAAAAAACAGCCATTGTTTGAATATACAGCATGCTGTGCATCACTTTTTAGGAATTTTAAGAATGAACATGCAACACAAGTTGCCGTCTATGTATCGCATTAAAATGAAACAACACTGCCTGTTTTGTTATGAAAGCAAACTCACCAAACAACTCAATGTAGACCTCTTGTAGTGTGTGTACACTGCAGAACTGGTTGAGTTCATGGTGAATCTTGTTGAAAATTAGAGTTTTGTCATAATCAGCTGTGTAGTTCCTCACAATTTCCACCACTGCAAATACATAAACAAAAGGCAACAGCTGTTGTGAGGCCGGGCAGCTGGCAGGATTTACGTTTCAAAAAAAAAAAAAAAAAAAAAAAAAAAGGAACTTTAGCAATAAAGGAAATCAGAACATGTTGTACCTGCTGTAGGGACCAGCATGTTAACAACTTCTATTCTGTCAAAGTAGATCATCACACCGCCACTGTGAAGGAAGGAAATATCTGTTACAAACAAACAGTTTTATGAATGGATGAATTCCTTAATAGATACATCAATAAAACTCATTCTTACCTTGTTCCACAAGGCACATTCTTGATCTCATCAGTTTGGAGAGTAGTCTGAAACACAAAAACCCAATGATTTTCTGATCTGATGATAATAAAGATTGTTCTCCTACTATGCAGGTCCTTTAATGAACATGTATCTGGATCTAACATGTGACATGATCATTTTTCCAAGTTGTATGTTCCTAGTTTAAAAAAAAAAAACCTACTACGCAGATAAAGTAGTGCTTTCTTATTTCAAATTAAACTGTTTCAATAATGCACACAATATATATAATACATTCATCACGTTAACTTGAACCTGATACCTGTGAAAGTTCCTTCTTGCCCTTAGAAATAGTAAATTTGACATAATAACCTTGATTCAAGTTATGTTTAAAGTATACTATGCAGGATTTTACTCAAAACAATGTGTAAACTCATACAAAAGTAATGCCTCACAATCATTACTACACCACTAGAAGTGTGTGGTGGTGTATTTATCTGCAAACAGCCTGCCCTATGCCCGTATTTTCTAATGTGCCCAGGACGTTTATGGACAGAAGCTACGAAGCTATGAAAATCACTGACACAGCACTTTAAAAATAGCTGGGTGAAACGCCAAGTGGACTTTCACTTTCACTGGCGATACTTTTTACAAACAGTAACCAAGCATAATATACCTTTAAATTAAATCATAAGATGCAGTTGAAAGCTCAGGAAAAAGCTAGTAAGTGGACACTGAGTTAAGATTGTTTTACAAAACTTTACTGTTAATGTTCAATCTCGTATACAGGTTGTGGCTACTACGCGTTTTAAAAAATATTTTGCCTTTCACATTTAAGGAATTTCACCTTTCACACAAACAAAAGGTGATACATGATTTATGAATTTCAGAAGTTAAAAGTTAAAAAAAATGTGCTGTGGTGTTGGTCACAGCTAATGACAATCCAAAAAAAATTAACAAGTAAAGGCTACAACCTTCAAATAACACTAATTGGTCAAAAATATCTCTCAGTGGCATAAGCCCTGAAAAAAAGGTCTGATATTTTTATTTGATTATATTTAGTTTTTCATACCAAATATTGCGTCTTCATTAAAACAGAGAACATCTTATGACAAATTTAAATGATTTTTTGCTAAGCATATTTAGTGGTAAAACTATCGGTGCATAAGCTTGGTGCAAAATAAAGTCACTGCAGCCATGGTTGAATGGCAACTGTTTGCATGCTGCAGTTGATGTATTTATAGAAGATCCCATTCTAGTTTTCTCGTATCAGCAACTTCTGGCTGACTCTTAGATTGCACATGTCTCTGCTAAGAGGCCAAGCTTCAGAGCTGAAAGGTAAGTTTACCTGCACTGATCTGTAGGTGGTAATGAAAGGCAGCATAATGTGGTATCCAGGACCGTTGGGAGAAGTCAGCAACGCCCCACCCCTGAAACAAATACAAACAAATTATTTGGTCTGACAACCCAACATCAGATTACCTGCTGATTATATTTAAGGAGGGTGGACAAAAGAAAAGGACTGAAACGTGTTTATTCAAGTATAACAGTCATTCACTAGGGTGTAATTATGTTTTTGTTGAATAATGTTGCATGATATCACAGTGTTGTTATTTTGTCAAACTCATGAACATAGTCATCAATTACAATTTAATATCTACATCGTGTCCCATATTTTAGACTGTAGTGCGATGTGCTCCTCCATTTAATTTCCCCCATGGTTTAACTTCCCTGCAGGGACCAGTAAAGCTTATTCTTAATCACTGTTGTGGATCAGTCTGTGTTGCATTTCATTTTGTACAAACACTGGCACAGACACGCTCCATGTCTAGATGGTGCCACGCGTTGCAGATGTCTTTGCTTGCTCCTTTCGTCAATTTGTATAGATTTGTTTTCTTTATTCTTCCTTATATCTTTAAGCTTATTTCATATTCTTGTATTTATATTTTTCACCTTCTATAACTTGTGTTTAATTGTTAAACAACATTCAGAGTGGAAGGCAAGGAAAAAAATTCATTGTACAAGGAAACTTGTTTTAACTGTGCATATGACAATAAACACCCCGACTCGACCTTGACTTGACAGAACTTGTACGACCATGCTGTTTATTGATGTCCTCTCCTTTTCCTCTCTTTGGTCAAACAGGTTTAGCGCATGCACACCTCAAAATGTATTTGCATCATTATCAGGTCACAGGCCTCTTACGAAAGATAACACACCATCCACATTCTTCACATATATTTGTTATTTCTGTCATGCAGGGATATTATGGGTCAGTGTTCCGATACCTGTAGTACACGGCAAGGTGTCCTTCCTCAATCTTATGAATCGAGGAGTGCAACAAGATGGCCATCACTCCTGCTATTGCTCCAAATACTGCCCCTACATGCGGCATCGTCATCCTCACTAGTGCTCACCTACAGCAGGCAGAAAAAGAAGGGTAAACATACTGAAAAATTTATACAACACCATGTATCAGGGTACCTTTAAGCCTGTGGAGAGACCTTCATTGTTAATTGTCAGCAGCAGCTCATTCAATCCTACAAACTTGTGGTTAGGTAAACCTAGCTAAAACTAAAGCCATCCCACCGACAGCCCTACAATAAAGCCTACCTTCATGAAGGTTTTAATGGTCGGCTCAGATGAAACTGTTTTGGAGAGGTGTTTAGCAACTTTATGGTCAAAAACTTTATGGTCTTTGAGACTGTAGTTTGTGGAGCTGTTAAACTGCATTGCATTATATTGAAAAGTGAGTCTAAAATTGTATCTGCCTGCAAATGGAGTGGACAAAACATCACAAAATATTGCATATACTCCTCTCAATAATCAAAAAGAGCTATAAAAGAGGCAGAAAATGCATTTTAAAGCATTTGTACTGAGCTTTGGCAAAGTTAGCATGGAGTGCAACTGCAGAAAGACACTAACTCAGGTATTACAGAAGTAGATGTAAAATATGGAGCTCTTTACTGCATCATCATTTGCAAAACAAAATTTTGTAAATGCTCTGCTCTGAAATGGTTGCTGGATTGTTAACTATGTGGTTTGTTTGATAAAGTAAAAATAAAACATTTCACATAGGCTACAAAGCTTGTGATACTGTACATACACCTGGGCATATTTAGGTGACTGTGTCAATTATCTTCACCAGACTGAGGCTCAGTCAGGAGTTGTATGTATCCTGGCTTTAACACAGGTGCACCCTGGCCAACAACGTTAATTGAACGCAACCCATAGTCATTCAAAATAGTTCCCTTAAACCTTTACGGGCTTCTGCAGCACTCTTATGGTTTATGTGTATGTGACAGCAAGTTTTAACCCTACAGTGAATGCTTTATGTCACGCTGAGCAGTGCGTTATCGTTGGCTGCTTCAATTAGAAAGTGCACTTCACAAGTACGTTAGACAGAATGAAAACGCTAACGCTACACGACTAGCTTGTAGAATTAACGTACATGTGAGGAAACTCTTTGTAAACGCATGAAGCGACGTGTTCGTACCATAACTATGTCTCCTTCAGTATAACCCTCATACTGGACGACTTATTAAATTAAATTCACCAACAGCAAACGCTGACACACCATTCGCTTGGGTAACGTTAACCTAGCTAGCCGGGTTAGCTAGCGAGCTAGGATTCGGAAGTGTGCCACTCCGCCCGTTTCTGGTTAGCTTAATGCTAACATTAGCGTGCTAGGCTGCTAGCGCAAAGCAAACGCGTTAACTCACCTGACACGACGCTGAAATACAATTATCAGTAAGCGAGCGGTAGTAGAAATGACTGATTAATGATAAATGAAATTACCACTGTGTCGAACCGTATCCACCTCTGGTCTTATCATTCAACGTCCCATCCCCCTCACCCCGCCTCCCACAGGTTTCACTCTCGCCTTTACTTGTTATATTATGCTGCCTTCAGGTGCTGTCAGAAATATTAGCGCTATTATGGCAGTGGTCCAACTGTTTGTTTAGTGCAAATAAAATAAAATCAGTCATTCAGATAATCAGATAGCAATGATGTCCAAGAGCTTTAATTCTGCCTTGTGCTCATTTTCAACAGGGAAACACAGATTCCAAAGATTATGTATGACTACATGATGCATGTGAGTATTTCACAAGATGTAAACCTAAATGAATGTCTATGGGATAATGGGACAACATCTGATGGTAAATGGGGAATTGTTCAGTCTGGATCTGTTTCACATTATATATATAAAATTACTATGTGGGCTTAAATACAAGGCTAAGTAAAAATTAAAGATGCCACATGAACTACTACTGGTAAAAAAACACATCAGTGGTTTAAACAGAGTCATCTCCATAATTATGGTATTTAAAAGGGAGCTATGGAATATTATGTACACATTAGTCACATTATGTGTCACATCGCACCATTAAGTATGGTTAAAATAAAATTGAAAAAGTAAGGCAGACTGCCATGTGCACCACCTCATTCAGATGTGTCTAATAGTTTTGTCTTTTTAAATCAACTTTCAGTCTTTTCTTAAAGTTAAAGACATGGCATGTCAGCAGTTAAACTCTCATCTTTGAGTACTTTGAATATCAGAGATTATTCACGTCAATAAAATAAGCAGCCTGCAAAACTTAAGTTGTAGTGTATGCAGTAACCCCCTTGCTAACACAAACAATAGCACCCAGAAAGCTCACATACATCTGTTAATCTCACATTCATGAATACGCTCATGCTTTAAAAAAAAATAAAAAATAAGAAGCAGTTTTATTTATTTAAGATCACCCAAATAGATTTACATAAACAAGATTAGTAGTTAATCTTAAATCCACTACACACCCACTGGTAGCTCTTGCAAAGTTTCTGGTCACATGAATGTTAAGTATAAGTAGTATTACCACAGTATAATCTGTCACAAGAAAAAGCCCTGCATTTAAAATCTTATTTAAGTAAAAGTACAGAAATATTAGAGTACCAACACTGAAAGTAGGCTACTCATTATGCAGAGTGGTTCATTACAGAATAATACACTACATTCTATAACTGAATAAGTAAGGTGGAGCTACTATTTCAACTACTTTATATATTGCAGTAAGCTTAATACGTAGTAAATACATCATCACTGATTTATATTTTGTACTAATAATCTGAATCTGAAAAGGTAACTAATTGTAACAATCGTGACTGATGTTGTCAAATAAATATAGTATGAAATGAAAAATACTCAGGTAAAGTAGGCCTACATGTGCCTCAAAATTGTAAGGTAAGGTGAAGTAAGATCCCCCCACCCCCTTAATTTATCTCTACTACTACTCTCAACACATTATGTATGTATTGAATGGCCGAGCTCCAGTGAATGGTGACTTTACATCTGTTGCATTATGGAGATTTAGTCCACCAGAACCAATTTAAACTGATCCAATTGTTGTCACTGGAAAACAGTGATCCATGAATTTATATTATTTGTTAAGGGACATCCTGCCTCAAAATAGTATTTAGTTAGATTATCTAGTATGTAACGTTAGTCATATGTGACTTTTATTGTTCGTATACATTTAGCAGTAGTATAATATTGTAGTTTAAACAGCTTGCTAGCAACATTCGCTAGCTATATAGCAAGCATTACCGTTGCTTAGCATTTTTAGCAAGCTTGCTGGAGGAAGACATCCTGAGATGAAAATAATAGGCCAAAAGGAAAGGCTACACGACTTTACATAATCCATTACTGGGTTGGGATTTTAGTTTGTATTATTTAGCTAGATAGCTCGTTTTGTAGCTCGGGAGGGTCAAGCCTTGGGCAGGGGGCATCATAAAAATGTGTAAATTTATAATATCTAATAATAATATAAACGTCTCTATTCTTTATCTATCTAAACAATTACATTTTTAAATTGATATAGTAAAAGTAAGGCAGACTGCCACGTGCAGCGCCTCATTTGGATGTGTCTGACGCTTGGAGCTTAACTTCCCTACGTTTCTCCTACAAATGGGCCTTGAGCTTGTTTGGAGGTTCTAGCAGGGGAGCGCAGCTACTGGTACACCGATGGATGGTCGTCCGCCGAGGGGGACCTCGTCCTCATCGACCGAGCGCGGGGCTTCGGGAGGGACACACATGGAGCGGTGAGGGAGGAAGGGGACACCCGCCTAGCCAGCCAGATCAGCCGAATCAACCCTAGCGATCAATGGGGTGACAGATGTCGCAGCCAGATCGCCCTCACATCCAAAACTGCAATGGTTGTCGACACGTATATATAGAGGCGAAAATAAATCCTGTTCACTATCACGGTGTTTGAGTGAAACATTTCATGATTACGTTTACTTCGTTTCGTATACGTACTATACGCAAAAGACGTAAACGTTTCAATCGACACGGCGTGACGGCGACTTCTTCGTCCAAGGTGAGCAGTTATCTGTTTTCCCATGATGCTTAGCGACAATATGTTAATAAGCAACGTTTCTATTGGCTGAACCAACCGTTCGCAGTCTTCGGATGTTTTCCAACGTTTACGCATGCTCAGAGCCGTAGAATTCAAGAGTTCTGCGCATGCTCCGCCCCAGTGTCACACAGCTTACTATATTGTGTATGGGTGTTAAGTGCGATAGGTACATGAATGCCTCTGCTCTGTGTGTATATATTATATCTTTAGAGTTGCTGTATTTTATCTCTTACCGAACAATCAAATAAAATGAAAATAAACAGTAAAATGTTACGAAAATATTGAATAAAATGTTTCTATGGGGTTCATACGTTTGCAAATTGACTGCGTGGCACACAGATTAACAGCTGCAAACTTAAAACAGCAGCCATAAAACTAAATAGTGGGCATAATGTACATTATTTATCATATTCAATTGAAATAAGCAGCAAATATAAATAAACCCATCACTACAACTACAATACTGCTCAAAAGTATCATATTTTATCACCTTTATGCACAATTTGTGTGAAATTAAAAGGAAGATAAATTTAGTGAGTAAATGCAACCATAAGATACATAAAAGGAGGTAAAACCAACAATATTTTCCACTGAAATGTGTTTTTTATGGACACTTATAAAGGAAGCATATCTAAAAATACTTGCAATAGACTGTTTAATAAATGTACATTTTTACTATCAGGATGATTAACATTTGGGGATTAAATTATTGTGGTGTTATTTCAGAGTCTGGTATTTACCTCAGATTTTGAATAGATGATGCACTATTTACCAGTATATTCACTAAATTATAAAATGCTTGCCTGGATTGCCCAGATAATGGTTTAAGTGTGAGAACTACACCTCAAACTATGTTTACTTGACAGCGAAGGTCAGTGTGTGAGTAAAACAAAACATGGAGATGCAGCATTGCATACTTCGGAAACTTTACATTATAAAGAAATCTTCCACCCAACAAGAACGAGCACTTAAGTTCTTCCTCCTTTCAGAAATATTTAAAAAAAATATTAAAGATAATATTCTGTTGAAATCACAGTGACATGTCCTGACTAAACGTCTTATTGTGTCTGTAACTTGATTCTTGTCGCTTTCGATTATATTATTTCATGCAACTTACTGTTGTTTTGCCTCCGTGCTGTTTGGATTTCAGCAGCTGCCAGAAGACTTTTGAACCCAGGGTCTTATAAACAAGCAATTTCCTGTGTGTGTGCAGGCTGTTGTCTGGTCTACTGTGTGAATGTACATAACCACAAACTTAATTCCTTCAACAGTAACACTTGCAAAGAAAAGACAAAACATGGTATATGTGCCACGCATTTATAAAATTTATTCACATTCCACCATGCATAGTTTCTCAGCAGCAATGTTTTACTCTAATCAGTACTATCAGAAATATAAATAAGTCTTGGTTACAGCTAGAAGTCAATAATATACATTTAAGTTAAAACATGAATAGCTTACCATATCGCGCTGTTTCACATGTTGTCTTACAACATTACATGTATGTTAAAGACACGGTATGGAATCACAAAGCTTTCAGATAGTGTAACTCTGATAAGGCACTTGTTTACAGTAAATTGTCTTTGACTCATAACAGAGTCTTTGGTCAGTCTCTACAGCTTCTGAGCTTGGGCTTTCACTGCTCCGTACTGAGTCCAGCTCCAGTCCTGATCCTAGAGAGAGTCAGCATATTAATATTATACTACTTAACATAGCAATCTCAATCTACCATCAACTATCATGCCATTCTTCCATCTTACAACTTCACATTGATTAGGTGAAACAGTATGAACTAGTAAAGACTGAATGTATGGTTTAAGCAGGAAGAGAAGAAGAGTGGACATAAAAACAGTATGTGGTGACTGATAATATTTCCATCATTTAAGTCAGTCAGCAATCATCAGTGAGTTGCTTTAGGGATCTGTTTCATGCATGAACACACTCCTTTACTCCTGTATACATACCATAACACTTTGCTCCATCTCCTGGGTGGCATCTTGCAGCAGGGAAGTTAGTTGACTCAGATAACGCTCATTCTCGTCCAGTAACTGGTGAACAGTTTCACTGAAACAGACAAAAGACTCTAAATTAAGAATATGAGTGTGCTTTCTAGGGCGTACCACCTCTGACCCAATGACTGCCAGGGTTTTGCAGAATAATATATATAGATATATATATATATATAGAGAGAGAGAGAGAGAGAGAGAGAGAGAGAGAGAGAGATTACAGGGGGTCTATAGGAAGCATTGCAGGAAACTACAGAGTAGTATATACAGGGTCCCGTGCAGAGGTACATGCAAGTATTAGTTTCAGTGGGAGGTTTAAAGATTTCTAACTTCAGAAATGTGGATTTGACACAGAAGAGCTTGACTCATTTTGACAAAAAATATATTAAAAGATAGATAAATAAAATTGGATCAAATGTTTGTGTCAATTAAGACCTCACAAATTCATATTTAAGACTATTTAATGACTTTAAGGCCAAGTATTTATTAAAATTGAATATAAGACAGTAAGACTTTTTGAGGACCTGCAGACACCCTGGATTATTTCAGGACTCTGGGGCTCCATATTATTGTATTATTGTTGTACATAGGAATTGAGGAGATTATGAGTCCTGTTTCTTCTACAAGCTACTAGGCTCTGAGGGGTATAGGGTGACCTCTAGTGGCAGCTTTGGGATTAGTACAAACTCCACCAGCTGGTTTCATTCAGGTTCTTACGCATGGTGTAGATTTAAACTAATCTTATAAAATGCAGATAAAAGTAAGAGGAAACAGCCACATGATGTTTAGAGTGGCCACTCTCTTTAACAGTGTTTTTTAGGGATAGAATTGTAATGTGAAAACTCGTGACTTGTACAGATCTTACCTGTCAGTGGGTCGTTGCACAAGTGACTGTGATGGAGAGTTGCTCTGGGCCTACACACGCAACCACACACTGTATTAGCTACAGTACGATTTGACTTTATACATTTAATAATCACTGAGAATACTTTCTGTTGAGCCGTCTGTTGTAAACTCACACAGGCAATCCTTAGGAGGTACCAGAATTCTTTCTGTCTCTTCATTTGCATCTGCATCACTGCTGCCTCTGCTGTTTTTATGTTCTCTACCGCTCTCTCCAACTTAGGGAACAAATCAACGATGCGTCGCTTACACACCAGAATTGTACTACGGAGGGAAAAAAAGAGAAAGATGGGGAAAACCACAGAAGACACACAGGGAACTGTAATATCATACCTCAACTGTGCTGAACTTGGTTCTTATGGTTATGTGTGTGCACCTAAAGTACCTCAGGTGAGTGTACAAGTCTTTCAGCACTCTGTCCTGGTTCTGAACTGTTTGGAGTATCATCTTCACCATGTCTTGGCTGTCGCTATAGCCATGTGGAGGGTCAGGACCTGTACGAACACATCCTCCTCTGATCATCTGTGTACTATCATCTGACACAGTCGTGTAAACGGATACGACATACCATTCTGATATTACCATTAACACCCATGCTGAGGAATTAATTAAACAACAGTGACCCCTGCGACACATTTGTTCAGTGAATCCTTCTGCACATTTTGTCGGCCAATTTATCTATTTGTTATATAACTGATTTGTATCCATAGCAACAAGCAATATCAGATGCCACTGTAAAGCAGGGGCCCCGATAACCCATGTCTACTTTTTAAAATGTGTAAAGATTTGTACTAACTTTTGCATTTAGCTTTCAGTTGCTTGTAGAGTTCAATAGCCTTTGCTTCACTGAAAAAAAAGCAAAGAGAGTGAGTTAAGTTTTGTATAGCACAGTTATTTTTGAATGATAGGTTCACATTTTCTCAAGTCTGTCTTAAAACACACAATAGCCAGATGCCCATGTTTACATTGAAAGAGTTTTTGGGGTAAATGCTAGAATGCAGTCATCAAACATGTCAGCCAACAAAACAGCCATACTGCGCAGGCATCAACACTTAAAAGTTAGCTTAAAGCAAAAATAAATGTGTTCTGAGTTTGTCACACCACAGAAAAATGTTACTAACCACCGTCAAATTTCAATGATTAAAATTGGCAAGTTTGTAAAATAAGGTTTCAAAATCATGAAAAAATAAGCTATAATCTGAGTTCTGAAAAGCTGGGGACATGTCTGCTGAAGGCACTGAGCCGCTGCGCAGCTGCAGATTCTTGTTCAGCAGCTAACAGCAGCTAACACCCACAGCAGTAAGCAGTGACTGCAAGCGGGCAGGGTAACTGACTCGACTGAAAGACTGAAAGGTATGCTGGTGACAGCTGTTTTGATTGTGTTTATATGATTTTGCATTGAACAGAGTTCTATATCCATGTATTTATTACACTGAAAGAGCCAAGAGAGCGTGTTAAACGTAGCAAACTCACCACTCACACACAGGAAATGAACCTAACAACACTGATGCTACGTGCTCTGACATTAGTTTTTATGTAGTAGGGAAGGGGTTATGTTAAGGATGACTCCAGTGCGTCTTTGAGCCGTGATTTCAGGCCTGCCAAAAAATCCTCGATCAGTTTAACGGTCTGACTCCACACCGTATAGTTCAGTCTTTTAACATTTTTAGCAACTACTTTCTAAATTGTACAATCTGTTTAGAAAGAAACCTATTATTTTAATTTACGCAGACTTTAAATTAGCATGTAACCAGCTTAGGTAGCTAGTTCGCTGGCTATGAAGGGTTACATCTTAGTACTTATAAGGTGAGTTATACCTTCACGTATAACGAATTATAAAGTAGATAACTACTAAGTCTGGCATCATATTTATTCACTACAATGTTGCATTGTAGCAGGGTTAAAAATAACTGTCTGTTGAATTGTGTTGAAGCCCAAGTATTGACATCTGTGCTGTATGCCTGTGTTGTCATCCAGTGTCTACAATCTAGCATCTACCAGTTTTTGCTTGCTATAATCATTCCTTCTGTTTATATTATTATTACAAGATTATTATAAGAGCCCTTCTTAACAGGCATCCAATGGACGCTTTGGAGGACAAAACACAGTCCTTCTTCCATTATAAAATACATTCTGAAGTTCATCTGAAGTTAAATGAGGGTTTAGCAATCTGACCTGATCAAATCGAGTAGGTATCTCCTGAAATTACAAGCTGTTCCAAAGTCTTTGTGTTTTGAACAAGGGCACCTGACTATTGTTTTAAGACAGACTTGAAAGATGCGATCCTTTCTTAGTGTAGAAGTAATATAGATACTGACAGCTGTTCCATTACATCCCCTTGTCTCCTTGCAAATGGACTCCTCTGCAATTCCACGATCTCAGAATGTAGAGCCACTATCTCTTCATCCAGATAACCCACATCTGCAACCTATGGCAGAAAACACCATTAGCATGTTGTGTCTTTAAATAACTATGAGTAAGTTTAAAACTGTAGGTGAGTACAAGCTGTTCCACCTTTGTAAAGTCATCAGCCTTCTCTTCATTTTCCTGCCAGGTCTTCAACATCTTTTCTGAAGCTTCAAAAAACACAACAGCAGACAGTTCACTAAAGGCTTGAGTAAATGACTTTAAATTATGTATGAGCGCAGGAGATTAACATCCACTCACAGATACCGATGTGTCTCTGCTTGGTGTACTGCTCAAGGTCATGCTGGATGCTGGTCTTAAAAAAAGCCAGCTTGGCTCGGAGCTGCTGCGACTGGGAGAACAGCAGGTTCTTGTACCGCGTTAAGTTGGTGTTGTAGCGCAGCAGGCTCAGCCTACACATACACAAACACAAGGTCAGGATGGTTCAGTGTGTGGGTGTATGTGTATGTGTGTGTTTGTGCACCTACATGGCGGCCCTCTGTCCCTGGTACAGGCGAATGTAGTCCTCTTTCAGTCCGCAGATGTAGCTGACTGCTTCTCCCCACACCTTCCTCAGTGCAGACAGTGGCAGCTGTGTCTTCGTCTCCCTCACTGAGACAACACACGATTACCACATTAACTTGGACGACCAGTGCAAAGACTTGGTACAACTTTCAAAGTATTTTGGGGGTTAAAACATGTAAACTGTGAACTGAGAAGGAGCTATAAATTATTCATGATGTCGATTACTTTTATTCACTTTATCCAATTAATAACATTTTTCTTTTCTAACACTTCATTCTTTCAACTTCGTCCAAGGCCAAAGTACACCTTCCAGAGAGCAACAGCAGACACAGAGATTGAAGAGTAACTTTTAGGACATCATTTTACAACTCAGTATACAGTTATATATCTCACCTATAAAGTTGACACTGTCTGGCAGAGGTCTGGCAGTCAGTGGGCCAGAGTACTTGGTCAGGCTCTTGTCGAACAGGAAGACTATGGAAGTGTCCCAGCCTCGCTGAAAGCAGAGAATAAGTATAACTGGAACATTTTCTTGCAGAGGAGCCAGAAAGGTTGGAAACAAAAAACCTTAGTTAGGCTACATGGTATCAAGTGTAATATAACTGCCATATTTTGTTGGAGAGAATGTAGCATTACCACACTGAAGCTATACAGTCACACTTCAATACTTTATTTAACATATAACAATAACTTATTTCACTTGTCACTTGAGAACAAACTGTTAAACACAAAGACAAAGGTCCACTAGATGGCAGAAGGGCACTTCACTTTACTTGTAGATCCTTGGTTTACATTCACCTCACAAGCCTACAAACTTGTTTTTCTGTCCATGACGTGTTTGTTTTGACTCAAAGGGAAGGCAAAAAGTTTGCCACACTGGTAACTTCAGGGAAGCAGGAGGATTTTCCAGTTCTGTTGTTTTTCTGTCATCTCTGACCCTGGCAGTGGCCACGATTTCTGGCAAAGTGCAGCTGAAGGCTACTGGTAATTACTGGTTGATTTAGAAAAGCAGTCATGACCCCCCTACAAAAGACCCACTGGAAACTAAATGTTAACTGCACTGTTGAAATATGAGGGCAAAACACAGCAGTAGGCCGTCTGCTGCGTATGTACTTGTGGCTGGGTCTGTTTGGCATTTAATTTTTTTTTTTATGTATGTGTGTCACATACCAATCCATCTGGTAGACAGTGTGCGGGCGGTCTGCGTGGGTCGAGGGAGATTCCCGTCTCCAGCAGCAGCTCTTGACTCAGCGGGGAGATGTGTGTCTGAGTGTGAGTCTCCAGACGAAGCTGCAGGGAGTGTAAGCTCTCCTCAGCACCCAAAACCAAAGAGTGCAGCTGGGCGGAAGTCATGTCCAACACATGAATCACCTGAGGAAGGAAAAGCCTGCCTCAGCTGGGAAATATAAAACCATAAATGCACTCAATAAAATCTGGTTTAAGTGAAATACAGGCAAGATTAATATAGTTAACCTTCATGTTGAGAATGTTCTGCAGAGCTGTATAGCAGCAGGGCTTGCTTGTGTCAGGATCAAGCCCTCCACCACGCGCCCCAGCGTCCCAGAGTAACAGCATCTGCAGAAGAGACTCGACCGGTTCCAGCAGCGGCCTATGAGCACGCACATACACACACAGATTAGATGCAAGTTAGAATAAGGGATGCTTGACTGGTCAGTTTAAAAACATATCTTTTTGTTCCTACCTGCTGAGATTGTTTGGATATGGGAGATGTGTGGAGAATCTGACTTCTCCATTCATGTCCTCTACTGCCATGATGTCTTTGGGACCTTTGTTCTTGACTTTACTTGTCCTACAAAAACAAGCAACCCAGAAAGAACCAAAAATCAAGCCAAATTTACAACTAGACCCACTGCATTGATATTGTGTAGACATTCATCAAGTTATTGTGGATAATAAGACTGCATGTGCATGTTTTACAATATAAATTTGATACATAGGGAATTCGTGGAGCGCTTACTTCCCCAAATGTGTGTTTCAAGGTCATGTGCATGCCAAGGTTCTTCCCAATACAGACAAGTTGCATTGCTGCGATGTTGACTCACCACTGTACGGGCTGCATGTGGTGTAAAAAAGGGCGAAAGCCACATGTGCATTCAAAGATGACTGTCCCAAAGCTCCAGTAGTCCACAGTTACAGTGTAGGGTTTGCTCTCAAACAGCTCTGGAGCCTGGACACATACAGATGGATTCATAAAACGGGGATGATTGTTGTCATCTAT
Organism: Epinephelus fuscoguttatus; assembly: GCF_011397635.1. Lineage (NCBI taxonomy): Eukaryota > Metazoa > Chordata > Actinopteri > Perciformes > Serranidae > Epinephelus > Epinephelus fuscoguttatus. The sequence continues at coordinate 22,810,571 of NC_064767.1, forward strand.
TAAATAAAACAACATTGCTTGCAGAGGAATGCATTACTGATGCAACACTTACCAGATACTGGAGAGTTCCAACAAAGGATGTACAGAGACTGCCCTGATCTAGGTCTTTTGCATAACCCAGATCTATGATTTTATGGACAAGCTGGAGGAAAACATAGTTTCATAATAATGAGTGAAAGGCACAGGAAAGCGTATTATATATGAAACTGAAGATGTCACAGGCTGCATGCATGTACGAAAGAAAAAAGTTCACCTTCCCACCCACGTCCTGCAGAACTATGTTCTCTGGCTTTAGATCTCTGTGAATGATCTTATTCTCATGGAGATATTGGATACCAGAACCTGTGTATGTAAAAAAATATTTTTATAATCCATGCACATTAATGCATCCACATGTGATAACACTGTTAAAGTGAGGAAAACCTTACCAATGTCACTGAGCAGTGAGAGGACTTCACTCTCCTTCAGCCCACAACAATTTTCTGGTTTATTCAACACCTAAATAAAGAGGTATAAAGGTTAACAGTGCACTGTTTGATAAGACAACAAAGTGTTTGGAGCCTTTTCAAAATACCCACTTTGTACCTTGCGTAGGTCTCCTCTTGAGCAGTACTCCATCGCCAACAGAGGCAAGTCATTTAAAGCAATGGAGCTTAACTCTTCTGGAACCTCTCTGGCCTGAACAACGTTCACATGATTCAGCCTATAACAGGAAGAGAGACAAATATGCTGTAGTGGTTTGACAAGTAACACATGTATGGTAAAGTTTGTTAATGAGCTTCTTTGTGAACACAAGTGGGTGATCTACACTCACTTCTTCATGATCTGAATCTCTCTGCCCCAGCGGTCTTTGTTCTTGGAGTTCAGCTCCAGGCGGCAAAGTTTAACCGCAATCTTCTCCCCAGACTCCTGCTCCAAACACAAACAGGAATTAAAATTCAATTCAATTTTCAATTTTATTTAAAAAAGCCCAATATCACAAATCACAATTTGCCTCAAAGGGCTTTACAGCATACAAAATCCCTCTGTCTCTGGACCCTCACACCCAAAAAACAACCCTTTAATGGGGAAAAAATGGTAGAAACCTCAGGGAGAGCAACTGAGGAAGGATCCTTTTTCCAGGACGGACAGACGTACAATACATGTCGTGTGTACAGAACAGATCAACATAATAAATGTACAGTAATCCATATGAAAAAAAGATATATAAAGAGAGACAGAGAGAGATGCAGGGCACGCAGTAATGACAATAGTTGTAATAACATTACTTTTAGTAATAGTATTATAATAATAATAACAGTAATTCTGGTAGCATATGTTGTAAGTAGATTTAAATATATGTTAGTATATGTATGTGACAATAATAAACATATGTGTGTAACAATGGTAGAAGCATGACTAATAATGACAGCCGTAGTAGGAGGCATCAGGCACCACCACGGCAACAGAGCAACCATGACAAACTCCCAGGTGTGGCTGTGATTCGATGGAACCTGCGTGTCTGGTATGCTACATTAGCATACAGGCGGATGGCAGAACTTACAAGGTGCTGATACAGGTAGACGTGCCCAAAGCCTCCCATCCCGAGTCTTTCCTTCATTTCCCAAGAGCCACACAGCTGGCTCTGTTTGAGTGCTGCCCGCTCCATAGTGTCAGGTCACCTGGAGCTGCTGGGCAACAGAGGGAGTCTTTTGAGGTAAAAAGAGGCAAAATACAAAATCTGTAACTGTCAAGAAACATTATGGACTACACTGTAGATCTCCATCAGGGCTTCTGTTCTTGTAACGTTTTTATTAATGCATTTACACATCTGCCTCTACATCTGCAGGGGAAACAGTTTGTTACTACTTACTTATTAATATGTACTATATTTTTCTTAATTAGAAAGTATCATAAATGTTAGTAAACCACTTCAAACTTTACTTATCATGCTAAATATCAGTCACATATTGAAACCATTTTAATATATTCTATTTGTTTTCTAGCTGCTTTTAGTATTATTGTACTGGTTTGTTTTTTCTGTGACTCCAGTGTAGCTCACACAGATTTTTAGTTGTACACTGACCCCATTTTCCCACGAGGGACCAGTTTAATTTAATCTTTAGTGACATTTATTGCTCTTTATGTTGCACCTTGCTCAAACAGTAGCATTAGCTGTCCCAGTAAACCCTGAGTTAAGAGCCTGCTGTTGTTATTGGATTATTATTACTGAATTGTTAAGTTCAGTTCAAGTCAAATAAGCCAAACACAGGCTGACTTTGTTGAACAAAAAGTCTACTCAAAGCAATTCACTCCACAAACATGATGTACTCACCTGTCCAGGAGGTCAGAGCCGACAGATGACTGTTAGCTTACTTTAGATGTCAGAACATTGTTGCTCCGGAGTTAGCTAACCGTGTTGTTTACGGTTGGTTTTCCTATTCTGTGAATGAGCACGAAGGCTGAGCCGGCGAAATTTTACCTTCACCCTTTACAGTCCAACAAACGCGGTTTTAATGTTGAAGTTTCTGTTGTGTTTTTGTTGAAGTTTTGGGCGGAAAGCAGCTCGATATCTTCCTGCGTAAAGTGAAAGTGTAGACTGACAGGCAGACGTTGCTTCTGCGCATGCGTGTCTGGTGTAAACGCAGCGGACAGCACACATGAGGCTTTCTGCAGGACTACTCCCTCTGCCGGGGATTTCCCATCACACCCACACCCAAACAAGCTGACAAAGTGTAAACCACTGGATTTTATGTCGACAGGGAGTCAGATAAGCCTACTCATTGTTTTTCTCCTTTTTTGTGTGTGTTTTTAGCTGCTGGCTGCCCACCAGTAGCCACCACCAGCTAAGAATGAATATTTGCACAACTTTGACAGGGGCTTCATTTGTTCACAAGATGGTGCCATTTGCACAGCTTCAGTCATGATCCGAAAGTCATTACAGTACACTACAGTTCCTGTCCTGCGTTAACTTACATTAAGATCAAGACCTCATTTTTCAGAAAGACCTATGCAGAGGCGTAGCATCAAATTATGGGCCCTCTGCATAGCGCCTCTGTGGGCTCCACACCCTTTCTCTGTTGATCCATGTCTCTCTCACACACCATTTGACTTTTTTTTATGTCAGTTTGCTGTCTTTACCTTTCCTTTCATTCATCCTTTTGTCTTTAGGGAACCCAAATTTTCCTTTCTTAGTGAAAGGCATGGCAGTGTACATTGGTGCCTCAGCCCCCAGTTTAGGGTACTTTCAGTTCAGTTGTCTTGATTTGGTCCGAATCAGGGACATACTTGCCTAGAGTCGGTTTGTGTTTTCACGGAAGCATTAGCAAGCGGACCAGATAAAGCTGCTCTTGATTGGTGAGAATTTTCATGCGATAAAATCTGGGAAGTAAACAAAACGTTGAAGAAGAGTACACTTGCAAGATAAATGCGACACTTTCTAATGACACAGTGGAGGGACAACTACGCAGGTTGATTTTAGCGCTGGTCATCGTGGACTATATTGCTGTCATTGTTCATGGGCAGGGGTGAAAGTACCCTTAGAGACAACTTCTAGTACAGTGCAGACAAAACCATTTTGTACCTTCAAACGGGTGAGAAGGCTCTTAGAGAGCTTTTTTTTTTAGCTATTTTTTTTAGGTAGGTAATGAGGCAGTGTTTTATTCCAGTACTGTCTCACAGATAAATAATGTACAATGCAACCTCCCTCTGTTGGCTATAGAAGAACATCCCACCTTTTCATGTATGATGCAATGGTGAGTCAAGACTTTATCACTTGTGCTTAAGTGTAACGCACTGTGATCACAGCCAAGATGCTATAAGGTGGAGGGCGAGGCATGCATACACAATAAACAATATAACATAATCAAGTGCAAACATAATTGTAGGTTAAAATGTTCTTAATACTTACAACATTCAATAAATTTAAGATCCTTGAGTGTTGGTCCCAGTCTTACAATTATTAAACAGAAATAGTTTTGAAAGGGTACTTTCTCCCGAGCATTTAAAAAATTCTGATGAGCTCATTAATATTAAAAAAAAAAATCTTTCATTTTTTAGATTCTGTGTCAGGTGGTTTAAGGTTCCAGGCGATGATGTAGTGGAGGGTATACGCAGGTATACAGGGTATACCCACCTCAGTTTGTGGCTAGTTACAGATATCCACCTATCAGCCAAAAGGCCATTGCAATATAAAGGAGAGTATACCCACTTCCTCCCTGGTAACATGTCCATCTTCACAGTAGTACCCACACCTTATCAACTACCACACCACTGGTCCCAGTGGTTTACTTATCAGGGAGAAATCATAATTTCTCAATCTATTAAACAAAAGATGAGCTCACAGCAGACCGTGAGAAATGCGTAATCAGTCAGGAAATGTGACAACATGGTCAAAGCAGTGATGAAGGGCTGATGCAATAAGGCCCAGTGCTGTTGTGAGTAACCGTTGCTAACAATCTGCAACTGATCTATGTTTTTATTGCATTTGCTCCCCTCTGTAAAATAAGGTTTGTGAGGACAGATTTTATACAGTGATCAAGTTAAAGACTTATTAACAAGTTCTTTGCTTTGCAAATGTTCAACCACATTGATTATATTATATATCTATTGTATCTGATATCACCTTGCTTTTTTCCACAAATAAAAAGTCAGTTCTGTTTGTCTGGATGAAGTCCAGGTGAATTCATATTCAGACTGAATGGAAATTAAACAGTTGACATATACGCATGCACACCAGCCCTAATAGTTGCTTCTCGAAACTGTTTGGCCTCACAATTTTCAGTTTTATTTAAAGGAATTCTTCTTTTTCTCAGTAGGCTACACTGAAAAGGGGAAGCAGACAGGTGTCTTATGATTAAATAGAGAAGCTGAAAGCTCATGTGATCTAAAAATTCCTATCACTAGAGTGTCAGCGTCATGTACGTGAGAATGGAGCCTGAAAATCATTCGTGCCTGTTTTACCAGGTCTTTGTCCCGACTGGTAGGGTTTGAGTTGGAGACTTGTTTTGCTCATGTTTTTTTTTTTTTTTTTAAGTTCTAATAATCAGAAAATGAGGCACTTTTTGTGGCCAATTCTATGAAGTGTATTTAAATATCTGATCTTATCAGGCTAAAAAAGTAATATGTGAATCATACTCTTTCTGCAGACTGCTCTTTCTCATTCTCTCCTTCCTCTTTTTGTCCGCCCTGATGTCACTGTGTTTCATTCAAAAGCCCACTGTCTAGAAAAAAAATATAGACGCATGTCCTGCACGTTACTGTGCAGGCTGTGACTCTCATGTTATAGATGAATAGAACAGTGGTAATTGTACTTCAGTGGTTTTAAACTGTATTTCTATTAGGCTTGTCATATCAAAAACTACTGTGAGCAGTATAAACAGATGTATCCTGTTTTATATTGTTCATATATTGGTTATATTTGTTCACAGCTAGCTCATGCCTGAGGCCTGTAAGGAACCTGACACAGTATCATCTACACCTCTACAACGATCAGCCTCAGCATTAAAGCCACTGACAACAGGCTTTCATGTGGATGCCATTTGACACACACCACCCGACCAAACACCGTGACAGACTGACTACAGCCCCTCATGGCAAAAACATTCCCCAATGGCACTGGCCCCCCAAACAGGACAATGGCCGGAATGGCCCCAGAATGGCCCGTGACAAAGAGCTTGAGGTGTTAACCTGGCCACTAAACTTCCCAGATCCCAACCCGATCAAGCATCCATGGCACGTGCCAGTCCACAGAGGGGCCTCCTTGGATTGGAATCGGCTCTGACCTGTGGCATGGACACAGGTCCTCTGGGGGTGCTCTGTGTTGTGTGGCATCAGGGCGTTGGCAGCAGATCCTTATATGGAGTCCTGTGGGTTGTGAGTTGGGGTAACATCAAGTCCCCCGGATGCTCAATCACACTGTGCTCTGGGGAATTTGGAGGCCAAGTTGATGCCTTGAGCTCTTTGTAAAGTTCCTCGGGCCATTCCTGAGCAGTTTTTACAGTGTGGCATGGCACATTGTCCTGTCATTGAGGCGTGCCATTGGGTACTTGATCTTGGTGCATGGCATCCATATGATTGCCAGAACCCAAGGTTTCCCAGCAGAACTTTGCATCATATTGAGATGATCAACTTAATTTACTTCACCTATCAGTGTTTGTAATGTTGTAACTGAGCGGTGTAGTGCAACTCAAATAGGTGAGTTTTTAGCCTTTAGGGGAGGGAGTGTGTGGAGGGTGACTGGTGTCTAGACTGGACAGACGACTTGAGTCAAAATCAAACACTCCAGGTTGCAGCTGGCTAGCCACAAATATCCTGGGTTTCCCTGGGTTGGGTAATTTCTGCGTTACTTACTTCTTCTTTTGGTTGAACACCTGTGTGAATTGTTTATCAGAGAAAGCGACATGGAGTCAACAAATGAATTCATTAATGTTTGCTATCTAGAATGCTTCCTGACTTCAGGCATGTTGTACGCGTTTATCTCATCCCTTAACAGCTTCCGGTCCAGAAACGCCTGTGTAAAGGTGTCATTTCTGGCTATTGTTACAATCAAAGAAGAGGAAATATGAGTAACACAGGCGTCAGAGTGCTTAATGATGAAACATTTATAGTGGGAGGGAGATTTTAGTTGAAAAATCCCCATGCAAAATCTATAACAATGCCTATTCTTTCAGGGGAATTTGTGTTACAATATTAGAATAAGATGTGCAAAGAATGTTTTATTGAAAACCAGCTGCTCTGTCATCTGAACCACATTAAAATCAAGAAGTTGATTAAAGTCACCATTCTGGTAAAAGAAAAAAAAAACACAGTATCACACGCTGTTAGGGAGTCTTGATGAATGTTGCAGCTGTAGTCACTGGCGGATGATTCAAGAGGATGTCCACATCAGAATAGATGCACGGCATGGTTTACTTATTGAAGAAGTGAGATCACTTCATCTTTTACAGTATAGCTTAAAACCAACACCTTCAGTTGCCTTAGTTTTCATTTATTAATGTTTTATACATGTTACAGCACATAAATGATGAGTGTCTTGATATATGTTTAAGAATAACTATAAAGCATTTATTTAACAATGTCACAGGGTGCTGCACATGTGACAGCATTAAACAATAACATTAAAAACAACAACTAAGTAAAGCTTGAGTAAGTACTGTATGGGTAAATCATCAGATAACACAAGGAAGAATGACACATAATATAAATACATAAAATTAGAGGAGAAAAAACAAATAAAAAAGATCACAAAATAAAATAAAATAAGATAAATTAAATTAAATTAAATTAAATTAAATTAAGGTAGACCTTTGGCAGGGGTCAGTAATGTAAGATGAATTAGAAATATTACTCCAAAAATAGAACAGTTATACTTGATCTGGTTGTATTTTGTATAAACTTTAAACTAGAATATCACCACGACAATCCAGACAAAACAAAATTGCGTAATTCATGACTACTAAATGGATGATGAATGATGATAAATCCCTGAGCTCCACTGTGATGATTAAAAACGCAACTACTTGCAGTACTTCCACCACTAGTTTTAAAGAGGAAATATCTCATCCCGTTGATCTAATTCAGTCTGGATTATCTGGGATTGACACAAATGACATCAGGAAAGTTTTCTTTACTACGATGATGCAGCCATACCAGTTCAATCAATTCAATAGAGCATTGCATCAATACTGAATACCCCTGTAATTGCTCTATAGTGCGGGAAAATGTTTGTATTTGTATTGTTTTTTCACAGCTTCTTCAGGGGAGAGTGAACATGGGAGAACTGGGAATTAAACACCAGTTTTTATTGGTTTTTTTAGACTTGCTTTTATGTAATGTCATCTCTTTATTTTCCTTTTTTGGTATAACTTGTATTGCTTTTATTTGCATCTATTTGTTTTGATATTTTGCATTTCTGCATCTTTTGTCTTCTTGTTTCAACTTTCCTTTTCCTTTTCTTCCTTTTTTTTTTGCCCTTACCATTTGGCTTTCTGTTGTTGTTTTTATCCTCAAAGCACTTTGTAATCTCTGTTTTAAAAAGTGCCGTACAAATGAAGTTATTATCATATGAAGTTATTATTATAGATTGAGATGAAGACCACTTGAGTGTGCTTAGATTTTAAAAGAGACCCCAGTTGTATATTAAGACATCATGTTGTGTCTATGACACAGTATTTTTGTCCAGGGGCGAAAAATGTGGGACAAGTGGCCCCTGATGAAGGTGCCATACAGTACATCATCGCTGCCCCCCTTAGTGGGCAGGGCCTTGGTGGGCGTCTTTGCCTGGGGCCGCCAGTAATCTAGGATCACCTCTGTTTATGTCTGACATGCATGTGTTGTAGTGTCTACAAACCAAACTTCTGTTTAGGGTAAAAAGAAATTAACAAAATTTAGTTAATTAATAACACTGATGGGTCTCAAACCTGTCATTCTACGTTTGTGCTCTTCCGCATTCACAGCTGCAGCAGTTGACATTGTACACATGACCAATTTTGGATGTATAATTTTGAACAGTACCGTTGTGGTTTGAGGGGAAGGAGGGGGCGTTACGTGTGTGTGTGTGTGTGTGTGTGTGTGTGTCACAGGATGTGACAGAATCTTTGGTCAAGAATTTGCTGATCAGCAATTGAGCCCCAGTGATGTTTTCATCTCCTCCCTAACTCCTCCCACTTGTAGCCTGTGTGTTTTTAAATAGGAGGTAACGCAGGGAGGATCAGCACTGCAACTCCAGAGCCGGTAACAGCGTGAGTGCTAGTCCTACCAGAACACAGGTGCATATCAGAGGGAACAGAAAGGAGATAACAGTCATCTAAGCTGGAAGACATAACAAAGAGTTTCATCAGGATTACAAGTTTGGACAGAAAGGTAAACAAAGCTTCCTAAACTGTGACATGCAGCCAAAATATAAGACGTTGTTTTACTTTATTGTATGAATGAAATCCGTTAAAGTACATTCAGATTTATTTATATACCTCGACTCTTAAATTGGAGTTGTGATACTGGACCTGGAAAGAGGACACATTTTACACAAACACACAAGAGGCAAAATGTGAAAGTGTCTGACAATCAAAAGAAAGGTTTTATCCATACAAACATTTTCTTTTGTCACTATCAAGTTGATACTGTGTCTTAGAAATATCTAGAAATTCAGTGTTTGAACTGTAAGCATTGCAAATGAATGTGAAAACAATCGACTAACTTAAACTGATATTACACTGACTGTACAGATAGAGACTGTGTTTAAAGTACAGAGCGCACACAGTGAGCGTGCTCTATCTTTCATTAAAACGTTCCCAACGGTTTTCCCTCTGCAATGAATGTACGCATGCAATCACAGGACACATAACACTCTGTGAAACCCAGACAATTATAAGCACATGTCCATTCAGTAGTTGCACTTGTTTCTGTCCAGTCACGTGCACCAAGATAAACTCCATAAAAGGGCACAGGAGCTTTAAATACAGTCTTCAAGTTTGTTCCATTTCTGTAATTTTGTTTCTTTTTTCAGTCCATTACCAGACAAAAATATCCCAAATAAGGAGAAGCGAAACCAGAAATGAAGATGAACCTGTTAGTCATCCTCGCCATTGTAACAGCGTGCAGCGTTGATGTGGTAAGCAATAATTACAGGAAGTAACTTCAGCTTTAATAGTCATGCCGAGGGGGGTCTGAGGGGTTTTTGCGGAGGGTTCATAATGTCTCAACTGAGTTTGTCTGTGCTTCTTTCAGGCTTTTTCACAGAGAAGGTCCAAAAAGAACTGGTCACCAAGAGCCACTAACATAGGTAAGACAACAACAAGCCCTTCATCTAAATAGGCAGCAGGTCCCCTTCTACTGAGAACGCCAGGTCACACTGCTATGTTTCTACAGTAGCTAAAACCAAACTGGCTCTCAAGAGGGCCATTAAAGTTTTTATGCTACCTAAATGCCACAGTAGGTTTCTCTACTGGCTTGGAAAAGGAAGGTCAGAGCGGAGGGGTGGCAATGTGCAACCACACCACCAGATGCCACTGAATTCTTCACACTGTTCCTTTAATATTCTGCATTTGTTGCATCTTGTGAGAGACACGAAATGTTCTCATCTTTCTTTGCAATGTGATCCTCAGAGATGTGTAGGTCTGGAGATGGGAGCAGTTACAGGGGACTTGTGTCCGAGTCGGCACGCGGCGGCAGATGTCTCAGCTGGAACAGGTTTACAAATCCCTCAGGAGCTTCAAAGGGACTTGGTGACCATAATTACTGCAGGTATACTTTAAGTCACCAATATGGGATTCATATGTTAAGTTGTGGTATCGTGTGTTTAATGTTATATCACTTGAATGCTAGGAATCCTGACCAGAGCTTGATGCCATGGTGCCGTGTCCGAAGGGCAGGGAGGATTGTGAGAGAATTCTGCAACATCCCCAGATGTAAGGTTTGATTGGCAAATTTAAAAATCATCAAAGTGTTATATGTTTGATTTGGATCTTTCTAATGATCTCTGCTCCCGTACAGGTTCTACACCAACAGTGAATCCCAAGCCCGCTCCAGCTGTGGACACAGGTATAGCTTTGTTGTTTAAATGCACATTTTGCTCAGTGTCATTGTGTGATTCTCGTCATTATCACTGACTTACGCCTGTCCTGTGTGTCCCTGCAGAGCTGACCTGTGGTGAGCGGTCTGAGCGGAGGGTGTATAAGATTGTGGGTGGGTCTTTCACACCTATAGAGTCAAACCCTTGGGTGGCTGCTCTCTTTCATCAACGCCACGGTTTCCTCTGTGGCGGCTCTCTCATCTCGCCGTGCTGGGTTCTCACAGCCGCACACTGCTTCCCTGAAGGGTGAGACAAAACACAGACAAGGAAAACACAACGCCCTATCATTTTACTCCACTACAATTGTCATACTATAATGGTAATGTGACTCATGTGGGTATGTAATATGTTTACATACTTATGCTTTGTTTTTGCTCAGTGAGGGGACTAACCTCCAGCGTCTGTCTGTATACCTGGGGAAGAATGCCATCAATGAGACGAATGAGGACAGGGAGCAGACGTTCACTGTGGAAAAAGTGATCATCCACCAAAAATTCAATGAGTCCGACTTAAACAACGACATAGGTGTGCACTGCTGTTCTGTGTGTATGTGTACGAGTGAGAAAGATGAAGAGTCTGTCTGCAGGACTCATAGATTTGTTTGTCTTTGCATTTCAGCACTGGTGAAGATCAGAAGCAGAAATGGAGGATGTGCGGTAAGGTCAGCATCTGTTCGGACGGTGTGTCTTCCTCCATTTCACACTGAACTTCCTGCAGGGTTTCAGTGCAGCATCGCAGGATTTGGGAGGGAGAGATACAGTGAGTGCTGCAGAACCTTTGACCTTCAGATCCATGACTGATCTCTGAGTCATTTCACTGATTCTTTATAATTGTGTTGTCTGCAGTGGCGTGGCATTACTCACAGTACCTGAAAGAAGCTGAGGTGAATCTGCTCTCCCAGACTGACTGTAAAAGTAAAACGTACTATGGAGATCAAATTACCAAGAACATGTTCTGTGCTGGGAGCCCTGACTGGAGCACTGATGCCTGCAAGGTGAGCAAAGAACACAGAGTATGAGTGAACAGACTTTTTTGGTACCCTAAGCAGGAGTTGGTTTGGGGGCCTCACTTATTTTAATGTCTTGCCACTTCACATGTCTCACAGCAGCCCCAAAAGAACAGAGCTTAGAGGAAATTGTAATCTTACATCCAAATTTGCCACATATTTCAAGCTTTAGCAGAATAAAAGGAGCAGTGTGTAAGATATAGGGGAAAATGTTCATTGTTAAGGAGGTTTTCTACCAGGAGCTGAATTATCTGCAGAGGATATTAAATGTTAAGACAGAAATGTCTCACAAATTAATTTTACTTTATGATACATCAAAATAAAGAGATGGCTGTCCTTTTCTGATAGTCAGTATCCATATGAGCCTTTTTAATAATATACTACATAACCAGATTTTTATTCATGCTGTGAGCGCTGACTGACTGTTGCCTCCTCCTCTCACAGGGTGACTCTGGTGGTCCGTTGGTGTGTGAGGCATCAGGTCGAATGTTCCTGTTCGGCGTGGTGAGCTGGGGTGAGGGCTGCGCCGCAAAGAACAAACCAGGGGTTTACACAAAAGTCACCAACTACAACAAGTGGATCGCAGCAAAAACAGGACTCTCCAAATTCACCCAAGGGTTCATGTATCCCACGAAGTGAAGCTGTGGCAAAAAGTCACCTTAAAGGAAAATTTGTAGTTGATATGTGTCGCTGTTAATGTACAGTTAAGATACGTTTGCACGGTTAAGATTTACAGAAACAGTTCTAAGTATTTTTTTAAATATGTTTTGCTGTATATAGTGTGTGATACTTTTGTGAATTATTTGTGCATGAGCTTTTCATACTAAGAGTGTGGATTTTTAAACAAGCTATTAGAAAAGAAGTTTATTTATCTAATTTAATTTAAGAAGCATTTCCTGTTGTAAAAGGCTGGCCCTGCTGTTGAGTATTTTTTTAATAAAATATTTGTACATTGTCATTGTGTTCATCATTTTCCAAGCCATAAATGTTTCTGTTCCACTTCTGCATTCAACACAAGTAAAAATGTACCTGCTGGCTCATTGTGGTCCCTGAGCATCTCCTACAGGACGTATATGTGTGTCTAACAAGTGAAACACATTTTAGATACAAGAACTACACACATTTTGTAATCTAAAACAACAGGGTGTGGTACTCAGTTTATGTGAGTTCAATTCAGTACAGTCTGTCCTTAAGCCAAACACTGGAGGGCACTGTGCGGTAAACAGTTACACACATGCAGCCTGCTACTCTCAGACATACTGAATATCACAAGTATTTTAATGTAAACAACAATGACATCCAATGTGAGTCAGTACCGACAACAGCTGCAGGTTTAATCCACTTGTTACACTTTGTAGAGACAGTGAGTGCAGCAGTTTGGTGATGCAAATTAGTGAAGCAAGACTTTATCTGCCAAATTAGACATACTAAATATAAGATATGTGTTCTAATATATAAAAAAAAATTGTTAGCACTGTTTTATGATTGTTCAAAAGAATAAAGTTAAATAAATGAAATCAATTCTATCCAACAGACTATGGCAGATTTATCTTTATATACTGTAGCTGGAACAAAAAAGACTTTGTTGAGCTTGGACGACTGATGAGTCAAGCTGTTGATGACACAGAAGAAAGCAATCTAGTTTTTTCCTCGCCTGACTTGACTTCCACTCAACATTTCATTTTATGGACACTGCAAATAATTTTCACCATTGTTTAAAGTTTCCAGTGAAGCTCCCCTACAAACAAACTTATGTCGAGGGAGACTTCAGGTCAGAATTGAACAACAGTGTTCATCAGTGCAGCAGAGATGCCTTTTTTAAAAAGTTTTTTTTTAATTGATATGCACAGGATTACAGATCAGTGTGGTTTTAACAAAAAAGTATTTCAGCATAAAAACCTTCAGCAAACGATAAAAATAAAGCAGATGATTGGGTCAAGAACAGGGTGAAAAAAGACAAAAGAAGAGAGATGAATAGAAAATAAGGTTTAACGTGGTGAATGATCAGAAACATGCTGGTGTTTAGCAGGTATAAGGTTTACTGTGTTCACCATATTTTGCTAGTTAGCACAAGGTAAAAAGTGGGCCTACAGCTGAGGGCACTGAGGCCATATGAGGACCTCACTTTTTGGGTTTCCTGCACCTTCATTCTGCTTAACTTAGACCTGCTGTCCTCATTTATGGAGACTTTATGTTCAGTCTGCAGCTGATCTCGACACAAAAGTGGACAAAGTACAAAACGTGATCAAATTCTGTGGTTGAAACTTGATTATCTGTGCTAAATATTAACTGTAGTTTCATATGGCATACAAAATTGGCCAATTTCGGCAAGAGTGTCAAGCTTAAATGCTGTTAATTAGGAAGTACTTGTTTGAGGACACTAGGACTTTATTATTGTCTTATTCAGCATTTCATGGAGTACAGAGCAGGGAAACTTAGATACAGAGTTACAAAACGAACAGTTTCAGTTATGTTGCATTATTTGCAATTTTGTTTCGCACAGTCATGTTCAGGCATTGAAATGAACAGTTTTGAACAGTTTTAGACTTCAGCAGTGACCTCTAACCCATAAAAGTTATAACACATGAAACAATTTGTGATTTGTGATTTTGTTTTTGCGTATAAATGTCCAGGCGTTGAATAAATGGTTATAATTTATTACACACTTGTGACTGTTAAAAATAAAGCCATTGTCCCCATATGAGGACATCTTTTTTTTCCCCCAAACTACTTCCTGTTCAAAGACAATGCTTAGTTTTGTATAGGCCTACTTATCAGGTCATACTATCCCAAAAAGAGAAATTAAAAATGAATTCCAAACAAAAAATTACTGAAAGTAACTTTACCCAACTTTATGGCAATCGATCTAACAGATGTTGAAATGTTTCTCTCAAAACCACAAATGTCAACCTCATGGTGGCAAGAGAAGAAAAGTCAGGTGATCACTTAGGTCATAGGTTTCATCCTCTGGGGACCATGACTGTCTGTGCAAAACTTCATGGTAATCCTTAGTAGTTATAATATTTGGACCAAAGAGATGGACTGACCTTACATTGCTTTCCCTAGTGCCACGCTGCTAGTGTCACTAAAAATCCAAAGAGCAGTTTTTATTGTCACAATCACTGCTGTTTATTAATGCTTTATTGTGATAGTGTGCTAGATATGAAAGTGGAGAGACCTGAAGCAAAGGGCCCTGAGCCAGACTCAGATCCAGGCCACTGTGATAAGGACACAACCCCAATGGCACACACACTTCCCAGCGAGCTATCAGGACACAGAATCATTGCTGTTTTACTGTCAGAATATAATCAGTTACCAAAACCTATCAAACACTGACTTTTGGTGTACAAACACTGGCTGCACATAGTTTCTATCCAGAATCAGCTCTAATAAAGGCAAAGCCCCATTCTACACTTTTCGTCTTCACGGACTCATTAAGAAACTATTGTTTATATCCATATGCAGCATGGTGCAAATCAAAGTGGTTCTACTAAACATGGTTCTGTGGAGAAGAACGAGCATCACCTCTTGTCAGACATCTTATGATTCCCAGGAAAGTCTCAGTGTGGAGCAGCGAGTGTTTACATCTCCAGTCGTCCGCTGACTCACACCTCTCAGTCTAGTACCCCGTACCTCCAACGCCCACACCCTACTCCCAAAAGAAAAAGAAACATGTCACAGGAATGCTGAGCACCACTGCTCCAATCATTACAAACAATCAATCAATGCAAACACAGATAAAACAGCAACACAGAGATGAAAGAAATAAAAAAAGTGGTGTAATCATTTAAGAGCATTTTGTTGCACTGAACAACCACAGTCTAGCAGGTCATCGCGTCATTATTGAAAGCATACTTCAAAACCTCTCCAAGCAACCTGGGGCAATGCTTTCTATCAAAGTCTGTTTGGACAAGTCCACATACACAGATAGTTCGCAGCAGTGCTACTGGAGCCAATCACAGTTCATCTTATTCCCCCTCGATTACTCACACAGAGCAGTTTACTTTACTGCTCCTCTACTCTGCCTCCATCCATATATGGGTTTGAGATGCAGCGAGTACGAAGCTTACACCTCTTTAAGGACAATTCCTAAGGACGAGGAGAGGAGAGGAGAGGAGAGGAGTAACAGGGTCTGTTCTAACCAGATGGACCAGAGTGTCCAGTCTCCCTGGTTGGGATAGCAGCCGCTTGTCTTCAAACACACACACACACACACACACACACACACACACACACACACTTGGCTCTCTTGGTCGACAGCGGGTCTCAGGGGTATAAATACCACTGTTCTTGCTGCTGGGGTCTCCAGTTTCCCCAACTCAGATTCAGATCTGAGAAACAGGAACAACCCTACCAGCAATCACACACCCATAAGTTACAGTTAAATCAGATTTTTCCACGTTAACACAAACAAAATTTCAAGTGCAACCTGTCAGGTGGGTGTTAAACCAGTGGGGCATCTGCTCATTCAGGATCCTCTGTGTCAAGAAGTTGTGTGGGTGTCACGGTGCAGGATCTGTGAGCCTCCTTCTGCTGGACAGGCTCCTTCTCCTAGCTGCAGCCGGGAGCAAGTTGAATCCTGTCTTTATTTAGACCTGGACATTTAGGCCCTGAGACATGAACTCCTGACCCACCTTTTAATGAACATAGATCAGATGTCAGATGAAGGTTTGAACTTGCTTCATATAAATACAGCACCAGTGTATTCATCACTGTGGTGCAGCTCCTGGTCTCATCTTCAGTGTCCTCATGGATGTGGAGCTGACCTTTACCAGGCTGCACACAGCAGCTCATTTATTTATGTTTACAACCTCCCCCTGTTGTAGATCTTCGCCCTCTCATCTGCACACACCTGGCATGGCATATCTTGGAATCACAGTCCCATTAAGTTACCCCAACACTTTCCTTTTTGGGGCCACTGGCATGCATGACGTAATTTGGGAAGCGCTTTCACTTGAAATGTGTGTGTGTTTATGCGTGCGTGTGCATGCAGGGAAAGCGTCAGTGCGCACCAACACCAACCCGCTTGGCAGCTGTATTCCTTGGCTGTGATTGGGCGGAGGGCGGTGATTCCTTCTGTCACGATTTGGGTCGCTCCCACCGGAGGACACCGACCGTCTGAGCTCAGCCTTCACCGAGGTGCACACCAGAGGAGAAGGTGCACACCGGAAGGGGAGACGCATGAGGGTTTCGTCTTAGGAGCTGGACTGACAACTCGGGGTTTGTCTTCCTGTCGGTGTCGGTGAGGAGAGGAGAGGAGAGGGAAGGAGAGGAGAGGAGACAGAGGGGGGATCTTCAGTGCTGGAGCGACCAGCTGCCTTTTCTTCTGTCGGGGCTGCGGTAAAAGTCGTTCACGATGCCGGTGTTTCACACCAAGACCATCGAGAGTATCCTGGAGCCGGTGGCCCAGCAGATCTCCCACCTGGTCATCATGCACGAGGAGGGGGAGGTGGACGGTAAAGCCATCCCAGATCTGACGGTACCGGTGGCCGCGGTGCAGGCGGCAGTCAGCAACCTTGTGCGGGTGAGTCCTGAGTTTGAACCAGGGCGTCATTTCAGTGTGTGCATCCAGTGGCATTTATCATCCAAACTTTCACATCGACATTTGTGGAGTCAGACTGGTGCAGTGACTGGTCAGCTTTTATTTAATCAATCATAAATGATTACAACAGTAGGTCATTAAACTGTCCAGCTCTGCACATTGAGCAGTCATTTCTTCTTTTATATGGCTTCCTAATAGATTTATTGCAATCCCATCTTGATCTTTGCTCGCCACTAAAATGATATAAAAACTGCCACACACCCAGCTGACGCTCATGCGTGTTTCACGAGCTCCTGCAGTAGTTTTTTTCTTCCTGTGCGCGTCTGTGCACAGCAACACAACATGTCAAACTTTGCCCCGGTGGGTAATCAGATGGCCGCTGAGCTCAATAAAGTTTGTGGGGCGGAAGAAACGAGTGCTGATTGAATTAACAGGATGCTGTTTCCCACACACGCACACACGCACACAAACACACAGTGTGTGATCAGTAAAGAGGGAAATGTCACTTGAGCCAGAGGCTTCATTAAACTCAGTTGCAGCATTTGCAGTTTATAGAACAATGAATTCAAGCCCAGTCATAGTAATAACCTCCATGGAGAATATATACACCCAGTGGTCATTTATTAAACTCCCACCTCCTCCCTTCATTACTCCAACACTTTCCTCCCTTATCTCTCTTTCTAGAACTCATCTGACTCCACTCTATTTTACCCAAATGCTCATTTTGCACAGGAAAAGGCAAGCTCCAGTCAGATGATGATGTGCCCTCTGTATGCACTGAGTGGAAAAATCAATACGGGCCACACTATTAATGCTGATCCAGGGTCGCTGTTATTGATGCAGGGGTGACCGGGCTTCACTCTCTCAGGAGAAATCAGCAGCAGACAGGAGGAAACATTCACTTGTTTACACTTTAATTATTGTGTATGACAAGAATTTGTATCACACAGTGTGGGGGGCCATGCTCGGTGCTGCACAAACTTTTGATGCAGGTTATTGTGGCAACTCTTGGTCAAGATTTAAGCAGGCTTTGTGTATGTCTTTGTTGGGCACCTTGGCAGTTGTATTTTGCTCTCAACTTTATCTAAGTTTTTATAGTATTTTGAGGCTTTTGCTGATAACATCACCTTAGTGCCGCTCCTCTGACCTTGGCTCCTCTATGCTTGTCTTCCGGACTGGCTTTTTGACATACAGTTGGAAACTGTTAATTTAAAATGATACCAGAATGCAGGGGGGCATGATTTCTCCTCTATATAATAACCTGCTGACTAAATACAAAAATATGTGTTGGCTAAATGCATTTTTTGATATTACTCAGCATGTGTGAGAATAGTCCAAAAGGATTTTAAAGTAAGATCTGGATTATGCAAATACATAATAGGAAACTCATTAATAATTTGCATGCTCTACCTTCACTTTAATGCATGACTGGACTATATTACATTGTTTTCTATTGGTGTGTCATTCTAAGACTGAAAAAAGATTAAATCAAGCCATCTAACTTCAATTTATGACATGTTATGATATAAAAAGCCACCCTGCAAAATCTTTGAGTACAAACTGCGGACAAACTTAGTTTTTCTCTTACTCAGAGTGTAGTCTATCCGCTTCATGATCTGCACAGGTTTGGAGGCAACACAAGTAAACTATGTGATTGAATAGTCTATGAAAAATAGTTTTATGGTGTTTGTTTTGTCAGTTGTTCCTTTGTAATAATTAACAGTGAAAAAGACTTTTATTGTTCTCACCGATGTCAGTGTATTGGATAGTTCACACATTAGGTTGCTTCCCTGCGCAAGGACGCACAAGATCATTTAGATAAATATCTCATTAACTGATAATGAAAAGGACTATTGAGTGTGAACTCAGACACAGCGGCCGGTCTTAATGAAAAGTCCCCCTTTTATGCGATACCATCCAGCTGCACCAAGTCCTTGATATCCCATTGCTACCGGGCACACCTCTCCATCTCTCTCACTTTCTCCGCTCGTCCTCGTTGATCCTTTCAGTTGATCCATCTGGACATTGAGCAGAAGGAGGCTAATAGCAGCCTCAGGCATGTCGCTGGGTCTCAGATGATGGAGATGCGAGGCTACAGGGAGAGATAAGGGCGGAGGACACAGTGACACTGGAAGGTGTCAGACAGGGGGAGTGCTGTTAGAATGAAGGAGTAAAAGTGTTAACCCAATAGAGGAAAAGTTGTATCCAGTAAAAAGTAAAAAAAAAAAAAAGCCCTTACCTCTTCTCAGACAGCCCAGTCACCAGATTAAAATGTTGGCATTGTATGTTTCTGCAAACCACAGATATGTTACATTTGTACATTTCATACGTATGACGTAGTTCAGATTGCATATGAGCTGAGTTTCTCATCAGGAGGAGGAGGGGGTAGTAGATGGTTTGACACCTAGGTGAGACAGATGCTGACCAGCAGACCACTGTCCAGACCAGCAGAGGCAGGTGTTTTTTAACAACAGTTTGGGACATGTTCAGCTGTGTTTGTAGTGACAAACGTGGATGTTTTTTAATGGGAGTTTGGGACATATCCAGCGGTGTTTGTGGCAGCAAAAGCAGGTGTTCGGGTCATATCTAGTGGTGTTTGTAGCAAGTAAAGCAGATGTTTTTCAACAACAGTTTATGACATGTCCTTTGGTGTTTGTAGCGACCAAAGTGTGTATTTTTTAACAAGGGCTTGGGTCATGTCCTCCAGTGTTTGTGTTGACAAAAGTGGGTGGTTTTCAAAAACATTTCAGGACACGTCCAGCGGTGTTTGTAGCGACAAATGTGTGTGTTTAGTAACAGTTTGGGGCATATCCAAAGAGTGTTTGCAACATATCCAGGGGTGTTTGTAGCTGCAAATGCATGTGTTTTTTAACAAAAGTTCTGGACATGTTTAGCTGTGTTAAAAGTGATGAAAGTGGGTATTTTTTTAATGATAATTCGGGACATATCCAGTGAGTGTTTGCAACATATCCAGCTGTGTTTGTAGCAGCAAAAGCTTGTATCTTTCAACAAGAGTTCAGGAGGTGTTCAGCCGTGTTTATCAAAAGCAGGTGTTTTTTAATGAGATTTTGGGACATGTTCAGAGGAGTTTTTAGTGACAAAAGTGTATGTTTTTAACAACAATTAAGCTCATATCCAGTTGTGTTTGTAGCAACAAAAACGGGTGATTTTTAAGGACAGTTCGGGACATGTCCAGCGGTGTTCACATCATATCCAGTGGTGTTTGTAGCGGCAAAAGCATTTGTTTTTTGACTAGAGTTCAGGATGTGTTCAGCTGTGTTTGTAGCGAAGAGAGCATGTGTTTTTTAATGGCAATTTGAAACATATCCAGCAAGTGTTTGCAACATATCCGGAGTCACACTGGGTAACATATCTGATGTTCGTGGTGACAAATCCAGGTATAGCCAAGCATAATGTTTTTTGAACCCAAACCAAGAGTTTTTTTGTGCCTAAATCTAACCACACATTAACTACAGCACTGTCACAACATACAGTTAAAAGCCTACAAACGTTACGTGTTCAGAGTTTGCATAAATGTACAATGCTCTTGCTGTTGTATTCTGTACTCTCAGACACTCTGGAGAGCAACACAGCTAAATGCCTGCATGTGCAGTTGAAGAAGAAATGATGAGTAGCTGTGTGCCTCACTGATGGAGGGGTGAGAGCTAAGAAGTGGCAGACAAGAAGGTGTTGAGAGAGAGCACAAAGGGTGCTTGACAACAGAGCTTGTAAAGTCAGCGTTGGCTGGTTGCTGGGCAGATAAACTTAATTGGATGTAAAAGACACCTAAAGCTCAAACACACACACTTCTGAGCACATATGCTTTATTTTAGAAAGCTGATTCATTTCTACACTTGCGCAGTTCGAGCTAAGATATAACACACTATACATGCTTCCATCGCCACAAGAGTCCCACTGCACACTGATACAATTACACTGTTAACCCCGTCCAGGGTGGGCTGGCTGTGGGGGGTACTTAAAATCTAGGTCACTGAGACACTTAGACACACACATAAGATGGTGTCAGTCTCAATCTGTCAGAGGTTGTGCGTGGGCTGACGCTGATTCGACTAAAGATCTGAAGGATGCTGTTGGTGTGTTTGGTTGAAAGTGTGAGCTTGCTGAAGTTGTGCTGATGACGGGGAGCTGCCTCAGTGGTGTTTGTGAAGTATCTGCTCCTGAAGGAGTCAACAGAGATCCTGAGTATGTCTGGGGGAGGGGGAGGAAGGAATAAATAGATTTACTGTTGAGTGAAGTAACCACACACTGGAGAGAGATAGAGAGGGACAGGAGGGATGCGGGGAGGGAGACTATCGACTGAAACTGTCGTCAAACAGTGTGATGCAGAATGAGGGAAGAAGAGGAGGGATGGAGAGAGGAGGAGAAATAGCCACTTTCAGTCAGACGCCGGCACCATGTGAGGGAGGGAAAGTGTCTCTGGCGTCTTCAGACCAGACTCTGCCAAGCTTCGTAGTCCACCCTCCCACCTCCAACCCCCTATACTGTACACACACACACAAATATACACACACACACACACACACACACACACACACACACACACACACACACACACACACACACACCAACTGTCCTCAGCCTGCTCTATCATGTAAATATGAGCCATCTCTTCTGTTCATTGGCAGGCCCAGGGTGAGTCTTAGTTTCCGGCTGTGTCTCAGTCTGCCTTAAATCTACTCCTGGCTTGTATTGTATGACAGAATTATATCAGTTTTTATTGTTTTATCAAGAGCTAAAATGGTTAGTGACACATTTTGCTTTCGATTGACAGAATGTCTATTAATTCCATCCTCATGTGATTTTCAATCAAATAAATAACTTTGTCTTTAAAGCTGCACTAACCATTGTCAGTTATTTGAGCATCTTTCAATTCTTTGTGTTGGTTTTACGACCTTGAGTCTCATTTTTTAAGGTTTTGATCACTCTCACAGCGTTTGTCAGCTTTGTTTTCAGCAGTAGCAGGCAGCTGTTTTTAGACATACTGAGTACCTGCTCAGCACCAAACAGCAGAAATACAAAGCAGCAACTAACTGGTCATACATACTGGAGCCTTAAGCAGCTAAGGAAACATATATTTCCTTTGGGAGTGGGTGGAGACCAAAACAGAGCTAAAAAAGAGAGTGACTATGGGAGTAACATTCATCAGATGGGCACAACCATGACTCCAAATGAATAATAAAGTTGCTTCATGTCTTCTGGATGTGTTAAATGGCAACTGTTTGCCAACACGTTAGCTTTAATAACTTTACAAGGCCATGATATGTCGAATGTGTGTGATTTTTGTTTTGTTAATGCCTGCATCCAGACCTTGGATTCTGCCCTCTTCACTGAGGTGACTGATTTGTCTGGCATTGTGACAGCTGGTTTCTTGGTTAAAACAAAAAACAATCCCATGAGTGCTGCACAGGGACTAACAATTAGCCAATAATTGCCAGTGGGCGGGACTTACACCATTATCAAGCTGTTGTCAAGCAGTGCACCGAAACAATGAGGAGCAATAACAAGATTGGTGTCTAATATAGATCAAATAGACGCTGCTATTGAGGCTGCTATAAATCGAAGTGTCTTCTTAGTATTGCCAAACATTCTAGTGTTTTGTTTTTTTTTTTACTTTAATCTAAAACCTCTGCAAAACTTAAACATTGGATTCAAGCAGATATGTTGGACGCTAGTGATTGGTCAGGGAAAATCAAATCCCCCTCCCCCACGGAAATCAGTTGGAGTGGATGCAATGTCTGACTGAAGACACAAGGAGTTGACAATTCTGTCAGAAGTGGCCAAATAAAAACATTTTGCAGCTTTAAGAAATCAAACATTAACTTTGAGTGTAGTTTCTCATATGCGCAGATTTAGCTTTTCTCAATTTCTTAAAACTGTGAACTTGTGTCTCCCTTCTCTGGCAGTGAGAGTAAAACCATAAACACCATTGACGCGTGCTTAGAACCACTTCTCCACCACCTCCAAGAGCGCTCTTTTCAAGTCTTTTTTTGACTTGAATACTTTCTCTGATCACCAAGTTCCCTTTTTATCTGGAGCATCTACTCCATCTCTCCCAGCTTCCTTTTTTTGGTTTTTCATCCAAATTTCAAACTGTTAGCACACACAGTATCAGAGGTATATAATTTAGAATCATGCACAAATAGATGAATCATTGAGAAAACAAAACAAAAAAGCATTGCCAATCAGAAAAAGACAATAAATTAGTCTCTCCTCCCTTTAGCTTTGACTTGTTGACGTAAAACACGTAACTTCTGGTGCACCACAGGCACCTGACACAAAAGCCTGGTGTACCTAGAAATACAGAGAGCTTTCCCTGGCAGCTGTAGGCTTCATCAACAATGTGCAAACTTGTTTGGCAAGAGCTTGACTGTAACAGATGTTCATTTATATGTAAAAGTCCCGTACTCCAGCTTTAACAGCATGAATTCTGTATCCTTGACTTTTTTGGCTGCTGGCAGAAGCAATTTTGAGACTCATACACGCTATAAATCATCATCATGGACTGGACTGTTATGTGAAATCCATACAATGAGCTGATAAAGACAGAGTATGAGAGCTGGACCCACATCAGTGCTGATGCCTGTGGGTCTGAGATAACACTAATTGTTTTGTGTCAGCTTTGATTGGCAGCTGTCTGTTTCGCGCTGAAGCAGTCACACCTTTCACGCTGTACACACACATCACACTGTCAGTGTGTGTCCAGGAAACCACTTAACTTCTCATTAATTATGTATTGATGCAGTCGATGCCAAGCTCTGCTGCTTACAGGAAACTCTGGTGCTCACATAGCTCTTTGATCAGTCACCTGATGTGACTCGCTGAGTTGGTCCGGAGGGTTTCATCAGTATGCACTCTACTTGTAGAGCTGCATTCCTCACAGTTTAGAGTTGGGAATCTCCCTGCATTTTGAAACAAGGAAATTTACTGAGATACTTTAAAGCCTTTAAATGTATTTTTGCGGTTGGTGATCAATCAGACATCATACAGATTAGCCCTAAGTGAATTGAAAAATGGGGAAGGCGACTATAGTAGGATGCAAAGTATACTTTGATGAGGCTAGAATGATCATGCATCTTATTTATGTGTGAAAGTTCATTCTCTCAGTACTCTGACTGCTTGCTGTCAGGGTCTTTGTTGTACCTAGAGAATTACAGATAGAAGAAGGTTTGCTGGTGTTCAGATCAAGTTTGTGCCTTGACTGTGATCTTGACTGGTCCTTTCAAAGTAAGAGTTACTTTTTATTGCGTATTTTAGTTACACGAAGATAAAAACACTGATGAGACAGTAATTATTGACACATTACCAGCACAAAATGAAGAACCATGACACTGACTGAAATCGATTTCCCTGCTATGTCTTAGGAAGCAGCAGCATGAATGTCTGTAATTGCAAAGAGGTTCAGCATTGTGTAGGTGAATCAGTGCTGTTTGAAGACGGTGCGTGATGGCCGCTTCCTGAGTCTCTGGAGCCAGAAAGTCTATTAACGGACTTTCATCGACGCAGCAGCAAGAGACTGATGTCATCATCTTGCTGTAATTGCTTCTCAAGTGTATGTGTGTGGGTGCATGCTTGTGTTGTAGGATGTGTTTTATGTGTGAGAGCCAGTGTTTCAGAGTCATTCAGCCAGCTGCATCACCAACATCTGCGGAAGAAGAGAGCAATGTCATCCCACTGTGTATCTGTGTGTTAAGGTGTGTGTTTAAGTGTGTGTGTGTGTCTGTGTGTGCACAGATGTGTTCCCCACTGTGACTCTCTGTATTCGAGTGAGTTATGTAATTTCTGTGACAAAATTTGTAATTCATATTGGAATCACCCAAGTGTGGAAGTGATACTGTTTCTTTGCAATAGACAGAATAGGAAGGGGAAATGTTCTGATACCATATCTTGCACAGCAACGATTATTTTCATTGTTGATTAATCTGATTGTTTTCTTGATCAATTAACATGTAATTTGGTCTATAAAATGTCAGAAAATGGTGAAAAATGCACAAGATTACGTCCTTAAATGTCTTGTCTTGTCCATAACCCAGAGATTATCACTTTATTTTCATGGAGGGGTAAAGAAACAAGAAAATATTCAGACATTCACATTTTAGGAGATGAAATCAGAGAATTTTGACCTTTTATTAAAAATTACTCAAGCTTATTACTCAATTATCAAATAAGTTGCTGGCAATCGATTAGTATTTGCAGCTCTTTTGTCAGTGACATTGAAATGTGTGACTGCAAAATATTAATATTCATTACATAGTTTACGTATTTGTGGAGTGAGAATATGAATCATGTGCAACCGAATCTATAGAAGAATTCATTAAGGACCCTAATGTGCTGCAATATATTTGAGGGCATGAAAACATTTTTTAGTTTAAACCACGTTTGGAAAGAAAACACTGTGGGGCACAGGCAGAGGAAAAAATCAAGCAACTCTAATAGAAAAATCAATACTCATAGTTGCGACTGTCGAGTTCGATTTGCTCAGTGAAAATAAAGTATATACTTTTACATTTCCCAGGGCCCTGAATATCATTAGTGTCTGATTTAATGTGGAAATGCTATCCAACATTTTCTGCATCGCTGATGTTGCACTGATGACTCTACAGACCCACAGCAGAGCAGCACAAATGTCTTTCCCCCGATCTGCCCTCATGTAGAATAACACACGTCCGAGGTGACCAGAGCTCGAGCTACCTCCCCTCGAAGCTTGAAAAATATGACATGCACGCACTGTTGAAATGGGTGTGAATTGATGCACACCCGTTCACCCTTCAGACTATTAATAGTGCTCTCTTACTTGAATAGTATTTCCTGTCCTGCTGCAGCTAATGATAATAAAATAAATGGTCCACCTGTGTGTGTTGCAGGTGGGGAAGGAGACTGTTCAAACCACCGAGGACCAGGTGATGAAGAGAGACATGCCTCCTGCGTTCATTAAGTAAGTCTGTTTCTGGAGCACCATGTAAGAAAAAGCACTGCTCTTGTTTCTTTGTTTAGCTCCCTCTGTTTGTCTCGCACCCACAGAAATACCCAGTGACAAAATTATGGAAATGATCCATTTTTATCTCAGTAGACAGAGAACTTGTTAAAAAGAGGATTCCAGACGATTTAATGTCAGGAAACATGGCTGCGTTCCCAGCTGCAACAAAGAGCCACTTCTGAGGACGAGCCCGGGCGGCTGTCCGGCTCCCTGCATCCAGACCGCTGAGAGGCTGTTTGTTGTTTTCCAGCCTGCATCCAAAGAGCTGACATGAACTCTGGGTGCTGGCTGAGAGCTGCTACTCAGCAATCCTGGGACTTGGACATCTGGCGGTGTTTGCACACTTGAATGTGTTGCATTTTATGCTTTTACAGTGTGTTAGATATCATCAGTTTCCAGTTTGTTCTCGCCCTGATTTCCTATCTCTGGTGTTTTCAGTGTCCAATTAATTTTTCAGTTTAAAGGAAAAGTTCCAGCAGATCCACACACTGCTCTCTCTCAGGCCCACTGGCACACACACACGGGGGACTACACCATAAATCTCACTCACAGGGCTTAGAAAGGGGCGTGTGGGAATGTGAACCAGCCTAAATATAGATGAACCAGCAGCCATCGATACCCTAACCAATGGGGTCAGAGAGAGGAGGGCTTTATTCAAGTGCTCTTAAAATCCATCTTCAGGTTAAGCTGATCATTGATCTCTTCAAAATGGGCAAGCTGAAAAGGGAAAGCCCCAAAATTTTACCATTCTTGGTGAATTTTAAAGTATTAAAGGTAACCTTATCTCCAACACAGCAAACTCAGGGCATTCAGAGCTGTGTCATTGCTCTTTATATGGATGAGACGGACTTTCAGAACAGAAAATGTCTTCAAATGTGGCGCACTTCCCCATGTGTGCAAGTTATGACCATCTCTTGTTACCAGGAGAGCAGCTCTTTTAAGCGAGTGGCAGGTGGTTTTCTTTTCTAGACATGAGATCTGATCTATTTGATTTACAAGGTGATAAATTCCTGTGATTGGTAACTGTGCTGCTCGTCTCAAGCCGTGCTCGTGTATTTTCAGGGTGGAGAACTCGAGCTCCAAGCTCGTCCAGGCGTCTCAGATGCTAAAGGCAGATCCATACTCTGTTCCTGCACGAGACTACCTGATCGATGGATCCAGAGGGATACTGTCTGGAACGTCCGACCTGCTCCTTACTTTTGATGAGGCAGAGGTGTGTGCGTGTATGTGTGTGTGTGTGTGTGTGTGTGTGTGTGTGTGTGTTTGGCTCCTTATATCCATGACCTGAGAAACACTCTTACTTCAGAGGTGTGGTATCTTTCAGGGAAATAAAGCTTTATATAGCTGCACAGAGGAAGGAGGAACTCAGCTTAGAGCAAGTCTGTAATGGAGTCTCGAATGCAGCCAGATCTAATCACCGAGATCAAATGACTTCCCTCTGTCATAACTCAGGGTGTGTGTTTGTGTGTGTGTGGCTGGCACAGTGTATATGTGTGTGAGGATATGGTATGTAGCAGTGTGCATGATGTGTATGTGTGTGTGTCTGTGTCTGATGGCAGCTCCATAAGTGGAATCTCATTGGGCACGTGATAATGCTCACCGTGTCTTATCACTAGCCTCATTTTTGAAAGAGCAGCTTCTCACAGTCACAAGATGCACATCACAAGACCGTGCACACACCAACACAAACAAACACTCCCACACACACACACACACACACACACACACACACACACACACCACAAAGAACAGGGCATCTTCAACGCCATCTAAAAAAAGCTCAGGCACACATTGAATTTTGTTCTCACTATAAAGAAGTTTGTCTCTCATCATTATTATCAGCTGTTGTTTTATGTCTGAATATCTGTTTGCGATTATGTTTGTGTTGTGTCTTAGGTGCGTAAGATAATTCGTGTGTGCAAAGGCATCCTAGAGTATCTGACAGTGGCTGAGGTGGTGGAGACCATGGAGGACCTCATCACTTACACCAAGAACCTGGGACCAGGTCAGCAGGAGATTTCTTTTTAAAATTAAAACTTTAAAGCTGCCCTCAAGTTCTTAAAATGTCACTTTAGGGGTGACGTTTCACGCGACTAAATCTGAGAAACACACATTCGAAGAGCCCCCACCCAAAATGCATTTGAAAATATACATTGTACGTTAAAAAAGAATATTTAAAGATTATTCCTCGGCATTTACGCCTTTATTTAATAGTTAATAGCACAGTGTATTCAGGCTCAACATATTCCATTAACTTCCTGAAGCCTTTACCTTCAACACAGTTAAGTGGAAGCATATCTTGTGAAGTCATTGTCGTGATGAGCTGCATTATCTTCTCAGACCGGGCGGGGTCACAGCATCTCCAGGTGAACAATGCCAATTTGGGCAGTGTGTGGCTAGCACCGCTAGCAGCAGCAGCCGCCGTTTAATCGTTTAGACGACTAATCGTGTGCATTCCTTGTTACAAGGGATCAAATCATGAGAATTTTTTCAGCCTTCATATGAAGTATCTCAGAAAATGTGTATGTTTTCACTGCTAACAATCCAAGTGCACAATGAATGGCCTCAGAATACATGATACAATGCACCTATGAGCAACTGAATCTTTATTAAAGTGGAAACAGACAATTTTTAACAATCCCACTCCCTTCCCCTGGTATTATTGTGTATTATATATACATAGAAATACTGTATATATAAATATTATACATTATAAATATTATGTATAAGTTGTATAAGTGGTGGCGCCACTGTCACAAAGGCAACCTTATTGGCAGTTTTCCCCAGAGCCTAACAACAGGGCTCTTTTATTTTTGCTGGGTAGAGTTTCCACAGTTAATTTGGTCGTTCCACTCTCCTTTTCCACGACTGGGGATAATAACTGCAAAGAACTTACATTTATACTTGCTGGTAACTGGGGATAGCTACGCATAGCTGCTGGGGAAAACAAAAACACTATCCTCTTCCAGTTTTGGATTGCGCAATAGTTGACGTACTCACTTAGTGCTGTAAATCAAGTCTTCAGGTTTTCCCAGGAGATCGGACCCATTGCCAGACAGGATTACACGGTGAAAGCGAGGCTTATAGTGAACTAATCTAAATGCAGATGGTGTCATACTATAACCATTACATTGTGTAATCAGTATTTATTTCATAATGTTAAGTTAAAGCAAAAAGATGTGTCTATTTTCACTTCAGAATTCTTACACGTCTAGTAAACTGTGTCTGTAATAAGTTGTCTCATCACATGTGCATGACACTGTTTGACACCTGTGGAAATGTTTTACAAGGACAGCTACTAAGACATTTTCAAACAGTGCAATTAACCTTTTGTTTTAGACTCTTCTGTTCGTTAAAGGTCCATCTGTCATGATGAAAACCTAAATGAACTCCTGACTGCTCCTCTGACACTAAGATGCTGTGATTGAGGATCAGGCAGGAGAGCAGGACCATAAACAGGCTATTTATCATCAGAGGTAAAAGGTCAGTCTTGTTGTCAGAGCACTGTGGCATAATGAGCTGGAGGAAATCTGATGCCAAGGTTTTCTCACACTTGACTGATGCTGTCATTGTGCGAGATCAGTCGCTCGTGAAGTGATGATTTGTTTGGATGTGTCGGAGCTACTCAGTTGGTGAATACGCCGGAGGATGCCCTCAGCTTCTGATTGTTCGAGCGTAGTTAAACTGTGATGCTAATGCTAACAAACCCAAAGTCACAAACATTTGCTGCACTCTACCTGCTGGTTGGTTTTGGTAACCTCTAACTTCCCCATGTTTCTTCCAGGGATGACCAAAATGTCAAAGATGATTGAGGAGAGGCAGCAGGAGCTGACGCACCAAGAACACAGACAGATGCTAATAAACTCCATGAACACTATCAAAGAGCTGCTGCCTGTTCTTATATCAGGTGTGTATGTGGGACTGTGTGTGTCCGTGTGTGTCTGTGTGTGTGCAAATGACAGCACAGGTCACTGAGCATCCAACAGTTGTTATAGCAACGCTGATAATTACAGTCATTAGTTGCTCGGGATGTCAGACTGACTACGCACAATTCGCCCACTAGCTGCTCTGCTGGCGTCTCTCATACACTGCACCAGCAAAGAAGAGAAACACTGTTACAGCTGCACAGTCAAACACACACATTCAGTGTGGCTGTAATGTCAAAGAAGTTTGGACACAAAGTTTGGTCTGACAAGATATCGAGCTACTTTACAAATTAAAGTTGCATTAATCAGTATTTTCAAATTAAAAACGGGTTGTACTTGTGAAAGACGTCAGTGGTGGTGATGAACTCTCAGATCATTATCCTCTGACTCCTCAGCTCTGTGGAGCGTTTTAGCATCTTTCAGCTTCTCGTTTTGGTTTTGTGGCCCACAACCGTGCTGTTCTGATTCACTTTCATTGCCCTTATCAGCGTCATTTTTAAAAAAGCTCAGACAAACCCATTGTGCGCTTCATGCAGCACCATATAGACTAAGGCGCCACGTCCACCAAAGGGTGACAGGACATTTTTGCAATGCTTTGCAATGGGAGCACTACGTATTTACGCCATGCTACAAATACTGAGCCTAAATTCTGCCCTGAACGCTGCCGATTGGGTGTACACTGCACTCGTCATGGTCACTTCGGTCACTCAGTCACAGTGGGAGAGAGACAAACCGTCACATCTTAAATGTACAAATGCTAAACGACAACAATGGAGAAGAAATCTGTTAATATGCTGCATATATATTTTGTTTCCTCTCATGAGCCCAAACAGACTAGTGGTCTGTCCTCTCTCCCTGCATTTTCAGCTTTCCCCTCATCCAGAGCCAGTACTCTACTTTGTGCCAACATGTTTACTTCTGCGGATATTCCATATCATAGCAACCAGACGCAACCATCTCAGCTGAAAAAATGCCGCACCTCCAAAGCGCTCTCACTGGCTCCCAGCTGGGTATTTCCTGAGGAGCGCCTGGCATTTTTAGCTATAAAAAAATGCTTTGGTGGACAGGAGGCTTTCACATTAGGGACACAGGAATTCCATTATCCTGTTGGAGTATATAGTTATGTTATTATGGAGAGTCACACACTGATATACTTTTGTTTCTTATTTTACGGTTAAAGTTACTAATCACCTGATGTGCATAGACTATGTATCTGTATATGTTATTATATGTTATTTATTGTCTTCATATAGGCCGGTTGTCCTAAAAAGACAAATATACAGCTTTAAATTGGGGGCTGTTGTATCGGGGGGGCACAGTCATAGGTAATACAGTAGGAGGGCAGGCACAAGGGTGGTTTTTGACATTGTGTCCAAAATATAAACCATAGCAGGCGTAGTGTGAAGGTCGGGGGATCTTGTGATTGCTGCTCTTTGCCACACTGTAGGGACAACATCAACAAATATCTTACAGATGATGTATGCACTTGGGTACGGGACAACATTACTGATGTGAAAGGTGAGCAGCAGGAGATGGGGGAGGGATTGTACTTGGGCACAGTACGAATCAATGGTACCTAATATTAAGACATCCCAAGTTAGTGACTAAATGGTGAACATAATGCATAAGCATCTAGCAGCAAAAGACATAGGTAGTGCCCTCAGTAGATGGTGGAGACCAAAAACAGAGTTAAAAAGAGAGTGAATATTAAAATTGCATTTGTAAAGTGGCCAGAAACAAGACGTCAAATGAATGATAATGTTACTTCGTACTGTTTGTTTAAACCTTAAGCCTCAGACCACTCTAAATACTCTGTTTCCAATGATTTGTTTTTTACTTTTGAGAAAAGCTGACATCAGCTGGTGACAGATTTCTTTTTAGAGCCATCTGCTCCAGGCACGCTACTGCAGGTGTTTACAATAGATAGTACTACATACAACAACTGTTACATGCAACTAAATGCTAACATCAGGAAACATGTCATCTTGGTTCTCGATGTTGTTAATTTCTCCACAATTTTGTGTCATAAGATTTTGGTTTATAAGCATTTCCTGGTGATTTTTTTTTACGGTAGAAAGTGCCGCCATACTCTGTTACAGTCATTTTTCGGCTGAATTGAGGGTATGGAGACACTCAGATGCAGAGGACTCACAAATGCTGACCAATCAGAGCAGACTGGGCTTTTTTTGGGAGAGAGGCTTAACAAGACAGGTGCTAAAATGGAGTGTATCAGACAGAGGATGAACACAGGTGTTTCAGCACAGACAGTGTGAGAAAGTGAGAGTGTTTTTTGATCATTAAAATGTGTAAACGTGTTTTAGTAGAAGCCTAAAATACAAGTATGAGCCAGAAAATTAGTGTGATGGGTCCCCTTTAAGTGATTATAGCAAGTTTCACATTACTCTGATCATAGTTTCTGTTTGTCAGATATTTAGACATTTCTGGTGAAAACTCTCTTTTGGGGTTTCGCTATAGCAATTTTTTGTACTACACTACTATTAGTTTGTTTTTTTAAATAAATAGTTGCCTCATTTGTGATTGATATATGCTCCTGTATGTCTGTAATCATAACTACTCATGTTTCTGTCCTCAGCTATAAAGATTTTTGTGGCAACCAAGAGCAGTCGAGGTGCCGGCCTTGAGGAGGCAGAGAGGAACAGACGGTTTACCTTTGAAAAGATGAGCGCTGAAATCAACGAGATCATAAGAGTCTTACAGCTCACCACGTGGGATGAAGACGCCTGGGCCAATAAGGTATGACTTGTGCTGCACATTTGACCCCTGATTTTCTTCATTTTATACCTTAACCCCCCCAAAAAACAACTTAAAAAATCCCCACATACCTAAATCAGATGATCACTTTTGCTTTGGAGTGCCTGTTTGCACACACATAGCCACACACTTTCCCACCCTGCTGCAGAGAGCATCTCTCAACAAAAAAAAAAAATTCACCCTTTACTTTCTGTCTCCACTTTTTCTTTTGCTCGGTAGTATAACTCCTGGTTTTTCTTTTTCTTTTCTTTCTTTACCTTCCTCCTCCATTCTTTTCCTCCCTGTAGAAGGTAAGCCTGTTTCTCTCCCCCTCTGCAGTTTCCAGCATGCAAGTGTGTTTGTGAGAGAGTGCAGGAAATATGTCCTCATGCTTACATATCTGTCATGCTGGTATTTAACAGTAAGTGTGTCATGTGTTTTAGTCCACCGACTGTAACCTGACGTGATCTACATTGTTAAACGTGCATCTGTTTGTCTGTAGATGTCCATTTGAGTCAAATGGCTTGAAACAGATGACAGTTAAACGCTAAATATATTCAACTCATGTTCAGTCACTGTTTTTACTTCTCGTGCTGCTGATGTTTCCTGATTGATAGAGCTGTAAGTAGCACAATAAGGTGCTGTCTTAGGGCAGGATATACTCTCTTGTCAGTGTTTTTTGGGCACATCAGTTGTGCCACGAGATCATTAACTGGCAAAGATCTGTTTCACTAGTCTAACCTGTAACCCTGCATGTTTCTCGGCACACAGCTACCTCAGACAATGATCTGTCTGTTTGTGTGTTTTTGTGTGTGTGTGTGTTTGCTGTGGACATACCGCATACTCTTGTGTATGAGCTGTGATAAGCACTTACTGTCAGTGTGTGGGGGAACCGCTGGCACACGATGACTGTCCTCCACTCAGGTCATGAATTATAGAAATAAGCTGGTTGGTGTCCAGACACATCCATAATAGATGGACTGTATTGAACGCTTCCACTTAAGTGGTTCATTCTCCTCTGAGCTGGAAAAAGGCCTTTTTTTCCCTCCACCTGTTATGAAGCAATAAAAGAGCTTGTGACATTTTAAAAAGAGAGATGGTGATCCCCCCTTAAATAAGTAATTTTAATATTATTTTTAATAATATATAAGTTAATTAGTTGGCCCATACAGAATTTCTGAATACATAGATTTCACTTTACAATACAACCATAAAGACTTGTGTTGTTATGTATGACTTTAATTATGGTAAATAAATAATTTATTCATGCTTACAGATTAAGAATATAAATAAATGTAACTTTTTGGTTGCCAGATTGAGCTCACAATAAAGTAGATAACATGTGGCTGCAACGCCTTTCACCCAGTAGCCGTGTATTAATGACTGACTATCTAACTAAGTATGCAGCTAAATTTTTGTAAATAATTAATAATTGCACATTTCTTGGATCATTTACTTTAAAGGAAAAACGTTGGTTACATGCTGTATTTCTCTTATTGTCAACAAAGTGCACAACAAGATCAAAACCAGCAGTGAAATGCTCCTACTAACAAGTATTACTTGTGTAGCCAAAGTCTGATAAAGTATAAACACGGCAGCTGAATACCAGCACGGTAATTTATGTTAAATCAATCCTATAAACACACTCTGCTACTGTAAATACTGACTGACACCACAAATGTGTTTTAATCCGCTACTAATACAGGACGACCATCGCTCCACCCAGCTTAGTCTTAGCAAGGTGCTGGAAGCATCAATGAGTTCAAGCTGGTGGAGAAGAATTCTGTGCACTTATATTTGTGTAGTTTGTGGAAATCTTTTCTACCAGTTTTCACTTTATTAATCTGCAACTGAAAGTAGTCCCCAATGAAAGCACTTTTTATTCATTTTTTAAAGAGTGATTGATAAAAATTACAGTGCCCATCTGTTTTAGTTTTTTTTAAGTGTGTGTTTGTGGCCCATTTTACATCTTCGGTAGGAATGAATGGGTTTTGGGTCGAGTGGTGCAGGCAAGCCAGGGGAGTTTGAAACATGTAGTTGGTTTTAGTTTTTCTAGTGGCTTTGTTGACAGGAAGAAAAACATAAAATGACACCATCCTCTTCCTTTAAAGGGACAGTTCACCCTAAAATGAAAAACAAATTTTCCCTTCACCTCCTGCCAATCGTATCACCGCAAAGAAAGAAGCATGCATCTTCTGCTAGCTCACCTAGCACCACTGAGCAACTTAACATCACAGTTTAGCTTAGGAGGATGCCATTAATGTTAACATCTTGTGCTGTCATGAGCACGAGCCTCTCGTCCATGAGTAGATGCACACTTCCTTCCTTCCTGTGGTAATGCAGTTGGCAGGTGTAGTTCAGTAGAAATAAAATAGTTCCCACATGAAACTGCTCACAACAAGGTTTGTGGATTATTTTGACTAACTGGGTCATGATTCCTGGAAAGAGACATTGCTGTTGGGTTTTTCAAATGAATTTTTGGTGCTTTGAGCACTATAAGCGGAGTGCCATCTAGTTCCATTATATTGGAGGGAGGGCAGACATCTTTACAGCCAATAACTCCAACAATCAGCAGCTCACACCAAAACAGTCTAGGTTGATAAATAGAATGAAAGGTGAGAGGAAAGATCTGTATTTTTGATTTGGGGGTGAACTGTCTGTTTAATGTGGGTTCACAAACTTGCAACCCATTATAGAGTTTAAGTAGAGGCCATTTTAGCACATTATTATTGAATAAAAACTACTAAAGTCATCACTATAACTCTTTATTTAGAGTACACCATTATGTAAATCACTGGTTATTTAATACCCACTGCAGTTTTGATAGAGCTATACACAATGCCTTGTTTCCTCTTTCCTTCAGGACATGGAGGCTTTGAAGAGATGTCTGGCTTTGATTGAGTCAAAGATGGCACAAGCTAAAAGCTGGCTCAAAGACCCTCATGGACAACCAGGTAAGTGCATTTTTAATGCTTTCTGCTAAAACACTCAATTTAGAGGTTATCTTACAATGTGACCCTGAGGTGTGGTGTCGTCATCCCCAGGAGACCCTGGTGAGGTCGCCCTGCGTGTGATACTGGATGAAGCCGGTAAGGTGGGAGAGCTGTGTGCTGGGAAGGAGAGGAAAGATATACTGGCAACCGCCAAGGCTCTGGGACAAATGACCGACCAGATTGCAGATCTACGAGCCAGGTAGTGTGTTTGTAAGAGAGAATGTGAGTAAACTGTTTTCTTTACTCAGCCGTGTTCATGTGAAGTGTGTTGACATCAAGTGTGTGTTTTTCTTTAATGGCAGAGGCCAGGGCCCGACCCCAGGGTGTGTGCAGCGTGCAGGCCAGTGCTCACAGGGCTTAGACTTGTTATTTGGCAAAGTGGACGGTGCTGCCCGCAGACTGGAGGCTCTAATCAATGCCAAGCAGGCCATTGCCAGGAGGCTGGATGCTGCGCAGGTCAGATAAAACAAGAAAAAGACTGTAATCCATGTTAACCCTCTCCCCAGTGAATGATACCTCCTCTCTGTATTAGATTCAGACTATTTCTGTCTCTTTTCCTCTAGTGAATGATTTAAGTTATAAGGCAATGTGAGTAAGAGCAACAGCTGAATATTTAGAATTCGCAGTGTTTAGTGACTTTTCCCCATCATTGAAGATACAGATCTATGTTGTTTAGTTCATCAGATGAGAACAAAAGCCATGTATGTGCATTTTTTTTAGGCCTGGCTGGCCGATCCTAACGGTGGTCCTGAGGGGGAGGAGAACATCAGAGCGCTACTAGCAGAGGCCAAACGCATCGCCGATCTATGTGAAGACCCCAAAGAGAGGGACGACATCCTGCGCTCCATCAGTGAGATCGCAGGCCTCACCGCCAGACTCGTGGAGCTACGCAAACAGTACGCTTTTCTTCCTCTGACACATACAGGCCTAATGATGTTTTGTGACTTCATGTAATTCTTAGACCCTCTTCTTCTAGGCTCAAACTGCAACCTCATGCCATCAGTAGGTGGCATATTTTACCCGCCTGGAAAATATGTTGTTGCCTGTCAACCCTGGGGATCAGTCCTACAATAAGGTTTCTCTTTGAATCTAGTGGGGGGCAGATGGGGCTATGGTATATATGTGGAGGATCAGTAATGGTTTGAGTCAACCTTAAAGGGAAATACAGCTCAATATAAGGATCATGCTGCTGACTTTCTTTAATGAATTGTAGACGGCCAGTTTGTTGGGTAAGAAACAGTTCATTTACTGAATGGTGCTGTGGTGCAGTGAATCACAGCAAGATGAGTCACCATTGAGAATATATTTTCTGTACTCCACTTCCACTGCACGTGTTGACCATAAAAGGAAACCAGAGATATGACAAAGTAAGTCAAATGGCCCGGCTGGTAGTAACATAAAAACTGTGGAGCTGAACTTTAAAAGGAGAAAAATGTGACTGCGCT
Organism: Epinephelus fuscoguttatus; assembly: GCF_011397635.1. Classification (NCBI taxonomy): domain Eukaryota; kingdom Metazoa; phylum Chordata; class Actinopteri; order Perciformes; family Serranidae; genus Epinephelus; species Epinephelus fuscoguttatus. The sequence continues at coordinate 22,847,778 of NC_064767.1, forward strand.
CATACACAGGAAGATTTTAGGCATCATCGTACATTTCCATGTCTAGGAATAATAACTGACTGTTTTCATTGGTAAACACTGTGTGGTTTTATAAGGACTGACACACAGCCTCAAAGAAATACTACACACAGAAACAGTTTGAAGCTTTGCAGCATCATTCATCATTGAGACACTGGAATTTTAAATCAACGTTTGAATGCTGTGCTGCCATTTAAAAAAAGGGTTTTGGCATGTCTCTTTATACCATTTGTAGAAATTAGATCACAGTGGTGCCTGATTGTCTCCGATTCGTGTGATCCACAATAACTCTCAAGCAAAGTCCAAAGTGAAGTCCAAAAATCTAATCTTTGAAAAATGAAAGATGTGATTATTTCCAAAATTTACAACTTGTTTTTATGTAATGAAATGTTCTGCTTCAATATTTGTTGGCATTTTGGCCTTTCAAAAACAACATTTTCACTGGACAGCAGTTTAACAGCACCATAAATTGCATTTATTCATCAAAGAAAATTGATTTAATAAAGACTAACTCATTTATCCATTAATGTCTTTATTCCTATTGAGGATATTGTTTGGGGATGGGGTTTTTTAGGTCGATGACATCATAAAATTTGTAATATTCAAAGCTTCCTTAGAAAACCTCAATAGAAACTTAAAAAAAAAAGTTTAAAAAAACGTAGAAAATAAATAAATTAAAAATAGGTACAGTCTGTACAGCTCTAGAAGTAATATTTCATTCTTCTGGATGAATGAAACCCATGATATTTTGCATGAACTGTTCTATAAGAGTAATTGTCCTGGATCAGAAGTTGAACTTTTGTGTCTGTGGAAACACATATGCTCTCAGTACAAAGCAGTAATGAAAACATTTTATCTTCATTTTTGGCAACACAAGACAAAAACTAATGTTAACAAAACAGATGAAAAAGTGGCATCAGCCTTTGACAGTATTTCCCTTTAAGGTGGTGTCTAACGGGGATATGGTGAGACATTGGGTGGCGTGTAACGGAGAATTTCAACACTACATCACACCTTTTTGTTTCCCCCTCAAATCATGTCTATCTGACTTTGTCTCAGGGGTAAAGGTGACAGCCCGGAGGCTCGTGCATTGGCAAAGCAGATCGGGGCGGCGCTGCTGACCCTGCAGTCCAAAACAAACCGGGCTGTGGCCAACATGAGACCGGCCAAACCTGCCGTCACTTTGGAGGGCAAGATGGAGCAGGCCCTCCGCTGGGTGAACAACCCGGGGGTGGACGACAGAGGAGTAGGTGAGCGGGGTTGGATGACGGCTCGAGGGAGGGATGATGTAGCAGTTCAGAAATAAACACTCTGACCTTACATGTCTTTTGTCAGCCCGCGTGGAGGATGGAGGGTGTATGAAAATTGTTAAGGCAGCACCTACGTTTCTTTGTGATTAGCAGTTTTGGAAGATGTGAGGTGTTTGTGGTCTAAGCGGAGGATGTGAAGTGTGTCATTTTGAACGTTTTTGAATGTGGTACAGATATGACTGTGCTGGTGACTGATGCCATTTCTTTAAATGCCCACAGTGACTCACTGAATGACTAACTTCACTTACTTAGTCATTTAGGAAGCACTGTATTGTTTTAATGCTTTGTTTGATGCCCGTTGCTGTATCCCTGTTTTGTCTTTTGATTGTTTCCTATTTCCTCCCATGCTTCCCTATGGGAGCAGAGTGTGAGATACTGCAGTGGAACACAGGTACCTGCCCATGATACACTGTCATAGAGGATATAACCAAACACTATGATATTAATCACATAGTGACTTCCTAGAAAACTTATGAGGTCAACACATACACAAACTATTTCTCTAATTCACAAGAAACGGTAGTCATTTCTCACCCTGGGCATTCCTAGTAATTATTAGACTATGTTACCAACAAATACAAACAAAACACTGCTGCAATTGATGCTCCACTTTTTAATAAGCACCTATGATGGGAGAATGATTTGTGCCCTGTGTCTCACCCCAGGTCAGGCAGCAATCAGAGGAATGGTCGGAGAAGGGAAGAGGTTGGCAGGAAGCCTGTTAGGCCCGTATCGGCAGGATATGATTGGACGCTGTGACCGAACAGAAGCTCTAATGGCATCGTTGGCAGACATGGCCGGCAGGGGCGAGGCTGAGGCTCCTCATGCACGAGCTACAGCTGCACAGCTACAGGACAGCCTCAAGGTAGCTCAGCAGTCTCACAAGCACACACATTCATTTATGAATGAATTAATCCACTGTCATTACAAAGGTTTTCTGTGCAGCCAAATTTTGTTGTACAGAAAATCACAAAGTTTCCAAATATAACGGAGAGAATAGGCTAAATTTTGGAGAAATGTGAATAAAGTGATGCACAAGACATCGAGAATATTTCCATTTGATGGAATGGTGCACAGGGCGTCTGCAGATCCTTAAAGAGCCTTAAAGGTCCAGTGTGTCAGATTTAGGGTGATATGGAAATGGAAAATAATGCAATGAGTATGTTTTCTTTAGTGTATAATTGCCTGAAAATAAACTTGTTGTGTTTCATCACCTTAGAATGAGCCATTTATATCTACGTAGGTAGTGAGTCCTCATCTATGGAGATCCCTATGTTGCACCGCCTTGTTTCTTCAGTAGCACAGATCAGACAAACCAAACACTGGCTCTAGATTGGTCCATTAATGTTTTAACATGTTCATGTCAGCCACCAGAGTTAGAAGCCCCTGTATGGCGTGCAGCTTCAGAAAAAAACAGATTTTTTTTTAATTTTTTTATTTTTTTAACGTGAAACTACTTTATTCATTTTACCGGTTTAAATCACCGGGGCCATTTGGAGAGAAAGAGACCTCTATGGATAATTCAGCTCATGATAAAAACCTCCTGACGTAAAAGCGTCTGGATCTTAAGTTATCAGATAACATAGGTGAGCACACATTAGCAGGTGCTGGGCTTACAGCTGTCTGCGACAGGCCAAACAGTGTCAAAGAAACACTGATTTGTAATTTGAAACTACTTTATTCTGTGTTTTTAGCAGTTTTAATAACCAGGTCTCACTCTGGGGATAATTCCACTCATGATAAAAGCCACCTGCAAAATGAACACTGATAGAATTTTAACCATGGGGAGTTTTCACCTGGTTTCAATCTGCAACCCCCACGGCGAGACACCACTAAATCTCCTTAAATCTTACACACTGTTCCTTTAAATTGTCTTAAATTCAATTTATAAATATTAGGTCTTACAAGTAATTCAATAATCTTACATTTGAATTTGTGAGGGCTCTATCACCACAAAAAAAGTATGTAATTTGATTTATTCATCTTTTCATTTATTTTTGTCAACATTAGTTTGTCTCTTTTGCGCAGCAGTTCACTTTTCTGATGTTCCAAATCCTTAAACCTTAAACATAATACTGTCTTTTACTTTATACTTGCACTTACCTGTTGGCAAAATGTAGATTAATCTAACGCACTCTGATAACTCTATTCCCACATGAAGCCTACCTCTGCAGGGGCCACATATGCACTTACCTGTATACTTACTACCTGCAATACTTAAATAAAAGATGATTTGTCCAAAAATCAGTCTTAAATTTGGTTAAATTATCTTGAAAAGTATTTAAAGAGCAATACATTAAGTGTCTGAAACCTGTAGACACTGGTGCATTGATAAAAAACATCTTGTGCATCTGAGTCTTTCCTGTTGGTGCAGAGCTCCACCTAGTGGACTGATCCAACTCTGTGGGCTTCTCCTAGGACCTGAGGCAGCACATGCAGGAGGTGATGACCCAGGAAGTGTCTGATGTTTTCAGTGACACCACGACCCCAATCAAACTGCTGGCCGTGGCTGCAACTGCTCCTCCTGATGCCCCCAACAGAGAGGAGGTCAGTGACTCTGTGCTGAGTCTGCTCCATCCAGATGATCACGTCTGCGCTCTGACCAAACCAGTGTGAATGTTTGTTGTAGGTTTTTGAAGAGCGTGCGGGGAACTTTGAGACCCACGCAGGTCGGCTGGGGGCGACCGCAGAGAAGGCTGCTGCCGTGGGAACAGCCAATAAGAGCACAGTGGAGGGGATACATGCTGCTGTGAAACATGCCAGGGAGCTCACGCCACAGGTGATGATGTTTGTTTTGGTGTCCCTGATTTGCATGATTGCACACACTGGTTAAAACATGCAGCAGTCAGAGTGCTTCATACACAGACTGACATGTTTGTTGATGTTCAGGTGACCTGTGCTGCTCGGATCTTGCTGAAGAATCCTGGAAATAAAGCAGCATACGAGCACTTTGACACCATGAAGAACCAGTGGATCGACAATGTGGAGAGACTCACTGGTGAGGATTTTCTTAACATTTAAATTATCGACTATGTTGCATTTTGAAGTAGTTGCAGTGTTACAGCAGGATGCAACAAACAGCCTAAACTACATTAACAAACTAAAAATTAGATTTAGAGTTTGATTTCCGTGTGTGTGTGTGTGTGTGTGTGTGTGTGTCCGTGGCCTCAGGTCTGGTGGACGAGGCCATCGACACCAAATCTCTGCTGGATGCTTCTGAGGAGGCCATAAAGAAAGACATCGACAAGTGCCGAGTTGCCATGGCGAATGTTCAGCCCCAAATGCTTGTTGCCGGGGCAACAAGCATAGCAAGACGAGCTAATCGGGTCCTGTTGGTGGCTAAGAGGGAAGTGGAGAACTCTGAAGATCCACGGTTCAGAGACACGGTGAAACATGCGTCAGACATCCTCTCCCACACCATCTCACCCATGGTGATGGACGCCAAAGCAGTGGCTGGAAACATACAAGATAAAGGTACAGGGATATACAAACACATGTTCAAGATACTGTACGTGCAGGTTTAGTCACACAGGCTGCACCCTCTCCTCCACAGCTCTGCAAAAGGCCTATTTGGACTCGTGTCTGAGGATCCTGGCTTCAGTCGGAAAAGTGAGAGAAGCCTTCCAACCTCAGGAGCCTGACTTCCCTCCTCCACCACCCGACCTAGACCAGCTCCATGTAGGCGCATTCAAACACACATACTTCTTATTATCCACAGCTAACCTTCGAATGACTCTACACTTTCCTACCATTACCTACTAACAATGAACGCATTAATACAGATGGGTCATTTTTCATCATCTTTGGTAGCAGTGACCCCAAACTGTCACCTGCTCCAGTGGAGCTGCTCAGTGTCCCACGGCAGAAAGCTGGTTAGAGTGGGCAGCCCTCGGGTGTAATTATAAATGTGGAGCTGGATGTTGCTGAGTGCAGACTCATGAAGGGTTAAGACTGAATGAAATGTAAACAAATACCTCATACTGCAGGCCTGTTTTACCAAGTGTTAAACCCCCTGTAAAGGCCATGAATACCTGTTTTAATTGGGTCCCACATCAGTGCACTATTTTCAGTCGCACTTAATTTTACGGTACACTAATAAGACATAATAAGATGTACTTTGTATCAGATTAGAGCAAAGCATAAAATAATATATTCTTCATTAGATAGTAACGAACACAGTTATACCCTAATTAAACGCCATACATGCAAATTATGCTGTAATAGGAACTCGCATATTATGCCACAGTAGACACAAAATATGCTATATTTAGACCCTATTATTCTAACTCTAATTAGAAACCAAATATGAGATCCTAATACATAATTAGACACCATTGTACAAGATCATAGTCTAATTAGAAATCAAATACAACGCCCTATCAGACCCAAGGTACTGGCTACATTTAGACGCCATTCTACCCTTATACTACCAAAAAATGCTGTAATTAGACATATTTAAAATTGTTTAGGTCATTTAATGAGAGAGATTTCTATTTTTGTGTTGCTGGGTTGGAGTGGGCGGGGCTCCGTTGGAAATAGGTGAAGTCACATACTCCGGTGTACCAATCAAGATTTAGCAGCATTTGGCTTGTTGTTGGGGTGTATGGCCTCTTTGATTTAAATGTGATCAAACCACAACCACACAAAGTTTAACACTAGTTCTTAATATTAATGTTATAAAGAAATACTTAAACCAGTTAATGGGGAGGTTTACTTTAATATAAGTGACGAAGGGTATCACATACTGTCAGTCTGGAAACAATTCAATTTAAGCAATTGGATGTAATGCTAAACAGGTGATATTGGGACAAACAATATAGCCTAGGACAGAAGTTCTCAAACTTTTAACAGTGTGCACCAACTCAGAATATATTAGCCTTTCCAAGTACCACCACTATGATTGACATCAAAGTACAGTAGCATAAACCTGCCATATTCAGCTCCAGATAGTTCATTATCATTGACTGTTGTCAGCAGCAGCCACGTTGTGCAAAGGAGTAACACTAGAACTGGCACTTAAACTCTTCCACACAACTCTCCTGCACCGGAAGGGCCAGTCCCTGTTGGGTGCTATGGAGACACTGGCTCACTGGCTCTGCCTAAGTAACCACTAGCTCATGCACTTGGTTGATTGTCATTCACTTCAGTTTCAGCAGGCCTGCAGGAAGTATTCTCCTCCTTATCCACACTTCTCTTACTCATAGCTCCTGTTTGGAGTGACAGTTGCAGTGCTTTTAAACCATTCATTTTACCCCAAATCTCTATTTTGCCACCACAGATTAGCCCTTAGCTAATCATGGACAAATGTGTGTGTTATGTTTGTGAATGTGACTACTTAGCAGGCAGATATGGAAACAAAATATCACAGGAAAGGCAAAACTTATTTAAAATTACATGCCAGGGGTCTCATGGGCTCCAAGTATTTTCATTTGCAATGTTGTAATATTTTGATTGCAGTATATATACAATATATTTAAAATTTTAAAATGTATATATTTCAGATATTCCTCCACATACCTCTAGAGGGAGCTTGCATACCAGCAATTGTACACGTACCATAGTTTGAGAACCAGTGGCCTGGGAGTAGGGCTGCCACGATTAGTCGACTGATTAATCGATGACTAATCGACTATTAAAATAATCAGTGACTATTTTAGTAGTCGACTAATCGGTTTGAGTCATTTTTCATAGAAAAGCACTATAAAAGTACCCCAAAATACTCTTACTGCAGCTTCTTACATTCAGATATTTGCAGCTTTACACACTCTCCCGTGACAGTGAACTAAAACCCTTTGTAATTTGTATGTATGAAACAAGACATTAGACGACGTAATTTTGGGGTTTGGGCGAGACAGACTGACAATTTTCAACATTTTAACACATTTTTCGATGAAATGATTAGTCGATTAATCGAAGAAATAATCGACAGATTAGTCGACAATGAAAATAATCGTTAGTGGCAGCCCTACCTGGGAGACTACACCAAAACCAAATTGGTATCAAATGTTTAAAAAGCAACTCAACATTCACCGGACATCCTATCTTTTCTGACTTCCAGTGGTTTACCTTCTGTACAGCTGTACTCAAGTACAATAAGACATCACTGTTGGGTGTTGTCACAGGTGCAACAGAGCACATTGTCATGTGATCAGAGATGAAACAGACCTGAAACTTTCCCCCAGAGAGGGCAGCAAAACTCTGCTTTTCAGCCTGGTGTTAATTTACTCTTTAAAGCCCCAGTGTGCAGACTTTTTTCCACCATCCAAAAACCACACCCTCCTTTGTTCGTGGACTGCACATGTAAAGGTAACATATGTTGGTCTATGTGAATTTTTTCCAGGTTAGTGATGAGCAGGCGCCACCCAAGCCCCCCTTACCAGAGGGCGAGGTGCCCCCACCTCGGCCCCCTCCTCCGGAGGAGAAGGATGAAGAGTTCCCAGAGCAGAAGGCTGGAGAGGTGCTCAGCGAGCCCATGATGGTGGCGGCCAGGCAGCTGCACGATGAGGCGCGCAAGTGGTCGAGCAAGGTTAGTTCACACAAACACACACAGAGAGTTTGCATAGTCACCCCATCAAATGAGTTTAATTTCAGAGTCAGTAAAAGTCAGTAGCACACATACCGTACAGTATCATGTTAGTGCTTTGCTGGTCATAATACACTTGTCTGATGGTGAAGTGCCTTCTCGTATTCTGTGAATATCCTGAAGTTTTTCCTGAAATCATGTTGATGCTGAAATGTGGATATCAGTGGCTGGATTCCAATTTCAGATGGGAAACTGGAAACTGTCATCTGTTCGAGGTGTTGGCATGTCAGGTTGTTACTGGCTTACATATATACACTTACATGCACTACGAAAATATGAGAAAAACAATCATTTGTGGAGAGACAATCCAACCTCATGAGAGCAAGTGCACAATATTTGCAGTTGTATTCTTTGCACTCTTATCCTTGTGAATGTCTGTGTTCTGTATGTGTGTGTCCAAGTGTTTTTGTGTGGAGGAATTGTGTATAGGAGCATTAATTCTGTATAAATGACCCTTGATTATTCAGGAATAATGCCCTCTTGCTGTCTGTGTGAAGCTTGTAACCGTTCTCCCCTCTCTAGCTTTCCTGACACCTGTTTAGATCTATACATCAGGCACAAAATATCTGTCGTCTTATACACTAAATACACTAAAGGGATGCCAACCACTGTTTTTGGCCTCAAGTAGACTTTGTTTGATTAGGCAAAAGATTTACAAACTGTCAACACAGCCACTGTCTCAGAGTAAGGCATGTCATCCACCTGCTACCTGCCCAAACCAGCTCCTCTTTCTTCTTTTTTTCCCCCATCTTTGCTTGTGCGTGCTGTTCCACCTCCCTGTCCCTGCTCCTTCACAGTGCTTGTACTCGTTCCTTCTCCCTCCTGTAAATCGCCTGTCCTCTGGTCTTTCATCCAGTGCCTCTCATACTGTACTAAATGCCTCCTTCTCCCATGCTTCCTTCCCTCCTGCAATCCTTGGCTTTCTCCTTCCCCTTCTCCTCCACATTCCTCCTTTTTTCCTCCCCTTTCTTTGCCTCCCTCCCTTCCCTTCCCATCCCCATTGATCCGCCACCAACAATCCCCTCACCCCGCCCCACCCAGCCTGAGGATGAGGAGGCAGTAGAGGAGAGAGAGGTAGATGATGAAGATGAGTTTACTGATGGTGAGGATGACTATGAGCCAGAGCTGCTGATGATGCCCTCCAACCAGCCTGTCAATCAACCCATTCTGGCAGCGGCCCAGTCTCTCCACCAGGAGGCGCGCAAGTGGTCCAGCAAGGTCTGCGCACGCACATGCTCATGAGTGCACACACAACCAGACGTGGGTCAGATAGTACTGGTAAATGGCTCCCAGTTGTTTGAGCTGCTGGGAGGGATCATGCAGCTGTTTGGCCCCCAGCACACAAACATCCACGCATGCATACAGATAGATACACCACACAAGGGAAGCCCCTCAGGAGAAATGTCACACCCTTCGGACTACTGGTCACTGTGGCCATGCAAACAATGAGCTCTGCATCTGCCACTACCATGGAAACCTCCAAGTAGCTGTGGCTGTTGCTGCATCACACTCAGACATGGTTGACGCACTGTTATGCTGACATCACACTAAAAGGTTGAACTAAAGGTTGAGGATTGTTGGAATGCCAAGTTTGTTTGTTGCACCACCTGGATAAACTGGTACTGGCTTCACAAGCCAGTGAAGCCAAGGATGACAGTTTCCCAAAGATTTCTGGGTGATGTAGTGTTGACATTAGACTGCCTGCTTGCCTGGTATAATCACCTGCATCTGCTTCTTAGTCACAGGGTGCCTACTGATCACTCCACGTCATGGGTACTAACCTCACGTTGACTGTAAGATGAGGGGGGCAGTGGAACCTCAACACTGTTTTCCTCCAAAACTAGTGATATAAATTACAGCATTATCTTCTCTCACATGAAGGTTGAAGAGTATGTGCTAACATGCACTGACACTGCATGCAGCTTTCTGCTTGTATTTTTAGCACCTGTTTTGCTTTTGTACTTAAAATTAATTCATACAAAGCAACAGCATTCTTTTAAAATGTGGAAACATGACTCACACGTTATGTTTCCACTGCATTCTCATCTCTTATCCAAAGCCATGCCCTTCTCCGGTGTCCTGCTCACAGCTCTCACTGCTTCCTCCTCTGCCCCTCACCCCCCACTTTGCAGGGTAATGACATTATAGCAGCAGCCAAGCGGATGGCCCTGCTGATGGCAGAAATGTCTCGGCTGGTGCGTGGCGGGAGCGGGAACAAACGAGCGCTGATTCAGTGTGCCAAGGACATCGCCAAGGCCTCAGATGAGGTGACGAGACTAGCTAAAGAAGTGGCCAAGCAGTGCACCGACAGACGCATCAGAACTAACCTGCTGCAGGTAAGGGCATGCAGACACATACTGAACTGTCCTCTGGGTCTTGTACAGAAAATAATTCACATTTTTCTCATTCCAAAGGTGTGTGAACGGATCCCCACCATCAGTACTCAGCTGAAGATCCTCTCGACTGTCAAAGCCACTATGCTGGGACGAACAAACATCAGTGAAGAAGAGTCAGAGCAGGTAATCTAGCAAAACTGTATATAACTCACAGGGAAGCAGCCTAAGCTGAACTTAACTAGCTAACAGCATACAAGGTAGTTAAAACGAGCATAACATCAACCAGCTATAACAGTAAAATGCTGCTTTTACATAATACATAATAATGTGGAAGTTCATTTACTCTAGTAGGATAAAAAGGCAAGATCTGTATGACATTATGATAGAAATAATGACTTAGTATCCCAACATAATGAGAAACATTATGAAAATAACGAGTTAGTTTCCCCAAAGAACCAGAAATGTACCTCCATAACAAGTTAGTATCTCAAAATAATAACTTTGTTACTTGAAATAATGAGAAAATGAAATTAATGAGGTAGTATTTCAAAGTATTGCAAAGAAACTTCAAAAAACTGAGTTAAATGATGAATTAATGAGTTAAAATTTCAAAATAATGGCTTAGTATCTCGAAATAATGAGAAATTTTATAAAAAAAATAATTAGTTTCCCCAAATAATGAGAACCATACTCAAATAACAAGTTAGTATCTCAAAATAATGGCATAGTATGTCAACATACTTCAAAGTATTGTAAGGAAATTTAAAAAAATAAGTTAGTATCATAAAATAGTATCTCAAAATAATGAATTAGTTTCCCTAAATAATGAGAACTTTCTCAAAACACAAGTTAATATTTGAAAATAATGGCTCAGTATCTCAAAATAATGAGAACATTTCTAAAAGAACAAGCTAGTATCTCAAAGTGCTATTTTTTTTCTTAGAATAATTAGTTTTCCCACATAATGAAAAGCTTTCTCAAATTATGAGTTAGTATCCTAAAATAAAAGGAAACCTATTCAAAATAACAAGCTAATATTTCAAAATAATGAGAAACATCCTAGAAAAAAAGTTAGTTAGCTTTATCAAATGAGTTAGTATCTCAAAATAATTACTTTGTTTCTTAAAATAAGAAATTCAAAATAATGACTTACTTATCTCAGTAACTTAATATCTTTAAATGATAAAAAAGAAACAATACTAACCCATTTTTTAAGAATTGTTCTCATTATTTTTACATACAGACTCATTATTTCAATAAAGTTTCTCACTATAATGACTTACAGGCTCTTTTTTATCACACTGGCAGAAACGGGCTCCATAATCATAATATATCAGTTACAAGGGACTTTTCTTGTTGACTTAAGATACCTTAGGAACATTTGCTAATATTAGTACTTTTACTCAAGTATGATTTTGAGTGAATGACTTTTACTTGTGATGCAGTATTTTTTCTTTAATTTGTACTTAAGTAAATGATTTATATACTTCTTCCACCACTGATAACTTCATTTTAATTTTGTCCCATCTCTGTTTTTATTTTACTCCTGACTGCTTTACTTCCAATTGTTTACCTCTACCAGGCCACAGAGATGTTGGTCCATAACGCCCAGAATCTAATGCAGTCAGTGAAGGAGACCGTCAGGGAAGCAGAAGCAGCCTCCATCAAGATCCGCACAGATGCAGGATGCACCCTTCGCTGGGTGCGCAAAACCCCCTGGTACCAATAAACAAACCTGGTCCTTGAATCTAGCAACAATCTTAACTTTGCACCGATAGCACACACCTGGGGTAAAAGTAGCAAAGTGCAAACATGTGCACTTCTTCACAGAGGAGACTGATGGTGATGTGGCGTGTACCAGGAGCCATCAAATATGGTACCAAGCAGGTTTCATTTATCGGAGTGAGTTTAGCTTTGCTCTCCAGCTCTCCTTATGTGTAACTGTGGAATCACGTAGGCTTACGGAGACAGTTTTTAATATATATTTTTGGTATGTTGTGTTACAAGAGTTTATCCAAATCCCAGGTATATATTTTTTGCATGAAAATTTTTTCTATTTTCTAAAGCAAAATTATGACATTAAGATACTTATCTCCTAGAGAACATTTACTTTGAATTCTTTTCTTTTTTCAGTGAGAGTTTCTTATTGTCTATTGTATATACAGTAATAATTTGTTTTATGGACAACACTCAGCTACGAGCTTTATACACTGAGTTTGACACTAAAGTGTGGAGTCTTGTGTGGGCCAACGAGCTCTCCTCTCTTCATGTTTACTTTTAACACTGTTCTTAAATGAAGATCTATGAATTCAAAGGTGATACATCACCACTGTTGTCCGGTGATGTCTGAAGAACCAGAATGTCTTCTGGATTTAAAGTGTTATGCTTATAGGCAAAAGATATAGTTTCAGAAATGATTGTATAATTTAAAAAGAAATGTACGCTTGTCAATAAATAATGAATAATGTTGATTGCAGGAAGGTCGATTCTTAATAGAAAAGAGGTTTTCATGTGACAGTTGCAGTATGAGTGATAGACGTTCAGGTTTAAGTTGAGACGTTCTTAATGGGTGTATTGAGTTCTTTCTTTTAACAGTGAACAATGCCAAAGGATTTGTTTTATGGTACTGTATGTTTCATCTTAACACTTAAAGGGACAGTTCACCCCGAAATCAAAAATACATATTTTTCCTCTTACCTGTAGTGCTATTTATCAGTCTAGATTGTTTTTGGTGTGAGTTGTTGAGTGCTGGAGATATCAGCCGTAGAGATGTCTGCCTTCTCTTACATATAATGGAACTAGATGGCACTCGGCTTGTGGTGCTCAAAGCGCCAAAAAATACATTTGAAAAACTCAACAGCAATGTTTCTTTACAGAAATCATGACCTGCTTACTCAAGATAATCCACAGACCTTGTTGTGAGCAGTTTCATGTAGGGACTATTTTCTTTCTCCTAAACTAAACCCACCAACACTGTGCATTTTGCAAGCTCACCTAGCATCACTGACCTGGCTAACGTTACAGCTCAGCCAAGGAGAATGCCATTAATGTTTAGATCTCATGCTGCCATGAGCACGAGCCTCTCATCCAAGAGTAGATGCATGCACAGGCATGGATTTTGAGGAGATGCAGAAGACACATCCCCATCAATATTTAGATGATGTGACTTTGTCCCCCCTAGTAAAAACATGAAAGTAACAGGACTTTTACTTCGACAAACTGCTCAAACTCAACTCATAGTGGTGGCAATATACAACCTTAAAACAATGGTTGCAATCTGCTATAAAACAGGAAGAAGATGAAGCAACTATGCTGGATAGAAGGAAGGAAGTACCAACCCATTTTCACTCCTTGCTCTCATTGTGTAATATTGCCGGGGAGGGTTTACATTGGGATCAACTGAAAGCCTGGGGATCATAATATAGACGCTAAAGCGTGCCTTTGGCGAAGGCATCACAAGCTGAAGGATGTGACAAGGTATCGGCATTCAACATGCTGGGAATGAGAACGTGCTGGAGAATATTTTCACCATACATTGATGCAGAAAAGACACAAATTGGTGCATCTTTGCATACAGGAATGAAGTGTTTGAAACTCAAAATAAATTGGAGGAAGGACCTCTAGACCGTCCCCCTCAAATGTTGGCAAAAAACCTGCCCCCTTAGATGCAACACAACAAGGTCTGTGGATTATCTTGAGTAACTGGGTCATGATTTCTGGAAAGAGACATTGCTCTTGAGTTTTTCAAATGCATTTTTTGGTGCTTTGAGTACTACAACCCGAGTACCATCTAGTGCTATTTTATTTTGGAGACAGCAGACATCTCTACGGTCGATATCTCCAACACTCTGCAACTCACACCAAAATAATCTAGACTGATAAACAGCACTACAGGTGAGAGGAAAAATATGTATTTTTGTTTTTGGGGTGAACTGTCTCTTTAAAATCCAGGTTATTACAAACGAGACAGACCGTTTTCTTTAGTGTCGCTGAGGTACTTTTTGAGGTCTGATATTTTTATGTTTTGTTTTTTTTTTAAGCAAAAAAAAGAAAAATAATGTTTTCTCTTTTTTAACTAATTGTAGTGCTTTGTTTTTGCACTATCTCTGTAACAGTTGAGCTGTTTGGATATTTTATTCAAAATTCATCAGAACCAATGACGTCAGACAGCCGTTCAACCTCCTGATTGTAGACTTCTCTCCATGTGTGAGCTCACTCATCCCACTCTGAATGCTCTGAAGCATCATCTTCATAAAAGACAACCCCGGTGGTTTGAAAACAAAAACAACCTTTTTAAGTGATACCAGGCATTGATGTCAGTGTCGTTTTTGTTATAGGAGTAGAGTTTTGTCTGGAAAAAATACACAGCAGTTTAAAGATTTGTGATTGGTAAATTCAATCAGATCATTGAAAACATATTTTCATTCCCTACACAGTAATTCATTGAGTTTTATGACACATTTTTACAATGGCCGGGCAAATTTAACTATTAAATGGAGAATGTGTATGTGTGTGTGTGTGTGTGTGTATATGTGTGAAACCTCTTCACTTAATCAGTATTAGTGAGCCGTGCCCTCGATGGTTACAGGGACAGAGCTCTAAATGTTAGCCGCATTTACATCTTTATTTGAGCCTACTGAGCATGTAGCAGTCACTGACCCCTCACTGAGAGCGACAGGGTGTACTTCTGTGTGTACTTGATGTGTTCATTCACACCCTGAATGTATTCTGATAGCTTCTCGCCCTGCCAACACATCTGCTGTGCCTTGGAAGAATAAAAGATTATAATAATGTTGAATGGAGTCAGCCTCTTAATTTGCTCTCACACGTCACTGGTATCATAACATAAGATGAGTGAGTGTGATTGGGGAGCAAGACTTAAGGGGATAGTTCACTTGAAAATAGAAAGAACGTGTCAAGTTTGTAAAAAAACACTAAGTGCCATTTCCTGCTGTAGAGTGACTAAATAAGCTACTTAACAGAGACAGCAAACTAGCTCAACAACATGGCCAAATGCAAGTATGAGGCTGAATAAATTTGACTGTGTGGACCTTGAACTAATGACTAATATCTAGACCCTGTGGGGAACTACTGATGTAGACTGTAGCGTGGATATTCTCGTGGATGGGAGGACATGCAAGTATAAAGACAACTCGCTACACCCTTGAAGGCAGGGCTTCGTTAATTCCTATCAAAGTTGCTCAGTGGTGCAGGAAGCCAAAAAAGTTTGACTTCCTGGGTATATAATTACCCTGATCTTGTGCGTCATTGGGCCGATAGAGCAAGCGCCTCAAGACTTCAAGCTGAGCGGCAAATTTCTGGTTGAGCACCCCATTAAAGTAAATAGTGATAAAAAATGATTTAATGGTTTTCTAGACTTACAAAATGTAACTGGACCGAATCGATTGAACCCGACAGTGACTTGAGTCATTTCCCAGGAGTTGTGACTGTAAAAAAACAAATGATCCAGTTATTTACAAATGTCCCTTTCACAGTGTAAGTCAATTGGAAAAGCATTTTTGGGCCCCATGGCATCATGTGACAGTTTCAGAAGTTGTATTTCCACTGATTGGCCAGTATGAAAATTGACTTCAAAGCCTGGTGCACTTCTTGAGGAGGAGAAAAAAAGATGTATTTTGATATTGAGTATCGTGCAGTGTGTTACAACAAATGTACAGCCATGCTGAGGCAGTACGAGGCACAGAGACAAGTGGGTGTAACTGCAGCTGGAGCAGCTACAGAACCTGACCTTTACCTACATGGCAAGCCATATCTGCACTTCAGTCCATGATCAGCACCCTTCACTCCATGGCCTGGAAGAGGAAGTCCCAGCAAAATTGTGAAGTTGCTGAGCTATTAGCTAGCTACATTAATAGCGAGGTGGTTAGAGTAAGGGTAATAGGAAGGGTTACATCTTGTTACTTAGAAAGTGAATTATGTCTTCATGTATTATTAAGTGGATTATAGCTACATTAAGTCTCATTTATTCACTACAGTTTGGCACTGTAGCAGTGTTCAGATCGCTGTCGCATTGGTAGGTTTGTCTTGTACATGTGGTGGGCGTGGTTTGTAGGAGCGTGTCATGTACGCTACAAATGGAATGAGCCTGCAGCTATACATGTCTCCACAGAGATGGTTTGAGCTAAATGCTAGCATCCCTATGCTAACAAGCCTGCAGTGACAATGCTAGCATGCTGAAGTTGATGTTCACCATGTTTATCATCGTAGTTTAGTGTTAGCATGCGAGCATTTGCAAATGAACACAAAGTAAAACTGAGGCAAACGGGAATGTCATTAATAAACCAAAGTTAGCCATACTGTTAGCATGGCAGAAAGAGCACACGTGAACACGTCATTTTAAAGCTTTTATGAGACATCTTAAACACTGACATATAGATTCAACTTCATACAAGAGCTTAAAGTAGTATTTTCCACGTGGACAATTGATTGTGCAAATCTTGTGCTGAGAAAATAAGTTGCATTCAAGATTGTGTGAGGCTTTTGTAGATTTCTGAGTGCTTTTTACACGACTGTTCCCAACATACTGCCTGAATCACTGGCTCGTTTCGAGGCTCTGCAGACAGTTGTACTCCCTTAGTCAAATGTACCTTGGATGTAAAGAAAATATACTTTCCCTCAGGCCTCCCAACCATGCAGTGTGTGCTGTAGTGTGCTATGCAAAGCACTGTAACCTACCTTACAAGGCCACATTAAGGAGTGAATGCGTGCAAAAATACCTGCTCTTAAGTCAGTGACTTCAGACACTGCAGCTACTCAAAAAGTAGACACATAAGATTCTTCAAAAATAAACATATATATAGGTATAAAACTTGGTGCTACTGTAATTGTGTAAAAATGTCTTCAAAAGGAATGGCTGCTTAAGTTCAGGCAACATGCAGGTATGATTGTACAGGTGTGTTTAAGTTGTGAGGAGCAAGGTGGTAAGCTGCGAGTGTCCCTTTTCAAATTGAAATATTCCCCTTAGGCAACACTCAGAAGGTGTTAAAAGACAAAAGAAAAACAGAAACAGTACAATAGAAAGAGGAATGGTTCATATAATGCAACACATTTAAACTGGATAGAAACTAATAGCACTTCAACAAGGTCACATTGATTATTAAGGCTTCCCTTTACAGGTCACACATACCATCCAGTCATTTGTAATGCTAAACACATAATAAATAACTCATTAATGACAATGAGCCAGAGGATATGTAAGACATTTTTGGAGCACTGATAACTTTGACACCTATTTGGCACACTGGGTTGTTGACCTCTGACCTCTGACATTACTCAGGTCCGCACTTGGAATTTCCCCGCTTTGGTCAAATATTTGACCCCTTTAAATGGTTTGTACTTCTCTCCATACATGTCGAGACGACTCACCTTCAGACCTGCACAGAGGGGAGAGAGGCATAGTGAGTAGAGACTCAAAATGGACTTTGAACTTGGCCCAGTTAAAAGATTAAAAGGTCATGGAGCAAGGGTTACCTGATATGGCCAGCTGCTGGATCTTCAGGTCGATGTTGAGTGGGGGGTTTTCTTCAGGTTTGGGAGCTCCTGCCTGCAGACTTAGACTGCCTCGCAAGTTGGGAAGCTTCTGGGGGTTCAGTTTCCCAATGTCCCAAACCAGCACCTATCAAAACACAGACATGCTCCATGTAAGGACAATAAAACAAAACGCTTTATCTATTTTCTCCGTAACACCACCAGTTCTGACCAAGATCACATCAGTTGCTTCATCGCAGAGCAACAAAAAAATCTATTCTATAATGTTATTTAAAAAATCTCCTGGCTTTAAAGAGCAGTTTTAAAGGGATAGTTTGTAGTTTTTTGAAGTGAGGTTGTATTAGGTACTTATTCATAGTCAGTGTATTCCCTACAGGGGATGGCAGTCAGCACAGACTGAGTTTGGAGAAACAGACAGGAATACCGGCACGGAAGTGAAGAAATGTACTGCTGTAGAGGGGGCAGCAGCAAAACATATTTTTGTTACAGAAAAAAAAATCTGTTTAAGTGTGGTGTAAGACAGCCTTTTCCGACAGGGAGCTCAAGCTGTTGATACTAAGAAACATTCTTTTTTAGAGAGTGTCCCCTCTCTAAATTCGGAAGGTTGTTGGGTCCATGAATGCAGCACAAGCGGAACTCTCCATAAGTTATTTTTTTTCCTGAGTTGTGGGGTGGATAATTGATCTACTGATTTGTTCAGAGCTGATCAGATCACATCGTTGGAGGGGAGTGGCTGCTGCAGAGGCGAATTAGACCCAGTTTAGACCCAGCAGAATGAATAGTTAAGTTTCACCTTTAATGCACCTGACACTCTGCTGCACAATCTGTACTCAGACCGTGTGGTGCTATGAATGACCACACAGTATAAATATTTTAACAGTGCTCCTAATGCATGGTCCAGCTCTAAAAATAGAAAATCTATTTGTGGCAGCAGATGTTTTGATCGTGGCAGACTGCCATAAAATAATAATAATAATAATAATAAATAATGTGTGAGAAACCCTGCTTAGATAACAGGTTCAGTTCTCCGTGGGTAAGGGCTGTCTAATGGCAAGGTCAAGTGGTGAAAATATAAAATATGCTTAAACTTACACTGATTTATTTTCTTGGTGGAATCTTTTTTTTAAGTTAGCTAAAATACATGTTGCTGCTACCGGCCATCCACAGCAGTAAATTGTTTAGCTTCCATGGCGGTACTCCTGCCTGCTTCTGCTTCTCCAATCTGTGGGCAGGCCAACCACCATTTACTATAGGTAACACATTTACTATGTTTAAGTATCTCATACCACCCCACTTCACAAGATCTAAACTATCCCTTTGATGTTACTTTGGCTATTAATTTAGGGGTAGGCAGGTAAAATGTAAGTAGCTTTGTAGTGAAGCATTTGACAATATCAACAAAAACTGAGAAGTATGATGGACACTGACCGGACAAAAGGGCCCACATTTAAAAGAGGAGGCCGTTCTCATTTAACACAGACCTACTGTGCTGCTGCTTAGGACAGCTTTGTAAATGACTGGTTACCTTGGTAGCGAGGTCGTAGGTGTAGTTTCCCTGTGTGGCTGTGAGGTTGGCACTGAGCACAGCTTTAGGCATGTGGATGGTGACCATCAAGCCCTCCACTGTCTTTCCCATGGTCTGTTTGGGTCCGATCGTGATGTCCAGGCGACCACAAGGTCCCGACTCAAAGAAACTGATGCTCTGTTTCACGTACACTGGAATGGCCACGAGGCTGAGGAGGGACAGAGACAGAATTGAACGCGATGACAATAAACAGTTGGGTTCAGCAGGCAGACAGCAACCAGCTTGTGTTTACAAGTAAACACAGTGTGGATTGTGAATCCTTACTGGGGAAATTAAACAAGAATTTCGATCCACTCCTCCGCATCACAAAGATTTTATTGTTGCTATTAGATGCTGACTATCAAATCACGCACCTAAATACATTTTTTTAAATTTAATTTAACACATACAGATGTGCATGTGCCTACTTTTGAGAGCTGACATGGTAGTTCATGAGGGTGAAGTTTCCATCTGGCGGGATGAAAGAGAGGGCACGCTCCGACTCCCAGCGCTTAAACCGTACACACGGGTGGAAACTCACATCATCGAGAAGACGAGGATTCTGTCAACAACAACAACAACAACAACGATGGCGAGTGAATTTTATACTTAAGCACATAAATAAAAAACACAGAGCTGAGAGGACGTTAACCCACCATGAAAGACAGAGTCAGGTCAGGCATCCCAGTGAGCCTCACACAGGCTTCAATCACACCCTGGATCTCTGCAAATACTGTCGTACCTGCATAAGAACAGATTTAAAGAAATGCAAGCATGTTTAAAATGTGATCACATCTAATTATATAATCTTCCAGGAAAAGTAAACACTTCTAATTGTCATGGACACACTCTTCAATTGTGGTGATCACACAAGTTTGTACCTGATTTGTCCACGATGGCATCTATTTCCTCAATCACATCGAAATATGCCTCATTATTGGTGTATTTAACACCAGCGCGCCTCCATGGGATATTGGACAATTGACCGGTTGGTAATGTGTCTCCAACGTTACTACCTCCTGGAAAACACACACACAAGAAGGGCAAAAATATAAATGTACATATAAACATTGTAGATGCTATGAAATTTGGTCTTTAGTAGACAGACGCTGGGGACAGGTTAGACTGACCTTTATCACCAGAGTCAGGGTGACCTCTGTTTACCTGTGAGCGTGTTGACAACTGATCGCAGGATGGTGGGAGGCCTGATCATCTCTTTGAGCACGTTGGACTCTGTTGCTAGTGGGAAGCCGTTGTCCAGCATCTCCTCCAACAGCTCATACACTGTCACCACATTGTCCTTGATAATGCTTTCTGAGCACTCTCCAAAGTAGTCCTGTCGACGAATGCAAAAAAAAAAACCTGTCTTGTCAACAACCTCAATTTTTAAAAAATTTTTAAGATCCTATGTGAATCCCGTTGTGTACAATATATATTTTTTGTGTGTATTGTTTCTGTAGTGAGTATACAAGAAATCCAGATGCTTTACTTTTACCAGTGTTGGGCAAGTTACCAGTTAATTTCAATTGAAACTAAAAAGTTAGATTACAATATTTCTGTCTGTGTAGATCAGCGGTTCCCAGCCTTTCTCCTTAAGGGATCCCTTCTCCAATCATTGAGTAAACTGCCGACCTTTGACTAAGTAACATACATTTCATACTACAGTATATTCAATGCAAAAAAAAAAAAAAAAATACAACTGTATAGAACAACTGATAAATTGTACAATTAACCAAAATAGTGAATGCAACAATGGCAGGAAGTTTATGAAAAACAGTCTATTTGGATTCTTTTTTCCAGATTATTTCATTTGAGTATGAGTTCCCCTGATAATTTTAGTAACTTTACACAATTTGCTGTCTGTTCTATGCTTTAGAGCTTCTTTTTTGACCTTTTTTTGTTCCCCCTGATGCTTGGCCATTATTCTACTAGCTCTTGGGTCATTTTACCAGTGTTCTTTTTAATGCAGGGTGAGGCTGTTTAGCATAGAGTGCATATCCTGTCAGATTTATTTTACGTTTATATTTTGACCAGATTAGATAATGTGAAAATACCTGGGGACCAGCTACTTCTCACATCACATACGTGAGACAAACGGTACTTTCATCTTTCAGTGAAGAGTACTCAACTTCCCGAAAGCGTGGCCCTTGCTGTCAACTTTATGCTTTTTTGCTGTGGTCATGTCTGCTACCTAGCAGGAGATGTGTGTTGATGGTAACTGTTGGCTTGCTAGTTTACCGTCTGTTTATGAAAACACAATGATTCCGCCTGCTGCATATGATAGTCTACCATTGTGAGGTGAACAGAAAAAATGCAAGTGAACTAACTACATTGTGTAACAGCCCACCTATGGTATTCCAGTCAGAAACACTTAAGTTTATTTCCATTTGAACTATTATATTTGGTGGTGTGGCTCTGTTCTGGGGCCTCTCTGCCTTTCCTTGGGCCCACACAGAAAGCCTAAGGTGGAGAGAGCACACTTCTCTGCCCTTCCACTTGCAAGAGAGGAAAGCCTGAGGCAGACAGAGCAAACCTCTCTGCCCTTCCTCGTGCCCACATGGAAAGCCTAGGGCAGGGAGAGCAGCAGTAAAGACCCCCGGGAACAGAACAGAGCAGCATCAATGATAAACAGAAACAACATTGATAAGTCCGACACAGCACAAAAAGGAGGAGCTGAGGTTGCAAAGCAGTTTAAGTAGGGCACCCTGAATGAGATTCGCCAATTAGTTGCATAGAGAGCAATCTAGTGATCTATCAGCCGACTCTCATCCATCAGTCAGCTGCTCCACCAGTTGATAAGGCTGTTTAAAATCAGCTGATGTAGCTGGGATGTGAGCTGAGCTTGACATCATGTCCTGCCTGAATGTTTTAAAAAGACATGCCACTGGCAATTTAAAACCAGTCAGGGGGCCACAATTGACCCCCCAGGGCTGATGTAGCCCTCTGTAGTGGCCTTAAAATTGAGAAAACATGATGCAGTGCCAAATAGACTGCCCTACATGCTAGAAAAGACAATACCCATAAACATCTGTCTGACTTATAAATTCTGGCATTTATTCGTCGATTTCAACTCAAAATTTAATCCCACCTGAAAAGTGTCTGCCACTCTGTGGAGGAACTCGATGACAAACAGTGGAGGGACCTCAGTCTGGATGACAGACAGGAAGAAGAGCTTGCCCCTGTATATGCTGATGAGATAGTGGTGTGGGGTCTGGAGGACTGGGGGAACATCCTCCGGGTCCACCGCCTTCTCCTTAGCCTCGAAAAAGTAATCACACACACTCCTGCTGATGACACTCTTCCAGTGTTTCTCCAGGAAGATGTCTCCAGAGTGACTGATCAGGAACAGACTGTGGATCATCTCAGCTGCAACAGTGAGGGGGGTGTTGCTGTTAGTGTGGGGGCATATAGTTGATCAAATATTTGATTGCACCCAAATCAAAACAATGCAAATATTAATATAAAGCAGTGTCACTTGGTGTCAACATTTACCTACTGTCACTTTGTGTTAAAATAACTTCAACCACAGGTAACTTAACCGGCTGGCTAGCGAACAGAGATTGGAAACTTCCGACATTTTTACCATCTGTTTCTTAATGTTAAAAAAATAAACTTCAGAGTGACAGTGCAGCAGCAACATGGCAGCTTTAAACAGCGGATCATGTAAACAAAGTTTCTGAGATTGCTTAAAAGTTTTACCTGCTAACTCCGTGTGCCTGTGCCAAGGATACTTTGTGCCAGTATGGCAGACTAGTCCGAGTTACTGAGGAGACGCCTGCACATCTACTCACACGTAAACACAAACTAGTCACGAGTACTTATCTTTAAGGCAAAATAACAATGCTCAGACACGATCAGTAAAACATTACAATTAATTCCGGATTGTTTAAATACAAATAAACTCTTGAGTCAACCTGACAGACACTGTCAGATCAAAGTTTCGGACTTTTTAATCAGGCACAGTTTGCGGGCAGCTAATACCAAGAGCTGTATGAGAGCAGAAGGGAGTTTCTTGCCCTGAGTATCGCCTTGCAGGTGAGCATGCATGGTGACACTATTAAACTGATGGTGAAACTATTTTATACAGTCTATGGGTGAAACAAGTGATTGACTATTTCAGCTTCACATTAAAATACTTTGCTTAATAAGTCTTAGTACAGTAATGCACTGTAAGACTTAAATTGAGATCCACCAGAGAGATCTGCTACTATTCACAAAGTGAAATTATAACCATGTAAGCAGAGCAAAGACAGTCTGCATGGCATGTCATTATCAGACAACAACTATGTATACATTAAGTTTAGTCGCTACTGCGTTCACCAGCTGGTTATACTCACTTTGTTATTCTACTGTATGGTAGGGTGGGGTTTTAGAGGTTTTATTTCCTTAAAAACAGTTGTCTCTTATGTTACCTCAACTTTTTATTATCAATTAGTGACTATTTAATTATTTTATTAATTAATTCTGTGTAGTTCTCTAATGTCTTGTAATGATCTAATGTTAGTTGAAAAGCTGCATATTTGCTTACATGTTCATTTGACCTTTTGTTCGTGTAAAAATAACGATTAGTACAACTTTAAAGACTTTATATGAGAAGTTTCATGAGTTTGTCCAAAGACCTAAATGTAAGGCGTCTGATTGGTGGATCTCAGTGAACATGTCACACACTCTGGCAGCTGCCTGCGAGGCTTCATTCCGGTCCCAGAGGTCCATTTCACTGGAAGCAGCGTGACCGTTTTTTCACGCCCGTTAAGGTGATAGCAACGTGCCCGGTTAGCCATGGCTTCTGAAGAACCTAAAGCAAAGAAACAAAAACTTTCAGAGGAGGAGAAGACAGAGTCTCCGACCAAAAAGACCCCTGCCAATTTAAGGTGACCTTAAGTTTTAAATAAATAAATAAATGAAATGCTAACAGACCGCCTCTCTGCGGTGCGAGGAGCCACGAGCCTCCTCTGATTGGTGTGAATGCTAAGATGAGCGCAAATTTTCAGTTAACGTTAGCATGAATACTTTATAATTGTGTGCATGAAATGTGAGTGAGGTATAAAATGTGTGTTTCTTGATATTGTTAAAATATATATAAAGCACCACAGTGTTGATAAGTCTTCAGTTGATAAGGACCGGTGTAAAGTCCTTTGATGCTGGTGTCACAACATGTCGCTACACGGCTAACCGTTAGCTAGCTAGCTAACGTTACGTGTAACGTCTGCCCGCGAGCGTGTAGACACTGCTGTTGCCTTACAACCTCCGTTAGCTCAAGCTAGTGTGCCAAATGTAATCTAAGATCAACGTGACCACCACCTCCCCCCACGTGTTGAAAGGCCGCCGAAAGAAATACTTGGACCGATCAGGACACTGCGTTCATACAGTGCCAAGGATTGTTTCGCTGCTTGGTGCAGCAGTGGTTGCTGCAGAGAAATCCTGCCTGAGCCACCATGTACCAGCTCCCAAAACATTGTGAGGTGGTCACATGGTCGTGAACATGCAGTGTTGTGATGCTTTTTTCCCTTGTGTAAATCTGACTCACTCACTCAGCGACTCCCCCTAATTAACTCAATGGACACCCTCTGTTGTCATATCTTGTATCTCAAGAGCTGCTACCATCTGCATGCTCCTCACGATGTAATTTAGCAACAAACGAGTGAGTGGATTGAGGTGAGAGTCGGCAAGACAAGCCAATCATCAGACAGAGACTGAGTGTTGTGGCCCTTCCTCCCCCGGATGCCTCCAATCACTCAGTCCCGAGTAGGAGGAGCTGTGGTTGCAGGGGAAAATCGATCTACCCGCACACTGAGCCTAAACTGTGAAGTTTTTGAATGCTTAGGTCTTTCCGAGACGGTTTTAGGTTGCTCAACAAGTCTTCTAGTGTCTAGCAGGTACACATAGAGAGAGCCAGCATGTCGTCTGCAAGGTAAGAGCACGTTGATGTAGGAATATTGGAGCTAAAGGCTGGCCTGGGTTGTGGTTCAGTGTAATTGGCTGCACAAGCCCAGTAATAACCTGGCTGTGTACTGGGAGATGTATGTGGTGTAGGAGATGATAGTAAGGGTGTGGTATCTGCTGGGTAGATGATGCTTTTCTGTCTTGCAGTGACAGAAACCCATCTGTGTAAATACGGCTCTCTACAATTCAGTCTTCCATGTTGCTTCTTTGTGCAACAAATCTTGTCCTCAGGCAAGAAAGGCTTGATGGGAAAATTTTCTAAGCACGTGTTCATGTGGAGATGGCATATGTCAGGGGCTGTGTTCAGAGACTTGCTCCATCTGGGGTTTTCCCAGAAACACTGACAAGATATCAAGGACTAGCATGTAGGCGACTACAAGACAGATCTGAGTATACACAATATGAACACGCTGCCACAATCTCTTGGTGCTTTTGCAGTATTGCACGTACATCAGTTACTGTTTATAGAAAAACAAAAGCTGCAGACTAACCCCCCGGCTAATGGTTACTGATGTGTAAGATGATTTCCAGTGGGACCGTTAGGCGTTGACACAAAGGGAGTGATGATGTGCTCTTTTAAAATGATGTTTTTGAGCATCACAAGACTGTGGTTTGCTATGAAATTGAAGCCCTGTGTTCAGTTGTTTGCCACAGGACAGAACAGACTGTACAAACACAGACACACACGCAGCTTACAGCTGTCCTGATGTTGTCTTGCTGTTAATGTCATAACATGGTTACACGCAGGACTGGCTGGGTCCTCACCACTACACCACCATATATTTAATTTGTTTGTTCATGAGTCATGCATGTTTCCAAACTTAGCTTCTCAAACATGTGCTTTTTCTGCATCTCTGCTTGTGAAAGTGGAAGGTTGAAAGTCATGTGGTTGAAGTCATATGGAAACAAAACTGTTGGTTTTGCAAATTATCAGTCATCACTGCAATAAAAACCCACCATGCTTGTGTGGTAAATGAAAGTTGCCTTTCCACACTGAGCCGAAAAGAAGGGCTATCTGCTCTTTTAATGAATCAACCTGCCGGTCTAAAGCTGTAACTGATTTCAAATATGGTTTTACTATGAAGAGCAGTTTCAGGGGAAAAAAAGACACAGGACAAGACAACATGGACTCTGCAGTCAGGGTTACTGTAGATCCTCAAAAAGTTAAAAATGCATCAAATTCGTTAACCATAAAAAGGGCCTCACTTGGTATTAAATGTCTTAAATCAACCTTTGAAAAGCTCCAGATGCTTACACACAGGAAGTAGGATTTATGGTGTACTCTTTTTAAAAAATGATTCATAGAATGCATGTCACATTAACCTCATGCAGCCAGCAACACTCGTATTCTGTTCTCTTGCTAGGATAGTCAGAGCAGAGAATCCGCTGTCTGCTAGCTAGCTGTCACTGGCCGAAGTTTGTACAAGGCTATTCATCGGAGGCTTTTTGTATTTATTCAAAACATCAAACTCTGTATGATGGGAATCTGGGTGGTGGAGTCCCACACACAGAGTGAGAAACACAAAAAGTCCAAGAAAACCAACCAATAAACGTGAGGGACTTCACAATAAAAGTCATGCTTCATGGTACAGAAACCTCAGGGCAAAATTGTCCCTAACCTGCTTTTGTTTTTAAAAAAAATTAAAATTGGTCTTAAATTACATTCAGAGTGTCTCTAAAAAGTGTTAAATCTAACTTGCCTGCCAAGAAGGCAGATGGCTCTCTGTGCTGTCTTGGTAGAGCCAAGCCATGTCGAGCTTTTTTGTTTTAACACTTTGTCTTTATGTTTCAGCCCTAATACGCTCTTTGGGATGGGAAACCCCTTACTGGACATCTGTGCTGTGGTGGACAAAGACTTCTTGGACAAGTAAGTTAAAGCAACCAGAAAACAATTTATGTCGCCTAAAGAACGGGCTGTCATCTGTGGTTGTGGTGCTAACTAATATTTGGATTCATTTTTATTCCAATGTTGAATTAACTCTTGTTTGTCAAAGGATGTGGAGCCCGAGTCCATCCTTTTGCTGCTGTAAAAAATAAAGTACAGTCACAACCAGAACAAATGAAATACAGATGTTCAGTGTCAGTGAAGTCACTCCAGTGACAGTGACAGGCTGACCATAAGAGACTGAGGCTGCATGATGTAATTTGATCAATGGAGATACAAGATAAGGATTATACAAGAGAGCCGAGCACAGACTTCCTTATTATTTATTTACTTTCTTATGTATTTCCTTTTATAAATCATTATTAGCTAACTTTCTTAGGTACTTACTTTCTTATTATTTACTTACTTTCTATATACTTCCTTTATAATCCGCTTATTAACCAACTGTCTTATTTACTCATTTACGGTACCTACCTTCTTATTTACTTACCCATTAGCTTACGCCCATATTTACTTATTGACCTACTTACTTATGCATTTATTTACTGTGTACTCTTTGAAATAGCAGGAGCCATCAGCACAGTCAGAGCAGCAGCTTTCTGGTTTGCCCGAGCTCTGTCACGCTGCGTTGACCAGGGCAAAGGGCTCCATTGGGTTCCAGCTCAGAGTCCACTCTCAAACCCCCTTGCGTAAACTCCACGATTAGAGCTTAACCAGCCAAACACAGTCCTAATTTAGGCACATAGAATAAAGCAGGACTAAAGCTGTGCCTTAATCCCCAGACCACCTTAGTGTTTCAAGGAAAGTAGATTCTGTTTGGCTTTATTGAGGAACATGGTTGGTTTGGACTGAGTGGTGAAAGGCTGTAACAAAGACGCTTAAACAGTTTTGCAAAGCCTCAGCCTGTGACTTAATGATTTCAGTAATCACATTTTCCATAGCAGGGAACAACCCACTGGCAGCGCCACTATTGTGTCTGTAATGCTTAGCCAGTAGCCACATGAACATAATCCAGTTGCTTATTGTATGTTTTTTTGTTCATACACGTATTTGTGGAGTTTATGCATTGAATTAAACAGAGGCTGTTTTTTATAAGGGTAAAAGCAGCAGGGTTTAATGGAGCACAAACCCTGCTGTTACTGTTTACTGACGACTTGGAGAAAATAATGCTTCTTTTTCTCTCCTTTAATTATTTTCAGGTACACCCTGAAACCCAATGACCAGATCCTGGCTGAGGACAAACACAAAGCACTGTTAGTATCTTTCATGTTGCGTCACCTCTTTGTCAGTATAGCTTGTGGTTTGTAGTCTGTACAGGGAGGGAAAATTAACATGTCTGGATACATACAGAGTTTGCTCCTCTTCATTCTGGAGTGGGCCAGTCAAAACAGGCATACACCAGAAATCACCACAGCTGACCTCCGTATCTTTGTAAAAGACCAATGGCAGAGCAGCAGATTCAGCACAGAGAGACAGTCTGAGCCAATAGCAAACCAGGACACTTTACCTCCCAGGTCCTCTGAGACAAGAGCCAGAAAGCAAACATTTAACAGAAGGCGATAAGAAGGTTGTGCGTGGCTGTGTGAGAGGCTGTACACATTTGATACAGACAGATGTTTCAATTAAAAAGAGAACCAACTTTTATGCAACCGCCACAGTTACATCTCTCCTAGTATATGGATTATGCTGCATTCACACGCTCCTCTGATGGATCCATTTCCCGAGTTGGGAAGTTGTTCTTCTGACTTGGGTGTGTCTTATTATGTCACATTATGGAAACAAAGAAGATGAGTTGTATTTTATTGCTCTGGGCATTTTAACAACATGTTAACAGTTTGAAGCTCTATAGTACAAGGTAATTTTGTCCCAGACTTGTTGCCACACCATGACATGAATGCGTGACTTTTCTAACTAATCTAGGTCATTCAGTGTGGACAGCAACTAACAGTTACGAGCTTATACCATATTACAAATAACATGAGCAAAAGATTGACATGCAATGTGTGAATTAATGAAAACTTTATTGCCATCAATGAAACATTTACTTTCGTCCGCCATGTTTATACAGCTAAACTTTGCAACTCGTGAACCAAAATTCTCACCGACTTCAAGGAGTTCCACGTGAATTTGCCCAGTCGGGAGCAAATTTTTCTGATTATTCCGACACCACATGAATGCAGGGTTATTTGTGCTTGGGAAGATTTGTACCCACGATTCCCAACTTCGGAGTCAGCAATGTCAGGAGCTCAATGAATGGAGGGTGGGAGCCACTGGTCACTTGTTATGCATATGTGATCCATTGATCTTGGTCTTGCTCATACCACCCCGCTCTTTCTTGTTTTACTTCCTTGTTTTCATGCTGCGGGCTAGGGTGCTCATCCGTTGGAGACTTCCCCCAGGGGAAACGACTTAAGTGATGCAACAGACTGTAAGCAATAAAGAAAAGTGAGATAATACAACAGAGTTTCACTCCCACCCCACTTCGCTCTCCATGTCCCAGATGTCTCCCCCTCTGCAACCTCTGGCTTAGTCTCAGGACCTTTACCAGCAGTCGGCCTGTTACACTTGCCAACAATATATTTGTGTGCATGGTCTTTAACACTCACATAAACCACACAAACAAATATATGTGTGTGGAAGTTGATGCATGACTGCTTAATTTAGACTAAATAACACGGCAAATTAGAGATGCTCTAGCTCCAAGCTGAACATCAAAGCGCTGCGTCAGTCATTGTGTTATGTAACAGGCGTAAATGGTTCGCATGGCACAATTGGTGATCAGCCATGCATGTGTTGTATTTACCTGGAAGAGGTATGCCTTCTGCAGTGAGTACACTCCAACACAAGATGAGTTTCCTGGCTGTCAAACCACATGCATCACACCACACACCACAGGGGTGGATGCAATAAAAACAAGAACTGTGCAATGTAATGCACAACAGCTAATGATCAGCACTGAAAGAGCAGTGAAGTTTTTAATG
This sequence comes from Epinephelus fuscoguttatus, assembly GCF_011397635.1. Lineage (NCBI taxonomy): Eukaryota > Metazoa > Chordata > Actinopteri > Perciformes > Serranidae > Epinephelus > Epinephelus fuscoguttatus. The sequence goes on from NC_064767.1 coordinate 22,877,907, forward strand.
TTAAGCTGTTCATATGCAATTAATGATTTAAATGTGATAATGTCTGGATCGATACCACTCTCATGTCTGTCCATTAGATACGAAGCTACAGCCAAGAGACACTTAGTTTAGTGCAACATTTGGAAACGGCTCGCCTCCTACTTGCACCTCTAAAGCTCACTAATCAGTATGGTATATCGCATTTGGTAAATTTGGACAGAGCAAGATTGGCGCTCTGCCCTGTTTTCAGTCTTTATGCTTTGCTAAGCTAAGTGCACAACATTGTATCTTTGCATTGTGTAAATTGCATGTTTGTCTGTGTGTGTAGATTTGAGGAGCTAGTGAAGAAGTTCAATGTTGAGTACCATGCTGGAGGAGCCACACAGAACTCTGTTAAGATTGCTCAGGTCAGTCATCCACACAAAAACTTCCTGTTTTGTCACCACATCAATCCCCTGTGAATTCTCACTGTGAGTAGAGTTAATTGACAGGATGCTGATCAGAGCTGTTGTCACTGTCTGTAGTGGATGATCCAAGAACCCCATAATGTGGGCACGTTCTTCGGCTGCATCGGCAGAGACAAATTCGGAGAGATCCTAAAGAAGAAGGCTGAGGAGGCGCACATCGATGCTCACTACTACGAACAAGATGAGGAGCCCACAGGGACATGTGCTGCTTGTATCACCGGAGATAACAGGTGGGTAATAATAGTAATAACAACAAGCACATTTGATTCATTATAATATGTCTATACAGACGGTCATGAAAAAATTATAAAATTGGCAAAACTGTTTTGCAGGCCTGGAAATTGTTTGGAATTAACAGAAAGGTTTGGAAAGTTTTGAATGTGCACTGTTTTGGTAATTGAAATATGTTCATAAAAAACATGAAAACATGTCTAAACTTGTAGAAAATTAGTTACTTGTTTTACTAATTTAATGTGTAGTGGTGTGCTGCATAACTTGAAATGTCAGTAGTACCACACCTGATACACACAGACCTGGACCAGCATTGCCTCATGGAAAAGGCCCCGCCCCCTTGTAGGGGATGGAGGCACACTGTCGCATAAGAAGAGAAACAGGAAAATGCTGAAAGGTGTTGTGTAACAGGTTAACCAAGTAGAGATTCTACAAAGTGCCCATATCTCTCCATCTGATCTATTGCCACATACAACTAGTTTGTGACTTGAATGTCTAACAAACAAATAAAGTTAGCTAGTGCTAACAGTTTGCTTACCCACAATTGCCTGGGAAGTGCATGTTTAAAAATGAATGAATGTATAATGATATAGGCCTATTCATTTTCAACTGCTTAAATAAAGTAATGGAAATTGGGTCAAACATTACTAAAAAATTCAATTAATTTAAATTTAATTTAAATTAATTTAAATGCATTGGAAGTCTGTCTACAACTCCTCATCTCTTTGTTTGTGTCCTCCGCTCAGGTCTCTGGTGGCTAACCTAGCTGCTGCTAACTGTTATAAGAAAGAGAAGCATCTAGACCTTGAAGAAAACTGGAAGCTGGTGGAAAAAGCTAAAGTCTACTATATTGCTGTAAGTAGTTACCAAATAACTATATGTTGCGTCACCTATCTGCCTTAATTGCCACTGCAGAATGAATGTAGGGGAAACACTGGGATGGATATTTGGTTTGACAGCTGAGTTACTTTTGTAGATTACAATTTGTCATCCCCTTCTTGTCTTGTGAAAACCATACATCTTCAGATGTGTTAATTCTGAAAGTTTGCAATGAACTGAAGGATGAAGTGTTGCTTTAGGTGTTGCAAAAATTCTCCTGCTTCTTAAGCTAAACAAACCCTTTAAAAATCTTTGATCAGCTGGGAAATGCATCTTCACAAAGCTGAAAACAGGACTGTTTTGTTCACTTTCCAGAGACGCGTGAATCTCACAGGACAGCCACGCTACAGACATGTGGTGATCTTATGGTGTAGGATTCATTGCTGTAGATGAAATTACCCAGCTGTGTATAAAGGAGTTAAAATGAGCAGCTGTAACATTAATCCAAAAACATGTATAATACTAGAACACTAACTAGGAACATTTTACTGCACAATGAGTTCTTTCTGGTACATTTTGCTATTAATACTCACAGTTTTTCCATTAGTAAGGTTTTGAATACAGGATTTTTATTTGTAGTGAAGTATTTTCACAGTGTTATTTTAGTACTTTTACTTCATTAAAGCATCTCAATACTTCCTCCACCCCCTGGCCATTTATGTCTGATATCCAACTCATGTACTGTCACATCACCTTTGCACTAGTGGGTAACCACCAGCGGTACCACAGGGGAATTATGGATATACTGGTGCAGTCTCTGTTCAAGACCCTACTTCATGTGATTCATTAGGGCCTGTCAAGATATTATTAGCAGATCACTCTTGACCCAATGTCACTGTTTGCTTCCAGGGTTTCTTCCTGACCGTCTCTTTGGAGTCCATGCTGAAAGTGGCGAAGCACGCGTCTGAAAATAACAAGCTGTTTTGCCTGAACCTCTCCGCGCCCTTCATCTGCCAGTTCTTCAAGGATAACCTCATGCAGGTTTTGCCCTACGTCGATATGCTGTTCGGCAATGAGACAGTAAGCCAGACTTTCACTACACGTTCTTCAGATGCTGTTACATACTGGCTGCATGTGCAGTGCTTTATATCCTCCAGATGTTGATGTACACATGTGTCTGTAAGAGAATCTCTCTTTGTTCTTTAGGAGGCAGCTGCATTTGCTAAAGCGCTAGACTTTGAGGTGAGTGGACTGATGGTCTCTATTAGCATTTGAACATGATTAGCGCTGTTTTTCTCGTATTAGATGCAACTAGTGATGACACTGTGTGTTTTGTCTGTAGACCAAGGACTTGAAGGAAATTGCCAAGAAAACCCAGGCTTTGCCCAAAGTCAACACAAAGAGACAGAGGGTTGTCGTGTTGACCCACGGAAAGGATGACACCGTTATGGCCCAAGGTAAGAGCTTACTTACCCTCAGTCTCCTATCCACTATTAGAAATATACTGCAGACGTATAATCGTTCCTCTCATGTTTGTTAAGGTGACAAGATCAAGACATTCCCTGTACTGAAGATTGACCCCAAGGATATTGTCGACACAAACGGTGCGGGCGATGCCTTTGTAGGAGGTACGTTTTTTCCCGTGTTTTCATTTGTTACATTTCTAGGTTGCTTTTTGTCTTCCTGTGTTTTCCGTGCATTTCTATTAAAGTTTTCCCCCTCTGCTGTGCAGGTTTCCTATCTGAGCTGGTCCAAGAGAGACCTCTGGAACAGTGCGTGAAGGCAGCACACTACGCTGCCAACGTCATCATCAGACGAGCCGGTTGCACCTTCCCAGAGAAACCTGACTTCAAGCCATAACTTGAAGTCAGCCATAATTTCAATAATTTCAGCCAGACCTCATGTTCACCCTGCCAGACACAACTTTGACCCATAATTTCCTCTAGTGTTTTTTTTTTTTTTTAACAAATCGTACCCTTTATTCTCTTAGCTGCTTTTTTTTTTTTTTTTTTTTTTTAAATCAGTCAACCGTCCGTGTTGTTTTTTAATTCATGCACACATAATTTCCTTCCAATAGCTAGTTTGGTACCTCCTGAGGTGTGCCTGCCTTTGTCTTCCACTTGGGGCCGCCAGAGGATCATGCAGACAAGAGAGATATGTTTATATTTCATAACATCATGGGATGTGAGCATTTTGCTTTACACAAAGGATCTAAATGGGAAATCTTGTTTTCATGGACACTACAGCCAACATCTGGTGGCACTGATGCCCATCAGACTCTGCAAACTACAAACCCATGTGTTGACATCTCACAAGTGTATTTCTTCCCCACGGAGGCAGAATTGAAGCACAAGAAGTTAATTCCACAACAGGAGGACACGTTATACACAGAGGACTGATGAAAAGAATGTCGCTGACAGTGGAGGTATAGATACTGCATAGAAATATGTAGTAGAGGTTTGTTTTAAGACTTTTTTAGAGATTAATTATTCCTGATTATGAGTTTATACTTTTTTAATTTAACAGGCCAGTTATGAAACCAAGTGTTTTTCTTTTACGCACACTCTTTTTAAATGTGAAAAAGCCTCTGCCCAGTAAGTTCGTGATGACTGTGGGATGTCAGCTTCACTGTGTCAGTGCTATCAAGACGTTAATGCCAACATCACTATTGTGCAAGTGTGTCTTTCCTCGTGCTGTTTTTTGGGCAGGTGCTTCTATTGAGTGCCTTTTATTCCTTCCCGTCTTTGTAAATATTACAAAGTTTGCAGAAGCCTACAGGTGTTAATGTGAACCTGCAGTCATCTGTGCAGGGAAACTTGCAAGCTAGACCAGTGATGGGCAACTGGTGGCTTGCGGGGGTGGACGCACATCTTGCATGCAAATGCATGTGAGGTAAAAAGATAACACATTTGACTGTTCAGTGGGTATTAAAACTGCCCTTACTCCTACTGTTTGTTTTTCATCTGCATCAGTAGCTCCTGTTCTTTGTCAGTTTATGTTGACCTCTTGCAATATAGTATGTATAGTATGAAGCCCAACTTCAGGTCCATCCGCTCTGCTAAATCACATTTAAATGGAATGATATAAAAGAAATGAGGAGAACATACGCTCAATTCAGGCTCAGGTCACACTTGTGATATGGGGCTAAACATTTCATACTGTATCAACCCTCAGTCTGTGTCATGTGGTGTGAACAACACTGAATACTTGAATGCCATTATACTGAATATAGATGTACTCAAGTAAGATGTACATTTTCTGAATACTAGAATTGTTGTGACACTGCATACCTGATCGTATTGTCCCTCCATTAAATAGGTGGTTTCTTTTTACATGCTTAGATACACCAAAAAGCCTTATTTGATAATTTATTCCTGGTCTCATTCGCGGTCAAGTTGCCCATCTCTGAGCTAGACTGTGAGGCCTGAAATTCACAAATAAAACCTACAACAACGATCGGATTACTCCGTCTTTCTTCCATGTTATTTACTAACATTTTTAGATGTTTTAACCATTAACTATAAAAATGATGGATGTAGCCACTGTGACATCACCCAGTCGCTATCTTGGATTTGTGGAACCAGAGGTGACCATATTTGGATAACAGGGTGGAGCTGATTCTTTGACTATGGTGACTCCTTAGACAACCTGTCACTCAAAGCATCTATGCCTCAATAAAATGTGAACAGATGAGTGATGTAAAAAAATCACCCCCTGCACAGTTTTCACAAATTTGAAAGGAAGGTTGTGAACATGTTTATTTCTGCTGGAAAGCATTTTAGCATGAGTGTAAAGTGGCCAGTAGAGGAAATGGAATTTTTCGCATGTCTGCATTGGTGTATGTTTTTACCTCTTTTTTTATGTTTGTTAAAGGTCCCATATTATGCAGATTTTTAGGTTCATACTTGTATTTTCGGTCTCTACAAGAACATGTTTACGTGCCTTTATGGTCAAAAAATACTTTATTGTCCTCATATCATCTGTGCTGGAACACCTGTACTCACCCTTTGTCTGAATCGCTCCATTTTAGTGCCTGTCTCTTTAAGCCCCCTCTTTCTGATTGGTCACAGTCAGAGTGATAGATAAGAACACAAATAACTTGTTTAAACTAACTTTAAGTTAAAATTTAAGTTAAAGTTAATTTGACTTTTGTTCTTATCTATTGCGCCAGACAGGAAATAAGGACAAGCATGATAGGTCCCCTTTAAATCAAAGATAATTCTTAGTAAGAGATGTAGATAGTATTCCTTATAGATCTCTGAGCAAAACTCATTTCAACATTCAAATCTGTAGTACAAGAAAGATGCTGAGGCAACAGAAGTGATAAATCTGAGGCTTCTTAGTTCCATTAGATCTGTAAGTTTCACAATAATATAAGTGGAAACCTCTTGACTAGCAGCTACAACTCTAAACTTTTGTTCTATGCATCAAGGGTTCTCAAGATGGCGGCTTAAAGAGAGGTCACGTTCAGTCGAACTTGTGTGCCATACACTATCTTTCTACATTATAACCTACAAACAGACTATTTCCTTGACTTGAACAATTCCTAAACACGTGATGAGTGTTAACTACTTTCTGAGGCAGTCGGACAACATGTCGCACAGAAGAAAGCCAAATTCGACGAGCCGGAGGAGTTTAGCCATCAAGCTAGCAAAGAAACTAACACGGAAGCTGACGATAGCACAGAAGCTGGTGCATTTGCACCGGCACTTCATGCAGCTGTCTCTGAGATTACAGCTAATATTGTATGCATCAAAACCTTCTGCTACCTGTTCAGACCTGTACACACACTTACAGTATTCACACTAGTGTACTTGTACACCTGACACAGTTGTGAAAAACAAAACAAACTTTAATGACACAGTCGTTAAAGAAACAAAAAGAACATTTTCAAATACCTGAGATGGATTCAGAAGACAATCAAAGTGGTAAACAGAGATATTATCTATCTATTGTTAACTATTGTTGTTGCATCTCTCTTTTTTGCCTCAGCCTCTCCTCTTGTAACATGATGTCCAGTGCTCTGAGCTGCTTTAGGAAGCCGTGATTGGGCAGAATGCAGCGGCGCTGTTTCACATGCTCAACAGCATCCACCACAGTTAAGCTGCATTTCATCATCAAGTATGCCAAGACCAGAGTCGCTGATCTGCTCCGACCCATCACACAGTGCACCAGCACCTTGTCTAGAACAAAATGAAGATAAATGGATTCATTAGAAACACAGCGAAGCATAACAAGCTTGTCATCCAGTGGATGAGCTTAATTAAAGGTTTAATTTCCTCCAGGACTCACTCTGCGGTTGACTGAGGGCCTCATGGATGAATTGGGTTGCAGGGCAGAAGTACTGGGAGATGTTGAAGGTGGGTTTGTCATCAGCCTCCACACCAAAGTACTGGATGTCCATGTCCGTGTAGTAATCAGCACCAGTCAGTACATTATTAAACTTTCCCTCCGCTGCATTGAGGACATGTGTAATACCCAGCTCTCTCAGGCCAGGCCGCTCCAGAGCTGTTTTCCTGTTTCCATGTGACACACAGACTCAGTGCGAAGCTGTCATTTCAACCATGAAACCATCTGTGTTCATTTACTCACTCATCCCCGATGTAGATGTTGGGCCAGACCTGGTTGACATGGGCGTACTGAGCCCCAGCGCCAGACCAGAACAGCTGCTCCAGGTCTAATGTTCCCGGTGTGATGTAGTCACTGTCCGGGTCCACCTGCACTGCTGCGTACGGGTTCTTGCTTCTGGACTTTGCCACACAGGAAGACATGCTCACCTCTGCTGCCCAGAAAACACATACCGTTTAGATGTAATATTAACCCTTATACACTGGTGATATCTTGATATACAGTCTTAAAGCTGGGACAGTTAGTCAATTAATTAATCAGTCAAACAACAATAAATCAATCAGCAACTGTTTCGATAACTGATACATTGACAGACTATAACGCCAAAAAACATCAGTTGTTCCAGCCTCTTAAATGTTAACACATGCTGGTTTTCATCATTTTTCTGTGACAGTAAACTGGATTTCTTTGGCTTTTAGTTGGACAAAAAGGGCACTTGTAGTCAACATAAGCTTTGAGAAATTATTTCAAGCCGTAATCATTATTTTCAGACATTTTATAGATCAAATAATCAAGCAATAAATCAAGAAAATAATTGTCTGATTGGCTGATAATAAAGATTGCAAGCCTATACCGTATGTCCCCGACCTATGGCAGATGTATTGAGGGTGTAGGGAGTCAGTGTTTATCATGCACTTCACTGACTTATCTGCCATTTTAAAATAATTCCTGAATAAATTCATTTTCAGGCCTACATAGATTTATTGATTTAGTGATTTAAACATAACTAAATAATGAAACAAAGCATTCTTTATGCACATGATTTAAAATTAATTGTTTTTAGATAAGTAATTGTAAATCAATGAGAAATTCTGTTTTTGAAAAGGGAATTAAATATGATTGACTAATTTGGTATCACACATGCATTTCCATTCAACACTTCTGTTGTCCCTTATGTGAAGCTCTGAGGTTTTTCTTCGGGTGAAACTTCACTCAGCTGTTTGACATGACTCAAGCTCCCCATGAGCAGATGTCGTGTCTTTGTTGCCTCGACAAACAAGTTCAAGTGACAGACAGAGAGAGTTACTGCTGAATGCTATGGCACATCAGTGTAGTCCTGCCACTTAAATGATAACTGATCTGAGTAATAAATAAAATAGACAGCACATGAAGATGGGGAATCAGTTGATAAAACAAAATAAAAATTGTCAAAATGTATTTTACTTTTTCAGAAATCTATTGTGAAATTTATAAAAGAAAATTCAAGGTATATATAATATGTTTTTTCTTTCCTTTCTCTCAGTTTACTGCTCATTTTTCAACTAATAAACAACATTATGCCCAATTACAATGATATTTAGGTCCTCCACTTCTTTCATTCTACACCTGTTTTGTATCTGCTGCACTCCCATGCTCCTTTTAATGCTCTGTAAACTCTTAATATAACACACATCATTCTCAGGTTAAGTGGTTTAGACTACAACAGTGTTGTGATGTTCCAGGATGAACTAAAGCTTGGTATGATCACTTCAGGTGTCTTATCCACTCATGATATAAGCTGTTTACAGTAATGAGGAAAAATACACTGATGGTTTGTTCAGTGTTTGTTCACACTACAGACTGACTGTCATAATGAAGTTCTGTGGTAGAAAGAAATGACTTACCTCTTTCTTGTAACTGTGTAAAGCTTTGAATCTGTTCCTGAGCAGGATCACAGAGCAGCACCTCAACTTTTCCTTAGTAGACATGTGGGAACTGTGTGTGTGTGTGTGTGTGTGTGTGTGTGTGTGTGTGTGTGTGTGTGTGTGTGTGTGTGTGTCAACAGAGACCTCCCTCCACAGTAAGCATGAAGGCAGTAATACAGATCTGGAATGGTAGTTGCTCTCTCGGGCTCTTCGTTTAAGATGTTATTTTTAGGCAGCAGGGCTACAGCACCTGACTTCAACAACGTGACAAACACACATACACAGACACACACAGACACACACAAACACACAACAGATCTTTTCTTACAGCCTCCATAATATAATCTGGGTCCTCAAATGTGACTGTGATTACTTTGCTTTAGCCTGTACGGTAAAGAGAGACACTGTGTCATGAGAAACAAAGCCAGGAAACGAAAAGAAGTTCAGTCAGAGTGGCATGTTGCTTTGTCGTCATTATAAGAATGTCACCAATGTGTGGACAGGTGTGGGGAGAGTTATTTCTGGGGACATAAAATTCAAAGCATTCAGTTGTTACATTGGGCCAGAGACTGAGACTTCTTGTGACAAATGACACATATTTCTATTCATCAGGTTTGATTGTTATACAGAAAATGTGGATTCAAACAGAGCAGGTGCCTGACAAGTGTGAAAGCGTCATGCTCTGTCATGATGTGTCAGCATGGTCCTCTTCTGTGGTCTGTCTACTCTGAGGACTGAGGCTCAGCTCCAGCTGTCTCAGCTGCTCCAGAAATCCAGAGTTGGGTCCAATGTCTCTGTTCAGACGCACAGCGATGATGGCCTCCGCTAACGACAGGCCCTGGCAGAGCACCAGATAGGCGAGAACCAGCGCTCCAGAGCGGCTGACACCCATGGCACAGTGCACAAACACCTTCCCTGGAAAATACATGGATTGGAGTATTTGAAAACACTTAAACAAAATACTTTGTCACATTTGTCATCAGACTTGTCAAAGTAGGAAAAACACAGGTGTTACTAACAACATTTAAGGATCAGTTCACCCAAAAATCTAAATGAATACCTGTAGTGCTATTTATCAGTCTGGATTGTTTTGGTGTGAGTTGCTGTGTGTTGGAAATATCAGCTGTAGAGATGTTTGCCTTCTCTGGAATATAATGCAACTAGATGGCGCTCGGCTCATGGTGCTCAAAGAGCCAAAGTCTCTGTGCAGAAGGAAGCCTGCATCTAATGCTAGGTCATACAACACCACTGACCTAGCTTACATTACAAGCTCAGCAGAAGAGGGCGACATTAATGTTTACATCCCACACTGTCACAAGCACAAACCTCTCGTCCATGATCAGATGCACACTTTTTTCTGCACAGTGATACAGTTGCTGGGTGTAGTTCAGTAGAAAGAAAATAGTTCCTACATGAAGCTGCTCACAACAAGGTCTGTGGATTATCTGTAGTAACTGGGTCATGATTTCTGGAGAGAGACATTGCTCAAAACAATCTAGACTGAAAAAAACAGTACCACAGGTGAGTGGAAAAATATGTATTTTTGGCTTGAGGGCAAGCCGTCCCTTTTAAGATGGCTCTGTTCCAGTGTCCCAGTAAACCATGACAGTGTGATGATCATCTGAAACTGAAGCAGCTGAATGGATTTCAACCATCATTAATTAGGCTATTTTTATAATATTTACACCAGTGCATCTCGTACCATTCCATGTCAAAATGTCTTAGATTAAAAGAGCTATTGTAAAAAACTTTGTAATAGATGCTCTCCAACATATCCTTTTAGATGATTTAATATGTCACATATTATTAATATAACAATGACATTGACTTAATAATATTTTTTGCTGGTTTTCATTTGAAATTCCTATTTATTTCTTATGTGATTATTCATTTGCTTGTATTTTCATTTTGTTTTTCCAGAAATTTGAGATTTAAAAAAAACAGTTGGCAGAAAATACAGTATGTTAAATCAACAGGAGTGCATGAGTGAGCAGAATTTTATTTATTTAATTTTTTTTTTTTTTTTTAAAAGAAAGACGATCTAATGTCTTTAAAGGTCCAGTGTGTAGGATCAAGTGTCATCTAGTGGTGAGGATTCCCAAGTTTCAAGCATGTAGAACTATGGTGGTCAATGCAAAAACGGGAAAACAAAAATGGCCCTATCTTGAGCCAGTGTTTGATTTGTCCACTGCACTGCAGAATTAACATAGCTGACTACACAGAAAAGTACCTGCTCCATATGTAGATATCAACGGCTGATTCTAAGGTAACGAAAATTGCAATTGCAATTTTTTTTCAGGTGTTACAAACTAATGAAAACATAGTTATGAATATTACTATCTCCACCAACTGATGGCCCTAAATCCCACACACTGGACCTTTCAAATAAAGATGAGTAGAGTTAAGGTAGTAGGTGTTGTGATTGCTCTCACTAATCCGTGCAGATAAAAGCTCTCAATAGATAACATTCATTATAGAGAGAATGAAAGAAGCTTAGTAATGAATGGTTTAACATCAATTGTGCATGGGCTTCTCTGTGATTCCCTAACATGTTTAAATATGTTAGTAGACCCACATTTAAAGCAGGAACTCTGCTTGTTCATATTATGACTAAGCTCCCGCCGTTGTATTTGCACACTGACCATTTTTCTTCAGAGCACTGTCTATGAACTGTGCAGCAGAACTGAAAAAAGGTCGGAGGTTGAACTCCGGATGGTCTGCAGCTTCAATGCCATGATATTCCACTTTGAGGTCACTGTAGAACTGCTGACCTGTGTTGATCCGGTGTCGACCCGCTGCAGCATTCAGTATGTGAGTTACACCCAGAGATGAGAGTTTGTTTTTGTCTCGGGCCACAGACCTGCAGACACACACCACACTCATTGACAGATCTTTTTACAACATTTCAAGCTGCTGGTGATTTTTCTACTCACTCATCTCCAATGTACAGGTTCGCCCAGACTTGATTGACGGGTGCCACTGGCTTCCTGTTGGTCCAGAGGATTTGCCTCAGCTCTGTCAGAGATGGTGTTTCCTCCTGGGAGTGACCTCTGTGTAGCAATAAAGATGTGTGTGTGTCTGTATGCATATGTGTGTGTGCATATGTTATGGCTTTGTGTGTGTCTTCGTGTGTCTTTACAGTGTTTGGGCCTGTCGGCGCCTCCTCCGCTCCCTCTCCAGGCTCATGTCGAGGCTGCGGAGCTGAAACAGGAAGCCTGGGTTGGGACAGATGTCTCTGTGAGGCTTTACCGCGGCCACTGCCTCCTGCAGCCTCAGGCCCTCGACAATCATCAGGTAGGCCAGCACCAATGTTGCGGAGCGGCTCACGCCCATCAGACAGTGGACAAATACCCGTCCTGGGACAAGGACATTCACTGTTACCATCAGCACCAGATATGCAGCAAAATACTCACTTTATTAGGTACACCTGCACAATCAAATGCAGTCCAATACATCAGCAGTGCCATAACATTTATCTTAACAAAACTTAACCCCTCAGTCTGTGTTGACATTGTCATAAATATGGGCTGATTATAACCTCAACGACATAGCAGCAAGACACACAGACTTGTGCTGCTGTTTTGCATCTTTTCATAGTGGTAATGCTACTCTGTGTTTTTGTGTCTCTTTGTGGTCATGTTGAGTCTCCCTGTAATTGTTTTGTGTCTCTTTGCAGTTGTAATGCATCTCTCCATGGTTTTGTGTCTTTTTGTAGTTGTTTTGTGTCTCGTTGTCTTAATTTTGTGTCTCTTTAGCTGTTTTGTGCCTCTCTTGGGCCATATTGTGTCTCTTTGTAGTCATTTTGTGTCTCTTTGCAGTTGTAACGGATCTCTCTGTAGTTTTGTGTCTTATTATAGTTGTTTTGTGTCACTGTGTGTCTCTTTGTGTTAATTTTGTGCCTCTTTGTAGATATGTTGTGCCTCTTTGTAGTCATAGTGTTCTCTTTGTGGTCATTTTGTGTCTTTTAATAGTCATTTTATGTCTCTTTGTAGTTGTTTTGTGTCTCTTTGTGGTCATTTTGTGTCTCTTTGTAGTTGTTTTGTGTCTCTTTATAGTCATAATGCATTTCTCTGTAGGTTTGTGCCTCTTTGTTGTCATGCTGTGTCTTTTTGTCATCATTTTGATTGTCTTTGTAATTGTTTTGTGTCTCTTTGTGGTTATGTGTTTTTGGTTTTTTTTTGCTTGTTTTTAGTAGTCTCTTTGCAGTTGTCCTGCATCTCTCTACAGTCGTTTTATGTCTGTGGTCATTTTTAGTCTTCGTCTGAGCTGTATGCATCTCTTGGAGTGACATTTTGGAGGTGAAGGCCAAGGGGGTCCCTGACCCTTTGAAGCCTCAAGGCCTTTGCCTGGTAAGAATGTTCAGTAACCCATCCATGGTCATAAACGTGCAATTTTGATGATAAATGTATTATTATTATTTTTTTATCCTCCTTATATAAGTTCATTAGAGAAGCAGAATATTATTAAAACCTCTCAGTAAAATACAGTTCAGTACATTATCAGCAATAATGACTGAAATGATTAAAAAAAATCAAGATCATAGGCATCATAAAATTAAACCTTATGGCATGACAGTTGCATAGGATTGTATTATATTGCACAGGTGTTCCTAATAAAGTGGCCACTGAGTGTAATTCCACTCATACACACACTAAGATAACTGTAAGTGTGACTGACTTGCCTCCCATGCCCAGTGCGGCTCGGATGTATCGCGCTGTTGGGTAAAAGAAAGGACTAAGGACGAACTCTATTGCATCATCAGCCTCCACTCCATAATAATCCACTGTCATATCTCTGTAGAAACGAGGGCCGGTGTTGACGTAGAAAAAGGAGGCAGTGCCAGGGGGTCGGTGAGCAGCGTTTACAATGTGGGTTATGCCCAGACTGTGCAGAGCGGCCTTGTCACGAGCCGCAACCCTGAAACACAATTACACATTCACTTCTGTGTGAGTAAAGGGTGTATACGTATGTGCATGACAGTGTGTGTGAACCTACTCGTTGCCTATGAAAAGGTTAGGCCAGACTTGATTGACATGTCCTGTAGGTCGTCTGTCTTCCAGGAGGAACTCCTGCAGCTCTGCGACAGAAGGAGGTTCATATGGTGGATCCCTAAGAGACATACTGACACACACACACACACACACACACACACACACACACACACACAAGAAGCACATAGGCATTTACTTTGTTAAATTATATATGAGCTCACCGGCCACTGCTGCTTCTCCTAACGATATACCTCCAACTATGACCTTTTCTTAGAGAGCTAATGCATACATTAATCTTCAGTGGTAAAGCCAGAGAGGACAGACTGAGCAAACTAACCTGTTTCCACTCTGAATCCTCCTGTATGAACTCACCTCACTTCAAGGCACAGCTCTTCTCCTGCTGTGCTCGCTCTTACTTCTCTGTTCACACACACTCCAGCATATGACTGTTTCCTTTTATAACTCTGTAATCATACACTCATTAGTGAAAAACATCCTGCAGAATAAATTTATCAGCAGTTCGAGCTCTTTAAAACACATTTAATCCATTCTGACTACATGCCTGTGTTCACATTCTTATGGACAACAATGTGGCATCATCCTGTGACCTCTGACATTAGCTCACTTGCTCAGTTTCCATGACTGTTATGTAACACACCGCTATGTTGGAGAGTAACGCCAGCTGCTCTGCTTCTTTAAGTAATACGATCCAGGCTGTAAATTACATTCAGCAGTGACGTGTTAACTTTCGCTGCATTTGTTGTATTTACATCATGCTGAATTATTTACCATGAATCAGAAATGTAGGTTATGTTTATTGCGTTTTGTAACAGGAAGAAATTATGGCTTTGAATATACAGTACATGGATAAGTGTTTTTGATCAGACAAGACACGTCTTAAATAAACTCTTTGGTTAAAAGAATTATTAAAGAATGACAAGACATCTTATTGCTCTGTTTGGTCAAAAGGTGTATTGATAATAGTTTAAAACATATTTTAAACATATTTTTGTCTTTAATATTTACTTCATAACACTCATTTTATATCCATCCAGTCAGGATACTTCCATTAAATACAATAAAACATCTTTATTGTATATTCACAACAAGTCATAAAGCTGTATTTACAGAGCCTGTGGACACGCCTGACACCACCAACAGGTAGCATTTGAATACATTTTGAATATGAAAAACCGCAGAGAAACTTTGATATTTACAATATTTCACAACACATGACCATTGCAGAAGGTAAACTTGTACATAAAAAGTAGACAACCTAATAAAAAACGATGGAATTTAAATGGTCACCATCAAACTCACACCTCTAGCTACATCATACTCATTCTGACTCTTTAAATATATACTGATGAGAGTGGAGTGTGACACGTGGAAATAGAGAGAGAGGTCTTGAGGTGACGAATGGCTAATGTGACGAAGGAGTTTGGGGGGGGGGGGGTGAAAAAAGAGGTGGAGGGTTGTCAGAGAAGAGAACACAACCTCCGTCTGAGTGTCAGCTGTTCATCCAGCTTGAGGAGGAGTGACAGGAAGTTCCTGTTGGGATAAATGGCTCGTTTTTGGGCAACATGTCTCAGAGCATCTCTCAGAGGAAGACGCTGACGCAGCATCAGATAAGCCAGGACCAAAGTGGCCGATCGACTCACACCCATGATGCAGTGCACCAGCACTTTGCCTGTAGAGCAGGACAGAGAAGGAGAAAGGAAATAGAGAAAATGTTAAACAGCTGATATATAAACGTTTGATGGAGCTATGGGTGTCACATTCATACATAGGCATAGATTTTGGAACCGGGGGTGGGTGGGGCAGCAGCTGATAGCCGACAATCAGCTGTTGCAGTCATTGGACACAACTGTGAAGGACTGTCTCTGTGAGCTGCTCTCTTTTCACATTAGCATGAGCTAACACAGAAGCAGCAGCTGCAATCTGACGTAGAGCCATCAAATGGTCCCAACAATCTCACACTGACACTGAATGGCTCATCTCTGTCGTTAAACCCATTAATAACCACTGGGTAACATTAGCAGTGTGATGCTAACATTCAGCCCTCTTTGTGTGACTTTTCCCAAGTGTTGAGATCACATTCCTGCAGTAGTAGTCTCACAGTAAACAGAGAGACACAGAGGACAGGGCAAGGAGGCACTGAGTGAATCAATATGCTGCATGCAGCTCCACAATGAAATAAGACTTCACCCTTTTTAAATAGTCAAATTTGTGAAGAGTGGAAGAAATTGCAATGTCTCACAGAATTCCCTGGAATTGGTTGAATTTGTGTTAATTGTTGTGATCGTAACACCTTGGAGGGTCTGCCTGATAAAAACGTGAAAGTAGGAGAGGACTTATATTTGGATGAACTGTTAGAATGTGACTCAGTAATGCAACAATGCCTCCAGTGAAGTAAGTGGTGACAGTATGCATCCATAAAAGCAACTATGTTCGGTTGAATCAGGAAGTAGCATGACATTTTCAGAAAACTGATGCAGAAAATTTTTTGAGGAAGGTTCCCCTGACCCCCAAATGCTGAAAAATAAAATCTACCCCCACACATTCATATATCGTACCATCTTTGTTCTTCAGGGCTTTATGTATGAAGTCAGCTGCAGGTTTGACGTACTGACTGAGGTCAAAGCGCTCTGAATCTTCTGCTGGGATGCCGAAGTAGACACAGGTGTTCCCATAAAAACTCTGGTCACCAATGCTGCCCTGCTTGGAGTGTGCTGCATTCAGGACATGTGTGACGCCAAGCTTATGTAATGTCTTTCTATTCTGTGCCACGGCCCTGGAAAACACACACAAAGAGATGAACGACAGGAATAAAGAAGAAATATGTGAAACAGAATCATGGAATGATGTTAAGATGCAGATATGCAGGTTCTGTACTTTAACAAGCTGTTAAAACTGATCAGTTTTTGTTGTGCAGAGCTCATGATGGTCTCTGCAACAGACTACAAACACAAGACACTCACACGTTTCCTATGTATAGGTTGGGCCAGACTTCATCCACTGGTGTGAGCTCCAGTGTGCAGGAATCCAAGATAAGCTCTAGTTCTTTAATGAGCACCAGGTCCTGTGGCTGGCTGCTCCCTGACATTCTCCTCAAACACAGAGTGCTCGTCCAACAGACTGTGTCCACCGTCCCTTCACCTCCAGAGTCTGCAGCTCAGTGAGAGACGAGGGCAGGTGGTGGTTTGAATGCCGCTCGCCTCCAAAATTAGCTCTCTGTGTACAGTGAGTTCTCTCTGACTGGATGGAGAGTTATTTAATGTTGCTGTTGCATTGATTGGTCTGTTCACTGATGCAAAGGTCCAGTGGGAAAAGACAGGGACGGTCTCTGTCACCACTGAGGTCACATAGGGAGAGGACGAGAAGGGAGGGGAGGGCTGAACACAGCCGAAGTGTATAGTGTATACATACAGTACATGGTACAAATGGAGACAGTCTTGCATGGTGTGAATGAGGACATTGACATCTGCAAACTAAACGAGGACAGTTCAATGGATTTATTGCGTAGAGTATCTCCTGCCTTTGTTTTACTTTGACTCATTCATCCTTTCGTCCTGCAGTTTTCTGTCCAGGGCTATAAGCTGTTGCAGGAAGCCTCTGTTTGGGAAAATCCAGCGTTTCTGTTGCACACAGCGTACGGAGGACAAAAGACTGAGGTGGTGATGAATCATCAAGTAGGCTAGGACCAACGCAGCTGAGCGACTCACGCCCACAGCACAGTGCACAAACACCTTTCCTGGACATGATAAAAGACACAAAGACACTGAAAATACCCAACAGTAGCTGTTTTGTCACCTCTAAAAACACGTGTACAGTACCTCCTGATGTCAGAGCCTGGTGGATGAACTCAGCAGCAGGGTAGAAAAAAGGTGAAAGGTCAAATGTTGGCAGGTCGTTGGCTGGGACGCCATAGTACTTCACTGTGGTTCCATAAAAGTCATCACTGCCCTTACAGTACAGTTTCCCATGCGATGCGTTCAGTACGTGAGTGACGCCCAGCTGCCACAGCCCGAGCTTGTCATGAGACATAAACCTGAGACATATACCACATTTGATACACAATTCAGACACATGTAGATGAACGTAAATTAACCACAGGATACTCACATGTCCCCCAGATACAGGTTGGGCCACACCTCATCTCCGTGGCGACAGGAGCTTGTAGCTGAATATAAAACCTCCTCCAGCTCCTGGAGAGATGGGATCTTCTCCCTCGTCCTTTTTGAATCCTCTGTGGCACATGTGCACTTTTCCTCCTCTCCTGGGTCTGTGTCCCTGACGTCTGTCTGCACAGAGTCTTGTGTATCACACCTCACCTCAGAGACTGGTTTCATGTCTGCCATTTCTAAGTTTATAGAGTGTAAACTTCTCTGTTATTCCCCTAAAACCAAATCACGCTGCTGCCTGTTGACTTTGCTTTGGCTGCTGCAGCCTCTGACTGTCAGTAACAGGTGGTGCAGATTGGCACAGACTCTCAGTCAAACTCTCACTCATGGAGATGTGTTTATATTCATATTACTGCTATGATATCCACTGCTTGTTGGGGTTTTCCCCATGTTCACAGGTGTAGATTTCAGGGACATGCCCCCTCCAATATTTAAGTCATGTGTATCTGTCCCCTCCAACAAAAGCGTGAAAGTAGCAGAGGACTTTTATTGTGACATTCACACCATGAACTGATGCAAAAAAATCACCAGAAGTGCATAAAATTAAATGTTTGATGTTCATAATTTTCTCAATTATCTTACAGAGAATCCCCATATTCCCCCAAGGGAAACATACATTGATCATTTGAGCATGGGCAAAAACATTGTGGAATCTTCTTATTAAAAGTCCAGTGTGGAGGATTTAGTGGCATTTAGCAACCTGAAACTTCCCCCGTGTGCCAGACACATAGGAGAACTATGGTGTACATGAACCTATCTAGACCCACTGTTTGATTTGTCCATTCTGTTTTACTGTAGAACAACACAGCAGACTCTGTAGAAGAGGACTGTGGATGGATTAAGAGAACTGGAGTCAGCATTGAAGTCAAGATCCTGTTCATTCCTATAAAAGTTGCTGAGTGACGCATGAAGCCAAAAACATCTAACTGCTGTGTACCAAGATGATCGCATTTGCATCTGCATCAGCCAGGTGGACTACCTCCATCTTAGCTGTCTGCTGACTTAAATGGGGTAAATCAATTTAATGAAGTCCTCTAGACTGTCCAAATGTTAATGAGCTGAACAGATCAAATCTTGATAATGCTATGAGTTATTTCCCAGAGGTCGTGATGGTCAAATCAATGTATTACTGATGTCTATTTCACAATCTAAGTCTATGGGGAGAAGTCTTTTTGGGCTCAATGGCATTATCAAAAGTTGGGTTTAAAGCCTTGCACACTTCCTGGGGGCCTGAAAAGGGCCCATGCAAGAACATTAAAAACTGAATGGACCTATCTAGAGCAAGTGCTTGGTTTGTCTGATCTGGGCTACTGTAGAAACATGGCAGTGCAACATGGGGATCTCCACAGACGAGGACTCACTCCCTATATAGATATAAACAGCTCATTCTGAGGTAAAGAAAACACCTGCCAACTGTGCCCCTAAATCCTACACACTGGACCTTCAGTGTGTCACAGTAAGAGGATATCAAGCTGGTGAACATAGGACCCTGGTGACATTGATACGCTCCCCTGCCTGTGCCTGTGCTGTCAGGTCTTAACCAAATACTGCATGAAATTCAATTTTTTTATATATATATAGGGAGCCTGTAAACAGATCCTAGTTTTACCTGAACACGGCCAGCAGATGTCAGTGTGCTTTTACAAGCAGCCTTGCAGGAGCCCACCAGCTCTTCTTTACTACTGTTGTTTATTGTTGTCTCTTCCTGGTTGGTGTTGCCTAGTTGTCACAGAAGCATGTTGGCCATGAAATACTCCAGACACACATCTGATCTCTACCTTCTGCCAGCACAGTGACAGTGGACTTATGGTAAGAGAGGCAGCAACTGTTTAATATTGTCTGTAAAGTAAGTTTGACACTACTAAATGTACTTCATGTGACTGTTTTGTTCTCATTTCAACACACACCCTTCTACTTTTGTTTATGTGAGGAAAACACTGTTTAATTTTTTCCATGCTGCCATAAAATATGATTTAATTGCTCTCAGTTGACCTTGTGCTGAAATGTAGCAGTGTGGCGTTGCTTTGTGGTCCTGTGGTGGACAGACTATGAGCCCATTGTCCAAGTGTCTCTCTCTCTCACACACACACACTGAAGGGCTTTCTCTCTCACAGCTGTGTGTCACAGCTCACTGACTCACTGTAAGCCAGCCAAACAAGCTGACATGGCACTTATGAATCCCCCAAGTAAAGCCTCGGGCAGAGAAGCTGCAGGATGTTGCCAGTAAAATCTCGAGGCCAGTTAAAAATAACTTATTTCTCTCTGAGGGAATGGAGCAGCAGCTACCCAGGTGAGGTGCTTTAGGTTTCAGACATGTAAATATTTAATATTCATCAGCTGACTGTTGTGTATGATCCTTCACTGGCAGTCTGACACCATAGATCTGCATTATCAGCAAGCTTTGATAGGTGTGATGGTGATTGGGAGGTTATTGGCAAAATCTGACCTCCTGCTATTGTTGAAAGAGGATGTTGACGTCAGTGATGTGATGTCATATTAGGTGTGACTGTGAGTCTCCTTACGAGATTGGGTAATGTGGGAAACTCTCATTGATTGTGAGACTTAAATGAATTCATGTAATGTACAGGAAAACCTGTTTCACTGTGTCACAGCCTTTTAAGACTAGAACATGATGTCTAATCTGTATGATAATATGATACTGTTGAAATTTTCAGCTGATATTTTTGGTCTTGTATCAACACACTGCAACATTTTGAATACAGCTTAAACCATTCATCGATTTTTCTTAGATGGTATCAGATTTTGTAGTATGAGGATTAGGGTTGTAACTAACAGTTATTGACTTTATTAATTTGTAGTTTGTTGTTTTTTAAGTCAGAAAAAAAGTGCAAAAAATTTCACCAGTTTCCTGGCCCAAGGTGGTGTATTTAGATATTCAGTTTCCTACAATGTAAGACAACAAAAAGCAGCAAATTCTCAAATTAAAAAAGATAAAACTGTAAAAATATATCATGTTTTTGCTCAAATAAATTAATGGATGATGAGAATATGTGGATATATTTTTGTCCATCTCCTTACTTATTAATCTAATAACTGTTTCAGCTATAGTGAGGATTAGCTGTTTTTCTTGTTTTACATTCCAGTAAACTGAATATTTAGGTTTTAGGACTGTTGGGCAAAAATAATGCAATTGTGCCTTCATGTATGAGCATTTATTGATTTCTCAGCATACTAGTATTTTTTAATAAGTTTATTATCTCCCTACAGACCTGGTGCTGTCCCATGGATTTCTATAAGTCTATCTCCACCAGTGTGATGAATTAAAAAGATCCTGTAACTCATTATGATAAGAAACTTTCTCAAAATAATGAGTTGGTATTTCAGTACACTAAAAATACTAAATCATTATTTTTGAGAAAGTTTCTCATTTTTTTGAGATACCAACTAATTATTTTGAGGTCAAGTCATTATTTTAAGGAAGTTTTTTCCATTGTAATCACTTACAGAATCTTTATTTTTCACACTGGTTGAAATGGTCATTCATTGCTGATAACCGAAAGCTGCTGACTTGGTAATTTCAAGTCTGTATCTCTCACGTGTAGTAGTCAACAGTCGTGTTGATTGAGCCCTGCAGACCTTTGGAGCAGTTGGGAGGCGAGGGTGAGCAGCGCCGTGGTGAGCTTATCAGTGGGTCAAAGAGCAAAGACAAGAAAAAGACAGAGCAAAGAGGAGAGTTTCGTCAGTCTGTCTGTGGGAGAGGAGCTTACTTACCCTGCTTGTTTTGTGGATGGTTAGTGACTCACTGCTTTTTTATTATCATGAAATGACAGCTGTGGAACAGAGAGGATGTTCACACTCAAGTCAGGTTGAATTCTGTTTGTTTGCTTTGGTTTGACACATACTGTAAAACGTAGAATAGAAAAGAAGACACTTCACTGTCTATTTTTTGCATGCAAAGGGCAGAAATTTGTCTTTGATTTGCATGTGCAAATCTGCTAGAGAAAAGGGAACATTAAACAAATCATAACATCCAGACAGGACGCATTAAAACACATTTACTTAAAAACACAACACAGGCCTGTTTTATGTGGATCAGAGTGTCAGTGTGCAGAACTACACTGTACGCTACTGCTCTGCTGTACGGACCTGAACACAGGTGATGGAACGGAACTGAGTAGCCGGCAGTTTGTAGGTGCTGGCTCACGTGGAGTTAGAGCACAAACAAGCTGCTGCACAGCAGATCACCTGTACAATGACCTCCCAATCAGTCACAGTGTAACATATGTGCCACATGCATTCTTCCACAGTGTGTATTATTAACTGTATTATAGTGCTTCAGGTAATGTGAGGAATTGCTGCTTCTCTTTTTTATATCATTTAAGATGGCAACTAAAATTTGTTTTCATTATCTGTCAATCAGTGTATGAAATGTAAGAAAATTGTAAAAAAATGTTCCCAGAGCGATGTCTTCAATTTACATATTTTGTCTGACTAACAGTCCAGAACCCAAAGAAACACAGTTTAACAGGACATAAAATAGAAAAGCAGAAAATCCTCACAATTTAGAAGCTTGAACAAGAGACTGGAGTTTTTGCTGAAAAAATAACAAACTAAAATGAGTACTTGAGTATCAACATACTTGCAAGGCAAATTTCCTAATGACTGACTACAGTCAATCAATGGACTAATCCTTTCAGCTCTAATATTGTAGATTTGATATCTTTTGGATGAAAGGCTGGTTTGGATTTGAAATTTTGATGGGCATTTTGACATTTGACGTACTAAATGGTTGCCATTCAATTAGTTAGAAAAATAACTGTCAGTCCAATCAGTAATGAAAATACTCATTAGTTGCAACCTGTGAACAAAATAATTCAAATCCTTTGTAGAAATTTGCTGTTGTTTAGTGGTGTACTTGTACACAGTAGATTGAGCTTGAGGACACACAGAGTGGCTCAGACTGTCTAGGTCAGGGGTAGGCAATCTTTGGCTCCTGACGCTGCATGCGACTCTTTAGCCCCTCTCTTATGGCTCCAAGTAGCTTTGACAAAAAAAAATATGGAAATGAATAACCATCATTTTTTATTTTAATTAATTTTTGTAGGTCTAAATTGATTCTTAATTTTCAGTGGTAAAACGTGTAACCTATACACTGATTAAAACAAATATTTTAACATTTCATTAACTAAAATGTGTGTTAGGCATCTGTGGCCCGGTGCCTTTTCCTCTACAAACATCACTAGCAATGGCGACAGTAGTCTTGAGCCCTCCTTGCTAGGCTAGCTGTGAATTCCAAATCCGACTTAATCTGACAGATTAATTTGCTTTAATCTGCAACTCTAAGTTAAAGAACCAAATAATCATAAATAGCCCACTGCAGAGTAGCTTTCTTATGCTAAAGCAAATAAGGAATGCTCGTTTAGATCTATTAAGAATGTTAATAGGCTAAATTCAACTTGTTACCTACCCTGTTACCCTGTTACCAAGCTGTGTTACCTTTAATATAAGGCTCAAATATTTTTCTGATTTGTTTTTTCTTTTTTGGCCAAAAATGGCCCTTGGTCTAGGTAATTTCGGAGCTGAAACAATTTGTCAATTAATTGATTAGTTGACTGACAGAAAATTAAGCACCAGGTATCTTGATAATCAGTCAGTCATTTGAATTCTTTTTCAAGTGAATAATGCCAGAAGTGTGGTAGATCCTGCTGCTGCAGTGTGAGGATTTGATGTTTTTTCTCTGTTTTACATCACCGTAAACTTATTTTTTGATGAAACAAAACATTTGAAGATGTCACACTGGATGCAGGGAAAATGTGATGGGCATTTGTTTGCCATTTTTGATGTCTGGCTCACTTCAAATGAAAGAATGTGTCCACATGTGCCCCAGATCACCTCCGAATGTGGTCTGAGCGATTGGCTTTTAAGATGCGTTTAAGACGCATAGAGTGCATTCACACCTGTACTTAAAGCTGTCCACTTATGATGTAATCACCCAAAATAATACCAGGTGTAAACAGGGCCTTACACTGTAGGGCAAGTGGTTGTGATCAAAAGTATGCAAATTAAACAGCAGCCTAATTAGATGGATGAGTGTCAGGCAGTTTTGCATTCAAACAACAGGACTGACTGTGACAAAGACAGTAATGAAATCAAGAGGTGAAAACACAGTGGAGAAGGAAGTGCTAATTACCAATGGTTGTTTTCATCTTCATTAAGCCCATTACTAACACTGCATGTCTGTATCTGCAGTGGCATGGCACCGCCAGAGGAAAGTGTGAGTGCCTGGAGCTGTAAGCAGGTGGCCCAGTGGCTGCAGGAAGAAGGTTTTGGAGAGTATGTGGAGTTATTGTGTGCCCAGCACCGCCTGGACGGCCTCAGCCTGCTGGCTCTGACTGAGGCCGATCTGCGCGGGCCTCCGCTGGGCCTCACTGTGCTGGGAGACATCAAGAGGCTTACCATAGCCCTCCGCAGGCTACAGAGACAGAACCAAGCTCAGCTGGAGGAGCTGGGTCTCCGGCCTTCAGACAGTCTCCCCGCTGGGCTCTTGTTGGGTGCCGTACGGGGTGATTGGAGCTGTGACGGAGCTGACAGGAGGTATAATGGAGGTGATCACTTGTGTAATGGGACAGAGCTGCGGCTGAGGAACAGTGACAGATCTGGATGCGGCTCAGGAGCTGCAGTGTGTCATACACACTCCAACGGGAGGTACAGGCAGCAGCACTTGGCTGGCAGACTGGACCCAGAGGTGTGGAAGACAGTCATGAGCTCCATATACGTCTTTTTAGTATTTGGATTCACATCTTTTGTCATGGTCATCGTACATGAGCGTGTCCCAGACATGAGGACGTACCCACCACTGCCTGACATATTCCTGGACAGGTATGGATCCAGTGCATGTTGAGCAGACTCCATAGTTCATGTTCACACTCCCCTGCTCATATCTAATCTGCATGCTGACACACGTTCTTGTACTCTGACAGTGTTCCCAGAATCCCTTGGGCTTTTGCAATGGCTGAAGCCTGTGGCCTCATCCTGTGTTACATGTTCCTGTTGATCCTGCTCCTCCACAAACACAGGTAATCCACTGTTCCAGCTCACTGACACACTGTGTTCTAGTAATATGTGCAAATAGAGCACATCACCATGAAAACATGAAGTGTTAAAAATGCAAATATAAAGATATTGACTAAGGAATGAATTATGAATGTCTCTATTTCAGGTCCATTCTCTTCAGACGGCTGTGTTCTTTGATGGGAACTGTGTTTTTGCTTCGTTGTTGCACCATGTTTGTCACCTCGCTCTCTGTGCCTGGGCAGCACCTGAAGTGTACCAGTAAGGTGGGAAGTGCTCATGAGATTATGTGCAGATTAGATAAAGTTTGGTCTGGTGCGGCCAGTAATTCTTGTTGCCATTGGCAGTGTTACAGTTTATTCTTGACTCAGCATTCCCACTATGATAAGCGCCGAACAGCTGCTGCTGAGTTTCACACAGCATGACTGATATAACTGGTGTGTTTTCTTCCTCAGTCATACGGTGATACGTGGGGAAAGATACAAAGGGCACTACTGATCTGGAGTGGGTTTGGGATGACTCTGACCGGTGTCCAAACATGTGGAGACTACATGTTCAGTGGACACACTGTTGTCATCACAATGCTCAACTTCTTTGTGACTGAATGTGAGTGTCACTATTTTTTTTTTTTTTTTTTGTCTTTAACTACAGAACGGACGATTTTAGAGTATGTGTGACTCTTGTTAAAGGGACAGTTCACCCTGAAATTAAAAATACATATTTTTCCTCTTACCTGATGTGCTATTTATCAATCCGGATTGTGCATCAAATTGTGAACGAGATGCTCATGTTTGGGAGGGCGCGAGATGTAAACCTTAATGCCGTCCTCCTCAGCTGAGCTGTAGTGTTAGCTCAGTGGTGCAAGGTGAGCTCACAGTAGATGCATGTTTCCTTCTGTATGGTGATACAGTCAATGGGTGTAGTTCAGTAGAAAGAGCTGTGTATGAAACTGCTCACATCAAGGTCTGTGGATTAGCTTGTGTAACCAGGTCATGATTTCTGGAAAGAGACATTGCTGTTGAGGTTTTCAAATATATTTTTTGGCACTTTGAGCACCACAAGCTGAGTGCAATCTAGTTCTGTTACATGTAAGAGAAGGCAGATATCTCTATGTCTGATATCTCCAACACTCTGCAGCTCACACCAAAACAATCTAAGTTGATAAATAGCACTACAGGTAAGAGGAATTTGTATTTGTGTTTGGGGAGAACTGTCCCTGTAAAGCTGATTTTATTATATATTATATGTTAAATTTATATACGATCAACAAATCGATGACAAGATCAAAACCATAAATGCTGTGGTACATTTCTCAGTACCTTCTGACTTCCCTCTTCTGTCTGTGGTTTTCAGCCCCAAGCCGATTAGTTCCTTTGAAGAAATCCTTTTTATACCTCTATGCCAGCGATAAATGGAGGGGCATTATGTTTTCCACCAATGTCTCTAGAACGGCTTGAGGGACATGTTTAGCACATATGTTTACTTGGACTCACAGATAAATGAGTCAGAATTCAGTGGTCAAAGGTCAAAGGTGACTTCACCAATCATGTGTTAGCCATAACTCAAGAATAAATATGCTAGTTATGCCACATTTTCACACAAATGTTTAATTGGATTAAATGATGAAGTGATAACATTTTATGTCCAAAAGGTCAAAGGTCAACTGTGACATCATAATGTTCTGCAAAAACACTTCTCTTGAATAATGAATCAATGTTATAAGTTAGAATCAGAAGGGGAGACATTTAGTCAGATGCTGATTTGGTGACTCTAATTTTGGGTGTCCTTCTTGAATCTGTGCTGATTGTATAGATCCTCTGTGCTGCCGAGGGGAAGATGTGGTAAAACATCCACAGACATGAGTGTAAATTGTAAGGTCAACTTGACTTGTTTGCGGAGTCATACAACCAAACAGCTGGGCATTGTAGTTTTCAGCTAATGTTACTCAAACAGGAGTGAATTTTGTATTTGTTTGGGACTATTTCTAATGCGGATTAACACACATTTGGCCTACTAAGGAGTATTTACAGCCACAGGACAATCAACTCAAACTAAACATGTTCATTGTAATGAAGGAACATGTCGTCCATTTCAACAAGGTGGCTCACTGATGTGTTTTTGATCGACATTGGAGCTCTGTGTCTCTGAGAAATAAACTGTATCAGGCTCTGGATATGTTGGGCACTTTAATTGTACTAAGCTGGTTTTGGTCTTTTCATGGTATTTGTTCACAATAGGGAAAAAAGAAAGAAATCTATATATTTTCTTTAATGATCTCTTCAATTGCAGACACTCCACGATCCTGGAATCTCATTCACACCATCTCCTGGGTGTTAAACCTGTTCGGGATCTTCTTTATCCTGGCGGCTCATGAGCACTACTCCATCGACGTTTTCATCGCCTTCTACATCACCACTCGCCTCTTCCTCTACTACCACACCTTAGCCAACACTCGTGCCTACCAGCATAGTCGGAGGGCGCGCATTTGGTTCCCCATGTTCTCCTTCTTTGAATGCAATGTGAATGGACCTGTTCCCAACCAGTATCACTGGCCCTTCAACAAACCTGCCTTCATGAAAACTCTGATTGGATAGAGTACGCTTTCTAAGATCTGCAGCTGCAATGTGCATGGACTGTAATATTAAAGCCTGAATGAGAAACTTTTACCTGAGATGCTGCTTCTTACCTTTCAGAGGTTATAAGTTCATTACGTGGGAGGTTTTTTCCCTCATTTGTACAAATGGAGGATTTTTATTTTGAAATATAGTTATTTGCTTTCTTTCTGAAAGTTAGATGTAAAGATTGTTCCCACTCTCATCTATGTCTGTTAAATATGAAACAAGGGGTTATATCTGGGTCTGAAGGGTGAAGCCAAAGAGGAAGTGCCTTAAACTTGTGTTCTTTCCAATGGCCACTAGGGGGCGACTCCACTGGTTGCAAAAAAGTCAGATTTGTATACAAGTCGACAGGAAAATTAGCCTACTTCACTTGTTTTATTACCTCCGTAAACATTCTCCTGATGAGTCTTTGGTCTCAAAGGTTAGTTTCAAGTACAGCATGATGTTTGTTTTGTAAGTTATGGTCCCATTCGATTGAGGCTCCACCCTCTTTACCAACATGGTCACTTTTGGCTCCAAAAAAAAAAAAAAAAAAAAAAAAAAGATAGTGACAACCAAAATGCCAAACTCTATGATATGAAGCCACAGCGAGCTGATAATTACCTTAGCTTATCGTAAAGACTGGTAACTGGGGAGAAACGGCTAGCGTGGCTCTTTTTGAAGGTAAAACATTTACTGACAGTACCAGCATCTCAAAAGCTCAGTGATTAACTTTTGTTTAAGCATGTAACCTCAGGTTTATTTGTATTTCATTTGTACAAAGGGGGGAGTTTTTTTTTCTTTGTCCTGGCTAGCTGTTTCCCTCTGTTTGCTGTTTTTATGCTAAGCTAAGCTAATTAGCCGCTCGCGATAAAATCATATTTAGCACACAGACTTGAGAATGTTTCCATGTAAGAGTTAGATGAGAGAGCGAATAAGTGTATTTCCCATTTCTTTAAATTTAATTGCACAGCTCAATGTAAAACAAAGAAATGCGGTTCATTATAGGGCTGCAGGTACGAATAGTTTTCTCGGAGATTTATTTGCCTTTGATTGTCACTTTGATCGTTCATGTTCCACATTGGGGATGTTTAAGGTTCACAGGTGGTTCGGGTCTACAGTAGGAAACTGATGAGGCTGTATGCAGGTTCATACTGTAGTTTTGGGAGTCGTCATGGGCACAGTTTATATATTGTTTTGCTGCAAAGAGATTTGACACCTGTTTGGTACCTGCTACCAAAGTTTCTTTTGATGTGCAACAGGAAAGACACTTCCTGTTCTCTACTGACAGAGTTCTGTTTCAGTCACCGTTTGTTTTTTTATTTACACTTTATAAATTGAACTCTACAGCTTTGTTGTGTTTTATAATATCACCACTACATTCACAGTTAAACCAAATATCTCAACATTTATTGTAATGTTCAGTGTTGCCAATCAGCCCTCACTATAATTATTTCTTTGTCCTAATTTGATAGTGTTTTATGTTTTATGTTTGTTTTTTTTAACAGATTTTTAATCATGCAACAAGTATAGAAGTGAATGGAGGTGGATTTTATTAAAGCTTTATTGTCCAGAATTTTTCTCTGTTGCACAGTACAAAAACTGGCTGTTTGGATAACAATGCTTCAAAAGTATATTGTTTACTTTGTCATGGTTGATCCAAACTATATCTTTTAAATAATTGTTTACAATTTATGGCTTTATTTGCAATGCAAGTAATCTCTCTCTGCCTTTTGGCTCAGCAATAAACGTTTACAGGAAAACTGTTTTTTATATTTTGACTGACTGTTTCCTTGGCTGCTTTTATTACTAATATGTTTCTTTTTGCATTTGTTGAATAAAGTCAATTACAAATATTACTAGAAATCCAGATTATTGTGAGTTAGTTAAAAAAAAGAACACTCAGTATCAATCATGGGTGAAATTATCATGATTTAGAGGGGTGTGCCTTCAATATCAACACAACCTACATACTTGCTTTTCTTCTCCACCTTAAAACAAATATTTGATAAAAGTCACATCACTGTTCAAATATTATCAATACTGATATGCAGGGGGGCACACCTTGATATAAAGCCTCCATTGGAGAGTCCTTACATAGATCAGCTTCCTGTTGACCGGGTCACATCACATCTGAAGATGGTACGTATGTTGCACTTTTTAATTAGAGAAACTATGAACATGTAGTAACTTGGGGAAAAAAGTTTTTTGTTATAGTTTTTATAAGAAAATGCAATATAAATGTAGGTATGGGATGATAAATTAGACTTTAAAGACATCATTGCTGTCAGATTGGCTTTACAACTATCTTCAAATTCCTGCAATATTCAACTGTAGAGCCTACTGCACCATTTATTATTATTAATAATAATAATATCAATGTTATTAGTCATATTTGTGGTTGTGGTTTTACTGGTATTAAAACATGAATCAGTGTATAAAACCAAAGACAGAACTGGTACATTAGCAAATAATTAATTCACATAATGATTAAGGTTATAACGCAAAATGTAAATACTGCAGATAAGATGCAAATAATTATACGTGGTTTAAAAGACTCATTATTTTTGCCTAATGCAAACTGTGAATCCTACAAATCTATCATCTGCAGAATAAATTACTTAAATTCTATTTTTACCCACTGTTGCACTTGCAACTGTATGTTGCAAATAAAACATCTTTTGCATTTAAATGTATACATAAAAGTGCCCTTTTGTATAAGATGACAAATCATTACATGCAAATAAGTTCAATGCTAAAACCTTCTGATACTGACAGTGAAACGTTTTTTCTTTCTTAAAGGGTTTTAAGTCTCTTTCATTTGAATGGATTAGCTGTTTGTGTGACCATTACAAGGCATAAATAAAAGCCACCCATCTCCTTTCAGTGTTTAGGAGATCTTAAAAGGGTGATAAATGAGTGCATAACGACACCACGTAGACTATAAGAGTGCAGCATGTTTACAGATGGCTTTCCTGTACTCCTCCAGCCTTCTCTCCATGTGTTCATTTGTCTGCTGGGACTGGTAGTCCTGTGTCACTCTGACTGCTTCTTTGAGAAGTTAGAGCTGAAAGATCCGAATAACCCTCCAAAAGGTGAGACCTAAAAGTCATCGAAACCACACCTATGCACCCATTGATACACTTGTGATTACAAATTTATCAGAGCTTGATCAGTGACTGAACTGTGGTTTTATTTCTTTACATGTAGGCTGTGTGGACAAGGATGGAAAGCAGCATGGGTTTGGCTCTGAATGGGACAGAGACTGCATGGCGTGCTCTTGTATGAAGGATGGCTTGAGTTGCTGTAGCAAGTAAGACTTTCATGCATTGATTTATTACATCACAGCTTATTTTTTCAAAATAGTGCTCTATTACGAAAATTACTGGGATAGGGAGGGGGCTGAATCTTGTCCATCATATATCGATTATGATTAAACTGAAAAGATGTACATGTATTTTGTGTTTCACCAAATTGACATCTGGGTCACACTTAATTTAGAATAAAGCTCTGATAAAAAGACAGTATTGTTGGATAGTGCACCTCTGTGACCGATCTGTTTCAAAGGAAGTCTGAAATGAAATATAGTTTTGAAATGAAAAAGAATAATGAAATACCATGCCCTGCTATCACACAACATGAAGACTCCTCCTCCTTTTAGCCAAGAGCACCTATTATGTGTATGCATGTGGCTTGTTTCAAAGGTTATGTAACTGTTCCTTTGGCGAGTTTACATAGCCCTGAGGTGGGCTTAGGCCTGGTTTTATCGTTGTTTGACTGACTGTTCCAGAAAAGTTAGTTGCCTTTTCATCTTTACTATCTTACATTTAGTTATAGACTAAGAAAACATGTTTTAATTTACTCTCTGACTCAAAAGCTACCGACAGCTACCAGTTAAGGTGGATTATTTTCTTGCTTGTTACTCAGTGCATGAGTTTATGTTGTAAATCAATCAACACACCTTAAATGTTAATATAACTTGACCATCCTATTGGTTTTTATCGGATCTCTTTCAAGACATACACTTTAGAAAATGATTGGATTTTCAAGCTCTAAAATGTTGGATGCACTCCAGTAGCACTACACAACTGTAGAATGTAAAAACCCGACAGGACCTGACTTGTCGGGCCAGATTCAGATAAATATTTACAATGATGTTCGGGTCAGGTTAAGCCTGGGAAGCTGGGCCACGTCTTGGCCAGGGCTGGGGGTTGTTTTGTTATTTACAGTATTTCAGGTGATAAATATTTATGTATGTTCATGTTCACGTCAAACAAAAGGTGTCATTATGTCACATAACCTGAAGCATGGTGTACTTGCTCTGGACATTCTGGCCTTTCCAGCAGTAGTGAAGAGAACTTGCTGGAAGAAGGATTGAGCAGAGGAGGATGGCAATGCTATCACCTCCCTCCATGATAACTCCTGGATAACTGGATTATATAAATAATTCAGTTAACGGTGGTTACAGTGCAACAAGAGTTTGTGGAGAGATGAACACTCCAATAGTGAGACTCAAAATGTATTATTTGTAACTGCTGAAGATGTTGATGTTAATGCGAAATATGTGTGTAGTGTAATGTGTGTTTCAAAACAACCTACCTATACAAGCACATTTAAAACAATGCCTCTTGACGTTCATTTACAAGGTGCCACGTGTTTAGTCACGGTACACAAACAAGCTGTTACCATGGTAACAACAATAGTGTGAAAAAAATAGGATGCATGTTTCAGACAGAGATATGTGGTCCAAGCCGCACTCTACACCACTGCCCCCCTCCCATCTCTAATAATTTGTGTACAGTCCCTAACTTGTGTTAAACCATTTTAATATGATTGTTAAAAATGTTTTGATTCTTTTCATCTTAATAATAATCTTTGTCTTTGTCTCTCAGGATCCCTGATGCAAACGCAGTAGACATTCCTGAGGAGTGTGAGCTGGTGGTGAATAAGGAGGCCTGCTCTGCCAAGGTGGTGAAGAAGTCCGACAAAACACAAGAGTGTAACCCTCTCTAAATGTGCTATAAAGTGACCTCTACATCTTAGGGACGACTGAAGTCCAAACTGGCAATACTTTATTTTTCATATATCAACAGCTTTATGGTGTGTGCATACAGTAACTTACCAGTAAACACAGACACATCAACCATGCTCTCTTGTCTTGCTTTTCACCTTTTAAGTTCACCGGCAATAAAGATACAACCTAAAAACCTGCTCCAGCCCTGTCTCTTCTTGCCTGCTTTGTGTCTCTGTAACAGCAGGTGTCATTTCAGGATGTAATTGAATAAAACCACCACAGTGTGACAGCAGAGCTCAGTGCTCAGAGGGTCTCTGGCACCCAAAGGGCTCTAACAGCCCAATAATAGCGGTTCTCCCCTCGCCCGCTGTCTCTGACAGAAAACACTCTGGCGGTTGTGATGTTAAGCTCCTGCTCCAACTCTCATCTCTGTGGATTCACACCTGTTCAGAGCGTCGTTTCCTCTGTCGTCTTGGCATCAAAGGGACTCTTGGCTCAACCAACCCACCATGTGAGTGCTTTATTTCTTATACATAATAATGATCTATAACACAATATAATTATCTTTGTCAGGGAAAGTCTTTCTTTAGTTAATCAGTTGTAAAATTAATGTTGTGTTGTCTCTTCACACTCAGCTTGTAGCTTAGTGTCCACAGATATTCAGATATACTGTATCTACAATTGCAAATGTTTTTAAATAATGCATTGGATCAACAGCAGTCTACAGGAGGCATTTCTGTGAACGTGCATCCAATTTCCTCGGGAAAACTGGAAAAAACAAACATCAGGAAACCAGGGAAAAAACATGTACATGCATTGATGTATCAAGAGGACATCCCATCTCCTAGTACTCATAGTGATAATAATGAGGATAATGATAATCTTGGGAGGTATATCACCCACAAACCTTGACACTACTCACAGAGAATAATGAGGCTCGGGTCATCATCTCAGGTTGAGCACAGCTCCTCTTATTCTGCTCCTCCAAATGCAGCAGGAGAGAAAATTGATTCTGAATAGTCCCACTGGCTGACTGTGTGCAAAATGAATTCAGCCATGGATACCAGTAAGTGGTATATTCACTGATAGTCTTGTTAAAAATCTGCAATAAAAATATTATTTTAAAGCGCACTTGTGATAAAGGAAGCATCTTTTATGATACACATTTTACGTGAATAGATTTTAATCTGTGACTGCACAGGGGGGAATTTAGAGGTTTGGCTTTCTCTTTGTTTGTCAGGCACTATGTGCAAGCTGTCTCCATGTCATTTCCATTTTCACACCCATTTATTTATAGTATAATTGTCTATTTCATTACAAGCAAATCCTCTTTGTCGCGCCTTCCAGCATGGCTCATACTGTAACTACAGACCATTAAATTATAGACAAAGCCACAAAGTTTCCAGAAAATATTTTTTACTATGCATTACAAGGAACTTTTATGAAATGCAATTGTGCATGGCATGATATTGCTACAGAGAATCTCTGTCAGAAAGAGAATAAATTACACTGTCGTGCAGTGTGACAAATGTCTTATCAAAAGCTACTGCAGAAAAAAAAGAGAGAGAACGATAATGTAGGTTAATCAATGAAAATGCATTCTGCACAGTATTTCTCTGAGAAATATACAAGAGAATAAGTCTTTTTCCAGGCAAATAACAGTCAGCCAGTTTCATTTCACTGTCAGAGAGCACTATTTCCTCAGAGATGGGAGACACTTCACTGAGGGAGAAAAGAAGAATATGATGGACAGAGCAGTGCCAGGTCACAGTGCTCCTTATCCTGCAGAGGATTTGCTCTGGAAAGGGAATAATCACAAAACACACCTACTTACTGGATGTGCATCTTACAGTGCCACATCACTGCAACATTAGAGGTTCACTTTTCCCTTTTAATGAGACATTTCTTGTTTTTTCTCCTGGTGATGTTTACGGTTCCTTCGCTTGGTTACAGCCATTTGTTACATCTTCTTACTGGTGACATTACACTTGTCTTTTCTCTTTGAACAAAGCATGATCAATGCTGTGCCACCCTGCCTGCAGCTCGCTCAACACACTGACAGAGTAGGTTAGTAATGATGCAGTGTGAAGTGACTGATAGCAAAGTGTGTGCACCGTTAATGGAAAATGACAGGCTCATTTTCTTCGCGATGCTGGTTTTCACAGCACATGGCAGAGGTTTCACAGGGGACAGCTACAGTCCATTTTTAGGATCCTGACAATGTCATGCCCTTTCACTTACTACGTTATTGTGTGCTTGAAAAATAGAAGCCTGTGCTCAGATATATGGATAGTTATTTTATTGTCATTTTGCTTTCATGTTCAGTGTGGAAACCTGATTAGAGGGAGGAGAACTGACAAGACAGAGATCTTAAGATGGGTAAAGAAGAAGAGAAAGAGTGCTTGTTAAGACCGAGATCTGGACCTACTCTGTGCAGCTGCAACACTGATGGGAATGTCATTATTTCCATAGCTATTTGGTCATAAACCAAAGTGGACACACTGAAATGAAATTAAAATGTTGACCTTATGATGGCACGAAGGAGAGATCAGGGGCTCGCCAACGTCACAACAAATCATCCACCAGGAACCATAAATAACTGATAAAATAAGATTTTATGACAATCCATTAAAGGAACAGTTCAGTCAAAATCAAAGACTGTTTTATGTTAGATATCTGCAGTGGAGATGTTTGTCTTCTCTCTAATATACTGGAACTAGAAGGCACTCGGCTTGTGGTGCTCAAAGCATCAGAAACATACATCTGAAAAACTCAACACCAATGTCTCTTTCTAGAAATCATAATCATCATCATGCAAGATAATCAACAGAATTTGTTGTGAGCAGTTTCATGTAGGAACTATTTTCTTTCTACCAAACTAAACCTGCCAGCCGTATCAATTTCTTCTCCTGTATGAGTAGCTTGTGTTTGTAACAACGAAATGTAAACTTTCATGGTGTCCTTCTTGGCTGAGCCATGGATGTATAAAGAGAACTGGATGCAGTGTTGGAGGAGGGTCCTGTTCATTCCTATGAAAGCTGCTCAGTGGTGCATGAAGCCAAAAAGATTGACTTTCCTGGTGTTAAATTACCCACATCTTCCACATCAATGGGCCCATGGAGCAAACACACCAGAGAATTCATCGACCGAGCGGCTAACTTCCACCAACCAAGACTGCTTCCTCTGGTTCAGCCTTCCAATAACTTGAATGGGGATAAAATTAATTAATTATGCAGTTCTTCTATACTTTTGAAATGTTATTAGGCTGAATGGATCAAATTGTGATAGCAAAATGGATTATTTCATGGGGGTTGTGATGCTAAAAAAAAAAAAAAAAAATCAAAACCAAATTGGACCAATGGCATCACATGAAGTAGGGGGAAGGGTGTGATATGGCCCTAAAATAATATCACAATATTTCAATGTATTTTTGCTATAACAATATTCTTGACAATATGACAAATTAGTATTAAAGAAATACATATTCCATTAAAATTTTCAGAGCATAGAATAGTAATAAAATAGGTGACAAAGTTTTACATGTTAGCCTAACAGTTTGCTTTTAAATAGTAAACTGTAAAAACTAAACATGTCTTTCTCTCTCATGTCTTTAGTTTGTGAACAACAGCAACTCAGAGTGAGTTTCAGATTATGTGTACAATATTAGTAGTTCAACAAAATAAAATCTTTCACAAATTACACAGAACACAAAACAAAAAAACACAAAAAAAGACAAAATCACTTGACGACACTGACTCCTGTGTGCGCACGGCGAGAGAGGAGGGAGAGACACTGTGCTGTCAGAGTGCCCTCTGAGTGGTAACTCGCTCAAAGAGTGTCAGTAGGCTGTGGCTAAAACATTCAGGACTCCCAGGCCTAATGACACCACAGTTAATTCCACACCACTGAAGCTGCTCCTCTTTTTGGAACCACCCCGCAGTCTTTCATAATTTCGCTTTCAGCCATGCTTGTTGCTGTGCATATCAGTATGATGTCAATATGTCAACAGGTAGAAATATCGCTAGTATGACGATATGAATTTTTTGTATGATATTAGAAATGATACCAGTATTATTGTGAACAAGATGATATGGCACACCCCTAATGTGAAGGACCTGGAAGTTACACAGTTTGGTCACTATGTCAAATAGGCTTCAAATTCTGGCACACTTCCTAGGGACCTGAGTGGAGCTGCAACATTAGCTAGCTCAGTGTTGCTAGGTGAGCTAGCAGTCGATGCACGCCTCCTTCCGCCTGGTGATGTGGTTGGTGGGTGTAGTTTGTTAGAAAGAAAATAGTTCCTACATGAAATTGCTCACAACAAGGTCTGTGGATTATCCTGAGGAATCTAGTCATTATTTCTGGAAAGAGACACATTGCTGTTCGGTTTTTCAGTATTTATGCGCTTTGAGCACCACAAGCTGAGTGCCATCTAGTTGCATTGTATTCTAGAGAGGACAGACTTCTCTACGGCTGGTATCTCCAACACTCAGCTGCTCACACACACACAAAAACAATATAGATCGATAAGTAGCGCTACAGGTGAGAAAATGTGTATTTTTAATTTGGTGGTGAACTGTCCCTTTACACAGCTGTTCAGACAAACGGACATTGCCATCACAACCTCCATGCAACCAGCACGGCTAAATATAGAACATAAGGGCATATTTTAATGATAATGCTTTCTTGAACCTAACAGCAGCTTATTAATATGCCTCAGCAGTGAGGTTTAAATTGTGCAGTTCCTCACAGTGACTTAAATAGAAAAAGTCCTCACACGTAGCATCTTTCCTGAGCTTTACTCCCCCTCAGCCCTCGGATCTATTTCTCACCTTTCCCTCACTCTCTGCTCCTCTCAGAACATCAGTATCACATGAACAGAAACTTTGACCCATAAGAGTGATTGCTTGGCAACTGATTACTGTATTTTTCTGTCTCTGTCTGTGCTTCCTTTTTCTTTGTGTCAGATGCAAGTTTCAAGGGGGCTGGGATGGACTGTTTGATCCTGGGGGCTGGTGACACTGAAGCCCTGGTGAGATGTCCCTGAGTGGCAACGAGAGCCAGCGTTCTCCGTCAGCGACAGCTCTGCCTTTGCCCTTCAACAGCTCCACCTCTCCACATTCCCTGCCATGGGAGGAGGGAAGAATTACTCATGATTCTGCGCAGGAGTGGCTGGGGAATACGACCCAGCTCCTCTCAGACCTTGCTGTTCTTGGGCACGATGAGCAGTGCCCTATGTCTTCCCTCCTCACAGCGTGTCTGGTCGTGTGGTACAGCATGACAATGGTGCTGGGGCTGATGGGGAACATCGGCCTCATCTGCATCATTGCCCGACGCAGAGAAAAAGTCAATGTCACCGGCATTTTCATCTGCAACCTGTCATTCTCTGACATCCTGGTCTGTGTCTTCTGCCTCCCCTTCACTGTCATATACACACTAATGGACCACTGGGTTTTTGGGTCACTGTTATGCCGGCTGGTGCCGTTCATCCAGTGCATGTCTGTGACTGTGTCTGTGTTGTCTCTGGTGTTCATTGCTCTGGAAAGACATCAGCTCATCATTAACCCCTCTGGGTGGAAACCGAGCATTCCTCAGGCCTACATGGTTGTCGGTCTCATTTGGATTCTGGCCTGCTTCACCTCCTCCCCTTTCTTGGCCTTCCAGCTGCTCACAAGTGAGCCCTATGCCAATGTGATTCTGCCCGAGTCCCAGCTCCATCATCAAGCTTCTCCTCAGACTTATCTCAATGCATCTCCACCTCAACCTGTTTCCTACACATACAAAAACTCATCCTCACTTCCAAATTCATACCGCACCCTTTTTTCTTATGTCCCCACCTCTCCACATATGGAGGCCTGTCTCGAGCACTGGCCCTCCCAGCAGCACAGGCTGGCTTACACCACATGGCTCCTGCTGTTCCAGTACTGTGGTCCACTGTTGTTGGTCCTGCTCTGTTATGTCAGGGTTTTTGTGCGCCTTCGCCACCGCAAAGACATGCTGGACCGTGCCAGGACCCCGGAGAGCCAGTGCATGAGCCACAGCCGTCGAATCAACATCATGCTGGTCGCACTCATAACAGCCTTTGCTCTTTGCTGGCTGCCGCTCACCATCTTCAATGTGGTGTCAGACTGGAACCAGGAGGCTCTGCCTATCTGCCACCACAACCTGCTGTTCTCCCTCTGCCACCTGCTGGCCATGTCCTCCACCTGCATCAACCCCATCATCTACGGCTTCCTCAACTCCAACTTTCGGCAGGAAGTGAGAGAGGTGCTCCTGCACTGCCGCTGTAGCCCGCTAGAGGAGGAGTGTGAGCGTTTCCCCATGTCCACTGTGCACATGGAAGTGTCCCGGACCTCTGTGCCTCTCAACTGCAGGAGCAACTCTGTTTGACTCTCTGTTGATATTAGAAAGGATACTGCTTAAGTAGAATAAAGTCCCATAAACTGTACAGTTGTAAGACTAACTTCTGTTGTGCGATAGTTTTGACTGTGGTATTAAGTGCAACATTTTTGTGTATGGTTTGAAGTGAAGTGTACAATGTTGGTATATCTTATTCTGCAGTGAGGAGTGTGGTAATGTAAAAAAAAATCTGTTTCAAAGAATGTGTCATTTCAAGCTTGTCTGTGGCTGTATCCCTATTAGATGCTTAATTGTGTACATTATGTACTACATACTATACTGTTTTTTTTGCAGTAAGTATACAAGAAAATCAGTATATTTTACCATTGTATACTAATAGGAAGTGATCAAATGTATGCCCAGTTGGACCTCACTTAAACTGTGACTTTAGAAAGCTGCCGCCCCACCATGATCATCCAAACACCACATGAGGAAACATCTTTTTGAATAAAGGTGTTCATTCTTCCAGTTGAGTTTCAGAGACTTAAGCTGTTCTCAAGGCCTGTGTTGGACCAACAAAATATTAAGAGACTTTCCTGTGTGCTGGTTTTTGAAGTGCTGCTGTTGTATTTCTTACATTTTATTACTTCTTTTGTATTTATGGCATTTGTGCTGATGTGAAATTGGTGTGTGAGCTTCTACAGTGAAGAAAAACACGAGGTGTAACATTTGTGATTAATGTGACTCATTGAGGTAAAATGTAAGTTTAGAACTTTGTTAATTTATAAAGTTGCTTTAGATGAGTTTAATAAATACAGAAACAACATCAAATGGCTTTTGATAGGTATTTAATTGTGTCACAAGTTGACGTGGGAAAGGATGGTTATGGAGATGCATGTAGTTCTTAGATATCTTTCACTTCAGACCTGTACACATATAAATTACATACTATTGTCTATCTGTTTAATCTGTGTACAGCTTGTGCATGTACATGTAAGACTGTAGGATAGTGTAGTCATGTATATGTGCCTGGAATAATAATCAAATCAGTGGGACTATCATATGCTGTAAATTCTATTAGCAAAAAGAAAAAAAAAAGAGATGATGACTAGGATCAAACGCCCAGGGTGCTGAATGGGCTCGGTCCAGCACTGTGTAAATAGTAAAAACATACACTTCTGAAATATTTTGTGGTGAAGGATGACCTGAGAACTCCAGGCTGTGTTTGATGAGTAACATCAACTTAATACCATGTAGTTTTAAAACATGAATTGCATCTGGACACCTACGAATTTGAAAAGGTCATCATAAAATGTCTGCCTAGTACCATCCTCAACAAGTTCAGCCTCATTCCAGGACAGTCTTTGTCTGCTTGAGCTTACTCCGTGTCAGTGAGGGAAGCAGTCGAGATACTCCTACCCCAGCTCTGTAATTTTCATGTGAAATGTCAGCTGAAAAACATTTCCATGGATTTGACTGAGGTTTTTGTGACAGGAGGTTGGTGAACATGAAAAATAGACTACAGGCTGAGCCTTTGATTGATCTCTTAGTCACTCTAAACACACTGAAGGAACTGAGTGAGTTTGGTCAGAATTTAAAACTATACCAAAAATGGAAATCTTTTCCACCACTTTTTTCTTTCTACCGTAAATCAAGTCAATTTTAAATAATTATATGGTTGTCTGTCAAGGGAGACAGAAAAAAATAGCAATGGCACTTCTTAAAGCTTCATTTCCTCTCCTTTAAGGTTCAAAGTAGTAAGGGCCCTTCCATGTTCCCTTCGCCATCACTTCTGGGTTGGAATGACGTTTGTTACCTAGCAACCAATCATGGCCCTTGTCCCAGAATGCATTGCATCACAAACTGCACGCGCGAATCATGCACACACTGTATTCTTGGAAACTACGCAATTTAAACCTCACTGCCGCTTAAAGTAAGTGCGTGGCAATTATTAAAAACACTGTCTGATAACTGTATTCATGTTTATGTAAGTTACTGTTATTACTCGGACATGTGTGTCATACGTGTGCCAGCATATTACGGAAGTTGTACCCCAAGTTAGCCCAACCAGAGAAATGCTAAAGTAACTAAGTTAGTTGTTAGCTCGCTAACTTAGCAACAAAACGTAGCGTAAACTAACGGAAACAGTATCATAGCATCCACTTTAGCGTTGTTAGCTAGCTAATAGGTATTTTTATGTTAGGTAAGATATGTGTGTTAGTCAAAAAGTTGTGCTTTAAATGCTTTAGGTCATACATTACGTCATATATTAGTAAAGAAATTGACCTGTACGTTTGATAAAACCCCTCGGTTTACCAGTAACGTAGCTAACGTCCGGTTGTTCAGTTAGCTAATGTTAACACTACTATAACGTTACGCGTTTCGGTCATTGGATTTACAACAGACCCCAATACAGAGATAATGTGTTTTCGAGTTCGGCAGAAATGTTGCGTAACCCCCCACAGGAAAAACTAACTTCTTTACTGGCAGGAGTTCACAAAGACTAGAATTTCTAGCAACGTTATTACAAGTTGAATCATGAGGAAGGAGCATAGCATTTCCCACTTTCCCCCCAAGTTCAATATTTCTGATTCTGACAGATCGGTAGGTTCTTTATATGGTTTTGAAACAATTACTGTTACATGTTACTTAGTTAAGTTAGTCAGTTAGTCAGTAGCAGTTTATTTTGAACATGCAAATAGCAATAAACAAAAGAGGCACACAGACAGACATAAAGAAACAGAACAGGTTACTAAAGGAAGCATGAAAACTAAAAAACAACTTACAGTGATCTGATTTACATGTCCAAAAAGGAGTGGGACAAGGTACAAAGTTATTTATTCCTATCCCCTTTGTCATATATTGATGATAGTCAATTATGTAGCTCCCCATCAGTATAAAGCCGTACAATAATGTGTTCTCCAAGACCTACTCTAACATATTAAATTAAATACCAATAATATCTGTCTTCCAGCACAATATAAATAATTACAAAAATACTCAGAAAATAGAAATTCATATATCTTCACCTTATTCAAAAAATAATCTCATCTTTATATCCTTATCAAATCATGACAGATATGTTTGCTCTGTCAAACTATATACATATTCACATGTATATACACATAGTTTCAACATACATACACAGAAGTGATGGTAATAGATAAATGAATAAATAAAAGGTAAACACCAATTAGTTGTCAGCTATTAAATTAATCACCAACTAATTCGATAATCGATTAATTGGTTTGAGTAATTTTTTATGGGAAAAAAAATTCTCCCACATACTGCTTTTGCTCTGCATCACAATATTATTGGTTATTCTAACATTTTGAACCTTCATCAAGAGTATGTTAGAAAGAAGAAAAATAAAAATGTTAATTCTCTGACTCCACCTTCTTTAATGTAAATATTTTGGGTTTTCTTTACTTGCAGTAAACTGAATATCTTTGGGTTGTGGACAACATTTTTGGATGTCATCATGGGCTGTTGGAATCATATTCATTTTCTGACATTTTATAGACCAAACAACTAATCAGTTAATCGAGAAAATACAGTGCCCTCCAAAAGTATTGGAACAGTGAGTCCAGTTCGTTTACTTTTGTTGTAGACTGAAAACACTTGGGTTTGACATCAAAAGATGAATATGAGACAAGAGATCAACATTTCAGCTTTTATTTCCAGGTATTTACATCTGGATCTGATACACAACTTAGAAGATAGCATTATTTGTAATGGAACACAAAATTTTTAGGTGAGCAAAAGTATTGGAACATATAAACTTAAAATAGATTAAAGTGAATGAGACTTAATATTTAGTTGCAAATCCTTTGCTTTCAATAACTGCATCAAGCCTGTGACCCACTGACATCACCAAACTTTCGCATTCTTCTTTTGTGATGCTTTTCCAGGCTTTCACCGCAGCCTCTTTCAGTTGTTGTTTGTTTTGGGGGGTTACTCCCTTCAGTCTCCTCTTCAGCAGGTAAAATGCATGCTCTATTGGGTTTAAGTCTGGAGACTGACTTGGCCAGTCTAAAACCTTCCACTTCTTGCCCCTGATGAACTCCTTTGTTGTTTTGGCAGTGTGTTTTGGGTCGTTATCTTGCTGCATGATGAAGGATCTCCCAATCAGTTTGGTTGCATCTTTCTTTAAATTAGCAGACAAAATGTTTCTGTAGACTTCTGAGTTCATTTTGCTGCTGCCATCATGTGTTACATCATCAATGAAGATGAAAGAGCCTGTCCCAGAAGAAGCCATGCAAGCCCAAGCCATGACATTACCTCCACCATGTTTCACAGATGAGCTTGTGTGTTTGGGATCATGAGCAGATCCTTTCTTTCTCCAAACTTTCACCTTTCCGTCACTTTGGAAAAAGTTAATCTTTGTCTCATCAGTCCATAAAATTTTTTCCCAGAATTTTTGAGGCTCATCTCTGTACCTTTTGGCAAATTCCAGCCTGGCCTTCCTATTCTTCTTGCTAATGAGTGGTATGCATCTTCTGGTGTAGCCTCTGTACTTTTGTTCATGAAGTCTTCTGCGAACAGTAGATAGTGATACCTTCACTCCTGCCCTCTGGAGGTTGTTGCTGGTGTCACTAACAGTTGTTTTAGGGTCTTTCTTTACAGCTCTCACAATGTTTCTGTCATCAACTGCTGATGTTTTCCTTGGTCTACCTGTTCGACGTCTTGCTTAGTACACCAATGGTTTCTTTCTTCTTCAGGACATTCCAAATGGTTGTACTGGCTATGGCCAATGTTTGTGCAATGGCTCTGATTGATTGTCCATCTTCTCTCAGATTAACAATTGCTTTTTTTTCACCCATAGACAGCTCTCTGGTTTTCATGTTGGTTCCACCTCTAAATGCAGTCTGCACAGGCAAAATCTATCGTACCCAATCTGAAACTGAGCTCAGACATTCAGTGCTATTTATTGTTTGAATAATCAATGTAATTGGGAGACACCTGGGCAACAAAACACACCTGTCAGTCACATGTTCCAATACTTTTGCTCTCATGAAAAATGGGTGGGTTCAAACAAAAGGTGCTATCTTCTAAGTTGTGTATCAGATCCAGATGTAAATACCTGGAAATAAAAGCTGAAATGTTGATCTCTTGTCCCATATTCATCTTTTGATGTCAAACCCAAATATTTTCAGTCTACAACAAAAATAAAGGAATTGGCCTCACTTTTCCAATACTTTTGGAGGGCACTGTAATCAGCAATGAAAACATTAGTTTGTTGCAGCCCTATTCACAAGTGTGACCAGTTGCTTGTTTTTTCGGCATCCCGTATCTTCAGATAGATTTTGGCTATTGTCATTACTTTTTCCATTCGTAAGACGAATTATTCAGTATTAGTAGAATGACTATAATGGAAATAATTCCCTTCCTGTTCTTGACACTGATTGACTGAGTGTTTTTTTGCATGGTTAAACCGATTGGTTTAATGAGCATGATGGACTAAGGGGGTCACAGCAAGTAAAATTTATGTGCATTGTGAAAGCTGATTTACCAGCTCAAATAATGTCTTCATTGATTTTTTTGTTGTTGTTTTTCTAGGTGAAGCTAAAGACCAGTAATGACCACAGGCAACAACACTTCAGTCCTCAAAGGTATTGCACATCATCGTAGTTTTACTGCAGTTATCCTAAGCTGAACTTTATGGCTCATGGTATATGTTTATGACTCTGTTCAATGTGTCTGCAGATGTTATTGCCTATGTTGATGTGTGGTCATCAGACAAAACAGCAAACTATTCAAAACCATTTATTCAGCAGCTGCAGGAAATGGGAGCTCAGGTGAGAACGCACGGCACACATTTGCACTATACTTTATACCATTTACTTTATTTACAGACAGTAGATATATGTAATTTGCCTTTTCTTTCACAGGTATCAAAAACATTCAATAAACAAGTCACACATGTGGTCTTTAACAATGGTCACCCCGCTACATGGCGAAAAGCCAAGAAAAGTGCTGTGAAGCTTGTGTCTGTTCTCTGGGTAGGCAGGTAAGAATAACACTGAGAGTTGTGTCCTTTTTAAACTTCAGCTATTTCATGA
This sequence comes from Epinephelus fuscoguttatus, assembly GCF_011397635.1. NCBI lineage: Eukaryota > Metazoa > Chordata > Actinopteri > Perciformes > Serranidae > Epinephelus > Epinephelus fuscoguttatus. Next base: position 22,922,875 of record NC_064767.1, read on the forward strand.
TTTTTTTGAAAAATTGCACTGTCATGAAGTGTTACAAGATGTTGTCAGTCATTATTTGAATCTGTTCATGTGGCTTATTTTTGGTGAAATGACAATGTCCAGATGTCATGATGATGGTGTGCGTGTGGATGAGGAGTTGTTTCCAGCCTTAAATGATGAAAGCAATCCAGTGTTGAAGAACAAGAAAGTGAGTAGTGTGTGTTGGACCTTTGTTTGTCCAGCCATACATTGATCTGATTTGGGGTCACTGACTGACGTCTATTCTTATGACATGATGCAAGAGTCAATGCTTCCCTCAATTCTGTTCTACTTGTTTTTACACTTCACTGTCATACTGACCCATAGAGAGCTAGAAAAGTGCACTCATTTGAATGCAGAGCTCTGCCAGGTGTGTCTGGGGAGTCGGGGAGTCAGGGAGTGCAGGGCAGGCTGCGTGTACGCATGACAACAGTGGAATAAATACAAACTAAACTTGTCTTACCTTGGCCTCCAAATCTTGACAGGAGCAACTCCTAGACACAAGCAGTGTAGAATTTCACTTTCAATATGAAAATATCAACAAAAATCTATGTGACATCCATGTATGCTGTCCCTGGCGAAAGAAGGTTCCAATCTGAAGTTGCTCTTGATCACTTGTAGTCCTTACCAGCCAGTTAAGAGGAATGAGAACTCAGCAGTCATAGCAGTCATAGCAGTATACAACAGAGTAGTTATAAAAAAGGTTTTTCAGAAATTGCACATAACAATAACCATGAAAGGTCCTTGAACATACAGTCATAAATGTGCACAAGAAATATTTGGCTCTTGGGTCCAGTAACGTGCAAGAAGATCAGCTTCTTAAATGGGAATATTATATAAATGATTGACAGATGAATTGACAATGAAAATAATCATTAGTTGCATCCCTGGTATGTACAAACAGCTTGTAATTGTAAGCTGTTATTTTGGCTCCTCTCTACTAATCATATCATAGCGACTCTATGATTAATTCAGTGAAGTTGTCCTTGTTCTATGTTGCATAAACTGAGTGAGAAAGCCTGAAGTTGAAATTATTCAGCCTGCATTTATTTACTTTCTATTCAAACCATTTTTGTGTTTGATTCACATAGCATCGCTGCATGCAGCCAAAAGATTCTCCAGAGAGGACACCTGAAAACGACAGACGCATGAGGAAGAAATTAGACAAGATGATGAAAGACCTCGCTCCAGTACAACCTCTTGGTAAGACATTATTACACCATTAGAAACATTTCAATACAGTTGTGAAATGACAAGCTTCATCCTTTGATTTGTTTTACCCACAGTTACAGATGTATCGCCCATCATTATTGATGAAGAGAATGGAATAGTTTATAGCCCTGCATTGAAAAGATCAGATTATATGGCACAGCGTTTGAGAGACATGAAGGAGAAACGGGAAAACCTCTCACCTACAGGTATGTGCCGCAGTTTTACAGGCTGATGAACTGACGAGGACTTTAAAATATTTAAACACTTAGAAATTCACATTTTCATCACTGTCTTCCAGCTTCACAAATGATTGAATCCCGCTCACCCACTGGACTGAAGCCCTCTCTTGGGAGCACACCAACCATCCTCAAATTAATATGTAAGAAAATTTATTGTTATCTTCTTGTTACTGATCAATTAAAAATGTTAGTGTATTTTTTCTCAACCTCCCAGGATCAGTTTCTAAATTTCCTTTTGAAGGGAAGTGTTGGAGAGTTCCTGATACCATATTTAATTTGTATTGCAATAGTTATATGATATAAACATGTCTTGTATGTGTTTAAAGTGGTTACATACATTTCTGAGTAATTAAAATATACATTACATGCATTTTTCTAGGGTTAGCTGGCACATTAAGAAACAAAGCCAGATGAACCCACGTGTTAAAATCCAAGATAGCACTTGTTCTTGTACTTTGGCAAATGCTTCTCAAAGTTGAATCTTTGATCCTGTGTCATTTATAATCATTCTATGTATTTGTTTTTGCTCAAGCTCATAAAATAAGGAAGTGACACTTTAAGACATGGTATGACAGCACCAAGTGTCCTTGTGTGTGATCTCTTTAGCTTGCTATGTGAGCAGCTCCTCACCAGCCTCTTGTTACCTTTGACTCTCTGCAGTTCGTGACATAAAGAACAATGTGAAGTGGGAGCAGCTGCCTGTGTTTTTATATAGTGGAGGTCATTTAGAGCTGCTCCACATACACTAGCAAACAAAAACAATGAACAGAAAGTGGCTAAATGATGTGCAAAACTCTTAATATTTATTTTTTTCTTACATAGATGACCAGTCAGATGATGATTCCAGTGCGTCTGCGGCTGAACCTGCTTACTCACCTGACAAGGAAGAAGGAAGAACACAAGTTGATGTGACTGACCATGACCATCTTGAACAGCGCCACAGGAAGAGCTCCACAAAGCCATGGCTCTCACCCTGCCGTGATGTGCCAAGGCGGATTTCAAGTCCTGTGAAATGTCCTGACTTCAAGGAGGAAGACGACACAAAAGGGACTGGACAAACAAAGTCAAGAAGGACCTCAGTCAGAAAAACGCCAGCAGAGAAACTCCAATCTGTTGGTTTATTAGAAAGTCCTTGCAAGGATAGGAGATCTGACAAAAGCAAGAACTGTCAAAAAGAAAAAAGGCGATCACAGATGAAAACATCTCATCCATCACCTAACAAATCTGAAAAGGGAAAGGGAAAAAATAAAGCTGCTACATCCTCTACAGAGACTAAGACCCATTTTTGTTTAGATGCTGTAGACTCGTCTAGTTGCCTCTCATCTTCAGCCGAAATAGGTGATGCTGCAGTTGAACTGTCAAAACAAACTGCCACCCCATTACAGAAACTACCCAAACGAGCCAGACTGTCACTTTCTGCCTTAGCCCGATCTTTCACTCTGTCCACTGACTGTAAAAGTGCTACCTCAGATACCGTGAATGGAGATAATGATAACGTGTTTGAGGACTATTTCTCCCCAGCTAACCACCACCAAGGATCAAAAAGACCTTTGCCCAACCTCCCTGTAGAGACAGACATTCAGATTCCTTTTGAGTTGGACTCTGTGCCTCATAAGAGAAAGCAAAGAAGAAGTGAAAGCGTTGGGTCTGAAACTATCAGTAAAAAGAAGAGGAAACTGGAGAAAAATGAGCAGTCCAATGCAAGCAGTGAGCCTCAAAGTCATCCACAACAGGATGTTAAAGAATCTCTGCCTTCATTGGAAGGTCCAAGTGCCGATGTCACGCTTGTTGCTAGAAGGCAAAGACAAAGCACTTTGCCATTTACGAGCACAACTAAGAGTGATGCGGTGAAGCCAAGAAGAAAATCTACACCAGTGCAACCAACAGTGTTAACAGAGCCGGACACAGAGCCACAGAAAAACTCTGATGTCAATGTGCTCTCTCATTCCTTGGAAAGTGAGTAGTAGGGCTAGAAAGTGTATATTGAAAGGACTTTCCCTCTAAAGTCTTCATCATTATGACCTGAGCAGAATGAAATATTACTCATGGTGTTTGAACTCTCACAGTGGTGGAGGTTTGTGAATGTGTCTGTACTCCCTGACTCATGTATGTGGTGCAACATAATTATTCTTTAAGGGGAACACTTTAATCTTGGATTAGTGAATTTTTCAGTTTTGTGATGGTAAATGTTTTTTTATTGATGTCACATATAAAGAGAAGTATTAAGAAATAACCTCAATGGAAATAAATGCGGCCTTTTCATATGAGAATTCTCGTAATGATTTGTATGTGTTTGTCTTTTGAAGACCGACACCGTAATTAAGAGATTTAATTTATATGCATGCACGTATGTGTATACATATATACTGTATATGTGTATAGAGAGAGATGTGTTCTCTCCATGTCTCTGCATATCCTTTGGTTTCTGGTTTTCTCCCACAATACAAAGACGCGAGTAAGATGAATTGGAAGCTCTATTTACTCATATATGTACATTTGTTTGTCAGTTTGTGATAGACTGGCGACATGTCCAAGGTGTGTACCTCACATCTCGCCCAACGTATGCACAGGCCTTACTCCCCAAGGTCCTGAACAGAAGTAGCTTTGAAACTGGACAGATTTAGAGATGGAAAATCAGCATTTAATGGTTCTCAACAGATCATAATTGAAATCTAAGCTTTCTTTACTGTTGAGTTTTAAACTATACTGATGTAAACAAATGTTACAGTATCAGGAAACACTGATAAATTGGATTTAATGTGAAGCCGTAAATCAAAAAACCTTCAAGATTGAGTATAGTAGCAGTTATCAATACTGTGTTTCAAATTTTTGGTTGTTCTATTCCCTCACACATTTGAAGCTGAGTATATTTAGTATTTTATTGAAAAGGTGTTTCTCCTGAACATTATGTAAGCCTTGAGAATATTTGAATCTAAATCTTACTTAACTTTATCCGTTAAAATAATGAAATAAAGTGAATAATAATGTTACTTGTTGTAGTGAGGAGGTAGAAAGTGGTATAAAAATAATGCAACTGACAATTTAAATGTTGCAGATCCCAGCCAGGTGTCAATGGCAAGATTAGAGATGAAAAACACAAAGTCACACACACACACAGACAAAAACAGTGCCTGTTGTGTGATAGATTGAGTGACATCCCCCCACGCTGTTTTCAATTGTTTTTCTTGTTTTCAAATGTAGGTAGAGGAAATGTACGTACAGTCGCAGCTGGTTTAACGGAGGTTCCCCCTGAGGACAAAGAAGAAAATCACAATAAGCAAGTCAGCTTGAGTCTACAGAACATGGTTAACAAAACAAAGGTAAGAGGACATTGTGATTGTTTTTAATTTTTAATGTTAATTATGGTGATTGAATTTGAAGACTTTTTCACTGAATCAGAATGTTTTCCCCAAAAAGCACATATTGATGGGACATTTCCGACAGAGTTGTAGGACTGCAAACAACAGGATGCAAGTATTAAGTCACAACAGGAGGCTTACTGATTCATTAAAGTAGAGCAATATTTGTTTTTTGTATTATAAGTGATGTCTTTTCCGGCTTTTAAGGGAGCATTACAGTAAAGTGACGTCATTTTTTGAACTTACCAGAGTGTTCTAGCCGTTCTCTCTTAGTTACTATATCCACTTTACTGATGATTTTTTTTATCATAAATCTCACTGAATGTTTTGTAAAAAGTTGTCAACTCAAAAATATTGTCTCAATATCGAGGTATTTGATCAAAAATATTTTGATATTTGACTATTCTCCATATCGCCCAGCCCTTAAAGATACTGCTGTGACATGGGATTGCACAGTTTTAATTACAGATGTCCCATTTGCTCATTTAAAAGATTACTTCCTTTGTTCATTGTACTTTAGTTCCAGACTTTGAGACAGGTCACATTTTGATATGACAGTTTTTCTAATTTTAGCTAAATTAACTTTGCACAGTGCCATATTTATTTTTATCACAGAATCACAGAAAAGGTAAACACAGTGTTGAGTTAGATGCATTTTCTCTGTTCTTCGAGCTTCTCTTATTTACTCGGGTATGTGCTCTTTTATCTCCCAAATCTGTTGCAGCTGCAGAATATGACATAGTTTTATGAAATATAGGAAGTTTAGGATGTAAACGAAACATCAGTGGTGTGCGTGTGTCGTTCCTTTTAAGTATTTCCCCCATCAGGTCACACACTTCCATCACTGTAGGCGTTTGACGCATCTAGCTAAGAGGTTCTGTCTGGTCCTGAGGGTTTCCTGTGTTTTGCCTCTGTGACGGTAGCGTACAACTTCCTTGCTTGTGAAATGCACCTGGGCTCTGTTTTCGTTACGCTGGTAACCTCAACAAGCTGTTGCTGAAAAAAAGCCAAACATGATGTCATCTCTTCCTTCGATCTCGTGTTATGGGTTGGGTTTATTGCAGCCTGATTACAGAGGTGTTTGTAGTTCTCTTACTTGTGTCAAGGCCCTGATGAAAGATTCATGATCAGATGTAAGGCAGTATCGGTGAACATTTAGAGGTCACACTTACATCATCAGTCTTTGAAAGTGCAGATGGTAGAAATTGATAAATTAAATGTTGCTCGGATACAGTGCAAATGTGCTGCTGTTGTTGGTCTAGTGGTCTGGCAAACATACCATATATCTCAGAAGTCTTTGCTATGAATTGCACGGGGGACCTTTGTGACACTTATCTCTCCTGGTGATTCCTACTGCATTTAATTGTCAATTTTCTATCAAAGACAGTTCTTTGAAAATCATCTTTCGGGGCCCACGAAGAACCACACTATCTCCTGATGTCTCCCAGTTGGGGCTAAGGATCTTTGTTGTGTGTCATTCCTTATTATTGTCAACTCATTTCTTACCACCTCATTACTGTCAATCCTACAATAAATGCACTAATGCAGAATAGTAACCGCTCAACCCGGCTCAGTCAAGGTGCTGAAGACATCAATGAGTCCAGACTGGTAGAAAAAGATTCCCGCACACTGAGATCTATGCAGCGTCTCACTTTATTGCTGAGCTTTCGGTCTATTCAACCTTTATCAGAGCATACATCTCTTGTACGTATGACCTTCATCAGAGCAAACATCTCTTGTATGTACGTATGCTCTGATGAGGGTCGAATAGACCGAACGCTCAGCAATAAAGTGAGGCACTTCATAGATGTAAGTGTGCGGAAATCTTTTTCTACAATAAATGCTCTAAAGTTTCCCCAAAATGCTTTAAGAATCTCACATTTCATTTGTCTTCTCAACCTCATGATTTCTGTAAGATTATCAACTGCAGGGTCTAAAAATCTGATGAACCTTGGTCCTCTTAAGCGTAAGACTCTTACATTCAAGAGTCAGAATAAGTTAAGTGATATAAGTCAGGGTTCCCATGGATTGTTAAAACATCTTAAAAGGAATTTAATTCATTAATCTAAAAAAGTAAGGCCTTAATTTGTAATGAAAAGCCCTAATCAGTCTATATGTTGTCTGTATGTGTAGCAGTTGGATGTAGGATTTTACAAACAGTTTTTGAAACTTGGCTCGATGAGAATCAACAAAATTGTCCCTAATCCTAAATAACTGATGTCAGTTCATGTTTTTGTTCCTTCAGTTTTGGTTATGGTAAAACTGGTCTTTAATTTCACTCCGAGTGGCATTAAAAGAGTCTTAAATCCAGCTCACCGTAAACTGCAGGCACCCTGTCTCTCAGTCCATGTGTATGTGAGGTGCTCTTCACTTCACAAGTGGTTATCTGGTATTTTCACTCTCATTGCTCTTTGTAATTGGCTCTCACGGCTTCAGTTGATCTCAATCTTCGCAGAGACCCAGGATCCTCATATCTCTCTCTGATTTTCTGGATAGCGCTATTTTCATTTTGCACAGTAGCAGCCATCACGGAGACCGACTCATTCAGTGAAGAATTTCCTTCATTTGTGCTGGGAGCGCTGGTGCTTAGAGGCCATGCTGCAGTTCACACCAGCTCTTTGTCAGAGGCTCATTATGTGCGGCTCATTCTTCAGTGCCTGTTTTGTTGTGCTGCTGCCAGAACATGTTCACTGCATAAGATAAGCCAAAGTCCCCTTTGAGGAACCTTTAGAATAGCTGCCCATGTTTTGAGTTGTTTGATTGAGTTTGAAAGACCTCGAAATGAGCTGTTTTTCTTGTCACTTGTTGGCAGTGCTGTAGTGTTAAAAGAAGAAAACTGAAATATCAAAACTTTTCCTTTGAACAAAATTTCTGTCAGGACAACAGAGGAGTAGCAGTCATGGGGCGATGGTAACCAACTCAATGAGTTCACAACTCGCTTATCAGGGATAGTGTGATGTGTGAGTGGTGTGGGAGGCACTGGTGGACCGTTTTGGCACCATGTGTGCTGCAGGCCTTAACCCCTGACTTCCAGCTGGGGGACCAGATATCAGAGTGTGGCAGGAAAGGGCCCGGTGGTCCTGTTTGTAACTGCTGCTCAGGTGTTTGTGTCGATGATGGCTCGCTGTATTGGGGCCAAAGTACGAGGCTGGATGGACCACAGACGTCAGATTACAAATTTACAGTTCTGTTTCAGTGGCTCCGAATGTGTTTTTCTCCACTCATGGCCTTGGTGTTTGATTTCCTTTTTGGTCTCTATGCAACTATACATCCGGCAGGGTTATTGAAAGTGCACAGTCTGTCTGGCTGTTGAATAATGATACTTTTTTACCTGTTCAGTGTGTGTGTGTGCTCACAATACTTACACCCAAAAACACCCATATGTGTATTATATATCCCAGTGCCTTTGGGACATTTCTTATTTATAGAGATTGTATTATTGGCTACATTAAAGTGTAGCTTTGTTCCACATAGAGTTCACAGATTTCACTTCTGTTTTCTGTGATTTTTGTCTCCTATAAACACAAGCCAAGAAACAAGTCAGGCCAAATCTGTGCTCTGTAGCTGCTTCGCTTACCATCAAATTGTTTGTCACATTAAGTTCTCAGAGAGCACTGTGATTATTAGAACTACTTCCCAAAAATAAAACCGGTGTGAAAGCAATAAACACAGACTGTAATGGTGTAATTGATTTCAGTCTTTGTTTTTGCTCTTACAGCCTTTGTCTAATTTCTTTACAGTTACATTTAGTTCACATAATGTTCGTTGAACTGTCCAATACTGATCTTTGTCCCTGTCGTTTCTTTTGTTACAGACTATGAGAACACTGGTCATGACAAGCATGCCCACTGAGTGAGTACAAACCTTTGTCTTCAGGGTAGATTGCTTCCAACACTTTTTATGCATTGGTGAACAAGCTGGTAAAAAAGATTGTTGTGTAATTGTTTGGATGCTCTCTGCTCTTCTCAACTTTTGTAGGAAGCAGCACACGGTGGCTCAGGTGGTGACGACACTTGGTGGCTTTTCAATCGTTGACCGTGTTTGTGAGAGCACAACTCACGTGTTGTCTGGGAGTGACCGGCGGACTCTCAATATTCTGCTGGGCATAGCTCGTGGCTGCTGGATCCTGTCTTTTGAATGGGTATGCATGTTTATATTTTTTTCTATGCCATAAGATGAAGTTATTTGGGATGATGATGAAGTTTGACACTTTTATTTTTACTTATCCTGAGTAGATCCTCTGGTGTTTGGAGCAAAGGCAGTGGATTCCAGAGGAACCATATGAACTTTCAGAGCAGTTTCCTGCAGCACAGGTGAGTACTAAGACTATTAATTCTATTCTTATGTTGCCAGTACTAGTTTAATAGTACTTTGAAAAGTGCTCACCACACCACCCTAAACCCAAATGAGCTTTAAACTTACCTGTAAAGCTCATTATGTTTTATTTTAACTTTAATGGCCCTATAAAAGTTTTCACTGGGTGACACTCATTAATATTGCATAGAGCCTGTGCCTCATATAGACTGATTACTTAGTAGTGGCCTGGGATTGAATCCAACCTGCGGCCTTTTGCTGCATCCTCTATCTCTCTCTCCCTTTTCCTGTCACTCTCTAGCTGTTTATAATAAAGGCAATGAAATCCCTTCAACATAATCTTTAAAGAACTATATTAAATGACATTCAGTGTACCAATGGTATGTTTGGTAGTTTATACATTTGCCTAGGTTTTCCATTCTAAATGTGACAATTAAAGAAGAAGCCTGTGAATTAAATATATGGAATTTATTTGTTTATTTATTTATTTTATGGCTCTGTGACAGTGGTGGCCGGAGGCACTGTGTTTTTGGGCTGTCCATGCATACATTTCATTCTAGTACACGCAATGTCTTAGGAATGCCTTAAGGGGATTTTATCAAATTTGGCTCAAACATTTACTTGGACTCAAGAATGAGTTGGTTTGACCTCACAAAATATGTTTTTGGCTCAACTCAGGAATTCGTATGCTAATTATGACATTTTTTCACACAAATGTCTAATAGAATAAAATAAAGAAGTGATGAGGTTTTATATCCCAAAGGTTAAAGCTCAGCTTCACTGTGACATCATGATATTCTGCACAAACACTTTTCTGGCCATTATTCAACATCATATCTCAGGAACAGAAGAGGTTACATTTGGTCAGGTACTGAATTCGTGACTTTAATTTTGGGTGTCTACCTTGAGACTATGCTGATTGTATAGATCTTCTGTGCTGCAGAGGGGAACATGTGTGTGAAGCATCAACGTTTCGCCAATACACTTTTAAGACACCATTTATAAAACCTAATATTAAATTCTTTCAAAGTCTTCACTACAAGTACTTTATGACTCTGGACAGACATGGATGTAAACCGCAGCATGACTAGTTGGCGGTGGTACAACCACGAGGTGGCAGTTCTAGTTTTGCACTGTTAGCTGTCCTGGACAAGGGCCAAGCTTAAGTTAGAGAATCACACTAATCTATATATCTTAGATTAAAAAAAAACTTGGTTTAAATTTCTTCAGTTTTATCCTTTTTCTGTATATAAATCATTTTCTATATATAAATCATCTTTGCAATGCCCCTTTTTGACACTCAATACTAATAAAGACTCGTAAACCAAAGCTGAGGAAGCTGGACGGAAACCTGCTAATTTTTATTGCCAGTCATCCATTTTCAGTCCGCTTGTTTTTCCTGAGGCATCCTGTGTGAACTGTGAGCGTTGCCTCTTCCTGAACTCGTCATTCATGAATCACTGTCCGCTCTTGCCACTGCGAGGGAAGACGTGGGGTCTTGATGCAGACAAATGTCAACACATTTCCTCTTAGAATTGCATGATGGCTTTTGTTGTGACAGACAAATTATTTTTTTATGTCCCTACGGCCGTTTGTCATTCCTTTACTCTTACAGACGCATCCAGTGTCTGGCAAACCACATGCTTCCCTCTTTTACTCAGTTCCTGTGCCCTGTGGAGCGTGATGTTGCCTTCAGCTGTTGTCAGTATTTATGATAGAAACTGATTTTAGATGTAGTCATTAAAGGTCCAGTGAGTAGCATTTAGGGGGATATACTGACAGAAATGGAAAATTATATAACAAGTTTGTTTTCTTAAGTGTATAATCACTGGAAAAAAAGAATCTTTGTGTTTTTGTTACCTTAGAATGGGCTGTTTATATCTACATAGGGAGCGGGTCCTCATCCATGGAGTCGGCCATTTTGCATGGCCATGTTTCTAGAGTAGCCCAAAACAGACACACCAAACACTGGCTCTAGATAGAGCCATTCATGTTTTTGTTAGCAGCCCGTCTGTGATGAGCCAAACACTGTTGGAGAAACACTGATTTTTAACATAAAAGTGTTTAATTCATTGTTTTTTTACCATTTAAATCACCTAGTCTGCTTCGTGCCTCGTTTTCAAACTATGTTTTGACTAAAATGAACAATAACTGTAATATAGTACACAATGACCAGCGCTAAAATCAACCTGTGTAGTTGTCATTCCATTGTGACATTAGAAAGTGCCACATGTATCGTGCAAGTGTACTCTTCTTCAATGTTTTGTTTACTCCCTGGATTTTTCTTGCATGGAAATTCTGACCAATCAAGAGCAGCGTTCTCGTGCAACGTATTTGATCTGGTCCACTTGTAAATGCTGCCATGAGAATACGAACCAACTCAAGGCAACCATACAACTTTGTAACAAAAGTAGTCCCTGATTCGGACCAAAGCAAGACAACTCTAGGTCTGAAGGCACACTTAAATGATCCATAAGTGTGCTGTTTGATCCATATTTCACACTGTTAGCTATGATCACACCACGCTTCTAATCTAAATTTGAAATGTTCTTGACCTTAAAATCAACAATGAAAAATGCAGCTTTGGAGCATTTAGAATTTTTATTTTGTACTTGAAATGATAAAACATTGCTGAAAAAGTTGGGGTGTGCATTTACCAGGCTGTTTGCTGTTGTAGTGTAAAACAGGACTATTGTGGAGAAAGACCGTAGAGTTAAGGCTTGTGTCTGAAGCTCTCTGCATGGTGGTTGTGTTTAATATTTAACTTCCGGTATATCACAGTTGGTAGAGCATTACAGTCAAACAGAAAATCTAAAGCCAGTTTGCACTGGAAAGAAATTCAGCGACCTCACTTATACAACTCTTAGATTTTGCTTGTTGAAACTTCAAAGGAAATAATGCATAAATAAAAGAATACATTCCCAAAAGACTGCAAAAAGATCTTCATCATGTGTGAGCATGTGGGAAGGCACTGCAGAAATACATTAAAAAAACTCCTCTTAGTTAATGTGCAATAAAACCGTTAACTAGCTAGGACTCAGGATCTGTAACAAATCTCCATCATATACAATAATGTTAAATATCAAATTTAAAATCTACATATAAATTAAATAACAAATGTATGTACATTCTCAAGAGAAAAACAATGTAATCTAAAGAGAAATATTTTCTGTGGCATTTTTACATCTGCATTTACATTTTAGGCGTTCAACAGAAAAAACAAATCACTTTGAGCCAGTTGTTTATCTGCAGGTTGTACCATAGTCTCTTTCTTTACAATGACATAGGCAGCTATTGTTCACAACATAGTTAAATTGGTGAACTACATAAAAATCTTTAAAGAAATAAAATTAGTTCTTAATACTCTGGCCTCTTCTGTCTGGTTAGCTAGCTGAATGTATTTACTATACCTATAGTTATCTATACACACCACAGTCATCAGTATTTTCAGTGTAGGTATTTGTCAGCGTCACTTTGACTGTACGTATTTCACAATTTCTTGCAACAACCCATGTGATTCAAATTACTAAACACAAAAGACATGCACAAAATTCTCTTTCAATGTGTGTGAAAATATGTTCATGAAGTGCTTTGGCTCCCTTGACAATTTTTATTTTTGGTTTTGTTGTTTGTTGCGGTTTGTCGAGCAGAATTTGCCTCCCACTTTGTTCAGTCTGAGCGTGACAGTTCAGAGGGAACCTGAGAAGTCTGCCGGTCTGATCATCATTGTAGTAGACTTCAGTGAGTAGCCCGAGCCTTTCCAGTAGTACCATTTGATCCCATTGAAGCGGTTTGAGTTTTGGCCTTGTTGGTAATACATCCCATTCAGATTGGACGGACCGCAGGCGTCAAACCACCAACCTAAAGCATCAGAGCAAACTTAAGTTTAGAAGGTATGTTTTCAAAGAAGATCACATGCAAAACAGGGGCAGTGTTGGCTGTCGTTTTGGTAACCTGTTTTAAAAACGGTTTGTTTGGTGCGCTTAAACTGTCTCTTTAATTCTTCACAGCTACTTTATAGAATAATAGTCAAATATTACAAATAATTAAGTCCTTTTCAGAATTAAACCAAATTTTTGTTTATCTTGTTGTGACTTTCAATCCAATTATTTGTTACAAATCTGTTTGTTTTTTTCATTAAGATAGCTGTGAATGACAGTTCAAGTATCACAGCACACTAGAACTCAAGCTAGAATAAATTAAATTGTATATACAGTGCATGCAGTCTTTGTAAACTGTGCCATCTGGAGACTGCCTACACTCCTGCAAAACCTAAACCTCTGAGGTAAACAAGCTGTAACTTCTGCTGCACATTGAACAAATACAGAAGGTTAAAATTTCCACAATCAAATGAACATGAAATTACATGTTTTAATTTATTGCTCTGCAAAAGCTTGGTAGCAGCTGTAGTTGTTGTATAGTTTCTGTATAATAGGAACCATAAATGCACAGCTGTGTTGCACCATAGCTTCAGTCCATGTCATGGCATCATAAAGTAGCGTGTAGCTACTTGTTAAAAAGTGGAAGTGCACTCTTCTGTACATGTCATGGTGTTGAGGCAGGCTTTTCACATTCAGCAGCATCTAATTTGGGTGTGACAGTAAAATTACTACTTATTTAAAGAGATTGTTGTGACACACATCCCTTTTTGTTTTTAGGTCCCAGTGACACTAAGTTTTCATCAGTATGTGCTGGGACACTGACTGATAACTTGGTTTATATGTTTAAGACTCAGGATTTAGTGTTTTTTTTTTCTTTTTTGACAGTAATAACTGGGCTGTCACACATGGTCCATAGGGACAGAATGAATATATGTGAACACCATTTAACAAAATTTGAAAACGTAGTCTTTCAGTTGAAAAAATATAAGGAATGGGGCTCTCAATATGTTTCTACATACTTATTCAATCCCTCCAGGATTTTGCGGATTCTTGTTGAGATTGTTGTGGCCTGATTTGCCTGATTTAATGGCAGCTTTTTGGAAAAAAAATTGCGTGTGATGCATGTTGAGATGTTTTTGCTTTTTTGCACTTTTTTTGCAATGAAATTGCAGGGGCAAGTAAAAATTGCAAAAAATAGTTGCAATGTTGTCTTCTATTCAGAACCTAGGATTATGAGCATTCAGTGTTTCCCACAACAGCTGATTGCCAGTGATCAGCTGTCGCTGCCACTGACGCAGCACTTAAGCACTGTCTCTGTGAGCTGCTCTCCTCCTGGTCCCTCTGTCGGTTAACATGAGCTAACACAGCAGCAGTGGCTAACATCTGACAACAACAACAACAATCTTGCACCAACACTGAAACACCTCTGTCATTTAACTTGTTAATAACTGTTAAATAATGTTAGCTGTCTGATGCTAACAGTTAGCCCCGTCACCATATGTGTGACTCTGTCTCAAACGTGGAGTTCACACTCCTGCTGCAGAACTCTCATGATAATCAGCAAGAACATGCAGGGCAAGAGTGAATCAATACGCTGCACACAGCTCTACAATGAAAGAAGATTTTACCTGTTTTAAATGGTAAAATTTACGGTAAAGTTGAGGTGATTGGAAAAAATTGCTGGGTCAGGCAGAGTTCACAGTGACTGGCTGAACGTGTTAATTGTTGTGATTGCAGCATCCCAGAGTGGCTGCTTGTTATGGTTTTATGCAGATATACTACTCTCATTCAAATTTCTGTTCACTCAATACAGGCGGCTTTGTAATTGTAATTGCAGATCCTGCTGTACTCTTGTTACTGGGTCTGTGCCACTCAGTCACGATTGTGCATAATGTGCAATATGGAGTCCCCAGTGAGAGACCCCTCATGGGAAAAAAGGGAGAGGGTTAGAGTTTTCATGCTTTCCTGCTCACTTGGCAGACCCCAGTACAGAGGGAGACAAACTTCTGGCAGCCGAGTCACTTTCAAGGGAATGGAGGAGGACCTTTAAGCTACGAGAGGAGAGAGGGAAAAGCTCTGTTCCCAGGCTATTAATGTCAGCCATTGTAGGGGCTGAATTCCCCGATGAGTTGATCAGTGATTAACTCTTAGCTAATTGTGCTCTTTGACCAGGCCACAAAAGTACGGGAGCCCTTAAAATGCCCTTGAAGATTTTTAAGGGAAGTTCCAAGATTTGGGTGGGTGGGAATTTGTTCCACATCACAAATTGACGTGATTATTGTATTTTTTAAAAACACAAGCTATTTACAAAAATATGTTTCTTACCCCCTGTTGTCAGTTGTGAACATTTGCAAACACATTTGTCGTTGTCTGCATCCTTTGTACTGAAATCACTTCCTGGCTGCCCGATGCTGCTTATTTTGCCTGCTGTTCCACTGAAGCCTTTAAGGTGTATCCTGTAGAATGGAAAAGGAAAAATGAAGGAAGAGGAGGAGGAAGTCTGTGATTGCTGTTCCTCAAAAGGCAACCAACTCGCTTATACAGCTCTTTGGCCATAGCTTCACCAGCACTGGATCTAAACTGGGGTTTGGCATAAAGTGTGTGCTGTTGTCATCACAGATTTGTTCACTTATTTCTGCTCTTTAAGATTTTCACAAGCAGCTTGGTGATTTCATACGCTGTAATGCTACTTTTATTTTTGTGCCAAAGGATTCGTGTTGTGCTATTTGCGCAGTGTCTTTGTAGGAGTTATTTGGAATTACTGAGCCAACTAACTGGAGACCAAATTGGTCATAGTCAAGTAGACTTAAGACCTGAAAAGAACTGTGTTGAATCGGAGCATTTCAAGGTCTGTTTGTCAAATTCAAAGGAAGTATCCATTCCGCTCCTGAAATCAGCTTAGGTTTGGAAAAGAAAATACTCCTGAAGGGTGTGTTTTTGCCAAGAGGTGCAGACTGAATGTTTGAAAACCAAGACACTTTATGTATTTCCTATTTTTCAAACGCCGGCCAGTTTTATTACATTTTCTTTGGGCTGATGCCAGTATGTCTGTATCAGGAAGTAAATAGTCTTATACAGCAGAGAACCACCATACAGAGGAATTTCTATAATGTGTTTTGCTTTTAAGTTAAAATAGGAGGTCAGCATTTATGGCCATGAACTAGATCTTTTTTAAGTGAGTTTCAGAAGATAAATATATGTGTGACACAGTCCAGGGACACGCTGCCAGAATAAAGTATCAATCAAGACTGTGGAATTAATCCTACTTGTACATTAGTGTTGGGAATTAACAACCAGAACGAATTCAGTGGAAAATCCCCACAAACACCGTCAGTGTGTCCATTAAAGTGGTCTCAACTGTAGAGAATTAGTCTGATAATCAGACTGAATCGTCTCACTTCATTATCTCATTCATTTGCTTAAAAAACCCAGATGTGGGTGGTGATTCAGAAATATGGGTCCAGGCTATGAGAATGTATGATAATTAAAGCCGTTACGCTTTTAGCTTTGGGAAGATGTTCACATATGAAATAGATATTCATTACACTACATGTTAGTTGGTCTAAAGTTGGTGATTCAGAGATGCTCTTTATTTACTCAAGAATGCATCTTGTTTCAAGCACTAGTTTCTCTTTGTGATGCCACCAACATAGCTGTAAATCTCATAATAATTGCAAGGCTCTGTGTTTTGAGGCTGCACTCCTTGATTAAAAAATTGGCAACAGTTTTTGGGATGTTTTCAGGATTGCAGACTTCAAAAGCACCGTCGTACAGAGAGACACATTATTTGCTTATGGGTTTCTTTGTCCTTAATAACTTGAGCTACATGAGCTGTGAAATTCTGGCTTTACGCAGAAATCAAAGGAAATGTTCAGTAATTGCCACCGAGCGTCCGACACACGTGTTCCTTTGATTTTGTCAGTACCTGTAATTTTGTGCTTCGCCGTCGAGAGAAAACTGATCATATTGTGAGAATGCAGAGTTTCCTTCCCAGTCGCTCAGCTGGATCCTCAGCTTGTAGGACTGCAGAGTCGTCAGCTTGGAGACAAATTCATTTCCTAACCAGAATTCACCTGAAGGTTCCCCAAACCCCTGAAAAGACACGACAGAAATGTAATTAAACCCTGATTAACCCCTGCAGGAGATGCTTGTGGGTTATTTTTATCATTAACATAACAACAAACAGACAGAGGACACTGTGTACATTTCTCTGCTGTTACACTGCAAGTTATTTTTCTCTGGAGCTAAAATATTTCATCAGAATACTTAAAATACCATCAGCACTTGCACAAAACAATCACCAATATTCATATTCACAATGAGATATTGAGAAGAAAGTATGCCAGATTTAACTGAGCTTGCATTGTGGTAGGAATAAAGGAAACGGCATGAATGCTTTCCTCTGTTGTGATTGCTCTGTAGGGACTTCAGATTCTTTTTGGTACAGTGTTGGCCCGTTTGTCTCCTACTTGGCGTTGGCAATCCTGGTCTATTTTTGGGAATCATCTTTTGATTGTAGATTTTAAGCACAGTTTCAGATGCACTCTCAGAAATTGAATTGAAGCTGGTGCTTGCAGGTGGCAAAATTATAGTGATTTCATATTCAGATTATTTTCATGAATAGCAGATGGCGATCACTCAGGATCTCTGTCTTTATAGTATGTCCCTTTGTCTTTGGATTGCATGTAGTGGACACCCGTAACAGAACAGAATCACCGGGCCTTTGAAGCACTCTCAGTCCATGGCCAAAACAAAATCTGCTCACTGTAGTGTGCATTTGGAATGAAAACCGTAGCCTAGGCTGTATTTTTTTAAGGGAAGAATTTCTTCTTGATAGCTTTTACCTTTTTGTACTCCTGCCACGTACGGTGAAAGTCAACATGGCCGTCAAACCGTTTTTGTAGTACTGTCCACCCACCTCCTTCTGTCTCCATGTCACAGAAAGCCTTCAAACAACACAAGGATAAAGGAGCTACTGCAATTATTAATTCAAAATTAATGCTCTGTGAAGAATTAATGCTCATTTATAATTAGACAATGCAGTCGTATTTGAGTTTGGTCTGAATAAATGTTAAGTCGCAGGCTATTGATACAGAAGTCCAAGGCTTATTCACTGAAAAGTTTCTAAGGAGATCACAGTTTCAGCTCAAGTATGCACATCATTAATGGAAGTCTGAGAACATTTTAATTTACCTACCCCGCCCTCTAACACAATACTGTTTACCGAGCACTTCCAGAGGTTTTATTCACAAGGTTGTGTAAGTGTGGGTGGGTCAGTGCACGCCTGGTCTGTCTCTGTGAAACAGGCTTACTTTACCTTCACTTCTATTGTAGTGTTGGGTAAGGTGAGCGTGTAGACTCCACTCTGAGTGTTTCCTGACTTGTAGACAGCAGCACAGTCAGTGAATGAGGTAGGGGTGTCCTGCATCATGGAAGTTTTACTCCCTGCAGAGGAAATTAGCCTTGTTAATTTGACACACAACTGTATGACTTTTAAGCATCCTACTTTGATAAGTTCACATCTGCTGAGGAAAAAAAAAAAAAAAGGTCACATTCATTGCTTCAGTGTTACTGCTTAGACATTGAGGCATGTTGCAACTAGAGGTGGGTGGTCTTTTTTGTGCGGCACAACCAAATACAGTGGCCTCAGTGATTAAACTTGGTTGTATTTGTTTCAGGGCCATTTAATTGAATTAATTTGTGTAGGCGTTAAATTGATTTTCAGGGGCGAGAGCAGATGGTGCTTGCAGCTCCCTAGTATGGATGTGTTTTGTTGTAAAATGCAAATAATAATTTATATAATATAATAAATATAAAGGTTAAGACTCACCTCGAGCTGAGCCAGCAGAGATGGTGTGAATGAGGTTGTTCACAGTGTCCAGTAGCTCCTGCTGCTGACGCTGTAGTACGGTGTTGTTGGAGGACACTTTGAGCAG
The DNA here is from genome assembly GCF_011397635.1 of Epinephelus fuscoguttatus. Classification (NCBI taxonomy): domain Eukaryota; kingdom Metazoa; phylum Chordata; class Actinopteri; order Perciformes; family Serranidae; genus Epinephelus; species Epinephelus fuscoguttatus. The sequence goes on from NC_064767.1 coordinate 22,941,834, forward strand.
CTGCTGCTCCAATTCACCTATGATGGCCGTCTGCCTCAGTATCAGAGCCTGAAGCTGCTCTTTCTCATCTCGAATCAGCTTCAGCTCCAGCTGCCTCTGCTCCTCTATCTCCACCACCTTTTTCTCCAGAAAGCTGAGGAGAAGCAGGCGACAGGTTCAGTACCGAGCTTTGCTTTGCACATCAGCACAAATTGTCAGTGACACTGAAACTTAGTATTAGCTGTAATTTTATGTCGTGATTTGATGTCCTTACCTGTTTTTGTCATTCAGCTTGCTGATGTCATTCGTTTGGACAATTAGTTGTTTTTCCAACTTGTTGGTTGACAAGGAATTTTCGAGAAGTTGACGCTCAAGTCGAGTTGTATGATGAATTACCTAAGAACAAAAGAATAATTTGAAGCACTTTAGTCGACTGAGTCCACAAGATACCTTATTAAACAGTGTGTTTATCCATTAGTAGATTTTTAAATGATCCACACTGACTCACTATGATCTAAAGTCTTTGTACTTCACATCAGCCTCAAGAACGACTCAAGATCCTCAAGTAATGCCATTTATTTTCCCTCAAAACACAGCATGGCCCCATGTAGGAGTGGGCGATATATCGATTCTACTCGACGTATCGCTGCTTGTTCCACGTGGGAAGTATGACATGGATTATTGTCACATTTTTTTAAACCACCAGCATGAGACTTGCTTTGCGGTTTTGATTATCTCCTTCCCTCACATGGCTATCTCCTCCTCGCAGACACACAAAAAAAGACTTGCAAAAAAAAAATTGGCACGCACATGCCCCGCCCATCCAGACCACTCTCCCGGGTGATAGTGTGAGCAGGTGAAGCGTGTGTTTCTCTATCTGCAGACATCCATACCGCGACTATTTAGTTGCATGTAGTGACTATGGTGCACCATTGTGACTTGCAAATATCATTAGTAAATGAACTGGAGAGTAAATGTAATGTAAATGAATCTTCACGTTTAATGGTGCTGCTGAAAGGGCTTAAAGGGATAGTGCACCCAAAAATGAAAATTCAGCAATTATATATCACCCATATGCCGACGGAGGCTCAGGTGAAATTTTAGAGTCCTCACAACACTTGCGGAGATCAGCGGGGGGATCGGCTAGCACACCTAATGGCTGACGGCGCCCCAGAGTAACGTCCAAGAACACAAAATTGAAACCACAAAATATCTCCAACATGCTCATCCGTAGTGATCCAAGTGTCCTGAAGCCCCGACATAAAAAGTTGTTTTTAGCCTCACTGTAGCTCTGACTGCTTCTCTGTGCTCCATGCTCACGTGTGCGCGCTTGTGCGAGACCAGCGAAAGCATGAGCTTTGCTCACCTGTGTTTACATCACGTGACACGTACACCGCAGGGGGAGACAACAGTAACCACAGTAGCTAAAAGATAATTTGCACTACGGTCTTTTAGCAAAGGACAGCCCAACATGTCTGCAGACTTTGAAATTGAGGAGGAACAGCATTTCTTTTTCTTTGTTGAGCCGTATTTGTTTGAGCCAGAGTATACGCACGGAACTACTGGACGAAGCAGCCGCCACAGCTCATGAGCCTCAGCCAGCCGCAGAATACCAGAGTCGAGCACTGGAAACCTGGTGGTGTAGTTGTTTCAAATGCAAAGCAATGCCAACGGATGAGGAAAGTCTTTGCTGCTCAGACTGGAAATTGGCGATGCCTGCACTTGAGAATCTGGACACAAGTACTGACGAGACTGCTGCTCTTCAGAGACCGTGCATCACCGATCACCCTGAGCACGCACACGTGAGCGCGGAGCACAGAGAAGCAGTCAGAGCTACAGGCTACAGTGAGGCTAAAAACAGAGTTCATATGACGTTATTCGAAACAACTTTTTATGTCGGGGCTGCAGCACACTTGGATCACTACGGATGAGCAGTATGAAGATACTTTGTGGATTCAATTTTGTGTTCTTGGACATTAGTCTGGGCCTTTAGGTGTGCTGGCCGCTCCCCCCGCCGATCCCCTCAAGGGATGTGAGCACTCTAAAACTTCACCTGAGCCCCTTTCGGCATATGGGTGAGTTGATAATGGCTGAATTTTCATTTTTGGGTGCACTGTCCCTTTAACAACAGCTGAATTTTCACCGAAAGCATCACACAGCGAAAACCTCATCACTTCTGGCCCAACATGAGCGAGGTTCTTCAGAATAAAAGCACCAGTGGTTCCGCTTTGATTTATTTAATTGTAACAAAATTTTATTTAACTTCATTATAACAATACTTCATTTGATTTTATTGTCTAACAGTCGTTACTTTATGTAACTTTATTGTAACTGCAGTTTATTTATTGGTATAGTACATAGCTGGTCTACAGTAGTTTAAATGAGGTTTTTAAATATCGAGATATATATCGTGTATCGCGATATAGCCAAAAAATATTGCAATATTATTTACAGGCCATATCGCCAGCTCTAGTCCCATGTTTAGTTCCACTGATGTTCAAATGAAACACTCATCTACTATTGACAATTTACTTAATTATATAGTATGCAAATGACAACACTGCTTGCAGCAATTTAGAAAAAGAAAGTAAAAAAGCATGTAACATATGGGAAGGTGGAGCAAAAGAGCAATAAACAACATGTATAAAAATGCTACATACCAGTCCTAAAAAAAAGTTTGTCTGGTCAACAGGCAATTTTTACAAGTAATTCAGATATTAAGGACTGTCCTCCAATAGTGGATCAAGGACAACACAAGCCCAGTTTGCACGTCCAGAGTGAACAAACAGCCATTTGCAAAATGGAAAAAAACATGACAGGAAAGAAGGACAAAACTCCAATACAGCAGACGTACCTGAACAAGGGAAACATCTAAAATCCACCTATTTTCACAGACAGATGAATTGAACTGAACTCTGGGGTTGGGGACCTTGCCTCTAATTTCCCAGTTCGGAGGAACTGAACTCAGCAAAAAGCAGGTTGTTTACATGGATCCTAGCTATGTGTCTCCAATGGAGCTGTTGATGCCTTTGAACAGACGGATGTCTGATTGTGACAAACTGATAGACCCTTTCTGTGGGAATACGAGTGTGCTAATAACAGGAAATGCTGTACAGTTGGCTCACATAAGGTCATTGACGTGTAGCCACAATAATAAACTGACGCAGTAGTGCCTGTTTTTCCCTCTGCTTATTTTTTTTTTTTTTTTTTTTTTTACATTATTTAATGCAGTGTATCGCAGCATGCACTTAGACTGGCAGCTTTGGATGGAAAAAAGTCATTTTGAACCTATCAATGTTTTCATGTTATTAAAAACACCCTGCAGCACATTTTTATTCTGTTCAAAAAAGCCTATTATGTTTTTATGTAAACTGTTATGGACAGTTTGGACTTTCTCAGTGTTCTGCTGCATGGCATGTGTTCACTTTTTAGGTAAGGTAGCAGCAGTGCAGCCTCACCTGTGCCTCCACATTGGTCAGTTTTCTTGTTTGCTCTGCAGTTTGACTCAGCAGGTTTGTTCCGATTTCAATCATCGTAGCTGTGTGGTTGTGTACAGCAGTTTGCTGGATCTGGACCATGTCCTGCTTCATGCTGTCCTGTATGTAGTTCTCAAGCTGCAACACAGGAGAAAGAGAATTGAGTTTAAGAGTCACTGATCAGTATCAGTAAGCAGTGGTTTTGTTGTGCATGCACAATCCTGTATTACATTACTATGGCAGTTCACAGACTGAAAACTGGGTGCTGCCCACTACAATCTTCTTCTGTAATGTTGTGCACAGAGCAGCTCTGTTTCTTGAGCAACCTCGGTTCTTGTCACTTGTTCTCTTTTCTTGTTCAGATTCACCCTGTTGGTTCTGGGACTCTGTCCAGGGACTTCGGTCTTTTGAATGATCATTGTACACTGACTGGAGTACAGTTAACACCACTTGTCATATCAACAGTTACCTAGCTCTTAACAGACATACTGTGTGTAGCTTTGCTTCTTAAAGTGAATTGAGGGAAAACAATGTGTTCAAGTCTCTTATTTTCAACATCTCTGGGAAGCATATAGTAGACATTTTATATATTTTATTGTTGCGTTCTTTTTCTCCCTGATTACACCAACCTTTTCCGTTCTGTCTTACTCACATCATCACAGAAGGTACACTGGTCTCCACATAATATCCTAGCAACGATGGTGTCATCAATTTGAAATATCTGTGTTGCCATCATGCTTTCTCCACTTTTATGCCGTAAGTGCATGAGAATATGCATTTAACGGCCTATCTCTTAATAGATTGATGGTGCTATATTAGAGATTTATTAAGAAGCACCATAGTTCCATTATGTAAGAAGAGCTATTGGGATAAAGATAAACAGACTCTCCCATGACAGTGTATTTTCAATTGTTTTCAATATATATATTGTCAAATATTTTAAAAGCTTCTTGAAATTGAAACATGAGATCACATATCAGAGTGTGGATTAAACCAGCTGGTTTTCGTAGCAAAGTAATGAAATACTAAGAATCTTGAGCCAGTTTATTAATTTATTTATCTCATCGTGACTCAAAATAATAAAAACATTTGCAGCTCTGATGTAACCTTGCCAATATCAAACCTCTTAATCATAGGAATAATACAATGAGCGTGCATACCCTCAGGGTGGGAAAGGGTCAATGTTTCATCTTTACGAGATTCGTTCTTATCTACCTTACAGTATTGCCAGATTTAGACTGAGACCAATCATTAAGTTATTTCCTGCATGGTGTTCCTGAGTGGCAATCAGGTCACACGACTGGTAAACAGGATGGAAGTGTTGAGTGAGGAGTTACATCCTTCATGACAGTGTGACATGTGTGTGCAACCGGAAAGCAGCATCCGTTGAATATCTTTGTCATCTACAGTAAGTTTGCATAATCACTTTGTTATTTACTCATCAGTCAGCGGTGCAACTCCGAACAGCCAATTTCACCTCATTTTTACAATGGAAAAATACAACTACGATCTGCAATTAACGCTGATTTTGTTTGTCTTCCTTTCATGACGTTCAATTTGTTTATGTTGTTGGATACACAAAGGGGATGTGTGTTAGGTGGAAGGCTGTCATTTGAAATGTTGGCAGGATGTCCCATTGACAGTCAATGATCTAATCAGTTGTTTACTCAGTGTACCTCCGAGGCGTCAGTAAGAGGTGACTGAGTTCCTCAACAAATTGTTTTCCTCCATTGTCATCAGCTGGTGCAGTGTTAATAGGAATTTGAGAAATTAAGCAACTTTTGGAACTGATGGAAATCTCCACTGTGTCCTGATTTGAAATAAAGTGCAGAGAAGCATGGCTGTGGATCATAGGAAGACTACATAGACATCCTGAATATGTTTATGTGACAGCAGCGTGACGTTATTTAAGGTTTTACGGGACAGTCTGACTTCTCTGGCAATATCTTGTTTTATAAAGTTATTTACCAGGGTTCCCACGGGTCCTTGAAATCATTGGAAGTTTGTGAATTTGAATAAATAAAAACCTTAAAAGTATTTTAAAAATAGACATAATTAGATCGAAGTTACATATTTTGTGCAAGAATAAAAATTCTCTGTCGCTCAGCGTACGCAATGCATTATTTTAATGTTGAATGCACTTTTTAATTGTTGATTTAAAACTCTGTAAAGCCTGCCTCTCATCATAAAAATTCTCAGTGTTGAAACAGTGATTAACCCTGATCCATGTCTCAAACTATGCTGTGTCGGGCCCTTGAATTTGATGTTTAGGAAGGTGTGGGAAACCTGTTCACACTCTATTTAAGCTCCTGCATGCATCAAGCCACTCCTGTAAAAAAGGTTTGATGGATCAAAGCTCCGATGAGTGAGGCACTTGTAAGTAAACTTACACAGTATGTCATCCGTCCATTCATCCATCAATCTATCCCTCCTGCTTTTTCCTATTGAGGATCATTGGGAGTTAAAAACCTTTCACAACACAACACGAATGTTTTAATCAAAAGTAGAATTGTATTATTTGAAGACTCCCATATACAGTTATGAATGAAAGTTGGCTTACAGCTACGGTATTTATTTTTACTGTCTCGCATAAGAGTTAATGTGTCTTTCTTATATTATCTGTGATGACAGAAGTTGTCGAACACCTCACCTCTCCTCAACACTTCACAGCTCATTAGGCTAAATAATTAAATTGTTTATTTCACGTTATTTCTGGGTCGTGAAGCTAGCAATGGCCGTAGCGCACCTGCTGAATGTTTACGAAGTCTGGTTTGGATTTGGGTGTATTTTTTACAGTTCTTATAATCAGTTCTGTTCTTTATGGAAAAAAAGTGTCAAGGTAATTTTAGTAAAGAATGCTGGTGTTAAAAAAACACCCATAAACTTCACACTTGAGCTGTGATGCGAGCTGTGCAAATCAGTCCAACAGAAGAAAAAGGTACTGGAATCCTCCTCCAAGAATGCCGATAGAGGTGCAGCTAATTATAAGCAGTGCTTCTGTCTTTGTAAGAAATACGTAATCTGTCACTATGTCAGATGTGTTGTTGGACCTTGGCTTGGATTTTGGTCCTTGAGCTATTGTGCCCTCTCAGCTCTTCTGTGGAAAAGATCAGAGCTCGCTTTATGCTACCCGACGGGAATTGTGCGATCAAGCTTTGAGGTGTTTTCATCTTGTCTGGCTCGTCTTGTATAGTTCTGATTAGTAATCACACTCTGAAGCGGGAGCAGAGAGGCAGCTAGACAAGAGGCAGTTTGCTTCTTTGACCCGCACAAGTAATGGCTCTGCAAACTGAAAAGGGAAGCAAGCATCACTTGTGTGGACACCTGTGTCGAGTCTTTGTCAGTCATCAAACCAATTATGTCCTTTTGCACAGAATCAAAGGGTCTCACAGACACCCAGCACACGTTTTATGTTCGTTTACACAACTGCCATATCAGAGTAGACTCTCAAAGAAAAGCTTTTTAAACAGAAATAAAATATGGCTGGTAGCGTTGTGTGAGGTTTTAATGTCACAGCTCTGACATAACTACACATTTAGATGAAATTGTTCTTGCTAATCTAAGCCATTGCTCATTTTAAAATGATTTTGTCATGTCATATGTTTGTTGGAGCAGTTTTATCACTCTTTTATTATGTGGTATTGGTCAAGCCTTACTCATGTTAGTATGGCACTTAACAAAGAGCTTGTGGTTTAACATGAGCCTGAATAATCTGCCTATTGCATGATGACAAAACCAGCAGTTATCCTTGAGTTTTTGTGAGTCAGAAAAAAACAAGTTTCTTTTCATTCTGATGCTCCACATTAGATCATTCTACAATGGCAATTCTGGTCAACATTTATCCAAGTTATCCTTGTACACCGTACTAGGTGTTTGAGTTTCTTTAAAGTGCTACCTTATTTCCTTTCCAGATAATTGGAAAGGAAGTATGAATATCTCCAGTGGCACCTGTAGAGGAAGTGTAGCTCTACAGCACATTTTGTCCTCTTATAAATAGCCTTCATCCTCTTTTCCTACAAAAATACCTCTCTAAAATTACCGTAGTCACAGCAGTCATTGATATCACATTGTCATGCATTGATGTGACACAATAGGAGTGACATAACTTTACCTTAAGCAGCCACTGTGTGTTGTTCTCCATGGTGATCTCCAGTTGTTCCAGCCTCTGAGCCGACTCGTCGTTGTCCACAGGCCCATCCTTTTGGACTGGATTATTGTAGTTGCTCCTCTGGGTTTGGCAGTTTTCCTGCTCAGGCAGCAGAAAGGTGTAGCTGCATGGCCCGTTCTGGATCTGGTATTGTCTCTTACCCCCAGCACTATATCCTGTCCCCAGACCAAGGCAGAAACTTAAAACTAATAAGACCACATGCAGCATCTTCATAGTAGAGCTATTTAGCTAAAAAATAAAGTTAATAAGAGTATAACTCCTTGGACTGGAAGTCTCTCCCCAGCAGCATCCAAGTGTAAACAATCCTCTTGAGGTTCTGCAGATTCCTTTTATTACCTCTCAGTGGTAGGAGGGGAAAAAGCCATCAGGAATTAGAGGTAGTGTGTCATTCCCTTTGGTTTACCGGTGCCAGACTGCATGTGCTCGCTTTTCATCAAGCCCCCAGCCACTTGTTTGAGCTCCTTGAGGCCTCTCTGATTAGCTAACTGTGAGTCGAAACCACTCCCCCGTCACTGTGACCAGTCACTGTGAAGAGCAGTGAAGTGGAGATTCCTTTCAGTACGCAGTCACTTCACAACACAGACGAGCAGATGCACACAACTACACACGTTCCACTATATCCTCCACGTGTTTTTTTTTTTCTTTTCTACTTGAACAGCTACTCAGGATGCAGCTGTCCTCCTCCACCACACTCTGTGATAGTAACAGTGTCCATCCCATTCATTGAAAAATGTTTCCCGGCCTACGACAAACACTCTTGAGTCTTTGAATGGGAGAGTCGCAGGAAAAATAACTCACTCCACTTATTTTCCTACTTTGTTCTTTTAAAAATGCTTTATTAATATCCACTGAAATCTACTGATCATCCTTTTTGCTTAGACTTTTTCTTAAGATCAGTTAGGTTTATTTCAAAAGTTCATAATGTCATAAAACAATCCAGAATTCCCAGATGTTGCTTCGGGTCTCAGGGTCCATAAAGTCTCATATCATCTGTTATTGGTAAAAGTGCCACTTGATGACCTCTGACCACAAAATAGTCATGGCTGTTTTTATTTGCTGCTTCAGGGTATACTTGTGCAAGATTCAGATGAAATGTGCTTGGCAGATCTTGTTCTGAGTCATAAGTATAACTAAAGTATAATCCAGTATAAGTATAATTATTTTTGTTTTCAGATCAGACAATACAATTTTGTAAGTACCTTTGTTAGATTTGAGATTTTATCAGCTTTCATGTACGTGGGCAAGCCGTGGGTGTTTTCTGTATACTGTCCCAAATTTTCATGTCCACACCAGCTTGAAATGGCACGACAAAAACAATCCCACACAGAGGAACTATTTCACGTTTAATCTTAAATGTGAATCTGTGCAAGCATAACTGTTAATACCATAAATATCAGACTTAATATAGATTATCAAAAAAAGCATGGATGTGTTCCAGATTTGTTAAAGCAGCGTTGTCATTTTCAGGCATGCTCTGACGTCGTTAAGGACTGGAGCATTTGTGGACAACATGCCTGAAATGCTTGTGTTAGTAAGTTGTTTTCTGTGGCTTAAAGAAAAAAAAAAAATCTTAAGTAGAAAATGGGACTGAAAATGAGTCACCCCTGGGTTACATTTCTGGAAAAGCATATAATGATACAGCTGCATACAACCTTAACCTGTTATAATGACTGACCTGCAGGACACAAATGGAAAATGTGGCGTCTTTTCTCCAAATTTCAGCATTATTGCAACATGAGAAAGGTCTGCTGAACTCCTTCTGAGAGGTCTCGTGTCACAGTGGGAAACAGAGTGCAGGAAAGGTAATGGCATAGAAGGATGTTTTGTCATATACTGCAGGAATGTACCTCCATCAAAGACAGTGCCCTGTTGATTCAGTGGCTACACTCTATTCTCCCCAACAATAAAATCTGAAAACACATAGACCTTGGTCCATCTCCAACAGACTGCTGTATAACAGACTGAGCTTTATATTGTACTAAATAGTCATTTTACCTTGGCTTAACTACACTTAAGTGTCAATCACATATTTCATTTTTTGACAGGAAAGCTGTAGATTTGCCTTGTGTACTTGGATAGAAATACCGAAACAGAATTGTAGGAAGTGGGCTGATGTAATAGTCACTGTATAAGGGAAATGCAACATATTTACGGCACATTACCAAAGAGGAAGGACTTGCCGTCATTCCAAAAACACTGACTCTTTCAGGTGTTCCCGCTGAATCACTCAAGCTTTAACAGCACCCGTTGTTAAATTTATATATCACACTAAACATGCTGTCGTGCTGCGAGCAGACAATGTGACTTCTGCTGAACTACCAAGCACATGCTGTATTTTGTTAAACAGGGCTGTTATTTTATTCTTTGTATTGGTTGGTAGAAAGCTGTACAAGTTGTATGTGTCTCTGCAGACTGTGCACAACAAGAAAAAGTAAACGTTATATTAGTTGCTGCGAAGATATTGATTGGATTGTCAGAGTAAGAAGGTGGGATTTCCCATTTGAAGAATAAATAGTTGCTGGCACTTTACAATGTAACTCATGTTACAACAATTTCAGGAGTGTTGATCAGAGAAAGCCTGTTGCCACTGGCATCTCTATGGGCAGTCCTCTGGAGATTTGAAAAATTCAGCACTGTGATACTGAAAGAATGCAACAAACATACTTTAGCTTGCAGCTAGTTCACAAACAAATATTTAATACAGGGATGTGGATCATGAAGACTGTATTTAATGCAGCAGCACAGATTTGAAATGTAATGTATGCAAATGCAAACTGCTGCTGGTCACACCACAGAAAGTAAATGTTTTTCGTGAAAATTTGTTTAATGACACATTAAGGAATACTTTAAAATGGTCATTTGTATGTCAATCACTCACCGTGTGTTACGCTGAATTTGTGAAGAAAACTCTGCCTCAGGTTGAGCAAAGAATCAAAAATATTGGAGAAGAGTCTAGGTGAATTGAAGTCATAGCAAAACTATATTAAAACATCCATTTACTGTCTCTCACAAGTGGCACAGTTTAATCCAAGTCTGATTTATCCAATCATATGCTCAGTGCCTCCCTGACAGCCCTGTATTATGGGGAACTGAACTAAAAGTGAAACTCGTCTAAGCTCTCTTCAAAGCCAGACTCCATTGACAAAAACAGTAATTTAATTTTACCTCACTGAACATGGGAGCTGCTGGTCTATCACTGCCTCAGTCTGTAGTTTGATTGTGTTGATTGTTCATGAATTCTAACTAACCGTTTGAAGTCACACAGTAACACACTAATAACTAAGGGATTGAGGCAGCTATAGACCAGCAGCTCCAGCGTTAAGCGAGGTAAAATTACTGTTTTGTACTGTCAGTGGATTCTGACTATGAAGAGAGCATCAATAAGTTTTACTTGCATTTCAGTTTTAAAGAGTAACATTTAGCGAAAATGCATGTGTTTGCGAAGTTCTCAGCATGTGACTGGATAAATGAGACTTGGATTTTACTGCACAGTTATGTGAGAGTTTGATAACAGATGTTTTGATACAGTTGTGCTGTTAAATGTGTTGATATAGTTGTGCTGTGTATATCATCTTTGTCTCATGCTAATAAGACATTACTGCTGCTTTAAATCCAAATAGATCACTGTATAATAAAGCTCTGAAAGTTGTATATAAAGAAACCACGACAGTATCATCACTGCGATCTACTCAACAAATATAAAATGTTAAGCTTTGATAGCCTTAAGGTCTGCCTCTAGGGGTGACTGCAGCGTTCTGTTGTGGAAATTCTCTCCTGCTGGTGAAGAATGAAACAGACAACAGCCGACAAGGTTTTAATTTTCTTTGCAAAGAAAAGGTCAATCAACACACGAGTGGTCAGAATGAAGAAAGACCCCAAGTATGGGAAAGCCTAAACATTCATACCTGAGGAACACCTCTTAAGGTGTGTTTCACACCTGGGGTATCCTGCAGGGTTTTGTATCCAGGTGGGAGGTTAAGAGGTCTAGACATCACAATTGAAAACAAAAGGAGCTGGTATCTTGGTGAGAAAGCGGGAGGTGAGGCATCTCAAGTAGTTGAAAACACAAAGACAACACAAAGAAGTTGAAATTACAGTTACAGTTCCAAGATGAACCTCTGCTTTCTCTCAATCAGCTTCTTCATGTAAAGCCATCTAAGAATGGGGCAGGCTTCCAGACGCTTTAAAAAATACCACACGTTATCACAGTTTCCCCCTTGATGGATTTTAAGCAGTCAGTCTTGTCAGCACTGATCTCAGATAGATGTTAGAGGTTACCCCAACAGGTAATAAGTTACCCTTGTGGTTACATGTCCTGCTAACTTTGCCATGTGTAACGTATTTATCGTATATTTCTTATTGTAAATTGTATTGTGCAGCCTGTGCCTGCCATGTTCATTGTGTAATTTTATTTTTGTTCATTGCATCTACTTGTTACGTGTAGGACTACAGATGGAAATAAGCATTTCACTAAATCTGGTGCAACCATGTTTTCATTTCTTGTAAATGATAAATGTCATTGCACACTGTCCTCTTATAAATAAACTAAACTAAACGCTGCCCCCTTTCACTCCAATGCATCAAGAATTTTCCCCGTTTTTGGATTCTTCTGTCACCGTGGAGGCACGTGAGAAAAACAAATTTTTCTTTACAAATTCAGTGTAACACAGGGCTAGTAATTGATATACAAATGATCATTCTGGGGGTGAAGGATTCCTTAAATGAAGGACCCATGTCCAGGACTGTGTGGTTATGTAAACTTGAGTTTACAAAGTGTAACACACATTTTCTGTATATATATCCCCACATTGATCAAGTCATTTTTACAGTCTCATAAAAGAGTTTCCAGAGGTTTAATGTGTATTCTTAGCAGCAGAACACTTGTTGTCTACATACATGTACTTAATGTGCCTTTTTGTGTCGGACTGTTTCGTCTTTCAGTTCATAAAGCCTCTTCTCTCCCATAACAGACCTCACATGTAGTCTTCAATCATTCTCTTTAAAGTGCACCATGTAGGTTAATGTTAACCTGACCCTGTCCCTGACCCCTCTGACCAATCCCTGATCACTTGAAGTAAAATGAAACCTGTGTGAACATTGACAAAAGACTAAAAGCCTTAAAGCTTGTTTCCTGGCGTTCAGCTACAGAACAGATTGTCCCCTTCAGTTTAGCAACTGACCCCTGCTGGATACAGAGCAGGCCGGTAGTGAGAGCTCAGAGCATCACTCATCAGACCCGAAAGGAAACAGAACCTCAAAGAGATTCACGTTCTCTCATTTATTCAAGCAGGGCTGATTATACTCTGAACAATGTGGGCTGCTGAAATGAAACTCAGCGCATAATGCCTACCATACACAAGGAGACTTTGAATAGACTTTTAGAAGACTAAAGTCTAACACCCTCTCACATCTGAAGATAATGTGAGTTTTTGGTCACAGTCTAGAAGCTTTTGCAAAGACTGAGTTTGAAAGACTACAACTAGATTCCTTTTGAGATTATTTCCCACCCTGCCCCTGGAGGAAAATATTACACTAAACATCCTTTAAGAAATACAACATATTAACAATTCCTTACGTGTCTGCAAAAACACATAGAAACAAAAGATAAGAGGTGTCATATGTCAACAGCTTTCTTATCAATTCAGCATCAATATAATCTATAAAGATAAACTGTATTTACGCACAAACTTTATGTTTTGGATTTTGTCACCTCAACTCGCCACCAGCCTCCATTGATTAGCTGCACTATTGTAGTAGGAGATGACCATCGTTCCCTCCGTGTTTACTGTATATCACAGTTTGCTGCCCCCAGTTTTAAGGTGGAGAGAGCGCAACTATTGGTTGTTGACAATGTTTATGTCATTGAGCATCAGTATTTGTATGAGCCAAGACTAAGAACTTAAATAATATTAAACATGTTTGATTTTATCGTATGTTAAGATGAGGAAAAGACTGACTTTAGACAGCTCGGACTGACTTTTATGACCACTCTACACCAGATTATCCAGATCACAGGAGTGCGCCACAGCTGTAGCAAAACTCTCCTGATTTTATTCCAACATAATATGTGACAGTGATATTGCTTGAAAAGTTGTTTGGTGTAAGGCTGATCTAAGATAACATTGTAGCTCTCTTTAATGCCTCTCAGTGTTCAAACGTGAGTGAGGAGTTCTCGTAGTTCATGTGGTTGTGATGGAAATTGTAGTTTTTTGAATGTGAAAAATAGAAGAGCTCAGACTGCCTCAAACTTGTAAGTCAACTCAAATAGAGCTGAATAGTTTGGTCAAAGTTTGTCATTGTAATTCCTAGTGTAGTAAATGTTCAGCAATGACTTAAAAATGTTCCCTCACACTAACAAAAGCTGCTATTTAAATAGTCTTTAATGGTATATGGTCTTTTAGTAGTGGCTCTGTAAGGTCTGTTTTTCATGTGCCTCAAGAGCCAAATTCTCACAGCTCCTGCTTTACACTAGCAGCCACCTTCAGGCCAGTTTCAGTACTGAATCAGTTTCATGTTTGTGGTTGTCATGACTGACTGATGAAATGAATTCCCCCTGCTTCCAGTCCTTATGCTAAAGTAAGCTTACGAGCTTCTGGCAGTATTTAGCATACTGTTCTGTACACAACATATGTATGCATGATGTGGTATTAGTCTTCTTATCTAACTCCAGCCAAGAAAGAAAAAGAAGTCAGTTTAATTCCCTCAACAGTTCAGGAAACTGAGACTGGGCGAATGTTATCATGAGTCTGTTTAAAAAGTAGTTTTTCAGGTGATATTTTAAGTGAGCATGTCGAGCTGTTGTCTGCTTTTTGGGTGTTTTTGTTGAACAGAGGCTACGTTCACATTACAGGGCCTAATCCTTTATTACAATTACTTTACTAGATCCAATCTTTCTGCCAAGACTGTTCACATTCAATTCTCACAAAGGTGGCATGGCCAGTGATTTTGGATTTAGGGCCAGATTTGAAAGTGGCCCAGATCTTATTTGGAAAAAGTTCTGTGGATTTCTGTGTCCACACAACTTTTTAAAAAAATCAGAGCTGTGCCACACAATAGCAAAAAAATAAATAAATCAGAATTCAGCCACATATGTTTGTGAGCCTAGCCAGAGAAGCTGAACTTGATCATCCTCTGCATCACTGTGTCTTGATCGTACCTCTCTGCAAGGAGTAAATTTCTACATTCATTAACTCTCAGCTTCTCCTCCCAGATCTGTCGTCTCCAGAGGCACCTGTCTGCTGGGGAGCACCAGCAGGATCTGTTCCAAGGCCAGCCAGCGATTTTTGTATCCCAGCACTCCCAGCCGCCCACTCAGAGTCTGGTGGAGCTGATCCAGCTTTGTGGAGGAACAGTGTGCAAAACAGTGCGGCAGGCGGGTATCTGCATCGGGAAGTACAGCGGCAGGAGACCAGAGGGAAGCAGGATCCTGTCTGAGCAGTGGGTGCTGGGTAAGGTATTTTCTGACCGTCTCTGTGTTAAATTCTTAATCCCTTTATCATGCCACTTTTAATTGTATCTTGTATGTTTTTGTGATTTTATTTCAGATAGTATCACACATTTGAAGCGGCTGTCATACGATAAGTACGACCTGGAGTCAAAACTGTGAAATTAAGTTGTAGTTGTTTCGTGTTGGACTGTGTTGGATTACATATCCTCAGTTTCTACCTTGCAGTGTTCCTCTTGCGCAGCTTTATCATCTTGCTTGTGTTCAGAGGCTTTACATAAATCCTCTCAAATATTCAGTTTTCAAAGACTCTGATACCCTGGTTACCGTGGAAACCTGCTACTTAAGGGGACTATCAACCATTCAACAATCATCTACGTTACTGTGAAATATGGAAAACTGCTTTAACTTGCCTGTCGATCTGTTATTGTTTGATGATTCTTTCCTTCGTAAACATGTAACCACTACTTTGTAATACTGTGTTTTTAACAAGGTGAGATTTAAGCCTTAAGATTTTTTGACAATGTGATTTTTAAAATACTTGCTGAGCCAGTTTAACACTCTAAAGGAGATGAAATGTTTTGTGATGCTATCGTTGTTCTTTTGTCAGACATTTATATTAAAACACTTACGTTATTACAATTACATGAATGACACGTGTCGTCTCTTAGGGTCCGTCCAATCTTTTTCTCATTTGTTGGGTTTTTTAACTCGTTGTTTGAACAACCAACAGCTTACAAAGAACATCAAGAACATCATCAACATCATCGCATATTCTGTCAAATAAAGAGCAGTTCAATAAAACAAGGTCACTTCAACAACTGACAGCAGTATACACGCCGCAGAAGCCCTCCAGACTTAAATATTTATTGTGACGTATCTTTCAGTTTTCCATCTTTATTGAAATTGAATTTTGATAAGATTAATTTAACTGTCTGATATTTTTCCCCCACCATTATTGTATAAAGAATGAAGTGCCCTTTTGACAATAACAACTTGATTATGAAAAGGACAAAGCGCAGTGTTTTGATGGACCAATCTGTCAAAAGTGTTGTTGGGGTCCACTCAGTTGTGTCCCTGGGAGACAGATGACAAATGAACATGCAGCTGTACTACAGCTTGCACTCACACTTGTCACTCACAATTAGGAAGCAGAGATGAAAAGTAACTAGATGACTCAAATACTGTGCTTTAAATTTACTGAAATATTAATTGAGAATTTGTAGTTTTGACATATGGGGCGGTTAATATTTCCAAAGTATTTAAGTTCATAAAGTGTAAATCAAAAACAGTAAAGAAAAGTGATTTACCTCTCTATCTTTGCACCAAACTCGTGGAGCCACTTCATGAGGCCAAGCCCAGTAAAACAAAGAATTGTATCAGTGTTATACCCAAGGTGAGGACAATATGACTGATAGCACACTGAGCAACACCCTCTGTTATCTACCCACCAAAGAATGTAGGTTTCATTTCAGCATCGGGGGAACGCATTAACAGGGGGCTTGGTGTCCTCTGCCAGGAAATTTTGAGTGTCAGACACTTAATTTCCTGCATACTGGTGAATTTTCCATCAATTTGTGCATTTTCTGCATCGAAAGTCCTCTTTTACTTTCAATCACGCCTGTGTCCCCACTCTCACCACAAGCATTGCTAAATCATTTCTGTCTGATTTAATTCTTTTCATAAAATAGTCTAAAATTAGAATTCATGTGATGTAAATCATCTGCAATAGGAAAACAGGAAGATATCCACTCTGTATTGCAGTTAAAAAGAGAAATATTGCCTGTTGAGGAAGGCTGATAGAGGATAAAGAAACTAAACTCAGTTGAATAACATACAACTTTTTGCTCAGCCTGCAATATACGGATGTATATGTATCACCATGGGTCTTGCAGGTTAAGCAGATGGTGGACAAATGTGGTTTGTATTAACTCTGGCTCACATAGAAGTGTAACATCGAATGGTTGAAACCAAGTCTGGAACAGAGGCTAGAAGATCAATTCATGCAAAAGTGGCAAAGTGAGCTCGGGAGTATGACATCATGTGCTAGTACCAGGTTAGACCCCTTTTGCCTTAAGAACTGCCTTAATTCTTCATGGCATAGATCCAACAAGGTGCTGGAAACATTCCTCAGAGATCTTGGTCCATACTGACATGACAGCATCAGACAGTTGCTGCTGATTTGTTGGCTGCACGTCCATGATGTGAATCTTCTGTTCCACCACATCCCAAAGGTGCTCTATTGGATTGAGATTGTCATGTTCAAGAAACCAGTTTGAGATGATTTGAGCTTTGTGACATGGTGCGTTATCCTGCTGGAAGTAGCCATCAGAAGATGGGTACACTGTGGTCATAAAGGGATGGACACGGTCAGCAACAATACTCAGGTATGACCAGTCTGACCATTCTCCTCTGACCTCTGGCATCAACAAGGCATTTTCACTCAGAGAACTGCTGCTCACTGGAGATTTTCTCTTTTTCTGACCATCCTCTGTAAACCCTAGAGATGGTTCTGTGTGAAAATCCCAATAGATCAGCAGTTACTCAGACCAGCCCGTCTGGCACCAACAACCATGCCACGTTCAAAGACAGTTAAATCACCTTTCTTCCCCATTCTGATGCTCGGTTTGAACCTCAGTAGGTCGTCTTGACCATGTCTACATGCCTAAATGCGTTGAGTTGCTACCATGTGACTGGCTGATTAGCTATTTGCGTTAATAAGCAGTTGAACAGGTGTACCTAATAAAGTGGCCAGTGAATGTACGTTGAAATTAAACAAGAGCTTAAACTGGAGACGTATCTGCTGTATGAAAACCAAAAGTAGAGACAGGCTATTTATAATGTAGAGTAAACAACACCAGAATTCCTAAAGTCAGTGGAAGATTTAAAGTGCTGGATAGAAACCAGAGGATCTATGATGATAATTGTGGGGGAGATGATTATCATATTTTGCCTGAATGTCAGAAAAAATATTATTTAAACCGCCCATGTATGTTTAAATTAATTTTGTTATTACAGTCAGATAAGCCAACAGTTATTTGTTTTTCTTTTTTTAATGATGTCCTTCCTTTTATTAGTAACATTTGTTATACTTAAGCCATGTTTTGTATTGTTGTATGGGGTGTTTGTGCTCCATACAATGTGATGTGATCTAGAGTCAAATAATTAGAAGAAATAAAAATAGTAACCATGACAACACACTTCGATATACCTTTAAAAATGTTCCTATGTACTGTTTAATTTGTGTAAAACAGCTGAAACATGCAGGAAAAAAGGGGTCATGGCCCTTTAATTATGGAGCATTATAGAACTCGTGGTGCGGCCCGCCCATTGGCTGGCTTCCACTACGTCATCTGACGAATCAGCTTCGTCGATGTTACATGGTGTCATTACGTAGGGAGGCGTGTGTGACATTTGCTGCAAGAAGCTAGTTTCTGAACAGCTAGCCCGGATAAAGATGAAGAACTAGAGGCGGAAAAGAAACTATTTCGTCTTTTAACAACCGGGCTGACGTTTGGGTTGAACTTTACTTCCGTACCCGCGGTAAATAAGACAGTTTATATCAAATGTAGCGTAAGGTGAAACTTCCTGTCCGGCTGAACACGTTAAACAGTAGGCTAACGCTTTCTCTTAACTTGTACCGTAAATGTCCGGGTTGAAGTGGTGCTCTGCGTTGCTGTCCTGCGATGTTAAAACTAACCAGATAACTTTAATTATTTTTTATGTCGCAGTATGGACCGCTACTAGCGCTTAACCCGAGTTTGCTGACTGCCTTTTGCACACAAGGTTAAAATTAGCTTTAGCCGGCTAGCTCCTGACTCCCCTCCAGCTGCAGCTTTCTCACTTTCTTATGCTGACTTATCAGGACAGGTGTGCTGAAAGTAGGCCAGGTGTGGACTGGGATAGATAGGGGAAACTTAATCACAGTGCTCGACGAGTACGTCCCACAGTCTACTTCAGGGATTTTTTTTTTGCTACTTTAGTAGAGGCAGAGGTGGGACCATGCTGCTCTCCTTGGTTGTGCACACATACTCGCTGCGGTACTGGTTTCCAGCCACGGTCATGCTGGGGACAGCTCCAGCTTATCTGCTGTCATGGGGCACTTGGCGCTTACTTTCAGCTGTCCTGCCAGCGAGGGTGTATCACAAGTGGGACGACCGGTTGTACTCCATCTACCAGAGTATGGTCCTGTTCTTCTTTGAGAACTACACAGGAGTTGAGGTCAGTGACCTTTCATTTACTTCATATAAACTTACAGTAATAAGACAAACCTGAGGTCGATAGTGTGGTCGCCATGTGAATTTCACCCACTTATATCTAGCCTGATAAAATCTGACCTGCAAGCTTTGAACTTGCAATTAATATTGCATGCAGACCATTTAGATCAGTGCATTACTGCAGGTGTCTGCATTTGCTGTGACTCTTAAAATAACAATGGAGCCAGACATAGAGGCTGTTAAATGAGAGCTTGATAAACTAGTTGGAGGGCAAGAAGGTCTGCATTCTTTTGCCCTGTTGTTGCCACTCCTCTTAACGGTTGGTACATTCAAATGTGCAGAAAAACAACAGTTACAGTGTGGGAGCTGGTGCGTTGTCATCTCTAATATGATGTTAATGTATAAAAACATTGTCCCACAGATTGGAGGCCACATGAGAAGATTGGAGGGGCCATTTTTAAACAATATGTTTATTTAATTTTCTTATTTTTCACAAGAATATAAGACAAACACATACAAACTACTAGTTTAGATCATCAAACATATGTAGGGGGTTACAGGAAGTAGTCTGTGTTGCAGGTAAATCACAGGTAACAAGAATCCAGGTTCAGGAAACTCCTTGTAAAATAATGGCAGAAGAATCGGGTCCAAGATATTTTAGATTAGGCAGCCAGACTTTGCACAACTGATCCTCTTTGGTATGTCAAACAAAAGCTATTCCAGAGGAATCAGCTCAAATAAAACTTTGCACAGAAGGCCTGATCAATACTCCTCTGTAATACTCCACTGTTTTTTCTTGCAGCAAAAGTAAGAATACTGTTTAACCTATTGCTGGTTGCAGCAGTTATATTTCTATTTGGGAAGCCCAGGATCAAAGATGTAGGACCCATTTCTAGATCCTTGTCAAATATTTTCTCCATTTCACATAATATTTCACCCCAAATTTCTGTAATTTACAACATGACCATAGGCAGTGGGTTAAGATACCTATTACGGATTTACATTTGAGAGACAGAAGGAGAAAGAGAGGGATTAAAAGGGGATAAGAAGGGCCATTGTTAATGAATCCTCTTGGGTTAATTAAAAAAAAAAGCTGCTAGTTTAGTTCTATAAAAATGGGAAAAATCAGTCTGAACTGGAAACAAATCCTAATGAATTTGTTAAATATTTAACAAAACAAAAAAATGGTCTTTAAGTAGAATATTTTGCAAAGTGATGACACTCCAGGGAGTCTGTAACATCTCTAACCTGCTTTCTTTCTCTTTAGATTGTTATATATGGAGATATACCAAAGAACAAAGAGAACGTGATCTACCTGTCTAATCACCAGTGCACAGGTAACACATTTGCGTATTAATATCTCAGTCCAGCATAGAGCAGATTGGAGTAAATATCTAATCTCTATGTATGTGTTTCCTTGCAGCTGACTGGATCATTGCTGACATGCTCGCCATCAGGCAGAGTGCTCTTGGCCACGTCAGGTACGTCCTTAAAGATGGACTCAAGTGGCTCCCGTTGTACGGATGGTATTTCGCTCAGGTAATGCAACTGTGTGAGTATTTGAATGTCATTTTGTAACAGATTTAAGGGTGAAAACTTGAATCACATTCCCTGCGGCTGTTCTCATCAGATTGTCTTTGTGTTGTAGCATGGAGGGGTATACGTGAAACGAAGTTCAAGGTTTAATGAAGCAGCGATGAGGAAGAAGCTCCTCACTCAGACTCAGCGTGGAACACCAGTAGGTACACTTTACACATGTTCTGTATCAGCCTATTGACTACAGGCATATTTACTCTATAAGGCTGACAAACTGTCTGCGGTCTTCCTAAAGATGACAGCTCAGGGCCTTATTTTCCAAATTTTTCTGACCATCACAGGCTTGTTCTCGAGTTCTTGCCAGTGAAATTCACTGCAGGGCTTTCTGCAATAATCTTCCAAAATTCTGTCCTCCAAAAGTTCCTTCTTACCCTAACTCTAATTAGGATGTTGATGTGAAAATTTTCTCAGAGTTTGTATTAACAAAACATCTGATGACGCCAGCAGCAGTGAAATAAAATGGATAATCAGATACTGAATGCAGAAGGGTTCAATAGCAGTGTGCGTTATTGTGTTGAAAGGGCTTGTTTTTAATCACTTTTTGGGATTTATCTGCAGGGGATTAGTGCATCTGTGTGTGTGTCTGTGCGTGAGAGGGAATGAATGAGTCGACAGAAGTGGTCCTGGTGACCCGAGCAGGCACTGTGAAAGCTCTGTTGTGAAATGGTGAAAGTTAAAGGAAACATAATAACGTTAATACATAATAATAAGTTGTCACAAATCAGAACACTCATTTTAACATTCACGCTTTTATCTTTGTTCCTGTTTGATTCATTTGAGTTATTTCTTTCGCACATGTTAAAAAATAAATAAAATAAACAGTAAAACAAACATAGCAAACTCTCAATACACAAAATTTTCTGAAACAAAAAATAAACAAACAACAAACAAATATTTACATGTCCAAAGAGTAGTGGAAAAAAGTATTCAGTTATATTGTCCCACCTTTTCTCCATAACTCATTGAACTCACTATGAAACACAAACATAACTCGCAAAAAAAAGATGTACAACCCAAATATCCACCCAGTGATGATCAGATATAACTTCAACAATTAAACAAATACCTCATGATCGTTCTACCAACCCTTCCTCGTTGCTGTACCACGTAGAGAGCTGTATATCATCTTGAATTGATTTATATTTGAATTTTGCTCAAGTTGTATATTCAAACCATTCCACAAAGTCAGCCCACAAATTGAAATACACAACTCTTCACAGTGGTACAAATACTTCATGATAACTGTCAAAGTAAATACAAAAGTTGGTTATAATTGCAGTCTGGTGAGCAATAACAAGTCAGACCTACTCCATTGGTCATGTATGATGATGCTGTTCTCTGAGCAAAGAGGGCTTGAATTGACTTAAATGCAGCCGGCGGACAGAGCCGTGATCTGTTTGAGACAATAAGTCAACGTCACGTCCTGTGTGTTTTTTAATCTGGTGGAAGGATTTTTCAGTCAAAGGTGAAACAGCAAAGATATGATGGGTTATATTGTGATTTGCCATGTGTGCTCCATTAACTCCAGTAGAACTGGCTTCAGTGCAAATTTCGAATGCTGTCATGATGTCATGTCCTTTCCTTCTTTTATAGTTTTCTTGTAAATGTCGATGTGGAACAGTCATTTTTGTAGACATGTTGTTTTATCTGGCATCACTGAAGTGGGGGAAAGATGATGTGATACAGTGTTAGGTTGAGTCTACAACACCAGAGAGTTTTCAGTTCAGTTGCAATCCAAACAGAATTAAAAGAGCAAGGTGATGAAAACGGCTTCTTCTAAACAGCCTAAGTTCAGTGCGGTGTTTGGCTTTCGTGTTCAACAAATCCCGTCAGTGTCAGAAATTTCATTTCAGCCAGTTGCAACAAAAACCAAACACTGAAGAGGCTTTGACTTCATGTGTTTTTCTCTCTCCCCCCACAGATGTACCTTGTCATCTTCCCAGAAGGAACTCGGTATAATCCAGAGCTCAAGAATGTTATCGCTGACAGTCAGGCTTTTGCTACGAAAGAAGGTACCGGCATGATAGCAGCCATTTACTGCTGTACTGCTGCATACTAATTCAGCACAGCACACTCAGCCTGTAAAACAGCTTACAAAGTTTTGTTGTGTGACCTGTGATCACCCCTGCAAGCTACTGTGTGACCAAAGAGCACCACGAAATTGTTTATTTCAAAGTCAAGTTTTCAGTTCATATCGTTAATTATTAGAATCATTTTACAAAGATCAGTACAAAATGAATATTGCCTAAAAACAGCATTTCCAATTCTGTCTTTTGAACATTTTTTGATTTACCTGTTTATTGAAATATGAATTAGTGAAGCTTTATAAACAGAAAATGGCTATAATAATTTTGTCATCACTGGATTACTGGTGTGGTGCCAGTAATTGGTCAGCATCCACCAAAACTGCTTATTAAATTTTCCAGCTGGTGCAGCTCAGTTTGAGGACTGAACGGACTTGCTGCTTTCCAACAGGATCATTTATTGCTCATAAAGAATCTGTTGGAAACAGATGTCTCTTCTGGTTATTTTTGTAGCGCGAGAAAGTGACTGATTTATAAGGTGATATTATTTAACTGCAATGCAATTTTCTCATATAACTCTACAATTTACACAGCTAGATACATTTGTTGCATCAATATGATTATTGTGATGCTGCTGTCGGGCACTGTGGTGTTTAGGTCGACTCACAAACTGCATCCATTCTGCGGAGATTAAGCCTATCTCTGGACCGCAGCTCTGAATATCACCTTCCCCCATTAATCCAAATAAATCGCTCTGGAGAGCCGACATGTGCACATGACATTATCTGCTATTAGTGAGGTATTAGTGAGCAGAGGGTGGTGCCACGTTGACAGAGGAACAACAGACTGTGCAGTAATTTACCAAAACACAGAAATTCACATAAAATTACTGTGTTTTTAATATCGTGTTTATTCGTCAGGTGTTTTGGAGGGAGTTTAGCTATTATTTTGAGAGGAGAGACAGGGAGATTAAAGGTAACAAAGGTTCCCAGACACACTCACTCTGGGAAGTTGCAGTTACATGACTAGCATCTTGTATCATGCAGGCTGATGTGGCGTGCTTCATATTCACGCTGTTAAAATAACCTTTATTCAACCTGTTCCTCTCCACAGGACTGGCTGTCCTGAAGCACACACTCACACCCAGAATGAAGGCCTCTCACATCGCCCTCCAGTCCATGAAGGACCACCTGAGTGCTGTGTATGATGTCACGGTGGCCTATGAGGGAACGCGGGATGCCTCTGGTCAAAGAAGACCTGCACCATCAATGCCCGGTAAGCAGGCATCTGGCCTTGGACATGTTTAGAAATCTTAGTTAAACGTAAGGAATGCTATTTAGGAACAACTGGTTAATGGTTGTTAACACAATGTGGCCCCTCCTCTCTTCGCTGCTTGTATGTACACTGCAAGCTTCTGTGCTATTGTAGGAAAGTGACATGAGTTGCAATGGAAAAGACGATACTTTAGCAAGCTAAACGCTAGCACTTTTCTGTCCAGCAGAAAACAGACATACTCCCCATTGCTCCTCACCCCCATCCTCTCCTTCAGTCCTGGCAGGTGAAAGTGAAAGCCCTAGATTCACTCTTGTTTTGGAATGAGCTTTGGTGCTTGGGATTTTGCCTCACTATATCTGTGGGAGCTTTTTCGTCCCTATGACTTTGATTTTCGTAGCCTCCTCTTGGGTGCATGCTGCTGCTACCTGATCACTACCCTTTTATAAAGTTGTGAACTTACCTGATTGTTGAGCCCAGGAGCGTCCCAAACACAGCAAATTAAGGACACAGCAAGTAAGGGATTACTTTTGAATGAGTCCATACATTGTGGTTTTTGGGGGTTTTTTTGTTTGTTTTTTTTCTTCAGGAAATCCTGCGCATTATATCTTGTAAGTATTTTCTTTAAGAGACAGAGACAGTCACTTTTCAACCTGGTCTCACAGTATGATCTGCACCTGAATATCTTGTCTTAATATATTAAAAAAAATCCTCATTAGCTGCAAGGTATAAACTCTCACACAGGACACATGCAGCCGGACTATATTTGGCAAGCCCACCTCCTGGGGAGTTAGCCAGGCCAGCGCACAGAGCAGAAGATGGGTCGTCTCCAGAGCAATCTGTTTCGCCCAGTCATTGCTCCTTTCCTGCTGTCGTATTATTAGTCATATTATTCCAGTTGCTGCCTATTTATACCTGGCATTGAAATGTGATCTCTGTCTGGATACAATTATAATAATAACTTTATTTATAGCAGCTTTTAAAACTATCGTTCCAAAGTGCTTCACACACAAGGACAAATAGAGGACAGCAGGAGAGCAATCAGGTATAAATTTATAATCAATGAATAAAGACAATAAAACAGCTGAAAATAAAGAAAAATAATGGATTAAAGTACACATAAAATAACAGAAATCACAGTTAACAGGTAAAATAAGTGAGGAAGAAGTCAGACGTTAAAAGTGAGTCTTGAAAAACGATTTAAAAGGTGGCAGTGAATTTTCTAGTCTAAGTTTCCAAGGTAAGCTTTTCCAAAGGGCTTGAGCCCACATATGGAGGTTGATCTCAGCTCAGTGTAAATGTAGTTTTTTCAGCTACTAAAACTCTTTCCTCACGAGAATGATATAGAAATGAATGACGCCCATTTGTTGCATCTCTTCCCTCGACTGGGAGCGTGCCATGTTTATTGAAAACTATTTTACATATTGAAATTAAATCATCGTGCTGACAGAATCAACATAACGAGAGCACCCATTAATAGCTGCCGTGATTGCAAATGCACGTGGACCTGATTACAATTTTAAAAATTGTGTGTAAACAGCAGCTATTAATGCAGGATATGTGATTTGTTTTTTTCACCCTAGAGATACAAGAAGAATTTTAACACCAGATATAAAACAACAGACTGTCAGCTAACAGCAGCAGCAATCTTCCTCCTGTGTATCCACAGACACACAGGCGTTATATCATCATTGCTGCAACACTGTGTACACCCGCTCGGTAATTACTCACATAGCAAACATTACCTGTTAACAGCCGCGTCTTCCTGTAAACAGCATGACTCCATGTTCTGGAGGTTTTGATTATTCCATGTTCCCGGTGGTTCGACAAGCACTGTTTGAATGTTAACAAAAAAAACCAAAACATCCCGTTTCAGTCAGGAATAAACATCAATGTGTTTCTAGAAAACGGAACAGAGAGAATAGACGCATTCTTCTCGTCATCACGCACTTCCTGGTCCCATGTGGTGAAGGTGACTTTAATGATTTCACAAGGAAGTGACTCGAGGCTGCGTCTGAGTTTCACATCTGACAAAATCGGTATGATATCATCAGTTTGAATCCTTCATCTTACCGTCATGGTACGATTTAGGACCCTACAGGTCGTGTACAGTTTGTGACTTGTATTTAAAGACTCGGATCACAGTTTCTGCCAGTTTGCTGAGATAATAAAACTTAAATATATTTAACATCTCACTGTAAAGTCATAACAGGGTCATTACCTAGCAGCTTACCCAGGATATCGCAGTACAGGTCATGGATTTTCTTTAACGATCATGGAGAAACTTTTTATTGAATTTATGGGACCTTACAAAATAAAGCTGCTTTTCTTCAAATACTTTTAAATTTTGACTTTATGTGAAGTTTTGCCCTCAAAGGTTATTTTAATCATTTTTGCGATTGTAATCAAAGCTTCACCCATTCGATCCAGTCAATACAAGCTTAACATTCAGAACCAGATGGAAAAACAAGCTCAACAGGTATCACACAGAGAAAAGAAAACCTACTTAAGAAATGATGAAAATTCAAAAAAAAATGCTACTTTGAAAAAAATAAACACCAAATAACTTCTAGGTATGGTATGAATACTGCACAGAATCCATATTTGATTGCAAGAAAGTGAGAACTAGTGGAGATACGAAGTTTTTTTTAAAATGAGAAGATTCTTTGTTCGGGTAAAAATTCTTTGATTGGGGCATTAGTAGTGTAGTGGATAGTGCCGGCGCCCCATGTACAGAGGCATTGCCTCGCTGCAGCGGCCGTGGGTTCGAATCCGGCTTGCGGCCCTTTGCTGCATGTCAGTCCCCACTGTCTCTCTGTCTCCCCATTTCACCTTCTGTCCTGTCAATAAAGACAAAAAGCCAATAAAAATAATCTTTGGGGAAAAAAAACAAACTCTTTGATTACTGTAAAACATTCAGCGCAACAACTGTTTACGTGAATACTTGAATACAGATTAATGAATACAAATTATCCCTAGGGTTACTTGGATGTTCAGTACAATTTTAAGCACCAACCAGTGAAAAATAAGCAACTGATGAGGTTCAGAATAAAATTGCAAAAATGATCAAATTTAGCTCTGAGGGCCAGATTTAAAAGAGTTTGTGAGGAATACCCAAATATGAAATGTTGATGAGAATTTCAAGCAATGTCCTGATTGATTATTGGGCATGTTAACATTCAACAGTCAGTTAATCATTTAAAAAAGGCTACAACATCAAGTGCAAATTTTTCAGTAATAACCGAATAAATGAAATAATTCGAATAATAAAGTAATTCCTTCACCTGATGTTGTGATGCTTCAACTCCATTTTCAAATGCCTGTTGCCGAGGGAGGTGAAATAAATTGGCTGTCTGTAATGTTTTTTGGCTCATTCCTTGGAGTTGCGAGCTGGATGGTATTGATAAATGTCTGCAGCTCGGCAAAGACTTCTGCCTCTTATTGTGTGTTGTTCTCCAGCAATGTTAATTTACTCACCTACTCTAAACTAAGACTGTTTTGTCAGTATTATAATGTAAATCAAACAGCCTCAGGTTACAGTACTTGTATAATTAAATTCCCTCTGCAAAGGTCATTATTTTGAAAGCCAATAATGGAAATATTGGGCTGCTGTTTGTCTCCAGACACTGTTACTGATTAATTGTTGATCTGAATATTCAATAAATTGAATATCAATTTATTGTTGATTTGAATATTGAACAGAGTCGCAATGATTGAGAATTTAATGCAGTTAATTAAATCAATAATACAGTAGGCAGCTCTGGAAACAGTTGACTGACTACCTCTGTTTGATAGTCAGACTGAATGGCGAAAGCAACAGTATTTGACGACCTGCAAATTAGACTCAACAATCAGCCACCTTGTTCCAGAATAACATACCGCACCTGCAATGCTTTGGATAACAAATGACCCTCCATCAGGTGTTTATATCAGTAAATGAGCTCCTTGCAGCTCTTTAGTAGCTCCTCTTTGTTTGCAAACAAGATATTAAAGATTAATTTCCAGCTTTACTAGAGAGGATACGGATCAGGAGGCAGTTTGTCGCTACAGAGCAAAGAGTCGATTTCCTCCTTCTATTCCAGGAGGTTGTTTTTAAAGTGTGTTTTGGAGCATTGTTCAGCTCAAAACAAACACGACCTGCAGCAGAGGCTTGGATACTTTTATTTTAAGACTTCTTCATGTGTGTTCCTGCAAAAATAAATCATGCATTTTTGTGTCTCTCCTCCTGAGCGTCCGTCTGTCCACACGCACCATCTTTCATTGACTTGTCTGTGTTAATTTAAGTGGCGCGTTTCTGTCTGAAGGTCAGTTTGAATTTGTGCAGCCGCTGATTGAGGCGCTCTCTCCGCCAGTGAAGTGATGTTTCGCTGCTGACTTCGATCAGGTTTCCTCTTTTGGCCGCAGTGCCAGGTTTCCTGATAATATTGCATGTTGTGGAAACAGGAACTTGAAGGTCTCTGGGGATACACGTGTAGCCTTGAGCGTTCACACTTGGTTACATTTTTATGTCTGACCTTCTCAGACACTTTTCTGTCTATACTCGGCACTCTGACAGTTTAATGTTGACTTCACACTGATCATTGTAACATTTATTTCAGGGACATTTATTAGATGATGCAGAAACTGAATCTTATACAAATAAAGAATATTCAGTATTATGTCATATTAGACTTGACTGACTTTTCTATGTGTACACTTGACTTGATGTAGACTCAGATTTTTACCTGCTTTCATCATGAGATCTGCTCATAGGAATCAAACTGTGGTTCACCACGTTGACCAACAAGCTGTGTTATGTTACCAGTCTGTACTCTCTTCAGTCAGCGGGCCCTGGCATCACAGCGTCACAGCAGCTCTACTCTATCATTGTCGCCTGGCGCTTACTCTACGTGCCGTCTTGCTGAAAGGAGTTTCCTGTTTTTGTTTAGTCTCTTTATTTTTTTTTTTTTGTGTTTGACAGAATTCCTGTGCAAAGAATGTCCCAGAGTCCACATACACTTTGACCGCGTGGACATAAAGGAAATTCCTTCAGAGCCACTGTTTTTCCGCAGGTGGCTGCACGAGCGGTTCGAAATCAAGGACCGGTAAGTGTGTGTGGATGGAACAATTAATCATCTCGAAATTGAAACTGTTATTCAATCAGAGCGTAACCTGCAGTGATGTTTTTATGTTTGTTTTCCGCACGCCAACAGTTTTAAGCACAGATATGTGTCTTAACTTCTAAGAAAAAATGACCGTAGTAGTGGTTTCTAGCTTGTTCTGAAAATCTGTGTATGAACAGTTCCCTTTAGACCAGTGGTTCTCAAACTGGGGAGCGAGTAGCATGAGTGAAACATAAAGATCATGCTCTAGATATCATTTTAATGTAGCAATATCAAGAGTTTGCTTTTACACAACAGCACTACAAGCGCCATTTATTAGTTAACACTAAAAAGCGACAACACATTATAATTTGTTTATTTAATCGTTTATTTGGCGCCATCAACACGAGTAGTTCCACAAATGAGGTCGGACTGGACTTTGGCCAAGCAACATATAAACATCCCTGCACGCTGGCTTGCTACTTTGTGTAAGCTACATGTCACCGCAGGTCAGCTACTTTGTGCCATCCGGTGATTATCTGTATTTTTCCATTTATTGTGCAGCAAGTTAAATAAGAGTCTGCGGACAGTCACTGTGGTGGCATGTTTGAGTTTGAGTTAACAGCTTGATCAGACGGTAACATTACACTGCAACATCAGCTGTTGTCATATGAGCAAATGTGGAGGCTTGTAGTGAAGTTTTCAGGCGTCTTTACCTCCCTTCCTTTTTTTCTGAAGACCATTCATACAGTAAAACTTAGATTAATAGCCCGGGCTATTATTTGCTTAAATCACTGGACTCAACAGGCTTATATTTGGGACAGGCCTTTAATTCCGTTTACACAAAACTTTTTCTCAGCAAAGATGGGAAATACAATCAAATTTTTTATTTGAACCAGTATGAATATTGTATAAAAATTAAGCAAAACTAGGCACCCGAGGATTACAGCACCCAGCATACCGACACAACACCAATTTATCCTGTTAAACAATACTACAGACTAAAGAAATATAAATAACTTACCAAAGAATGGACATAACCTTATTACAGCTTCAGAGGGAGGGAGTCACCTCTTGTTTTTCGTCATGAATTACAATGTTCTCTGGTGCTCATGGTTTCAATAAAATGAAATTAATCAAGCTAACAATGTTTAGCAAGAGTTTTAGCAAAAAGTTAAACATTTATATTTAAGTGTGTGATCTAAACAGCTAACTATTGTTCACTCCAATGGGTGGTCAACAGTCATCATCAGATTTTGTACATCCAAAGAACTTCTATAAAAATTTGCTGCTTAGCAGCCAGACCAGGCTTCTAATAGAGACAGGCCTCTATTTGTCTAAATGTGTAGCTACACCAGGCTAGTAAAAGAGACCGGGCGTTTAATTGGGACTAGGCTTTTAACTGAAGTTTTAGTGTAATTTAAATGAAACATTATTTATGGAAATATGTTCATCTTTACAGTGCAAAGTTTGTCACAACGACTATTAATATAAGCTAATTAATGGTTAATATAATAAACAGTTCAAAACACCTGTAAAGCATCTGATATTGTAGAGCTAAAAGTCCCAGTGACATTTACTCTACATCAGCTTCAATAAAATGGCTGCTGGATTAATCTGCAGCTGTTATGATAATCCATTAAACTTCAGTTTTTTAAAGGAGCTCTGAACGATATTTAGAGGTTGCCTGCACACGGCTCTCAACATGGAGGTGGCTGAGCCGTCAGCAAACAGTGCTAACAGCAACAGTGCTGACAGAACTAATGGGTTCACAATGAGGGAACCTAAGGGTGAGATTTATGCTTCCACGAGTACTTTCTCTGCTCAGGACGCAATTACTCCACTATATCTTTACATAGCAAATAGTTGTTTGCCGTTATATAAATGTTCTCAATATTGTATGAAGCTTCTCCTGTGGGTTTGGGCTCTGGACTGTTTGTCAGACAAAACAACACATTTAAATAAGGCGTTTTATAAACCAGACAGTTACTAGACAATAATCAGCGGTTCACTGGATAATGAAAGTAATCATTAGTTGCAGAACATGTCCAGAACTATTGAAATAGCAGAGGTGTTTTGAAATAATAGTTGTTCCCTTTGATAAATTCAGGATAGATGGATGTGATCTACTGACAACACCAATCAAACCACAAAAATCCCCGATGTGATTTGGGTGCAGTTTTTGTGCTGTAACTGCTCTAAAGTTCCTGATGCCTGTTAGTCAGACAGATTTCTGCAGCCTTCTTTTGCTCTTTTGTGCTTTTCTAAGACGTGCTGAATTCCTAAGAGAGTTATCTGTCTTTTCAAAGGCTGCTGACAAATTTCTACGAGTCGGAGGATGCAGACAAACTATGCAGGTTCCCCGGGGAAGGAAAACGTTCTCCTCTGAACCTTTCAAAAACCCTCCCATCAGTGATGATCTTGGGGGGACTGACACTGCCATTACTGCTGACAGAGAATGGCAGGAAACTGTACGTGAGAACCTGGGTGTACGGGACACTGCTGGGCTGGCTGTGGGTGAACGCGTTTCCTTAACAAAGAGGGCAGAGGCTGCCACAATGAGACGCACAAAAGACATGGAGAGACATCACCGTTTTCCTGCATCGCAACCACACAAGGTGTGTTCCAGATGCAGAGCAGAATCTGATAAGAGGCTCAGAGATTTACCCCACATGTCTGGCTCACCGTTGACCTTGAGCTGAAAGCTGAATGGAGATTCGGAGAAATGTTAAGCTTTTTGTGCTACTTGTTCTCGCGCGTTACTTGGATTTGCAGCCTGAAATGATGAGAAAACATGAGTGGGTTTGGTGGAACGTATTAGAATTCTCTAAAATACCCCTTGTTATCTACTATAAAATAAAAAAAATAGCTATATACTTCTCTTAAAATAGTTCCCCCCTTCATCAAATTTAGCCAAACTAGTATTCATGCATGCTCACTTCTCCATCAAACATTGGCCACCTTTAAAGCTCTTATACGAGTTCTGAGAACGACGTACAACACGTTTAATGATCATGTTGAGCTGTTGTATGTAGCTGACACAGTACACCAGCCTACTGATGATGGATCATTAATTATTTATTGAAGTGCACTGACTCATTGACATTGGTTGTAATGTTATTGATGCCAAGGCCCACGTCAGGAGGTTTATGCACTTTGCTCATTTAAAGAGGTGTTTTTACATTAGTAGAAGAAAATAAATAGCATGCAGTCCTCTGTAGGGGCTCATAAACATGACACCAGCTGCATTGTTTACCATAAACATTCATCACTTTGTTTCATAAACTGATAATGAATGTAGCTGTAAGACACTCTCATTTATGCATATATGACAGAGTGATTTTTTTATGTCCAACACCCAAGATTTTACTAACATTGATAAATATTGACGAATTCAATCCATCGTAGAGTTTTGAGTCTTTGTCGCAGAGCACTGGCAGACGCCACAGTGAGCTCGTATGGAGGAGTGCAGATGATCTACCAATAAATATTGCTTTAACCTTAACATGTCAGTCATTGCCAAAACCTGGTGTATTTACCATGATGTTCTATGTGTGTTTTAAGTTGAGCAGTACTTGTTTGATGCCAGCCTGGATGACAGCAAAGAAACTTTGTCCTTTTTTTTTTTTTAGCCTAAATGTTATTTGTTTGTTTTATAATGGTTTATTGTCCACAGTTCCATAACTTTTATAAGCATTTATTACTTTGAGTACCATGTTACCGCTCACACAGAAGTATCTACCTAGCAAAAAGATGACAAAGCCATGTTACCAGTATATCACAGGTTCCTGTGCACTCAAAGCCATTTGTATAATAAATGTCACTGTATAGTAAAATGCACTGTATGTCCATCGTTGTTGTTTACTGTAATGAAACCATTGCATTTTTCCACGAGTCACTTTACATGTCAGCCGTCTCGTCTAGAGTTAGTCCGAGGTATGTTTTCCTCATGTGGATGGTACAGTTAAGTCTCATAGTTTTTACATGTCGCTCCAATACCTCACTTGAATAATCCTTCCTTGTTCTTAAATGACTCTTGTCAGCCATTTTATAGTCATTTTTATCCTGACAAGATCAGACTGTAACTCATCAGGAAAATTCTATGTAGACAGTATTTAAATGCCAACTGATTTTGGAAATGCGTGCCTTCTCTTTGGAGGAGTTGGTCCTCAGCCCTCTCATGGCGGTGGGGGGGCACAGTGGCTCTTTCCCGCCAGGTGACTGCATGGAAGCGCTCTGCTGGAGCTGCTGCTCACTGCAGCATGTGGTCACGTTGTCTACGGATCATAGTGGCTTATTTTGCTCAAAGAATGCATTGATTTACACTTTTTGAGGACTATTATTAAATGAAACCTTTAATGTATGTAAGTTCTGGAAATGGGGGGTCAGAATGAAATAAAGTGGTTTTCTTTGGGGAGAGTCAAGTTTTGTCTTTGTTGTCTCACTGTCCTGAACATGTGATCTTTACAGATACATTAGAGATGCACGACTACATCTGAGTACTACTGCCATGTGTTTTACTGATGGAAATATGCTGATTGGTAACCGAGTTAAACATGCACACCCAAGATTCAATTTTTGTAATAGCACATCAAATTAAAAATTTGATTTCTTTCATTTACAAACTTTACAAAAAGAGCAATAACCTGCAGTCAACCCTGCAGGTCTAAGGGCTTGAGCTGACTCAGGGACAGATTAAAATTTCAGTTTGGCCCTTATTGACAACCCACCTCCACACCACACTTACTGCCATCCCTCTGTGAGCTATGTACGTACCTTATCACCACCACATTTACATTCAGTACAGTGGACACAGCAGAGTACACATTACAAGCTTTATTATAAGCACAGAGACTCACCAGTGCTGCCGTGTTCAAATTGGTCTGGCCATCTGTAGGTTCAATTTGTAATTTAGTTGGTGGTAACTTGAATTATGAGCTCAGTGTAAATTAAGTTCTTAAAGTTGGCCTTTGCATGAAAGTCAGGTCTAAAAGGTCAGTAATGTTGCAGGACCTGCCTCTGTTTCTGTTGTACCTCAGCATATAGTGGTAAATACCAGCCAATCTGAAACCATTTCAAAGTGTTTATGGTTGTGATTACAACTATGCACTTTGTATGTGGGCACATTTTGTTTGGTAAAGTAAGATGGTGACTCTTAACTCAGTGTTTATACACTGTTGGTCGTGCACACCTACAGTATCTTGTCTTCCTCCCACCAATGTTTTCACATCACTGTTTGCACACTAAAGTGGGTCTGACAATCCCTACAGATACAATTACAGAAAGTTTTTGGCTTTCTGAATGTGTGTATTTACCCAAGAGACAGTCATTTCACTGAAAAAATTATTTTGTGGGTTGTTACACCCAGTATTCAAAAGTTAGATCATATTCTCCCAAATAAACAAGAAAATTTCTTTCAAAATTTAACTGAGTAAAAACAAATCAAACAGAGAAATGAGAAACTTGCCTGATAATGTGAAACTGTGTATGAATACACTGACGGTATGCCTTATTTATTTATCTATCAAATACAGAACAACAACAATAACAAAAAATCATTGACCAGTATTGATTATAAAGGAGAAAGGAGGAGGAGCACCTAAATTAAGAATTCCAATAAATGGGAAACTGATTTTGTGGACCCATAAAATGTTTGTTTTCTTTCTTTATACCAAAATGAGCTTTATTCTATTGTAGTGCTGTCTGATCTGAAACAGAAAATGTACCACTTACCTAGAACATTCATCTGTATACTCTCAGTGTCAACTTGGGTGTCAGCAGCTCAGTCCATAGGAACTTGAATAGGAAACCGGAGGGTTGCAGGCTCAAGTCCCCATCCGCACCAAATATGGAACATGTATTGGTAGCTACAGAGGTGCCAGCTCGCCTCCTCAAGCAAGGCACCCAATCCCCAATTGCTTGCTCCATGGGCAGCACCCTCACTGTGACATCTCTCTCTTTAATGCATGTATAAGACCTGTTTGTGCATGGGTGTGTATATTAGGCCTCTGTGTTTATATGACGACAAAGTGGAAAAAAAAGTCATTATATCTTATTATATCTTCTATATTATCTTTTCCAAGAGCTGCTTCAGACTTTACACCCTATGACATCACAAGTTTGAACCAGGGCACTCTAGCTTTTGGATTTTGAGAGGCAGTTGTTTATTTCTATTAATATTTTTGGGCTTTTTTAGACCATAGAAATAAAACGTATGAGTTTTGAAAATGAATGAAAATCTTCTTTAATATTCAGAAATACTACTTTCCAACTTTATCAAAAGTCAGCGAATGCAGCACGAACCAAGCTGCGCATGCGTATTCCAAGTTGTGGGCAGTAACAAGGAAGTGCAGTCGCAGATTGAGAGTAACGTCTTCAAGTGCTGTTACTCTCTTGTTTGGACTAAAGGTATGTAATATCTACCAAGACGAATTAAATTAATGCATGATGACAATATAATAACAAAATTATAGAATATATGTGTATAGAGCTGTTTGTATTTACGTCTCCTCTGTTGTTTTATGTTTTAACCACTGACGGTCTCACAGCGACACCTAGAGACGGGAAGATTAGACACTGCGATAACACGGGTTAAAGTACTAAAGTACAAGTATTATTACGCCATTAAGTGTAAGAAGCGATAAACTTACTGATTTTAAATTCTAATAAACTAGACAGCTTGTTTGTGGGGATTAACACGTTTTAAGAATGCTTAACTTTTAGATTTGACTTATTTTAGGTTGCCATTTTCTGTAAACTTTGCCATATTTAGTCTTGGCTCAACATGAATACCAGACATACCTGACACCCTGTACTGTTCTTGTGTTTACAGCTTTGTGATGGCAGTGGACTGGGTTGGATTTGGCTATGCTGCAGCCATCCTCTTCGGGGGATTTATGGGATACAAGAGAAAAGGTTGAAAGCTTTTTCATTTTGGCAGAAACCTCAAGAAACTCAACTTTAGTTATATAGCATCTTTCACACAAACATGCATCTCAAAGTGCTTCACATGACATGAATGATGACACAGACACAATTTAAAGGATAACACCAAAACCTATACATAAAGTTTTGCAAGACTAGAAAATGTGCAACAATAAGACAATAAAATATTTTAAAAAGCAAACCAAATAAATAAAATATAATTAAAATAAACAAGAGGGATAAAATAAGGTAAAACCCAATGGTTATTTTGCTGATGAAGAATTATGTATCATGTTTATATGAATATTTCCTTTCATTACTATTGCAGTCATTATAATTGGTAATATTCTATAATGCTCTTACTTGTTGTTACATACTCCTATTTAATGCACATGTGTGTGTATGGGTATGCTTTTGAGTTTTGTTTGTGTCCACATGTATTTGCCTGTTTTATGTATTACATCATGTGTGGAGATCAGTTAACATGTTAATGGCAAGTCTGAATTGGCGGCCAGTGGGTGGTACCCTGTACTGTACTGTGCTGTGTGTTGCTATATGTTGTTTATATTATTTGTCTTTAAAAAACGATTAAAACTGAAAACACAAGACTGTTATTCCACATTAAAAAGCCAGATTAAAAAGATAGGTCTTGAATTTACGTTTAAAAGTACTTGGAGTTTGCCACTCTAATATCCAGAGGCAGTTAATTCCACACTGTAGGGGCATAAAATTAGAAAGCGCTCTCTCCAGTACTTTTATGGGACACATGAAGAACAGTGGAGGAGCCTAGTGATCTGGCTGGATCATAAAATGATAGAAAATCCCTTATGTATGGTGGGGCAAGGTCATTTAAAGCTTTACGAACAAATAAAAAAAACAGTTTTAGTCAACATTCTGGACTAGCTGTAAGTTTCTTGTTGATTTTTTGGGTAACCCAGAGATAAGGGAATTGCAATAGTCTTAACAGCTGGTAATGAAAGCGAGAGTGAGTATTTCTGCATCTTTCTGTGTTTAAAAGGTCCGACTTTAGC